>NW_027103268.1:0-723691 GCF_902728285.1 Clytia hemisphaerica | reverse complement strand
GACGCGGTAAGCAAGGAAATTAAAAAGTTCATAGATGGAAGAACTGCTTACCGCATTTTTGTAATATATTTGATCTTGGTACACGAGGGTCGAACTGTGTTCCTTCGACTTGTCCTTCGCCACCACATACCTCTTTCACATTACCCTCTGATCTAACCGATTGTAAAGCACCAACACCTTTATTCAAGAACTTCCAAGACCTTTGGTTATTCATTCGATTGATTTCGTTTGGAACAACTTTCTTGGTTAAATCATCTTTTAGTTTCTTAATTTCTTGATCAGGATTGGCTTTGACTTTTTCGACATCAGTTCTTTTTGAGGCTTTGTAACGTATTGAAATGGTTTTAGAAGTACTTCTTTTGCGGCGATTTACCAGTGTTGTAGAACCACAATGAAATTGGATGCCATCTTGGAGATCTGGAGGGATACCAGCATTGCTAGCGAACTTTGCAATGATGGATTGCTGAACAGCTTTTTTGGTGCAATCACCATCAAACCATAATAACATGACAAATCCCATAGAAGCCATATCAACTGGTGTACGAGCTGTTGACAAATTATAATCAAAACATTCAATAATTTTGTAGAAAACACAATTTAAAAAAATATTGTTCACGTGGGGAATATTAACGAAGAAGATCCTTTTTGATGATTATGGATCGTTTAGTCCCACTCCTATGGAAGATTTAATTGCAGATTTTTAAGGTTAAAAATAATACTAAGTAGTGATTGATGATTTTTAACTGGTAGAAAGAAATCTTCATATCCTGGTTTTTGCCAGTGGCGGCAAATTGAAACAATTTTTCTATAGCCTAAATTGAATATTATGCGTTCTCTTAGGAAAAAGTTTTCTTGTGAACTTACACAAGCAATCAGGTAACGGTACAGGAGCATTGGCAGGACTTGTATCTTTCCACTCATTATTGACGCACACATACAAGAATGCAATCTTGCCTTCTGGGTAGAAACCACTATGACAGTTCGTTTGCGCCAAAGAAAATGGTCGGAAGTAAGACACGGCGCCGTTGACGGGTGCTTTCAACGGAGGGCAGATATTCGAAACTAAAAAATAGAGGATGGCACGACAGATGATACATACATACATTTATATAATAGAATTTATTAATTTCGCCTAGCGAAAGTATCAAGGCAAGACAAAAAAAGTTTTTTTCGCGTTGGTGCAATGCAACATGCTCCATCTCATCAACCTGAAACGCTTTCTCGTGTCTCCACCCCATTTTCCTTTCTACCAATAAAAGTGAAATCGACACTTTTAATAACATTTGTGTGTCTCTACTTTTGTCCCAGGGGCAAAATCAGTATGTCTTTTGGGTATTTTCCTCACTGGACATTTTTGAAATATGTTTATGAATGCAATTTTCAGCCAATCAGAGCTTTACTCGACGTTTTTCGTAATCTTTTTATATGATTTTGCTAATATGAGATTCGTGTATTGTAGCTAAAGCGAAAGCTAACGCAAATTTTTCCCATGGAAAAAGTGCGGAAAACTTAAACCAAGTCTGACCCTTTCTGAGGTTTTCAGGCTGTCCAGAATTATTCAAGGCATCCACACAGAATGGCGGTACCTCAACTGAAGTTGGAAATACAGACAGAAGTGCTCTTTTTCCCTAAAAAATGACGGAAAGGGATTTCCAGAAAAACGGTTTCTGCTTTTTAGAGATTTTTAGAGAGTCTCGTCCTCTGTCTTTATGCAACAAATCAGAAAAAACTGATGAAGAAATTTCACACCAAGTCCAAGAAAAACCCATTTTTTAGCACTTTTTGATCCAAATTTACCCAAAAATTTATTTTTACGAAAATCAGGCTCCATCAGATTTTAATAAACATTTTACATCTGAAAAAAATAATGCACCAATCTCGAGAAAAGCTGGTAACAGCCGGACGGACGGACGGACATGGGTTAATTTAAAGGAGCTCTGAGGTAGGTCCAAAGATCTAAAGATCAAGTTAGTAAGTACCCTCCCTACGGGTTAGTACACTGAGTTGGTACAAAATACAACAGAAGAATTAAACGTACCTGGTTTTTCGTTGACCTTTACCGTAAACGTGCATTCTTCATTCAAGTTTCCTGACGGATCACGGGCTGTGTAGCGTATAGTGGTTTCGGTCTTTTTCGCAAATTTGGATCCAGAAATGGGACCTTCCATTGGAATAACATCAATAGAACAATTAGGATATTTTCCACAGTTGTCTTCGTATGTTGGAACTTTCCAAAAGATTTGCATGTCTGCATTTGAAGTCTCATTTACAATGTTATCTGGACAATCCAACTTCTTTGGTTTTTGCTTGTCTATGAACGAAAGAAGTATGAGAAAGTCGTTTCGAGCCTAAAAGCCTAGAGCTGTCTATTGTAGGCTAGAGAAAGTCATTTATTTCAACAAAGTAAAGAAAGGGATCATTGAAATAAAAATCAGAGACAGGTTACTGTTTCAATTTGACATTTGACTAATACAGTACAGCTTTTGTACGCAAGCACAGGATATTTTTTGAAAAAATTCTTCAAAAGCTGATTCAAAAAACTTTCATCTTTAACAGCTTGCGTTACTGACCTTTACACACCCATTGCCATGGTTTCGTCCAGCTTTTAAACCCCCCCCTATCTGCCTCAGCCTGAGGCTATAACCAAAAAATAACCATATCACTCCCTAAAAAATGGCCATAAATTATTTACCTTGAATGACAACTTTGAAGCGGCAAACTTCTGAGTTTCCTGCGGCATCTGTTGCTTTGAACCTAATTCTTGTTGTGCTTGTTTTGCCTTGTTCATCCAAACCAAATTTATAATCTACACCCATCTTGTATTCACAAGGTTGATTACTTTCAGTCACACAAGACATTTTTGGTCTTTCTCCGCTATTATCTGTAGCTCTGATAGTATCAAAATTAATAGAGGCATAATTTTGATCTTCTAGTGTATCCTTTCGAATGGTAATACCAGTGTTACATTCATCCTTCCTTTCAAAAACAGGGTCAGTGACATCTAAATCAGATAAGAGGGGAAATTTTGATTTACGATTCCGAATGCAAAGGGTAACGTAATTTTGAATGGTCATTTATGTCAACTTAGCGAGCATCTCACTAAAAACCGGGATTTTTTATCTCGTTTCTTAGTGAGTTCCACTTTGACAATTTTCGAAAAATAGAAGCCTTTCAAGTGTTTTGACGCAAATTCGATTATTTCGCTACTGCAAGAGCTTCGAAAGCTAAAAGTGACGTCAAAAAATCGAATGTTTAGAGCCCGAAAACCCGGGCTCAAAACATTCGAAAAAGTCGCAAAGTGGAATAGACGTTAATTGCGTAGAAAAAACGCAGGTGACGTCTAGTATAGGCTAATGTCAACTGAGCCTTCCCGAGCTCGTTCCGCTATCGGAACATAGAATTTTATGTCCCAGACTAGACGATCCTGTCGTCTACACAAGGTCACTGAAAATGTCATTAGTTTAGGCTAGGAAACAGGATGAATTTGGAAATGGAGGTTAACCGTGTGCGGGTCAGTAGTGGTGGAGGTGTTTACTGTGTAGACGATATCTGTTTGTTCCAAACTCTACGGTCACTATTTTTCTCCGTAAACCGCCGTGATTATGCGTTTTTCCTGCGTTTACTATCCTCAAGTACGATAGCATCTAGACCTAGACCCTAAAATCCTTTCAATGATTTGCGAGCAACAAGACAAAAGACATTTGAAACTACACCGAATACTCTCCTTCCTTTTTAAAGAATGGTTTCTTATTAGAAAATAGGTGATATTCTAGTAGTAAGAATTGTAAGTATTGAACCCAGTTAGTAAACACGACATCATGTGAACGTTCATCTGACGTCACAATGGAAGTTAGCTCTAGTTTAGACGGTTGACTTTCTGCCCTGCCTATTCTAATTGTTAGAGTAGACAAAAAGTGAGCACAAAGTTGGCAGTTAAAATTTCTGCTTGGAAAAGATTGAAATAAGACATTGCATTGACGTCAAAAGAGGGCAATGCATTGACTTTAGACAGCCCACTTTATGGCCACTTTAATTCACAATTAGAATACGCCATTTCGGAGTTCGCGACGCCATTTTGCAGGCGGAGCAAATCTAATGGCCGTGGAGGGGCAGAGACCGGCGGAGATTCCTTTGTAAACAAAACAGAATCCCCTTTCTAAAAACTATTCTGCAGTTTCTAAAAAATATTCTGCAGTTTCTCATTTCTTGGTGGATATGGAAAATGGAAAGAGAAGGCTGTCTTTTTTGTATTTGTTCATTAAATTACCATAAAAGTGTTTAATTACTGCTTTATCATTGTCTTTTTACAGTATTATGTACTGGTTAGTTAGGCAGGTATAACCTTCTTCTCTGTGTAACCTTTGCTTGATTTGATTTTTAGAAGCTTCTTGTTGGTTTTGGTAGCAACCTTACTAGCTAGCTTTAAGCCTTTATGCTCCTCTCAGATATATTTTATACCTTTTGCTCTTTTGGGATATACACTGGTAGATATACACTAAGGCGTGGTCATTAATCTTGGTTGCTGTACAGAGGTGACTGAGGTTCAATCCCCACTTGCAGCGTTCACTTGACAAGTAAATGAACCTTTGTCAATCCATGTCATATTGTCATATGTGTATGGACAGTATCAGGATGGTTTCACGTTTTCCTATTATTTATTTTAGAGAAAAACAAATGACAGAATGAATGAATTTAGCAGAATTAGCAAACATGGTAGAGAGAAAACAAGTTGTTATCTATTTGGCCTTGTTGATGGTTGATGTTATCTGGTTTGTATAGTAACAAAAGAGGAAGTGCTTTTAATGGCAGACAAATTACTCTCAAAGGAAATATGAATACTGTTGCAAGTTAAGTCCATGTTGCAAGTTATGGCCGTTTACGGTACTATTCTTTTCACTTTTGATAGAATTATGCTACAAGTGGCAATACAGACAAAATTTGTAGGACACGTTTTTGTTGGAATACTCCTGATGTTGTGAATCTGTTCATCAAAGATCAACCGATCGGTTCATGACATGATACGATGCTGTTACAAAGCTTGGGCAATTTTTGAATATAAACTAAATCTTAGACTGTGTTGTATATAATCATCAAGATTTCGTGAATGGGCTATCCGTTGAAAAAACCATATTTTATAGACAGTCAACGGGGAAAAATTATGGATTATGTACGGATAAATTTGCTCTCACCGCAAATTATAAAACAAATGATCGTGGTTTTTCCTCACAAAAATTTACTTCTGAATAGCATACCCAAACTTATTCCTCCTTTTAGTTGAATTTCAAATATATCATCAAATTTTTTACACCATTGTTCTCCTAATTAATAGATCTTATTTTTTATATTTTTTATTGAGCTAAAAGCAGTATTTAGCAATTTGTTTTGTTAATCACAAATTCATGTTAAATATATAAAACTCTGTCCATAACAAAACAATAACAAACTGATGTATAATTAGCAAAAATGTTCTGATATTATTTATCTATCATTGCTTTGATGCATGGGAATTTCCAATGGAAAATACCTAGAAAAAAGGGAATCAGAACAATTCTTTAGGAGACTCCTTTTGTTTGATCATGATCCCTGTTTTCTTTGATATGATTATATAGAAAGACCCTAGTACAGCATTGTTTTTTTAAATGTGAACAATCAGGCGAAGAAGAATTGAGGACTTTTGATAGCTAAAAACCAGAAATATTTAGGTTTGTGTAGTAACATCCATGATAGATTTAGTTCTAAGTGGAAAATTATATTTTGACTGTTTGAGGATGAGTTTCAATCGAATTTTTAAAGGTTTGTTTACTTTTTGTGTAGACACGACGAGGGAGTGCTGGAGGAATCACCCTAGGGGGCTTGTTTTGCTCCGTCTCAGTCGGGTACAACTCGATAATAGTCCGAGGTCGTAGCTTACGGCTTTCCGAAATGATTTTCTAGTTGAGGCCGACTGCACCCCCGCCATTAGATATGCTCCGCTTACAAAATGGCGTCGTGAACCCCGAAAAGGCGTATAGGCAGGGAAAAAAGTGAGCCGTCTAAACTAGAACTTATGAACGTCAGATAGACGCTGTTTTGACATTGTATGCCAGTTGGTATAATTAATACCTTCACATTTTGGTAAATTCTTATCAATATCTTGTGACCATTTTCCAACAGCCAATGATCCAGGAATACATTCAATGAGTTGTTGAGTTAACTTGAACCCGGTATCGCATTGGAAAGAACATTGTTGTCCAACTTCAATTTGAGTATTGAAACAATCTGTGGAAGTGGCCTTCACACTGATGTGAGCACTTGAACGTTGAATCGTTGGACATTTACTGACTAAGAATTAAAAAAAAATAACAATTAGCAGCCCATTTTCCACTTTGAAACCCGTCATATTATCGCACAATTATCCACGTCGCGGTTAATTTTCACCTGGCCGATTGACCCGAATTAAAGACTTTCATAATAAGCCTCTAGAACAAGATTTCCGCACTGATACTCACTCCTGCAACTGTAACTTTTACTCAGGCGGAGTAAAAGGAATAATGCGGTAAAGGACCCACCAGGAGAAGACCAAAAAATTTGGTCGATCTCAAATGATGTCAACACAGCGGTATCAATTGATTAAAGGACCGAATTGTTATTTCAAGGGTATAGAATAGAGAATTTTTAGTTTCACACAACTTCCACTTTTACGGAACCAAACATTCGAATTGCGTAAGGGATCGCCTCTACAAATCTGAAGATTTGCTTCCATAATGGCAGATATTCCTTAAGTTACATAACTTTGCAAAATTAACATGTCATAAAATACCTTCACAATATGCTCTTTCATCGTCCCATTGACCATTAGGTTGACACGTGACTCTTGGAGAACCACTCTTTCGGTAATACTTTGATTTACATTCAAAATCGCAGAAAGTGCCGCTGCCGTATTTATCGTCGTCAATTCGTGTGTTATTACATGAAACCTTTTCAAAGCGAGGATAATCAGATGCTAATAACCATTCCGCAACACAAGTAATCCCTAAAATGTAAATTAAAAAAAAAATCGAATTGCCCCTAGTTGGAAACCTATATCTGTCTAGGTACAGTCCAGTGTGAAGGTACCGCTTACTAAAGCTGTGTATTCACTGGAAAAAAAAGAACTTGTTTGTCAACAAAAACACTAGACACACGTCTGGAATTAAAAATTGGAATTGGTTTATTTACGATATGGCGAAAATAGATAAGTAATGATTTTTGAATTTTTTGAAAAGGTTTTTTTGAGTCCTTAAAAATTCATCCATTCAAAATTATCCTTCCAACTAAGTTTATTTACAAAAGCAACGCAAATTAAAAGTATATTTGTATAACTTACTTTCACATTCTGGTTGGGGTGAGCTCCAGAAACCAGTGGATGTGGCAACTCCTTTCGATGCAGTGCAGGTAACGGTATTTTCTGATGGTTTGACCATTTTATAATTATGAGCACACTCATATTCACATTGCTGTCCGAAAACTGCATTTAAACAACTTTTTTCGTCTACTGGTCTGGCATTGTTGATTTTTGGGTAGGACCCACATGGGATTGCTATAATATAAGAAGTAGGGCAGATATAAGAACAAAACCTGCCTACAGAATTTAGGAAATACAAATACAATTCTTTGCCACGGACTTTGTCAAGTGACATCTTTTTCAACCAATAATATTTAATAATTTCGAGGGTAAAACATACACTATGGTTTAACTCACTAAAAGATTATGTTTACTGAAAACACATAATTTATCTTTAGTACTGTTCTGTTGTACCCCAGTACTGACGTGATGAACATAATTTCATTGTTCAATTGTCATTTTGAAATACGGTTAAAACTCTCTTTAACTTGTTTTTCAAGCGACCAAGAATCTTTTTCGAATTAGACAGAGATTCGAATTACAGAGATGAGTTTTATCCAACTTTACAGTTGAGAGGACAAATGTAGTAGTTCGAATTACAGAATTTCTAAGGTTCGAATTATAGAGCATTGACTGTTCCACTTTACAGGACATTTACGAATCAAATGTTCTGTTAGTAGTAGCAAAAAATTAGTTGCTTTTCCCAATGTCTTTCAAAAGTATCAAACTAAGGAAAGTTTTATACTGAAGAAAAAACACAAGGAAATTCCCTAAGAAAAAAGCTTCCAAAAGTCCATCTAGATCGAAAGAAAAGCAATAGCTGACCTGTGCATGCGATACCAGCAGCTGGGTTTCCAGAGTAACCAAATTTACAGGAGCAATATCCGACCGATAATGCCAATTCACCATCCTTCAATGTAGTTTCCGAGTTTGCGGGACATTTTTTACAATCTTCAGGTTTTTGATAACCTCTTCGTTCACCATAGGTGTCAGCAGGGCATCCTATGATGTAATCATGAATTTTCGAAAACTTTCTACAATTTTCTTGTACCCAGTTTTCCATGACATTCTTTTTTTTTTAAGTTAAAAGTCTTTCGTTTGTTTCAACAGGGTCCAAAGAGGAACGAAAATCTGAAATTTCTAAAATTATTTTCTGAGTTTTCTTGGCAAAAATACTTGGAACGCTAACATCTCGAGTTTGGAAAAGAGTAGGATTGAGGAAGTTTTGTCAAGGAAGTGGAGAGTGGTCATAGAGTGTCTACTAGAGGGGATGGAGGATTGGAGGGTGAGAAATGTTTTTGCCATCCTTAGGTGGGGGGGGGGGGGGTGCGAAATTTTTTTGACATCCCACCAGATTGATTCAAAAATGAAGTCTTTTATAACCATTTATCAGAGCCGATCAACTTTAAAACTTTGCACCAATCATAATCTATTATTTGTCTTTATTTGTCAATTTTCAAGAAATATAGCTTGAAATTTTAGTCTTATTTTCAATAACTTCCGCACTAACAGGAAGCCTCTAGGAGGTGCATTGTCGCTGAACTGTAGTCATTTTTAAATTTTGTGATAGGCTTTTCAAGAACATAAAATTTCAGGTTTTAGCTAATTAAGATGGTTAAAGATTTAAAATATTCTCTGTCGGCGCAAACCGGTTGCACCTCAGTTATAACACTCACAACGATAAAATTTGCCAAAAAAACACACAAAAATTTAAGTATATACAAATGAGATTGTAAAGTTCAGGAAGCGATTTCTGAAATCCAATTTCATATTTCAGCTACTTTCATCTAACTTATGAACAAGGCAAGTCAATTGCACGGAGGGGGGAGTGTTAAAGATTTTTTTCAGGGGGAGGGGTGCCAAAAACTTTTTGGCTTGGTTAAGAAGGAACGAAATATTTTTGGATATGTCTAGGGAGGGGGGGGGGGTGCAAAATTTTTTCCTGATTTTTGGAAAATCCTCCACCCTCCTCTAGTAGATACTTTATGACCATCTGATTGTTCGACTCTTCCGCACCGTTTTTTCTTTGTTTGGAAATTTTAACTTTAAAAGAGTTCTACGTCACTTATCATTTTCGGAAATACGGTATTTAACAAGACAAACTAATTCTGCAGACAACACTAAACGTAACGCCAGTCGGGCTGGAACGGTATTACGCGGTAAAAGTGAGCGTAGGAATTAGGTAAGCGTGAAAATAAAATTTGTTGGCGTCAAGGGCTTAAATCAGCAGCCTCTCGCTAACTTTTGTTCGTTCTCCTACGCAGCTCCTATTTTTTAACAAACGTCCACCGCCCTTAAAATCCCACCATCTGACATGATTGATGAACAGACTAGTGCGCTAGTCTAACGTAAAAGGAGTCTTACGTTTACATCCATCTTTTTTGTCTCCCGTTCCATAAAAACCACGCCTGCAAACACATCTTGGTTTTCCTTTCAATAAATGACAACCACAATCGGCGTTGGGTGAACAGGTTCCACAAATCTTACGATCAATATCACTGACATCATCATAATCTCTCTCATGAGGGTCTGGATATTGAAGAAATGTAAATTAAAGTTTAGAAAGTTGATTGATATTCCTACCAAAACACCTACACAACTTGATGAAAATCACCTTTTAGTGGTAACTATTCCGAATAAAGATTCTATTTATGGTAAATTAACTGAAATAAGAAATTCTTTTCAGAAGATAATTAAGCTCGCAACGTTTATATTGTTTATGTTGTTGCACATAAGATTCATCTAAAAATGTGCTAGAGTAAGGGCGCGAATACATTCACACGCCGTATCAGATTTTGATAAGCAAATTCTAATTTCTCCTTATATCCCCTGATTTCCCACGAATAGACGATATCGGCTTTCCAAATTCTCCCCGAATGATTACCCATGATGCATTGCGCAAAAAATTCACAGAAAGTCAATATCGTCCGTGAATTTTTTGACACAATGCATCATGGGTAATCATTCGGGGAGAATTCGGAAAGCCGATATCGTCTATTGCTATAAAACAGCGGAGGTTAATCGCAAAATCTCTTTGGTTAGAAAAATGTACACTTACCACCACGGATATTATGAGCCAGAGTTGCCATTCGACTAAAATCAGTGATATCTAAGAAAGCACTAGGATGACTGGCCCAGCTTTTCATTAGATTTTTGCCAAAATCACCGGCACCGATTGTATACACTAAACGGTGGGTATTACGTAACTGATTAGCTTCGTAAGATGCGTCCGAAGGTTTCCCAGGATTAGGACCATAATAAACGTTTGCATTACCATCTGATAGAAGGAGTACCACTTTATTTGATTTGCGACGATATCTATGGTCCTGAGGATTATCATCGAGTTCGGCAAAGATATCGTAAGCATCCTGCAATGCAGCTTTGATGTTGGTTGCGCCTGAAGGCCCTTTAAGTAATTTGTATTCGTTCTCGAACTTACACCTATTCTTATCATTTGTAGGGTACCAAATATAGTTAATATCTCGATGATACGAGTTCGTGAATGTACCAAGAGCTATTCGAGTCGCATTAGAAGAGATACGAACTTCTGATAACAATGCTTCGATGAACTTCTTTGCAATATCATAACGGGTTGTCCATGATCCTTTGAACTGAGATGAAGACCACATACTACCAGAACGATCGAGAAGAATGACCAGCTCAGATTGTCCGCTCTCAACGGTTTGGCCCAAACAATTGACAAAGTTCTTTTCACCAGTTTTCAAATCCTTCGTTACCTTCCGGTCATATTTCAAACATTGTGCATCTCCACCTGTAGCTATTGCCAATCTCAAACTCGCCAACAATAGCAGCAAAGCATGAAAACAATACATGTTAGCCAAGATTCTAAACCATCAAAAATTTCATATACATTTGACAACATAAATTCTAAATAACGTATTCACGACCCGATGGTCAGAAAAAAATTACTTCTTCAAAAACCCATTAGAATATCATATACTTTATCGATAGCTTACTATTTATTCAGATGCCAGGCTGACTACATACACTTGACCATCGCGTTTACTTTGATTCAAACTAATGTTTGTTGATTTTGAATAGAAATCGTTATGCTGTTACTGGCTTTCGTACATACATTATGTAAACCGATCTTTGTCATTTTTATATTGTTGTGTGAAAAAATAAAATATTAATACTATAAAACAATTGAGTATCTTAAGAAAGCTTTTTCAATATTGAGAGCAATGGAAAAATTTTGGATATAGGTAGTGCCGAGTAGGCACACTTCTTTCTGGAAATGTTGAACAATTTCTCGTTTTTATGTATTGCTTTGAATCTCATCTGAGCAGCAAAGAAGCGAAATAAAAGCAAAAAGGGGTACCAAGAAATGTACAATATGATAAAATTGGCGAACAGCATATTCTTTTTTATTAAAACAGCTGTTTAAAATTTACAAAGGCATTAAACACCCCCGTTTTTCTTTTGTTAACATTATTGTGAGCAAATAAAGTAACTGAAAACAATATTTTTATAACTTTGTCACCACTAAATTACTTTTTCCTTTTTTTTTAATAGATGAAAGCTATAATTACTATCCGACTCGAATGATATAAATCTGAGTCCCGGACGCCGAACTTACTGGTGGCGTCTCAAGATGATTCGTAATATCTATATAGAGTTAATGACCTACACGTTTTTTTTTTATTAGAACCTAGTTTATAAGAACATATAGGCTGAAATTCGTCGAAAAATTAAGAACATCTTAAGAACATGCCCAGCCTCAGTTTGGAAAAAAATGACAAGAAACTACTGTATAATTTTTTCCTCTTTTTAAGCAGTTTTAATTTAACCGAATTTAGGGGTGGATCTTCAAAAGTCGAGAGTCAAATATTGTCCAAATTTTGCCAAATTTAAGTGCTCTTTATTTTGTATCATATTGTTGATTTAGAGTAGTCTGAAAAATTAAGAACGCATTTAAGAACATTTTAGGCTGAAAATTGCTAAAAAAAATAAGCACATCCAGGCTCAGCCAAATTTTAGGTGTTCTAATAAAAAAAAAAACATGTATTGGCCAGAGAGAAGAAACAATACAATCGGTAGTCACTTTTTATACTTGATTGAGCATTGAAGTCACCTTGACTATCGTTATTCATCGAATTAAATCATCACATGATAATTACGTAGGCTTTTTTCCGAAATTTATGATCCTTTTGGCCAAAAATCAATATTAGTCATAGATATTTTGACGAAAATTTCTCGAAGTACCCCTAAATGGACAGTTAAATACATGATACTTTAAATGAATTTCAATTCCCAATATTATTAGGAAATTAAAAGGTGTAATTCTTAGAAAATAGCATTTTAAGAAACTGAAACATTGAAAAGAAACTTTCCGTGTTAAAACAGCTGAAAAAGGAAGTTTACTCCAGACCTCAAATTGGTCTCTCGCTGAATTCTGTAAAGAAGAACAACGTGAAGATTTATCCTTAAAATGGGACAAAATAAATTTTGGTAAAGAAAAACAAGCAATTGGTATTTTAAATCGTTTTGCGTATGTAAAAGACAAACACGATATATTTTTATAAAAAATTACCTCGCTTTATAGCAGAGACAGCAGTAAAATATCAAGGAGTATACAAGGTATATTCCTTTCGATTCTACTTTTAGAGTTCCACTGAAAGTCGTTTCCACACGTTCGAATCAATAGGAATCTCTTCTGTGTTACGAATTTTGTTTTGGATGAGCGAGCACAATTTGACTTCTAAGGATGGGTCATTTTGAGCAAACTTTGACAAGTGACTTTGCATCAAGAAAAAAAAGTATTTGCACAATTGTTCGTTCGCATCCTTATCCCTCCTGAAGAGATCAAAGTAAAATAAAAAATATCATATTTTATCAAGACAAACTCTAGGATTCTAAAACTGTCAAAGGTCTTGGTCCAACTTAAGATCATGGTTCAAAAGATCCCGTTTTCCGATTTAACTGAAGTGAGGGTGGTCAAAACTCATTCTTGTTTACAAAACTCTTTTAGTGGGCAGAGAACTACCGTATTACTTCGAATAAACGCCCGGGACGTTTATTCATTTTTTCAATTTTAGGAGGGGCGTTTATTCGAGGGGGGGAGGGCGTTTAAAAGAAGGGGGCGTTTATTGAATTATTTTAGTCTAAAGTCGAATATTTAGAGCAAATATACCCTTTTTTAGTTCTTTATCAGGATTTAAGTGCAAAATTTCTTTGGTTCAACGATTGAAATTGCATCGAAAACTGCTTTGGTTACAAGAAATGTCTAAAATCTTCCTTTTCAAACCCAATCAACACTGATATTGAAGTATTAAAAAGTCACAAGTTTCTAATAAACGCCCCTCCCCCGGAGGGAGCGTTATTCGAAGGGGGCGTTTATTTGAGGGGGGCGTTTATCAAATAATTTTCCTTTTAGGAGGGGCGTTTATTCGAGGTGGGCGTTTAAAAGAAGGGGGCGTTTATTCGAAGTAATACGGAATTTTGTTTAATTTTCCAATACGTTAGTAGAATAAGGTAATATTTGAGGCAAAAAAAAGACAAGAAGAAATCTAGGCTACATCATATCTTCCTTCGTTTCGAGCGTAAAACTCCTTCTACTCTTCGGGATATGCGCACTGCGCTTGTTTTGAATATTGAATTTTTCCGGATACATCGCATGCGCACTGAGGTTTTAATGAAACATAGAGAGCTTCGAAACCTAAGCCAATCAGCTGTGTTTTAAACATTCTTTTATTTGAAATTTCTATTGATAAATAAGCCTTTTAAAAAGCAAATTTCCGGTGGAGGCCACTAGTGGTCGCCTATAGCAGTGCCTATAGACCAAGAGTAAATACTAAAAGCCTGAAGCTGTATATTATGTAGACTACAAGAAACATTGCTGATTTAAGGAGTTTTAGAAAAGGGGTTAGTCTACTCACTTTCCAAGTAGAAGAACATAGTTATTCTTTACGAGCAATTCTTGAATACGATCTCCACACAAAATCAAAGTATCAAGATATGCACCACAAAATGCAGGATGTTTCTCACTACACAGACCATATAGGTTGGATAATGGGAATTGTAAGAAATCTTTCCAGTTAACCTTCCATTTCGGTACAAGAATATCTAAATGACAGATAACAAAAAAGTAAGGTTATGGTTAACTTTCAAAATGTATAATTCCTAAGTTGATATTATTGTTATAAATTTGTAGTAGAAGCATGTTTCATTTTCTTAAATCTAAATAAGTAGTTAAAAAGTACACATAATTTTACAGATAGAATTGTAATTACAGTTGACGCTCTCTTAATCGACTTTCTGTTATTCGATACTCCATTAATACTCGAAGTCCCAATCGACAAGAAACTCTCACAAACGACGCTCTACTATTCGATGCGCTCCCTTCCCTCCCATCTCATGGTTGATTGAAATTCGATTGACGTTTTTGCTTACGTTAATTTGTATTTCCTCCTAGCTTTTGTAATTTTGAATACTATTCAATTAAAACTCGATTCGCATTTTATGACTTTTTTGAGACCTCTTTTTAAAATTTCAGATTGATTTCAAGTGTTCAAGTTAATTGACGTCTTTCAGAATTGTTAGAATTTCAATCCAAACCATGAGATTAACCAGGAATCCCATGCATATTTTTATGAAATTCTGGATATAAAATTAACCTCGGTCAAATTTCCAAATTTCAAAAAATTTCAAAATTGACCTCGGGAAATTTATCCCGAGTTTTCCTCATAACCATTAGATTACTACATTATTTGAGACAAAGGGGATATCACGGCGAAATTTTAAACACCACAAATGATTTTCAAGCGCCTTAAACTACAGTTTGAAAGTAGAGTTTTAACATGAGACTTTAGACTTAGGACCTTAGGATCTCAGTACTTAAAAGCTCAAATTTGCTCCAATAAGGATTATAGCCACCTAACCCCTCTAAACTCGAAATATTCAATGAAAGAAAGTGGAAGTGCTAAAATAGCAAATCACACCCGAAATTTAAATTCTGAAAAACGTTAAAATACACTAAAATCTCATTGTAACCTCCTTCGCTCAAAATTCCCTACAATAATAGTTATATTTGTTTCAGCCCCACTGAAAAAATAAATCAAGTGCGTTCTAAAAGTCACAACAAACAGGGAAAAGCAATTAAGCTGCTTCCCTCCATGAAAGTTTAAACCAAATTTTCTTCTTTAAAATAAATTTACCAACCTTCAACAAATTCGAGTATGTATTTGGTAACATTTTCAAATTGGTCACTGTCTTCAATTAAAAGTGCTGAAAGTAATACATCCAACCCACACTCGTGTTTCAACATGCTGTCTAGTTTTGAGTGAAGTTGATATTTCTTTCTTTGAAATGCTGAATAATCTGAAAAGCGAAAAAATGTTTTAATTTATAAAATGTAAGTGGATTAAGTAAGAAACTTCTTCAAAAATTTTCAGATAATTAGCCCAGGTTAAAACATGTTTCATATTACTACAATAACATCTTTAAACATGTCCGCTTTAAGTCTCCTTAATTTCATTTCTGTTGAACCATAAAAAAATCAACCCATTCTATCAAAACAATCACTGTGTTAAAACCTTTTTCTTTCTTTTTTATTTGAAATTTACGTTGAGTTTTTTTCTAATTTTGGTATTATCTTTTTTTGCCATACCCGTACTTTTAAAGACTATGAATAAAGTGGTAAGGCTTAACATAAAATGGGGAAATTTTGAGCGATACCTGATCCAATGACATTGAGTAGACATTTTCTAAGGAGGGATGCGTTTGCAGTGATTTGTGATTTCTTATTGCCATGGTGATGTAGACAATCACTAGCAACACATTCATCTTCATCTTCATCATCCTCCTCTTTCAATTCTTCATCCTTCTTCTCTTGTTTCGATTCAAAACGTTTTTGGATCAATTGTAAAATCTGCAGAGTAGCTTTCAACTTTGACAATGTTTGCAACTGTTTCTTGTAAGTCACTTCCTGTTGTAGCGGGTCTTTCAACTGACTGATTAATTCAAGATAGAATTCGCTATTCAAGTGAGGGTTTTCCAAGAGGTTTTTGCGCAAGATTTGACTGACGTGTGGTAGATCCTCATACCGGATTGGTTGTAGGCCACACTTCACATCCACCTCACTGCATAGCATATCAAGCTGCTTAGAAATCTTTTCCATGATATTGGGCTTCGACCTTGTTTTCTTGTAAACCTATAAAAAAAGTTTTTTAGACAATATTTAAAACACATCCTTTCTCAAAATGCTGGAGAAGATATTTGACAAATCAGGACAAATTAACAAAATTCTTTTTTGTACTCTTAGGTTTCTGTCTTTGCAGGCTCCAAAAAATGACACAGGATTCAGGTGTCTCGGTGGGTGGTATCCAAAGGGGCTATCATAACAGAGAAAAGAATCAAGCTTGCACAAAAAATGTTTTTTACCTGTTCAAAGTAATGAGCCCATCTGAAAGCACGTTGGAAAGCTTCATGATCCCACTTTTGAACGGATGATGTCCTTGACATACCCATAATGCTGATGAAAAGTTCTGTATTTTTTACTATGTCATTCATTTTTGCTCTGAAACCAAAATGAATAAATGTTATAATATAAAATAACTTATTGAAAGAAATTCAAGGCAAGATTTTTTGATAAGGCGGTATAATAAATTATCCATACGAATCAACTAAAGCAAAAAGGCCTAAAATAGAAAATAAGATTTGAGAATAATGTCGTACTGGGAATTCAAGTCAGGAAATGGCTACAATATGGTGCATTGTTATTTTCTCCCTAATATAATACACACTACACAAAAAAACTAAAAATCAAAATAAAATCAAAAGTAAAAAATAGGCAATTATTCATTATTTATAAGAAAAACAAATAACTTAGGCAAGTGAAAATATTTAATAAAGTCGTAGAGTGTGATCTTGATTTGAATGACTGGATCCAATATTGAAATAATCTGCTTAGTCATCATCGTCATCAGGGACAAAGATATTCCATTCTTCCAAGAATTCTGCTCCACTTTTAGCAACCATTGCACCGAAATATATCATTGGGACAGAAACCAATGTAACAGGAAGCATGCCCCATTTGAATGTGTATGGACGTGAGCTCACATATTGACTTGTATTTCTCTTGTTGACAGTGTTTGCAATAACTTTTGAGGTTGAACCCAATGATCGCAGTCGACCAAACATTTTTGGTACTTTTTTAATATTTTTTACTGGAAAAGACAAAATATACATTAATTTGAATTAAAGGTTTTTTTTTCTATGGAAAATCCAAAGGTTGAAAAAGATACCATAAAAAATGAAGCTCAAAATTAAATTTATCAGGTTAACACAGAGATGTTTGACCAGTAGAACCGGTAAAATATCTTACAGAGGAATGAATGAATGAATTTTTTATGAGTGAAGTAAAGACAACATAGTTTATATCAATTTTATTTTAAAATCAATTTATGAAAATATATCTACAAACACACAAAAAAACACTAAGCTATTCAGAATCTTCAGTGCCTTCTATTTCAGCAATTCTTTTGAAAGCCTCTCTTCTTCCCCACACCAATATGCTTTCATCGGGTCGATAATAAGTTCCAACTGCTAAAATCAGTGCTGATGTTGACCATCCAACATACCAAATCTTTTGCCAAGGCTCCCATTCTCTTTTTTCTCCAGGTTTTAATGGTTTACGATTAAAAAGAAATCCATTTGGAGGTTCTCTGTATTTAGTAAAAATTCCTTCATGTCTAACAGACACTTTATTTAAATCCACAAGTTGTTTCTTTACCCTTTGAATCAAAGCACGACTAGCCATTTTTTCAAGATTTTGGCTAAAGATGATAACATACGATAAAATTATTAAATCCTTAATTAAAGTTGAGACATTAATCATTATTGATGGAGTTTAAAACAAGCAGTTAACTGACCAAAGGAGGAAAATTTCAAATCAAAATAATAAGAACTATCCATAATCTATTGAACATTTTAAAATTTCCATGATTTTAAGTTTGGCACTCTTCAGATAGGTATACTTATTATTCACTAAAATGTTCTTGAGTCTTGCCTAAATTGATGATGAAACATTGTGAAGTTTTTGCATTCAACAATTTCTCAACCGAGTTCACCTGTATTACCCTAAATAGAACAATCAAGGATTGAATACATCAGTGGCCTTTTTTTTCAGAAAATTGGGAAATAGCAGGGGGGAAATTTGTTTGATTTTTTAGGTTGCTCGACTTTTTTAGTCAAAGCACTTGTTATACACTTTTGGAAAGCTAAGGGGTAGGGGAATCAAAATAACATGGGTGCCAATTTTTTTCGGACACTTTGGTGTGTTTTTCGGACAAATATGACGGTCTTAGGCAAAAAAAATGTTTTCAAAGTTGAATGTTTTGTTTTTGTAAAGAACCATGGATAACTGGATAGAAAAGAAATAACAAGCCTTAAATTAGAGGTGAAAAATAACCAATCAATTTTTGCAATAACTAAAGTAGAGCAGAGAAAAAGTGTCTTGACTGTTTCCGAGTCTTTATCTAGAATAGAGAGATATACCCCAGGTTCATTGACAGCTTAAATAACCAGAGTTGGCATTTAGACCCACTCTCTGAAACGAATTCCAAAATAAGCCTAATTTAGGTGGTCACTATGCTAAAATGTCAAAAAAAAATTTAGTACATATGTGTACTAAAATTCCTTTTTCAAAAATTAGGTGGGGTATGTCAAAAATCGTCAAAAAAGCTTTTAGTACTCATGCGTGTCTTGAAGTTTAGTACCGACCCCCCCCTGTTTTAAACACCCAAGTCCTTTTGAATTTTTACTATGGTCATTGGTCAAAGCAGTTTTTTTCTGTGAGACGGAAAAATTCTTGGTAGAGATATTTTGGTATACAGTGCCACCCGCAGGCCCAACTATGGTTGGGGGCCGAGAGTCAGAAAACTTTCAGATTTTTTACCCCCTAGATTGGCTAGAAAGGTACTAAATTTGTTACCCCACCTCTCAAATTTTGATCTTCTGCATTTAAGGAAACAATATCAATCATAAAATCTCTCTGCACAAGCTGCGGCACACGGGAAGATATAGTGGTCAACTGCTCTAACTTGGGACTATTGACAAAACTAGGACGGCATTCGGCCATCATTTAACCAAACCTCCAAAGTCATTTGATTTCAGTTATGAAAATAGCGCATTAAAAAATACAGGATTTCTCTTTCGCACCGAGTAGGCTTTTAATTGAAAATTTGAAAAAAAATCCATAGTGGAACACCGCGAGTGTCTGGAACGAAGAACAAATTAGTGGCAAAATGATGTAGCATTTGACGTCACTTTGCGCTGCAAGTTACACACTCTATTATTTGTTAATCCATCGGGTGATAGGCGGTTAGGCGAGCGGTCGGTCTCTCTAATCTCCAAGTGGCGTCCGGGCATTTTGAAAAAAAAAAAAAAAAGTTTAAAAGGGCGCGCTATCAGTGAAAGTTATCATGACATA
Source organism: Clytia hemisphaerica (assembly GCF_902728285.1). Classification (NCBI taxonomy): domain Eukaryota; kingdom Metazoa; phylum Cnidaria; class Hydrozoa; order Leptothecata; family Clytiidae; genus Clytia; species Clytia hemisphaerica. The sequence goes on along the minus strand of NW_027103268.1, from coordinate 703,877 downwards.
TGATGACAGAGAAAGTATGATCGATAAACGTGGTAGAGTTATCAAAAAAAAGTTGTTGTCAAAGAGATTACAGTAAGTGAAAATACAGGCCAGATATCAACAGTCCCATGTTTCGACCAATTGTCCCAAGTTAGAGCAGTTGACGGTGGCCTCTACTATAATGAAATCAAAAAGGAAACCTAATTACACTTCACCATCAGGAGATAAAATTGAAGAAAAAGATTTTGTTAAAGAGTCCTAATTTCCAACGTTTGTCACTTCAAAAATCATATTGAAACAACTATTGAAGCAAAAAATCTCATTTCTTAGATATTACGAACCTTCACTTGCCGCTCATCTCATACTATGCTTACTCTATATAAATTGCTTGTTATCCCAATTCTGGAGTACTGATCAGTTTTATGGAACCCTGGTGCTGTTAGTGTGATCGTGTTACAAAAATACAGGTTGTTTGTTGCCTTATTTTGGTTTCACTTTCGACATAGTGGGGTCGTTGAGCATAATTTACGGGAAAAAAAATAAGCTGAAACTTTCTCCAGACCTTCTCTATAGGATGCTTATACCTCAGGAAAAAATCCCCTAAAATCCCACTGGTGGAACATCCCTTTTTTGGGCAATTTCTATTTTCCCCAGGCAAAATCCTAAGGGCAAATTTTTTTGAAAATTTCAAACTTATTTCCAGACAATATCATGCATACCATTCGAAAGCTCTCGAAAAACTATATAGAAGACTTTTAAACGGTTATAGCCGATTTCCTTACCTAACTCAAGATATTTCATGCGCAAGTTCCACTTTTCGCCACATTTTGGTCTAAATTTGACCATAAATAGCATCTTCTGCATTAATTATCTTGAATTAGGTAATGAAATCGGCTATAACCGTTTAAAAGTCTTCTATATAGTTTTTCGAGAGCTTGCGAATGGTATACTAATTGATAATGTCTGAAAATGAGTTTGAAATTTTCAAAAATTTTTGCCCGTATCGATCATCGTATATATAGAGCACTAAAAAATACCCCTATATGTTTAGTTTGTTCTACCTTGGATTATAACTGAAAATATCTTCAAATAACCTTTGTCCGCTATCAGCCCGCCCGGTAATCTTTGCCCATTCCAATTCTTAGATAATCAATAAGAGAGGTGCACTTAGCTGCGCTAAGCCGTGCTATGTTTACTTCTCTTGTATATTTTAGTGGTATTTATCCAATGAAAAGGATGTTGCCGAAATATGCACAGGCGCTGACAAAATATGCACGGCATTGATTATGACATCATTAAATATGTCAATGTCGATTCAACGCCCGTTAAAGAAAATAATTTGTAAATAGTTCTTTTTATCGTGAAATTTAGAAATACGAACAAAAAAAGAATCAAATTTAATATTTGTTTCCTATCTAGATTATATTAGCGTTAGAATACGGTAAATTTTCACGAAAAATATTTCGCGATGGCGGTACGCCCAATCGCGCCCACGCCCAATCGTGCCCACGCCCAATCGTGCCCACGGGAAAGTTCCAATTTTTAATTATCGGGAAACCGGTTCACCACGTTGATAAAAAACGTACTGGTCATTAAAATACAAAGTTAAATCAAAACAAAGATGGTAGAGTAAAGCTGCGAGCGGAGCTGCATAATTCAGTGACTGCAAATAACGGCCGGTGACCGGTAATTACCGGTCATTTTAAGCTAATATGTGTGTTTTTTCCCATGAAATTTTGATGGTTTCATTATTAGTACTTTCTAATTGAGTAATCACCGGCCAACTTGAAATTCTTTATTTGCAGCACTGTAGTTGTATTTTAATGAACAGCCAGGTCATTTTAGGGCCGATAGAAAAAGGAGAAAAAAATAAAGTTTACCTTGCATTTCTCACTCTCCTCATTTTTCTCACAAAAAGAGACTGGAGCCAAACCAGGAAGATAGAAAGAGTTCACAAAATTTAATATTGGTAATATAAAAACTAAACTTTGAACTAAACAATACCAAGTCATTTTGAAAGTAACTTGAATGCCTCTAAAAATATTTTCGAGTTCTTCTTCAAAAATTTTTCGCTTTGATTCAGGAAAAAAATGCACGGATGGCGATTGTTGTTGCAAAAAAAGTGTAAAATACAGACCATAGAACTTCGCGGCCTTTCGATTCGACGCTGAAAGAGATTCCATCGAAAATCCGTGGGCCGCATGTTGAAAAGATCAGTCTGTAAATTAAAATTTGCCACGTCAAAAGTGCGACTTTGCTTCCCGGCGACTGTTTTCTAAATTTTACGGTAGCCGAGCTTCGGTTAAAGTCCGCGAAGAAACGAAGCGACTCGGATTCCAAGCGAGTCAGGCGAAATTGCCATCAGGATCAGAGGACAACCCACATTACTCTTTCAAAAAGCTCAAATTTCCAATCAAAATGACTGGATTAAGAGTTTTAGTCGGATGTAAACGTGTAATTGATTATGCAGTGAAGGTAAATCTTTTTATATATCGTCTCCCTGAGTCGACCCAAAAGATTGCAAAATTTTGAAATCTGCATCCGAACACACACACACACACACCCTCTCCTCCCACCTACCTTTCCCAACAACTTTAAACAGGGGTTCCATTTTTACATGTGCAGAATTATTCATAAATCATAAATTTTCCGCATTCTTTGGCCTGTGTTGTGTCGAGTGAACTATAAAGTGCTTTCCAATATTGGGAATTTTGGCTGGACGCAAGTCAGACGAGGATTATACTTTAGATACCATCAACTGCTCTAACTTGGGACGATTGGTCGAAACATGGGACCGTTGCATATCTGGTCTGTATTTTCACTTGCTGTAAAATCGAAAGAGAAATCGTGTATTTTTTAATACGCCGTTCATTAACTCAAATAAAATGACTTAGGAGGTTTGGTGAAATGGTGGCCGAATTGCCGTCCCATGTTTTGTAAGATAGTCCCAAGTTAGAGCATTTGACGGTAAGAGAATGCCCAAAATAGAGGATTACCTATTCCTTTTTTAGTCTCCTATACTGTAGGCGGCGGCATTCACAAATATCTGCGTTTCGCGTCGCCCGACGACTGACTCTCAAAAATTGAGTTGAATTGAGTCGGTGAGTCGGTAAATTTGTCGGACTTTTTCTGTCGATGAGGTTTCCTTCATTCAAAAATTTTATTATTGCCAATTTTTTGCGAGCAATTTCTAGCGCATTTTCAGTATTTTGACATTGTTTATCATTACATGTGCTATTTTGGGTCAGAGGTCACAACACAGTGTTCAAAGGTCATAATTTGAAACCACCCTGGCTGGCAGTTTCCTTCAAGAATACACTCCAAAAATGGATGATGGAGGTCGGACGAGAAGAAGAAATTCATTCATTTTTATGACCGACTGACCAACTCATTTTTTAGACCCAACAGGGACGCGAAATGAAGATATTTGTGATTGCCACCTTAAGAGAACCATTCCTAGACTAGGAGAATCTGGCACATTTGACTGATTTGCTTTACGGTTAACTATTTGCGCAATATGACAGTATAGCTCTAACTTTTCATGTAAAAGTTATTACGGGGAATGTCTTGGACTTTGCACCCAATGCTGCACGCACGCACTTAAAAAGCTAAAATCAGTTTTTTTTTGCAAAAAAACGCCACATAGAAGGTCTTTCAAATTCAGTACAGTATGTTAATAGAGCAGTATGGTAGAGCGGTATGGTCACCTAAACTTCGAAAATAATGTTAATTTGATCGTGGGAGTACAAAGATGCGCCACAAGACTCGTGCCTATCTGCAAAGATAATGTCCTATGAAGAACGCTTGCGCATTGGTCTCTCCACACTTGAATTCAGGAGACTCTTTTGTGATATGGTCCAAGTATACAAACATCTCCACTACTACGATAAAAATACTCTCCCAAGTAAATTATCGACTCCAACACGTCTGACCAGGAGACACAATGATGAGCTGATACCAAATTTTGGTAAAGATGGATTCCGAGGCGCACAAACCAACTCGTTCTTTTACAAGAGTATACCAAACTGGAATAGACTACCAAGATACGTTGTAGAGGCAAAGACTGTCAAAATCTTCAAAGAAAGACTCAACGAAGCTTGGAAAAAACATCCAAAAAGATTCGAGACAAGACAATTGTAATCAAGATCCGGTTCTCAGAGGCCCTCGTGTGCCTTGAACTTGTATACATTATTATTATTAGTTAATTCCCGCGTCTCCAAGAATAAGTAATAGATCGAAATGAGAAGCTAACGAGGCAAAGGGGTCAAATCAAAAGGGGTGAAAGAAACAGGAGACATAAGGAGTGCCGAAAGAGAAAATTATATTTCGAAAGGTGAATGAAAGGGCAAATTAAAAATTGTACAAAACGGAATTTGGGATGACATTGGGGATGCATCAAGATAAGCTGTGACTAAACTTAACGCCTAACCCGTGTAGATGACGGGTACGACCTATGCCCGTGTAGATGACGGGTAGCACCTAAGCCCGTGTAGATGACGGTACGCCCTAAGTCCGTGTAGACGACGGATGCCTGACCTTAGAATAAGTATCTGGATAACTGACTAATAACTTGCCAGAGGTTACGTAGTAACCCAACACCCCTAAACTAACTGAACGCCTAACCCGTGTAGATGACGGGAGCAAGCTTAGCCCGTGAGCTCACGGGAGCGAACTTAACCCGTGTAGATGACGGGTGTGAGACCATAGCCCGTGTAGACGACGGGAGCAAAACTTAACCCGTGTAGACGACGGGATTGAACTTAGCCCGTGTAGATGACGGGAACGAACTTAACCTGTGTAGATGACGGGTGTGAGACCATAGCCCGTGTAGACGACGGGAGCAAAACTTAACCCGTGTAGACGACGGGATCGAACTTAGCCCGTGTAGACGACGGGATCGAACTTAGCCCGTGTAGATGACGGGAGCGAACTTAGCCCGTGTAGATGACGGGAACGAACTTAACCCGTGTAGATGACGGGTGTGAGACCATAGCCCGTGTAGACGACGGGAGCAAAACTTAACCCGTGTAGACGACGGGATCGAACTTAGCCCGTGTAGATGACGGGAGCGAACTTAGCCCGTGTAGATGACGGGAGCGAACTTAGCCCGTGTAGATGACGGGAGCAGCTTAGGCCCGTGTAGATGACGGGTAATTGACTTATAAACAAGTAGCTGGATAACTAACACAAAAAAACTTGCCAAAGGTTACGTGGTAACCGGAAACTAATTGGTATCTCGATGCATCCCAAATGGCCTAATCTCTCTGGTCGAAAAACCTTGCCTAGGGAAAAACCGTGAGATTAGGATCCAACGCTGCAGCTGCGATGACCACGCCTTGATAGCAGGATAAGATCTGAAAAGAAAGGAGAGAAAGGCAGAACCACAAACAAAACAAAGATAAAAAGGGGCAGGGAAGGGAGGGGAAGCTTAACTTGCAGATGAAGAGATAAGCTCAGGGCAAACACACCCTTGGAATATATATACGGGAACTCAGATAACCGGCAGCCGAGAAATACCTAATCCTAACCTTTTCCGCAACCCGATGTAACTCAGTCGACTGGGAATTAACCTTAGCTAAAGATTAGCTCCAATTAATTCCCGCGTCTCCAAGAATAAGTAATAGATCGAAATGAGAAGCTAACGAGGCAAAGGGGTCAAATCAAAAGGGGTGAAAGAAACAGGAGACATAAGGAGTGCCGAAAGAGAAAATTATATTTCGAAAGGTGAATGAAAGTGCAAATTAAAAATTGTACAAAACGGAATTTGGGATGACATTGGGGATGCATCAAGATAAGCTGTGACTAAACTTAACGCCTAACCCGTGTAGATGACGGGTACGACCTATGCCCGTGTAGATGACGGGTAGCACCTAAGCCCGTGTAGATGACGGTACGCCCTAAGTCCGTGTAGACGACGGATGCCTGACCTTAGAATAAGTATCTGGATAACTGACTAATAACTTGCCAGAGGTTACGTAGTAACCCAACACCCCAACATCACCCAAAAACCGCAGAGAGGAAAAAAGGTAAAGGGGGGCTATCTAGGGCAAAGCACAAGGTAGAGAGTGAGACGAGAAAAGGCAGAAAACAAAACCTTATGATTAAACGTAATAGCGTATTAGTATTATTTCGGTAGCAAAGAGCGTATTAAAATGTTTTTATGATTATTATTACTATTAATAAAAATAAAGCAAGCGATATTGTGAAGACAATCAAAATTAATACGAGCAATATATTGATAGTGCACTCAGCAAAAATAATAGCATGGTATGAACTAAAAAGACCGGGTAGAACAAACAAGTACCATAAAAAAATACATGACATTGTAGACAAATTACCACTTGTCGGGGTCCCAAGTAGACGACACATGAGATATCTTGGCCATATTAGCAGTGAATTTTTGAATATCAAAATCCGAAACACGAAGATAACGAAGGTAACAGTCACTGGACCACCTGCCCATAATGCGAATCATTGAGTCGGAGGCACCTGCGCTCAAGGCGGCAGAAGCACCACCAATACGAAAACTATGGGTGTTCAAGTCGGAAACAGACGGGAGGGATTGCTCGAGTAAGGCGTATAATGTTCGGCGGGTGAGGAGTTTACCATCATGAAATTGAAAGAGGGGGCCCGGTTTTGAACTTCGAAGGGCTAGGTAGTTTCTCATAGCGCCCACTGGGCAAATATTGTTGGAAGTAGCAGCAATCCTAATATTAACACCTTGGCGGAACGGATCGGTTTTGCTTCCTTTAATACGGATGGTCATTAGGGAGTGGTTGAGGTTGAAGGTAACATCAGACTTCATGAGGTGAATTGACGGGTCATATCGACTTTGAGAGGGACAGGAAAACTCGGACACACGAAGAAGGCCAAAAAAGGCGGTTAGGCATGCGGCTAAAAGCATGTACTTGTCTTGAGTGGGATGGCTGCAAAGTAATAAGAATCTTGAAATGACTCGAAGATGGGAAGTGGTGATGGGTTTACGTGGTCTGCGGGTAAGTGAATTTCCTTGGCGTCTACGAATGCCTCGAATGACACGGTGAAGTATGGGCATAAGGGCAAGGGGCAGACTTGAGCCAAGCATTGAATTTTGGTGTAGTACTCCAGTGATATAAACTTTTATTGTTTTGCAAGCAATGCCACGGTTAAAAGAAAACACGGAAAAGAAACACAACAAAGCTTCAGAACTAGGGAAAGGTATTAAGCCATGTGAGTCGCAAAAGTTGATGTAAGAACGGATACCACTCATGTATGTAGCTTGAGTAGATGGTGCAAGAGAATCCTTCAGGAGCCCAACAAGATCGTGGCCAAGAGATCCATTACAGAGTTGGGAACAGTTGACGGGAAGGGACAACACCCTGGACAGACTGATTTGAATTCTTCGACCTGCAAACGAGATAAAAGATCAGCAAAAACATTCTCAGAGCCAGGGACATGACGAAATGAAAGGTGGATGTTGTTTCGAGCAGTTAGGAAGAAAATCTTGCGAATGAGAACCATCATAGACTTATCCTTGGAAGAGGAAGATGACCAGACCGCGACGGTGGGCTCGTTGTCTGTGGAGACAACGATGCGGCAATTGCTGAAAGACTTAAGCCAGGTATTAAGAGATGCAAAAATAGCAAAAAACTCAAGGAAGGAGATGTGAGTGAGAAGAGAAACGTCAAACGGCCAAGCCTCAGAAATCCAAAGACCCTGGAAAAAACAACCAAAACCAAGAAAGGACGCATCAGTTGAAATCTCAAAAGGAGCTTGAAGAGAAATAGGTGTAGGAATAAAGGAAGAACCGTTCCAAGAATCGAGAAACTCAGACCACATCTCTAAGTCAAGGCGAACATCAGAAGTTAAGTCAATGTGATGGTTAAGGCGAACAACCGAAGAAGACAAGTCAATGAGACGACGCAAAAAGATACGACCTGGACGGATGACTTTACAAGCAAATGACAAAGAACCAATCAGAGACAACAACTCACGTTTAGTACACTTCCTCTTTGAACGCCAAGCAGAAACCATACCTTTCAATTCCACAAGCTTACTGGTAGGCAGACGAATAGAAGAGGAAACAGAATCAATCTCGATGCCCAAATACGTCATCACCTGGCTGGGGCCCTCCAACTTGTCCAAGGCAACGGGCACACCAACATCCTTGAAGAGAGCTTGAACGACATCCATCTTAAGCTGGGCTTCGTTAAAGGAAGGAGCACAAAGGATAAAATCGTCAAGATAGTGAGAGATAGCAGTGATAAGGCATTTCCGGACAAGGATCCATTGCAAGGCATCAGCAAACATATTGAAAATGCAAGGAGAGGAGCGACTACCAAAAGGAAGGCAAAGATCGAAGAAGTACTTACCCTGCCAGCAATATCCCAGGAGGGGCCAATCGTCGGGGTGGACTGGGCAGAGGCGAAAGGCGTGCTTGATGTCGATTTTTCCCATGTAGCAACCAGGGCCCATCAAACGGATCATGTCAAGGGCTTCGTCGAAGGGGGTATACTGGACATGGGTCAGTTCTACAGGGATGCCATCATTGACAGATGAACCAGGGGGGAAGGACAAGTCGAGGATGATCCGTTTTGTTCCATCTTTTTTGGGGGCAGCACCGAGGGGGGAACAAAAAAAAGAGGGGAGGGGGTGGGTGTCAAAAGGGCCAGCAGTATGCCCACGCTTCAATTCCTTCAGGATGGCTGTAGAGACAGCCTCGCAGTTGGAATCTGCTGAAAGGTTGTTACGTTCAGGGCCAACTGGTGGTGGACCTTGGAAGCCAATGTGAAAACCTGTAAGGAACCCAGACACAAGAAACTCAACGATCTCAGGGTCATACCCGTCGAGGAACTCAAACAAGACAAGGGGTTTAACAGGGGAAGCTGGCTTGAAGGAAGAAGGGAGAGAGGAACCTATTGGGAGGTTGAGAAGAATTTGGTGATCACTGGGGGCGGTAGGGACATTGCATGACAGGATGGGGATAGTTGCAGATGAGGCAACTGTGGAGATATCGACAGGAGGGTCGACACTGGATGTTGGAGTTAAAGTTGTGGCAGAAGTTGGCAGGTTTGGCGGCAGAGGCAGCTTGCTGGGGGGCAGGAAAGGGCTGACGAAGGTTAGGGTAGGGCTGGTAGTACTGAGCACGGGGAAAAGATGGGGGGCGAGGGCGGGGTCCAGGCTGAGAAGGCATCCGTGGGGCAGGAAAATGGTGCGCTGTCTGAGAAACAGAAGAAGGGCGGGCAAAAGAGGTGGAGGGGGCAGAAGAGGGGCAGCGGGGGGCGAGATGGTCCTTGCTCTGGCAGATATAACACTGGCTCGGCTGCTTGTGACCCAAGAGGTGCAAGTTAAAAAGATTTTGGTTGGACGTATCCCATCTAGCTACCGGGTTGTTGGTCAAAAATGTTCTAAAAGCCTTGTCGTAGGAGTACCAGCCAGCAAAGGAATAGTCATTAGCCAAATGGGCAATATAAATCTGATATGCAATCATCTGATTGGCCAGGTTGGGTCTAAAGACTAATGAAGCTTGGAAAAATCTGGACCATGCCATTAACCAAGAATTTAGGTCAATAACCTTGGCTTTCTTTGAAAATTGTTGAATGGCAGTATCGTTTTTTTGTAAAGAGATGTTGCCCTCCGAATCGAAGGCCAGAGATACAGCAGAATTAAGAGGCCGGCCAATGTTGGAAGGTAGAAGAAAATCAAAATCAACAAACTCACCACTCTTAATTTGTTTCAATATTTTTGCAGGTATCGCAGGGAGCTCGTTGTTGCAATTGTTGACAAAGTTGAAAGTGTTTTGATTTTGACCAGCAAGGTGTGGTTGCGAGGAAAGCGTGATGTTTTGATTGCCCATAGCGAGGGTACCATTATTAGCCGTGAGAAGGGCGTTGATAAGGGCGGAAGAACTATTCATGGGTGGCGTGTTGGTGGTGGGAGTTGAATCTTGTTGACTTGACAGGCTTGACGACGTCGCAATGGTCGAGAGAAGAACGTTGTCCTGTGATGTACTGGGCAGGACAGGGCTGGCCAGTTGGCTTGAAGATGATTGTGATGAAGCAAAAAATGAGTTCAGGCGGCTGTCGACTAATGAATTGACCAATGATAAAAGTTGCGTACTTTGATCAGTAACAGTAGTAATTGTGGACTGGACGTCATTATTTTGAGTGTTAACAGGAAAGATAGGTAAGAGTTGTTCCAGATTGACTTGGTCAGATTCCATGGTAAAATTTTCACTGAAGCTTAACTTGCAGATGAAGAGATAAGCTCAGGGCAAACACACCCTTGGAATATATATACGGGAACTCAGATAACCGGCAGCCGAGAAATACCTAATCCTAACCTTTTCCGCAACCCGATGTAACTCAGTCGACTGGGAATTAAACCTTAGCTAAAGATTAGCTCCAATAAAAAATACAACTTTTATATTTTTCCTTTTTTTTGCAAATGTTCCAAAAATGAAAATATAAAGCAGCCCTGTGAATTCAGACAAAATCATCATAGTTCGCACCCCCCCCTTTATAAAGGGGGGGGTAGCGATGTTCAGAAAATCTCAGAAAGGGGGGGTAAGAGAATTTTTTCTAGAAAGGGGGAAGTTTTCAGAAAGGGGGGGTTCATCAAGAAAGGGGGGGGGGTAAGAAAAAAAGAAAGTTATTTTCAATTTAGTGTATATATACCAGTTCTGGTTACACAGTCTGAAAGAAGTTCATTTTTACCTTTGATCAAAGCGTACACCACCAAATTCAGATTTCCTAATTATTTGCTTATTTACACTGAATGTTCTTGCTTTTTCACCGGTAGAATTATGGTAGGATTTTAAAATTTTGAGGGGGGTAGCATCAAATTTTAAAAGGGGGAAGAACCTAGGGTAGGGGGGGTAGCTCTAGGGTAGGGGGGGTAGTGACCCCCTTCCGAACTATGATCATATCGGCACGTGCCGACCAAAACCGACCTAGAGGTTATTTTAGGTCGGCAAAGCCGTCCTAAGTAGCTTGTTTAGGTCGGCAAAGACAATAAATTTCCTACAGTTAGTTTAACTATCATTAATAATTGTGTTAATAAGTTTTATGTTTTATAAAGAGAATGGAATGAGGCTCGATTATCATGTGTTATCAAATGATAACACAATTAGATTAACCTAACAAATAATATTTTTCCTCTTTAGGTCGGCTTTGCCGACCCAAAACATTTCTTTTGTCGGCACGCCGACTTAGAGTGTAAATTACCTTGGCAATTATTGCCGAATGCCGACCTGGATTCACAGGGCTGTATAAAGGGATAATCATAATTTTAAATACTATTGTAAAGCTAGAGTTGCTTTGGGTCTCTTCGCTTGAGAAAATGATTGACAGATTAAAGTTTTTTCACCCACTCAGGAGTGATCCCAATCAAAAATAGTGTGGCATTTTGACATTTTGAAAGTGCCCAAAAACAACTTATATATTCAAACACCTATATTTCACCTATTGACCTATATTTCCCTTGTTAAAGTCACATTTTTGCCCACTTAATAAACTGTAAGCCACAAATCAGTGCAGCTAATGAAAAATTTAGCCCTTTGCTGGCAATGCTGAAAAGAAAGTTTTTTTCTGACTGTTTCCATTACTGAGAACTCAGCCTTCAAAATTTCTTGGTAGGGAAGCCACATGACCAGTAAGCCACATTTTTTGCCCACACTTTATTTGCTTTTAACTCCCCTTTAAGTAAGCCACAAAAATTCGCACTTTATGTAATGGATAGCTAATTTCCTCAGCTTAACCATTCAAAGCAATCTTAAGTGTAAGCCACGTAATTTTCCCAAGTTATGGTCAATTTAGTGGCTGACAGTAAAAATGTCACAAAACAGGGGTTTATTTTTTATTGGGATGATCGAGTTCGAGGGCATTCTCGGCTCAATCCTCAGTGAGGTTAGAACTTCGATACTTGAGGATTACGATTTTACCAGCTTTTTAGCAGTTTTTGTCTTGCTAACACAAATCTTGCAAGCTCTTTACCTTAAAGGAAGATCGAAATTTCAGCATTCTGAAAAAAAAACGCATAGCAGAAATTTTTTCATCTTCACAGGATCGATTTTCAACAACAAAATACAATGGTCAATGGTTTTTTTTCTGACGTTCTTCTTTCAAAGAATATTGATCACTCTCATTTTCCCCTCGGGCACGCAAGAAAAAAAATGATTAGCTCACGTTCTCGCGTGGATGATTAAAGATGAAGGGGCAATCTTGTCCCGAGAACGCTACTTAGTTTCCACCTTATTTTGCACCCACGATAGAATGGTCCAAATACGAGGGTGTTACAAATGATAAATTCAAACAAATAAACAACACCAAAATTTTGATTTTATTGAACTAAGCTTTTCGAGTCTTTACTAACTCATCATCAGGTAAAAATGAAATTTCTAGGTTGAAAGATGTATCTACATATCAGACAAAAATTGATTCTAAAGTCTGTTTACGATAAACGTGTGCACTCTTTTTTCTTTTACCTATAACTTTTGAAGAAATTCTTCAATCTTTATAAATTTGGTATCGTTGGAGAGATATTTGTGAGTGGAACAATTTGAAATAAAAAAGTCTTTAAAAAAATTCTAAAAACAAAGATGAAAATAAAGAAGAAAAGATCTTGTAGAAAAGTGCTATAACTTTCATTTTCATTGGAAAGATTCTTTGACCTTCGGAGGTCATCAATATGTAGAAATTTCACTAAAATATTTATTCAATATAAAGTTATGATACAAAGTTAATAAGTGATTGACCCCAAAAAACAGCAGAAAACAGCGTTTTTAGACGTCAATTAGCTTATAACTTTGTTTGATATCTTTTGACTGAATGATTATTTTTGATTAAAAAACTACAATTGTTTAGAAATGGTATTACCTAGAGATAAATTTGCGCCATTGCGTCTTTTACGTCATTGATTCCCCAATGTGTTTTAGGCAATTATTTACAATTTGTTGCCTCCTTTGAGAATTCTTTTATTGTTTTAATTTTAGAGTCAATCTATAAAGTTAAAAACTTGCGCAAAATGATTGAAAAGCCAAAAACCAGCAGAGTAAAAAAAATCTCTTTAAGGTAAAGATATCTTCTAATGAAGAGAACTCTTCTCTTAGATAGAATATATCTCTTATAAGAATCCCCGCCTACTAGTGTGACTAACTTATATATCATAACTGTCTTTTTTGGGCAACTTGCGTAAATTGAAAATTAGGTAAAAAGGAATGAATGAATGTAGAAGTTGAGTGGGATAGTTCAGTGACTCCAAAAAGATGTATTTAGAAAACTAATTGGAAATTTATAATGCTTTTGGTTAACATACTAAACAGGATAGGATATACTTGTGTTTACTCCTATACTTAGATAGGTGTATTGTTGCATGAGGCAAAGAAAGTAAAGTATGAATTACACAGAATTACAAAAATTATATTCAAACCTTGTTATTAATTTCATTTTTTAGATCCGAGTCAAGCCTGACAAGAGTGGTGTTGTCACTGATGGAGTCAAACATAGTATGAACCCTTTCGATGAAATTGCAGTGGAAGAGGTGAGTCAAATTCATTGCATCATAAGCTTTCTTTTACGATTGTTTTCTTAATTTTTATTTTCCTATGAATTTCGTTTATGATTTCCCTCCGAACTTCTAAAAACTGTTACTGCCTAAAAAAATTATGTCGTCATTTTTATTTTGGAGCTCAAAACAGGTTAGGTTGTCTCTCAAGACCAAATTGTTAAAAAATAGTATCTGCCTGTTGCACTGATTTGATTTATTTTGAGAAATGTTGTACAGGGTTTTCAATATAAGTAAAGCGATTAGATTACAGTGTTTGAAGTAATATTTTAGACATAAGACTTTTTTCCAATCCAAAGTTTACCCTGACTAATTTGAAATTGCTCTTTTTTGCCTTAGAATAGCTTGTATATTAATGTTTCTTTTCCATCTTTTAACCTTATTTTAAAAGAGATGTAAATGGTGATTTAAATAGGCTTCTTTCTCTGCAAACGGGATATGGTTCTTATTGTTATTCAAACAAAATGTCCAAACATGAAGAAATTCAATTCTTCTGCATCAATCCTTGCTATAAGATCTTTTATTTGCATTCTAGGCAATCAGGTTGAAAGAGAAAAAGGTTGCCAGTGAAATCATCGCTGTGAGCTGTGGACCTAAAAAATCAGAGGTTTGTATTCCCTACCTATAAATCTTTAGTTGATAGAAATAGTTTTGGATTCTAATGTTGATTTCTAATGTCTCTGAAGAATTCCTCAGAAATAAAAAGTGTCTTCTTATAGCATATTTGACATGTCCATGCATTCAACTCTTTAGTATTTAGTACACATTGTTAGAGGTGACAAACTTCCACGATCAAAAGCCTTCACAATTTCTTTACCTAAATCTTTCTTTCCAAAACAGCTCTCTTCAGTACTTAGCAGTGCTCTAGCTACACGATGCTTAACTTTCCACTCTTCTTTAAAGGAAACCCTTAGAACTGCATTAGCCATGGGCATTGATCGTGCAATACATGTCGTTGTCGACGATAAGGAATACAGTAAACTTCAACCTCTGGCTGTCGCCAAAATCCTGGCTAAAATCGCCGAAGAAGAGAAAGCAGACATTGTTTTACTTGGAAAACAAGTTAGTAATCTTTCTTTCAATTATTTTTTCAAGAGCACAAAGTACTTAGTTTTATGTTGAGAAAGTGAAAATAAGACGAGATTTGCTCTGGAGCTTAATCTCAATGTTAGTAAAGTATACTTTGGACATCAGCTGCTTTTTACAGCCCTTGTTCCTTGTATACCCATATTATCCATGAACAGGACATTTTTTACGACCTTTTATTGTGTCCAGTAACCAGACGCTGTCCTTCTTAGAAACACTTAAATTTTGGTAAAAACAGCCTTTTTAGCGGAAAACACTAGAAAAAGTGATCTACGGACGCTGCCCTGTCTCTTTAGAATGTGGCCTTATCGAAATTGTTTTCAAAGGAAAACATTAAAACTAAAAAAAACATCACTTATAAAGGTATGGCGCAAAATTGGTCTGTTTATCAAGGTATTATTATCTTGTATGTATTTCGATAAAAAAGCTTTTTTCCGCTAAAATGCTTGGCCGAAATGAGTTAAGAGAAAACATGAACCAATATTTATCGCTATCTGCTTTTTTTGTGTCCAGGCTATCGATGATGATTCTAACCAAACTGGTCAAATCTTATCAGCTTTACTCGACCGTCCTCAGGTTAGTCCGGTTTTCTAGTTTTCCCCTATGATTTTCTTATAGGGGGTTCTCGCATTTTCAACCAATTTGATACTCTTTTTATAATAATGACATCTTTTTTTGAGCCATTTAACCGTTTTTCATACGACTGAGTGTTTTATGTTTTTTTCTTTTATAATTCACACACTCAAACTTTCTCTATGTCTTCTCAGGCTACATGTGCCTCAGAAGTTAGTGTGGAAGGAGACCGCGTGAAAGTCACCCGTGAAATTGACGGAGGTCTTGAAACTATCAATGTCAAATTGCCGTGTGTCCTAACTGCTGATTTACGGTTAGTATTATTTATTTAGTGCTCCGCGTTTTTACGTCTCAGCAAGGTACAAAAAGATTTTCTATTTCGAAATTCAGCAAAATCTCGGTTGGTTTTTCATTTTGAGCCCAGACAAAAAAACTTTGCCTTGACTTCACTCTTCATTAAAATGGATTTGGATGGCAACTGCAACCGAAAGGTAGAATCATGGTTCGGAGCGAGGGGAAGTAAACACTGTATTTTTTTTAAATTATGTAAGGCTTTTTTCAATACCTTAGATTGAACGAACCAAGATTTGCTACTTTACCGAATATAATGGTAAGATGGCTTTCCTTTTCCCTAAACTTTCCCTTCCTAAGTTGTTTTCTCATTTCTAAATAGACGATATCGGCTTTCCGAATTCTCCCCGAATGATTACCCATGATGCATTGCGCAAAAAAAATCACGGACGATATTGACTTACCGCACAATGCATCATTGGTAATCATTCGGGGAGAATTTGGAAAGCCGATATCGTCTATTGCTTGACTGTAAGACTGAAAAGAAGAAGGTTATTTGACACCTACAAAATTCACGGGAATGTCAGCTTTATTTTTTTCTCGCAAGTATCTTCGCTCGTTTTTTGAGATTTGGTTCCTCCATTTTGTCCCCACTGAAAAAGATTCTCACCAGGGCAGTGAGACAGGGGTGTTATATATGCCCAATGATAGACTCCTAATGCCTAGATGCTCGAAAGAGGTATTTTGTCCTACTATGTGCATAGTTCAGGGTGTCGCGTTATTATTTGAGTGTTCTTCTCCCTTGTGAACAGAGTACTGCTAAAGATTCTTGAATGCCCCTAAATCTCATAACAGATATCTGTTTGATTGTTCCTTTTGCATGACTAAGAAAGCAAAATTGAAAGCAAGTCGGTTTTAATGTTTATGATTGACGTTTTTTTTGTGTCAGCGATAGTTTTGTTATAGCCAATCAACGCGTTCAAAAGCTCATTTAAATTCATCAAAAATCTTGTTAAAAAATACGCTCTTGTGGAGCCATGGCCTTCAGAGTCCATACCTGCCAGCGCAGAGTAGTTAGAATCTAAGATTAGAATACACCTCCTTTAATGGTACAGAAGCCGTGACTTTTTTATCATGAAATTTGGTTGGTTGGGAAAAGGTGCGCGTTAAGCCTTAGAAGAGTTCATCTCCAGGTCTATGAGGTTTACATCCAGATTTGAAAGCATGATTTAGGGAGGTTGATCTAAAAGGGAGTGTTATTGAACTTTTAATCAATAGCAATATATCAATATAGCAATATTTAACTTTTTTATGTATATATATATAAGGATAAAGGACTTTAGCTGACGATGTACTATTCCCATAACCCTAAACGAACATTTATTTCGTTCATAGAAAGCGAAAAAGAAGAAGTTAGACAAGAAACCAGTCAAGGATTTGGGTGTCGATATCACGCCACGGTTTGACGTGTTGGAAACGTCGGATCCTCCAGTGCGGGAAGCCGGTATTGTTGTGGAGGACGTCGACTCGTTGGTAGAGAAACTGAAGGAACAAGGATTCGTCCAATCTTAGAGCTAGCAAAGGATTTTCATACAGAATCTACGACTTTTTTTAGCAATTGTTTATATAGAGTTTTGCATTTTCGTATCTTCCAATCAAATTGTTTTCAACATTCCAACGGGGCCGGTCCTTAATCACATTTCCAAAAAAATGAGACTAGTCTTCTTGGAAAACATCCCTATGTTACAGACCCAGTGGGACTCCCTACCCTCTGGAAATTGTGGTTCAAATTTCGTCCCCGGTGGGAAAAATACCCTACAATTTCAAACAAACTGGAAAATTGCCTTTGTTTTCATCCCAATTTTAAATTCAATGGAAAAGATTACACTCCAAAACCACCCCCAATGGATTTCTTGACTTAAAACAACCTATTCTCATTGGGGTTTTAATAGAATTTTTTATCCCCGCGGTGGGAAGAAGCCCCGGGGAAGAAGCTCTAGTGGGGCTGTGAGATGGGGGTGTTGGAAACTTCACCTTGAACCGTTCATTAACGGCATTGACCGTTTTATTCCAAAGCATCTCTCTCAGTTGACACTCTCCTTTTCTTTGAACAAATTGTTCACATTTTTTGCTCTAGCCTTCTCTTTGAGCAGAAATCTTGATCAAGTAAATTATGAGAGTCTTTCATATTTATTAAACAAACCCAACTCTTCCAAAGTTAACAAGTCTGAAGTAGCACTTTAACATAGAATATGCATTAAAAACGAAAGTTAAAGGTCATATTAAACCGTTCATGTTGTATATTATAAGAGCGTCGAAATCTCCATGAACACTGATATGTAATATATACAGTCACTTGTTAAAGCAGAATTTTTAAAAAGGATAATATCAAATGTGGATAATGATATATTTTACTCGATTTTTTAAGTTCAAATTTTCCTTTTTTCAACGATATTGTTAAAAATATGATTTTTTTAGAGAAATGTATATTTCGTATCTTCTTCCTCGACTCGCAGTTCCTTCAAAATGAAAGCGAAAGTGTGATTACAACATCCTACATTTCGTAGAATTAGACAACAATATTCAAAAGACACAAGTTTTTCTCTCGGAATTCATATTTTTTTTGTAGAAGCTGCAAGTAGAAAGATTTTCTACCTTGGTAACATGATTTTACATGAGACCTGGTTTCTATCCGTCTGGAAGTTTTATGTGGATCAGTTTATTTATCAATTAACGGCTGTAATCCATTTTATCGTTTTTGTTTAAAGAGACTCTAGTAAAACAACTTATTAAAAGAGTTTGTTTATAGATCTTCCGTTCATCATATAAAACAAAGAGGGTTTTCCCAGTCGAACAATTGTTTAGTAGAAACCAGTCTGTTTTATTTTTGTTTGCCGCGGTTTGTTTTGGTTTCGATTGATCAAATGTTGAATTCTCCCAACTTTCCCGGCAGTTTTGATTGTACGGCGCGTCATCGAACTATTTCTGGCGCGCTTTTTTGCCTTGTGATTTTGGAAGTAAATATTTTTGAACGAATATTATTACCTTATTATTGCAATTTTTTGGAATTTTGGATGATGTAAGTGTTTGAAATTGATACTCCTGGATTTCTTGATAAATTTTACGTGTTTTGATTATTTTTTCTAGAAATTAGGACAATTTTTGATGAAGTATTTTATAAAAAATACGAGACTATTTTGATCATGCTTCAGAACTTTTTTGAAAGTTTTTGACTGATTTCTCTCAATATTAGATTGTTCATCTGGTCAAATGCTGGTTGTATTTTAATGCTATGATAGGAGGAATTCTTTGGACTGTATTTCTGTAAATTAAGAGGTTTTCAGTTAATTTTTCCAGTGTTTACAACATAATTTGCTTTGATTTCCCTTTTTGTTGTCGTGCTCTGCTATTTGATACTTTTTGCTGATCATGACTGGTAAAGTCAAAATTAATTATGTTAGCTTCTGTCTTCCCATTTTGACCTTGAAGTCTGTATTCACACTGAATGATGCTGAGTTGAGAGGGAGCCAGTTTTTTCATGCATGCACTGACACTGTACAATGGCGATAATGTACGGCTCAAGCAAATGATCAATGTTATCATAATCAGCTCAGTAAATCGAGATGTTTTACCTTACATTTGCGCATACAGTAGTTATTAATGTAATACTTCGCAGCTTTACCGATGGATAATTTCGCAGCCCTGGCCTATGGACCAAAACCGGGGTCGCAGGGCATGGACCAGGGTCCCAAATAATGTGCATTTTGAAGAACAACCCAAAAGGAAACTTTTCACCCTAGCATTTTAATTTCCTACCTAGCGATTATTCACAATCATTCTTGGAAGAAATACTACTTTGTTAAAATACACCAGCCAGATTTTGCCTAATTTTGCTTCTATTTGTGAAAATTGGTCGTCATATTTGGTGTTCATAATCGCACACTTCCATTGGGAACGTTGCGAAAAATTGCAGCACATGCTGACGGAATGAAGCGTTGCGAGAAATACAACATTGCAGAATTTTGCAGCGTTCCGGATCTATGCAATTTCCCGGACTGATATTATGGAAATACGACTCAAATACTTTATAGCATGTCACGGGAAGATATGCAGAGTTATCACGTGCAAATTCGGGAGAATACTATCGTGCTGAAGTCGAGTAACTTGCATCAGTGGGGGGAACTTGCATAGCCCTCAAATGAATGACCTGGCTGGTAAAAATGCAAAGTTCAATCAAAACAAACCCGATTTACAAAAAAATTGTAGCTGGTAAAATGTAAAAATATCTCCTAATCATAAGTGGTGTCATGCATAATAATGTTTAATCATAGAGGTAATAAAAGTTAATGGAGTAACAATTTTTCTGTAATAGCCAAAGAAGTCAACTGTTTAGAAATTTCTTTCAAATCGGTCTCCTTTGATTACCAATCATTGATAGCAAAAATCAGTCAATATATAGACTATAAGAACTAAAAAGTTATTCTGTTCAACAAAACCTCATATTTATAGGTAAAATGTGAATTCTTTTGAGTAACAATTTCAATAGTTTTAAAAGAAGTTTTTCATTTTACTAGGGAACTTTCGAGAGGTAAACTTCTTCAAATTTTGCAACCTCTTAGTTGTTTGTGGCAGTTTCTCTGCTATAAATATCTTTAGATCTAAAATAGCAGTCGCCTCAAAATTTTGATGGAATATGGTTGAAAGATTGGCATTAGTAAATATGTGCAATAGTTTGCCATCAATGATACAATACAATCAAATAGTAGGAGTGGTGTCTCCATCTATATTTTTATTACCTCCATGGTTTAATATCGTTATTAAATTTGAGGTTACATACCATCAAGAAATGTCTGAATTCCTGCCATCTTGCATGATTTTTTATCATCAAACCACGCTGTTTTATTTACCTGCGATTCTGTCAGCGTGTAACTCACCAAAATACTCACGCAGCAAATATAAGATTCTAGAGTAGAGTAGAGTAGAGCTGCATAGTTCATTTTTTTTGGAATTCTGCTGCTTTGATCGGGCAGGCAGTTGATGGCTTTGCAAGTTTTCCTCCACTGATGCAAGTTACCCGACTTAACGGTAACCTTAATAATTGTTTTGAAGAATGCGACGGCCTATTAAATAACAAAGACAATTACAATAAAGACTTCAACTGGCGCGTAAGAGGAAGCCCAAGAACAAAACTACGCATTGTTAAAAAATTACAAAACCAAACAAAAATATCTTCAAATTATAAACCAAAATACTCTACAGAAGAAATCAACAGCGATTGGGCATCAACAGATGATGTAGACTATTCGTCTACATATGGTGATGAATGATTCATTTTGTAAATAGGCAGTCAAACTCTATTAGCTTTAAAGCTAGTACAGATTTGTACACATTTTCCGACTTTAAAGAATATACACATTAACATTAACATAACAAATTACTTCACATACATACATTACTTTCCCTCAGCCAATAAAATGTGCATAGTGTCCTCCCTCCCCCCTTTATAAAGGGGGGGGATACCATAAATTTAGGAGATTTTGACTGGGGGAACTTCACTGATCTCAAGGTGATCTTGTTGCAAAACCTGTTTAAGCAATAAAATCAGCAAATCTTTTGGGATAAACCAACTTTTCAGTACAATTTCATTTTTCCAGCACTTTCAAGGCTATTTTTTCAAGCTTTCCAAAATTTCAAACTTGATTTAAGGCATTTTTATGTTAACCATATGGGGAACCGCAAAATCTTCAAATAGCTGGGGGAATTCAAAAAAGAGGGGGGAATGGAGAAAAATTTTGATTTTTAGTGGGGGGAACCAACCCAGGAGGACACTTTGATGTGATAAATTATCTTGTCTCTAGGTAACTGTTGTGGAGTAATTAGTTATGAATAGGCCGTCACGTTCTCCAAAATAACTATTTGAACTAAACTTATTTACAAGGTAATATCTAATTTCCTACTGCAAGATCTGGTAACTTGCATCAGTAGAGGGAAACTTGCATAGCCATCAAATGCCTAACCAAACAAAGCAGCAAAAGTCCAAAACAAATTTTTTTGCTTGCAGCTCTACTCTACCATTTTGGAATCTCATATTTTGCCGCGTGAGTATTTTTGTTTGAGTTAGTATGGCTCCGCCCCCCCCCCCACTTATTTGGGTGGGGGTGTAAATCTAAAATCAGCCTAAAAGTGGGTGGGAGCTGTCTCATTTTTTAAACTAAGGGGTTGCCTAAAAAAGTGGGGGGACCTGAAGGGCTGCACTAAAGTTCTGGGGGCTAATTACAATAATTAAGAAATTGTAAAAATATTTTTTAGTTTGGTTCTAATATTCTGTTTTTAAATATCCTACCGTTTTATTTTTATCTGCGTGCGAGAGGGGGTGGTACACACACTACAAAAAGAAGACATTCCATTGTTGCGAAGCGATTCAAATGTTTTGCTTTGTTGACATTCTATTGTTGCGAGCGAAGCACTTTAAAATGTTTTAATTTTGATTTGATGGCGATTTATTTTTCTTTGCTGGGACCTGAACCTTGAAAGTATTTTTTGCAGGGACCTGAACCTTTAGATTTCAACTGGGACCTGAACCTTACTGAAAAGTGGGGGGACCTAAAACTTAGGGGGGACCTGGAACCTAGGGGGGACCTGGAACCCCATTCAGAGCCATGGTTAGTCAACAGAATCTCAGGTAAATAAAACAGCATGGTTGGGTAATAAAAATCATGCAAGATCATAAATTTCAAGATGGTGGGAACTCTGATGTTTCTCAATGGCTGTTGGACATGTAATCTCAGATTTATTAATGGTACTAACATCATAATTATGCATGACATCACTTTTATGATTAGGAGATACATCTTACTCGCAAGTTTTGTCAATCAGGTTTGTTTTGATATAACTTTCTATTTTAATGACCAGCCAGGTCATTCATTTTAGGGCTATGCAAGTTAGCCTCCACTGATGCAAGTTAGTTGATCTCACAGTACTGTTATTACTTCTATCTATCTATATATCTAAGTAGCATTAAACATGAATGTTCATTATCACTACAGATAGAAGCATTTAAAAATAAAAATAAGGGTGGTGAAAAATATATAGTCATGTTTTTTATTTTAAAGAATTTGTGAGTATTCTATTATTATTTGACTCGAATCAGGCAATAAAGTTTAATAAATTTGACGAAGTGTGATTAAAAATACAGTTCAATTTATTTGATTAAATTACATTTGGGGTGTTAGCAAATGATAAGCAAATATATAACTTTGAGATGACATTTAGGTCAATTGTTGCATTGGTTGATATATACATACTTTGCCTTGCTCACAGTTTAGCAGTGAGTCTGATGGTTCTGAACCAAATCCAGTCGGGTTTAACTGTAGCATAATAAGACCACAGAGCAGAGTATACTGTGGCTGTTTCAATAAATTTAGATTTTATAGTTTTCTATTGAAGAAGCTTGTAGTCTGGGATGCCTGCCTTAAGCCTTAAGTGTTCAATATTGTAGATTATGTAGTTATTTTGTTTCTAAACAACAAAAAGGGTAAATTTTGCGAGAAATTATTTCTTTATTTTGGATTCACTTTAAAAAACAAATCTTCGATTGAGTATTTTGGCTGGTTTACAGAAAAATTCCTGGTGGTAGTATACTAACAGGTCGTAGTATGCTACTCTCGGGTACCTAATAGCCGGGGGGGTTGGAATAAGCAGGGGGGTTGGAAAAAATCTCAAAATTTAATAAGCGGGGGGGGTTGGAATAAAAAAGTCCTTGGTGGAAAATGTTTGAAAAGGAGGCTAGTACAGCAGAATTAAGACAAAAAAGGTAACTTTCAAAAACATTTTCGAAAAATTAATTAGCGGGGGGGACAGCTATTAGGTACCCGAGAGTAGGTGGTTGATGGTGCTCCTAAGAGCGTGACAATTTGCTCAGTGACAAGACTTCTTAGGAGTCAATTTAGGTATCTTTTTTATATAGAATTACCTCTACTCAAGCAGAGAGCACAGAGTAGTTTGTTCAGGTAGAGCCGATCTTTACGCTGCAATCCTTAAACAATAGTCTTATGTCGCATCTTTTAATAAGTAGCACCTAATTATAGTGATCATTTTAAGAGACAAAGAAAATTTTCTCCAGAATCACTAATTTTTAGATTTAAGGATGCTTTTCCTTTTAATTAAAGGAGTAAAAATTTGTTTACTGGAATTTTTCAATGTTTAGGGACCCCTAAAAGGTTATGTTTGTGAATTGAATGTCATAAAGATGTTATAATGATGTTTTGTCTTAGAATACTAAGCTATACAACAAGGTGTTAGTATGCTTCAGCTGAACGTAACTGAATCAAGGGAAACCTTAAAGGTTTAGGAAACTCTTGCATATAAGTTATAAATTTATAGATGGAGAGTCAACATCTTTTTATTCTTTTTTTGACTTATCATCAAAAGCAAAACCGTTCTGTTTAGACATAATTTGTAGATTATGCAATATGAAATTGCAATAAAAAGACCTGTTACAAGTTCTTGCTCTGTCTTGCTCCACAATTTTGTCTAAAAACTTCTGAAAAGACTTAACCATCAATACAATGATTATCAGGCGAAAATAAAAAAATGTAGTGTCTCCGGAAACCGGCTGGGTGAAAAATGATTTTTTTCTGACCTGGCCGCAGGCTAGCAAGGTTCATCGATATGGTTCATCATAATAAAAATCAAGTTGACCATTCAAGCTATCAAACGTTGTTTGGTTAGATATTCCCGCTTGTAGATTAAGTTTTGTTCGTTAGTAGTTGATACATTAGTATTCAGGGCTTACTTCATACTGTTTGATAAAAGTTATCTTTAAAGTTCTATTTCAATGATCTTAAGTTATCAAAAATAGCAGTTGGGCCTTTTCATTATTTTATTTTTTGAATGTTTTTGTGTATTCAGGCATTATAAATGCTTTTCTTTATGCTGTAAACATTTTTTCCTTTGACTTATTAGTCTTTTAGCAGGCTAAAAAGTGCCATAAAAGTTACATTTTAAATTCAAAGTTTGAAGTTTTACAGATTTTCTATTTTGTCAAGAATTTTTTGTGAGCATAAACTTTCGCGAATGGCCCTTCCTAGAATTTTTAAAGACATTTACTTTCGCGAAAAGGGCCAAAATTTGCGAAAATCGCGAAAGTTTCTACGCCTAAAGTATTACCTATGAGCAAGTTTAGTTCAAATTTGGCACGCTAACATTCTCCCAAATTAGAACGTGATAACGCTGCAAATCTTCCCTTGTGACGTCCTATAAAGTATTAAGCTTGACAGGCCATATTTTGAAAAAGCTTGTGGGCCATTTTTCAAGCCCTTTTAGCATCCGGTTATCGGACGCTGCCCCTCCTGAATTTGCTAAAATTTTGGTTAAACAGCCTTTTTAGTGGTAAAACACTGCAGAAGTGCCCTTTTTGACCACTAACGGACGCTGTCCTGCCTTTCTAAAATATTGACTGGCATGCAGGGGGGGGGTCTTGCAGTTACTCCTTGACACTATGTGGAGTAACTGCAATTTTGGACATTTTCTACAGACACCACCACCCTTGCAGTTATTCCATAGTGTACTAACTGATTTTACCCTCAAAATTGGTGTATACCACCCCCAAAAATGCCAAATTTGGCAATTTTTTCACTGAATTCCTCATTTTTGATACCATTTTACTGGGTACGTCTTATTAATGACCGTTCAAGAGTTAAATATCTCAATCATTTTCCAAGTTTGTTAAAATATCTTTCATCCCTTGATTGAAGAAAAAAATGAGATTTTTTTTGACTTTTGAAAAAAATGTTTTGAATTTTTTTGCTTCCGGAATTTTAAAAAACCTAAAATTTTAAGTGAAAAATTGAAAAATGTGCTCACTTAGTACACCATATCCTACCAAAATCGACAATTTTGGGCTTGGCACCACCCATGTGGCAGTTAGTCCACTGGTGGAGTAACTGTTTTCCCAAATTTTGGTTTATAAACCACCACGGTAGTAATTGTCATAGTGTTTATATAATAACTGCATGACCCCCCCCCCTGTGGCATGGCAGCGTCCATTGGTAGCCAAAAAAGGCACTTCTATGTGAAACTGAGTCAATAAGTCGTTGCATTCTCCCAAACAACTATTCTAATAATCTATTACTTTGTCTGCCTTTGAAGCTAATACAAGCTCATCAGCAACTTTCCTGGTCACTAACTTAACTCTTTTGATGAAAGGAATGAAAAATTAGCATGTTTTTTACTCTTTATTCTAGGTGTAATAAAATGAAACGCTGGGATGACTCTTTTATCTTATGAAACCATTGTTGACTATAAAAACAAAAAAAGCGATATGGCAAAAACAAATTCAAATGATGAAAAATATGCACCATATCCAACAGCTCCAAGAACGACCAGCAGTCAGGAATCATCCTATGATTACTATGTACGGAAGATACCAACTACTTTTCGTGACCATCAACAGGCACCTTTACGAAAACTCTCAACAGACCTGATCAAAACTTACAAACACATTAACGAGGTATTAATTTATTGATTTTGATATTTAACTCTCTTTGAGCACAACTCCTATAACAGGGTTTCCAGTGGTCTGGAAATCCTAGAAAAAGCCTTCTCAGAGAAATAAAAAACAAGGAAGAAAATCAAGGGAAGTCAGGAAATTTTGGTTCTGCAACAACAGTCAATTTCTTTTAAAAATGGTTAACTACCTCACATTTTCCATAATTTTGTTTTTCTTTTTTTCTTCAACATTTTTTCATCTATTTTCTGATGCCATTGTTTCATAATCTTGTGCTCTTTTCTTAAAAAATTGTTTGATACTCTAAAAGCATCTTTATCTAGATTGAACAGTCCGTTCCTCTAAATGACCCTGCATTATAACACGTATGCGTAATTTCTTGTTCTTTTAACCTTTATCCTTTCCTCTTCATTGCTGAGTGTAACTTTTGATTGTCTGCTTGTATAGATTTCTTCTTTCTTCTTTAAGAGCATCCAGTGTTCTGCCTTGTGTTGCTGAGTGCTTTGTGCTTGCTTGTTTTGACCCATTCAAGTAATAGCAGCATTATAGTAACACAGTTCCTATATTTAAAGCATCAGTCTTTGTATTGCAGACAAAGCTGAATTCAATAGGATGGGAATTTCCTTGTAAAAGTTTTTGTTGATTTCAGCCATAATGTTGCATTCTCTGCAGCAAACAAAGACAACTACAACCACTGAATTAGCACATCTGACTAAAAATAACTAATAATATTTTATCCCCAGAAATTGAATATTAATTATCAATTTTTTCAGGGGGTACAGCCGCAGGGAGCTAACCCATAGGATGCTAACCCTGATTTTCAAAAAAAATTGTCTTAGTTACCACCACACCCTTTTTAGTACGTGGTACTAACTTTTTTCTTAGGAAAATAGGGACTCCAGCCCCCTATTTAGAAGCCGCTCCCCAAGGACAATAAGGCTACATAACTCTGAAAAAATGATAAAATGTTACCCATTTTACCCACCAAACATAAAAATTCAGTAGTAAATTCAAAGTGATATACCCACCCTGACCCAAATATTAATTTTTGAGATTCAAAATTATGGCTCAGTACCCTGTGGCTGTACCCCCTGTTTGTTCACTAGTTTATATCTTTTTGGCATTATTTTCTTCCAATACAATTCCAAACTCAACGCAAAATATTGATAACACAAGTGAAAACTTTTTTGTCATTCTTGGTCATTTTCTTTGTAAAAGAGAAGATTTATCTGTACTAAAACATGTCGAACGAAGCAACTTAATGAATTAATTTTAGTGTGCAGGTGTTTCAGAGATTGATTTTTTTATTCTGACCTACTGTAACCTACCTTAAAGAAAGAAATTTTTGCGCAATTTAATTTCTTGTTTACAAAATGGCCTATTTTGCCCTAATAGACCAATTTTAGAGATGATTTTTTAGATTCTGAGATTATTATTTGTGTTTCGCAGAATTTAATTTTGTGGATTTGTCAAAAAGCCACAAAATTAAATTCCACAAAAATTTGTTCCCGCAAAAATTTTTTGCCTTGAAGGTAAAGTAAAATTTGAAAAATAATTGAACTTAGTCTATTTTTGAAGGAGAATTGTGTATGTTTTGCATTATCAAACTATTATGTAGGATGCACCCATTCTCTCGGATATGTTTTGAAAAAATTATCGTCCAAGAGTTTTGGGGTAACCTGGAAAATCATTAGATTTGTGCCTATTTTTGATTTGATTTGTGGATTTTATGTAGGTTGAAGGAAATTCATTGTTTTTGCTTATATTTTTTGGAATTTTGTATTTTAATTAAGGAAAATCACAACTGCTTTTGAATTTTTGTATTTTTGAAGGCAAAAATGATAATGGTCATAGCGTCAACCCCTCCTGCTAGTTCGGGGGTTACACCCTAATTTTTTCCCAAAAAAGGAGGGGGCTGGAAGTACACCACTTTTTTGGGGGGACTGGAAGTACACTACTTTTTTGGGGGGACCTATGTAATTGGGGGAGTTAAAATCTCATCACTTAACGTGGGGGCTAAAATAATTCAGCTTAATAGTTGGCTTCAATTACCCAAATTGAAGCTCATGAATCCGAAAAATTTTCACTAGCGGCGCAATATTTTTATAAAAAGTGTGCAAAATATTTTATCTTAAACTTACAACTGAACGCAATTTACATTGGAAAAACCTTTTTTACTGGATCAATTTTTTGAAAGTGTTTAGGGTCAAAAGTCCTGGGGGCTAACAAAAAATTCATAAATCTTTAGGGGGACTTAAAACTCAGGGGTGACCTGATTTTTGCCTGGGACCTAAATCCAGGCTGACGCTATGATGGTTGTGCTTCTAAATAAGCTGTACTTTTGAAGGGAAATTGAATTGAATTCTGATTCTGTGTATTTAGAAGAATTGTGCCTAAATACTGGGTTTATGCACAAACCTAAATTATTTCTTAAAAGTTTCGTCCTACTGACACGCTAACCACTAGGCTACCCATCAGCTAGTTTCCGTAAATTGAGCAAATTTGTAAATTGACATATATAGTATATAATGGGTAACCAGACCTCGTGAGTTAGGATAACTGTTATGATTGCCAAATCCTTTGAAGGAGCCCCACTAATAAACACCACTGACCGGGTGTGGGGGGTTACTCCTTTATTCCTATAAAGGAGCGCTCTATATAGGCGCTGAACAACAATACTTGCACCAACTCTTAATTTAGGCGCTTCTATTTAGAAGGAAAATCATTCTTTGTGTATTTTTGAAGGAAAATTATCTTGAGTGTTTTTATATTTTTGTGTATTTTCGAAGGAAAATCATATTTAGTGCTGTTACATTCTTTGTATTTTTGAAGGAAAATCATAGTTAGTGCTTTTGCAGGCTTTTGAATTAATTCTGTGTATTTATGAAGGAAAATCATCCCAATTGTACTAATAAATTCTTCATATTCTTAAAGGAAAATCATAACTTCAACTTTATCTACAGTAGATTCCAGGTTATTCGAAGCTTCAAGAGGGATAAGGATTTTCTTCAAATAACCTGTAGTTCGAATAACTGAAAAATTTGTTTTCCTGCCAGATTTTCAACTTAATCTTCATGGGACTGCATGGGATGGATTTTTCTGGAATGATTGGGGCATTTTGGCCCAGTTGAGTGTAATAAACACAGTTTTTTTATTATTCGAAGAAAGAGTAAATTAAAAAAACTGCTATCAGCTTTTAAAATATGAAAGACCAAATGAAAATATTGAACTTTGAAAAATTGCTTGAATATTGTAAACCTGATTTTTTGAAGAAAAAATATTGTATTTATGGCAGAAAATCAATGTTTTATTGTTTTTATCACAGAAAATCAATGTTGAGCTCATCCGCGAAATATTATATTTTTCAGGGACTTAATTTTGCAGATGGCGCTATTGAGAGACAATATTTCATGATTTTGTTACTTTCACTGCCTAATTATGCATGTTAGCTGCTAAAATATTCATTATTGGAGCTTCTTTGATGCCAGTAACGTTTATTGAGTTTTGGTTATATTTCACGGATTGAGAAATTTCCATAGGGACTTGATTTTGCAGATGACATAGGATGACACCCAAATCAGTGAAATTTAATCTCCGCAAAATTTTATCTCATTAAAGTACTTGACACTAATAAATCTTTTAAACATGAAAACGGCCATCAGCGATCTGGAGGCCATACAGTATACACTGTAGTTTAGAATTTTGTATATTATTGAAGGAAAATTCTTTGTCTTTTTAAATTCTGTGTATATTTGAAAAAAAATATTTCATTCTGTGTTTTTGAAGGAGGGTTTTCATGAATTTTGTGTATTTTCGAAGGGAAATCGTTGTTTTCCTTTTTAATTCTGTGTATATTTGAAGGAAAATCATGTTTTTTCTTCTGAATTCTGCTGTTTTGAAATAAAATTGCGTGTCTGCGTGTGTATTATTACTTTTGTGTATTTTTGAAGGAAAATTTTTGTGTTTTGTTTGTCCTTTCGAATCCTTCTGTATTTTAGAAGAAAAATTGTACATTTCTTGTGTTTTTTAAGAAAAATCATTGTATGTACTTTTGAATTTAGTGTTTTTAAAAAGGTCATTTTACTTCTCTACACCTTTTCACAAGATTTAGTACATGCTTTTAGCATTTTTTGAAGCCGCCATAGAATAATATAAATTGCAAAATTTTCAAACTGGAAAAAACTGTGTAATACGATTTCTTTAAAGACCTTTTAAGACCTTTCAAATACTTTTCAAGTCCCTGCTTTATCTAAAGGACGTGAAATTTAAATACATTTAAAATAATTTTTCATTAGGAATCTCTGATTTCATATTGATATCGAGTTAATTACTTTGAAATTACAAGACATTGATCTTCAGGTGAATTGTTCCCTCGTTTTAACTGTGAGGTTTTGAATTATAAATGAAAGTGAAAGTGATGGAAGGGAAATACCAAATTAAACTAAATTCTGAGAATCTTTTCAATCATTGGGATCGTTTTCTTATAAGAAAACTAATAATTTTTGATAGAATTAGAACAGTGTTTGCACTTTCTTATTCTCTGATTCATAACTTCTTTCGAAGCTTCTCATCAATTATTCAGGAAAGGGTTTGCCCTGATTATGACATGGTTTCTACTTCATGTTTTGGAAAGTAGACAAAAGAATTCTTTGGAAAATCATGAAAATTAAGAAATAATTTATTCAACACTAGTGGTCGACCCCCAGAATACTGAAGCCACCAGAGTGCAATTGTAATGTTAAAGGCTGTATACAGATTTTTTCAGCATACTCTTGAAAATAAGCATAAATTTTAGAAAAATATAATGAAGATTTGCTGGTAATCACTAGATTCAAAGAAATTTTAGATTTCTCTAGATTTAAAACGATTTCTTTACTTTTTAACGTTAGTTTTAGTAAAGCGGTATGTTTCGTCACGTTCATTTTTGACTGGATACCGCCAGTAGCTGGACCTAGGAGTGCCAGGAGGCGGTTCAATCAGAGACGTGTACTTTTTAGTTTAACTTTTTTTTCTGTCAGGTGGGTGGGTACAGGTTTTTAAAACAACATAGAACCGAATTTGTTAAGTAGGTTTTTATAATACTTTTTTATAATCTTTTAAAAGAAGATTGTCGAAATGTTAAATCAGCTATTCATCAGTTACACGTTTTTTATAAGAGCAAACTATATAAGAACAAAAGGCTTTGCGGACTATTAAACACCCTATTTCTTAGTAAAATGCTCACTAAATGCTCACTAAATGGTGAAAATAAGAACATGTTGAGAACATTTTTCGGCTCAAAACATGAAGGGTCGAGAGCATCCGGAGGCTTCAAATATTTCGAATGTTCTTATAAAAAGAAGTGTTTCAAAAATCAATCACTTTAAAATTTTCCTAGTAAAGCCTTTTTTCACGTATTCGACGCAAATATCTGCAAGCAGTACGACACGGCTCCCTATTCTTAGGGACGCAAATTTTATGCAGTTCGTTTCACGAAAATGTAGATATCATATTTCTTCTCATTATATCTCAATATCCTGTAAGATCAGTGAGGAAACTGTCAGGGTCGTCTCTAAAAAGTTTGTCCTTAAAATAGGGTACTGCTTGAACAATTTTAAAAGAACAACGAGGTTCAAAAATGCCAGAGAACAATGCTGGACCTGGAATTTTAAGCAAATTAAGGGTCAAATAAGTAAAAACGTTCCCTCAATTTTGTCCTGGAAATAAGAACACGATAAGAACAATTTTAGGTTCGAAATGCTAGAATAATAAGAACAGCCAAGCCTCGACAAAAATTTACTGATTCTTATAAGAAAGAGTCATTGGTTAGGAAACTGTTTTCCACCACTATCATTGAAAAGAAAGGGAATTTATAAACATACTTCGATATCATCCGGGGGATAAATTTTTTGTCAGTTCCAGACATTATTGAATATAAATTTCTTTTTGGAAAAAAAACTTATTTCATTTTTCATCATATTTCATGAAACGATCCCACTTTTTATTATAATATCCCTAACGCTGAGTGAAAACTATTTCGGATTCCAAATAATATTTCCCTTTTTGAGGTTTTGACTGAAACTGAGGATTAAGTTGAATGAATTATGGGGGTATAATTTTCTTCTTCTCTCTACTTCCAACAATTTTCAATTTTTTCAAATTTTTTGTTTTAGGTTTCTAGATCTCGTCTTTTTCCTTCTCACAAGTTTCAAGAAAAATCATCAATCCATTTTTTAAATCCTCTTGAGACAGCCGAGTAATACAAAGTAATTGTTTAATAATACGGAATCCTTTACTGGACACGTGACAGGTGATTGAAGCCAATGTCTTTTTTCCTTCAAAAGTAGTTTCAAGATGTCTTGACGAGTTTAATCTAGATTTCATTCTTCTTTGGATAGGTTTATTACAGCAAAAAGAAGCGACGGGCGGACAAAGAGCGGGCGGAAGTCGAGTTCAACAAAAAGGGGCGTCACAACGATGGTTATGATGATGAAAATTACGACTATATCATCCGAGGTGGTGAAAAGTTCCTGGATCGCTATGAAATCGACTCCCTAATCGGCAAAG
Organism: Clytia hemisphaerica; assembly: GCF_902728285.1. Taxonomy (NCBI): domain Eukaryota; kingdom Metazoa; phylum Cnidaria; class Hydrozoa; order Leptothecata; family Clytiidae; genus Clytia; species Clytia hemisphaerica. The sequence continues at coordinate 671,353 of NW_027103268.1, read as the reverse complement.
GTTCTTTTGGGCAGGTGAGCTATGCTGTTGTTTTTTCTTATCATTTTATAGAAATTATAGATTTCACACGTGCAATCTTCTTTTGGGGTTCATCGGTACTGAATCGATTGATAAGTTTTGACCTGCTTTTACAATAAATTTAATCAGTAATATGATTGATTATAAATTTAAACAGGCTTTATTTTTGTCTTCGCATTTGTAATTAGAGCAACTTTAAAGTTGTTCAAAAACTCCATAAAATGAGAACAATTTAAGAACAGTCCTTAGCCTGAAACTGATGAATTTTGAGCAAAATGATGGCTTAAGTAAAGTAAATATAAATGGATACAAGGTGCAGAGCTTTGAAATACCTCAACTTTGCCTCTAAAAGTTTGAGGGTAAGAACAATTTGAGGGGTCAAAAATTAAAAACAACCGAACCTCGACAACCGTCTGGTTCTTCTTGTACACGCCTCTTTATTTTGAGATGTCGTGTCGAGATGTCATAATGTAGATCTAATATTATACTTTGAGTGATGTTACTATAATTGAGCATCTCGTGTTACGCTGATGAGCTGATAGCTATAGTTTTCCAAATAGTTTTACCAGATGATTGAGAGATACACAAAGTTTGATTTATCTTTTTTCAAAGTTTATGAACAGGATTCATTTTAGTGATGTCTTGTGATGGAATCTTCATGCACGAAGAAGGAGTTTCGATATTTACATTTTACCGAGCCCTAAATTGTAGACTGGAATGAACAATTCCCTACATAGCAATTTTTGATCAAAAGTGTAGACTTTTTTGTTTGCTCTGAACAGATTGGTTTGTCTTTTAAAATGGAGCTAGTAGAGCTGTAGAGACTGTTGGATCGTTACAAACTTTCAGTCTTTATTTTCGACTTCCGTTGTTCTTTTCTGTGACAAACTCTTGAATTCTTTTTGTTTCATTTCTGCAGGTGGTGAAAGCTTACGACCACGAAGAACAAGAATTTGTCGCCATCAAGATCATCAAAAACAAAAAACCTTTCCTCAATCAAGCGCAAATCGAAGTACGCATTCTGGAACTCATGAATTCGCACGACCCAAACTCCAAATATTACATCGGTAAGCCCAAAGTCACGGTCGTTTTTCTTTTTATCTCTGAAGCTCTTTTTCTCAAGTTCATTTTTAGGCAGCAGAAGTTTGTCTGTTTGTGAAACGCTATTTTCAGCAAGTTTCTTGTATTAAAGGGACATGAATTAAAATTAAGTCAGGTCACGCGTGTATGTTGTTTTCTCGATTACCAAGACCTATCTATAAATAGTTCAGTTGTAAAACATTACATTCAGGCTTTGGTCCTGTTACTTTTTCTATCTGCTGTCTTAGTAAACAGTTTGCCATATGCGAGAAAAACGAGGAACGTTATTCTGAGCTGTGGTTAGCACTCTCTAAACCACGAAATACACCATAATTTTGGGGCCTCTGTTTGTGCAATTTTGAGCTTTCATCAAAACAAAGTAGTTCCTTTTAGTAGTAACTAACAATTTTTCTTGAAAAGTGAATTTCTTTTGAGGTGTCGATGGACAGCGAACATATTTATGCAGCCGAATTCTCATTATTTGTAAAAAGGGTTTTTATCTTCTAAATTTTGTTGACCCGTTGGCATAAAAAATAAAAGGTCTCAAAACTTCTAAATCAGTCTAAATTATATTTTGGGATGAAACATTGCACAATCTTTACGAGACTATTTTTGAATTTCCAACCAAGTCTTTTAATTTGGAATTTTTTCCTTATTGATCTGTATTGATATATATTTCCATGGGATTTCTCAGTCAGTAAACCATATTTTGTCTAAATAGTAAAGTTTTTAAAAGGGACGTCTTGGTTTCGTGAGAAGCTCGATTTTTATTATACCTTCGATAAAAAAGTGTGAAGTGTGTATAAATACTTTTGAATATTATTGTTGATTGCGTTTTTCTTTCCTTTGTCATTTTTAGTAAAACTAAAGAGTCATTTCACCTGGCGTAACCACTTATGTCTGGTCATGGAACTTCTTTCATACAACCTCTACGATCTACTACGGAACACAAATTTTCATGGTGTCTCGCTCAATTTGACGCGGAAATTTGCACAACAACTCTGCACCGCCCTCCTGTTTTTAGCCACGCCCGAACTGAGGGTGATACATTGCGACCTGAAGCCAGAAAATATTCTCCTGTGTAATCCGAAGCGGAGCGCTATCAAGATTGTGGATTTCGGAAGTTCCTGTCAGCGCGGCCAAACAGTAAGTTCGATTTTTCTGTTTTCGTATTGCTTCGTCATTCGTAACCTTTTTCGCCCGTTTCTTTTGTACTTTTTGAAGCCTTTTTTAAGCTACTACCAAAGTAACTTAAAGTTATAAGTGGGATTTTCTTCGACCCATTTATATTCCGAAAAAGTCGAATACATTAGTAAAAACTACAACTGTTTGTCGTCTAGTCTTTTGCACTATCTTGAATAACTTTGTTGTAGTTTGCTTTCTCTATCACCTCGCGTATATCGATTATGCATTAATTCAGTATGCATTCATTCGTCTAAGCCAATATTTTCCTTTCAAGCTCTTTTTTCTGCTAACATTTTTTATTAAAAATTCTTTCTTCGTTGCGAAATTCCGATAAGCTAACTTTTTCCGCCCGCGCGGTGTTTTTATTTCGCTCGATTGAGTAGTTGACTCCCTGTACAATATGACGTCACAATTGTTTTCTGAATTAGCCGTGGCGAAAATGTGTTACGAATGGCTCAGATTATTTACAACGTAGAGACGAACAGGACGTAGTACAACTTCAGGTTAAAAATTACATGACATAAAAACTAAATTATTCACTTATAAACTTATATTTTGAACGAGAAAGGGTTCAGCTTTGTTTAGACACATCTTTATAACATTTTACTTGCTGGTTTTGCTAAAAGATCGAGATGTTCCAAGTTTGTAATTTGACCGCACTGTTGCAAAGCTTCGCTTGACCATGTTGGGAGAAAATACATTTTGATATTCTTGAAATAACAGTGCGACTCAATGCGGCGAGTCATGTTTACAAAAGAATTAAATAAGAGACATATGTAAGGAGTTTAATGCCCTGAGTGCTATGAAGACAAAATTTTCTTGATTTTATGTTATAAAGTTATAAATTTTGAAAAAATTTTGGAAATTTAAAAAAAAATTTTTTGAAACAAAACACCTGCAATTTGTTCTCGCTTGAGAAGCTTTTCGTAAAACTAGCTCAGTTGAAGCATGTATTTTTTGAAAAAAATAGATTAATAAAACTTTAAAACTTTGCATTTTCACAGCAGTAGTGTCCTACTCCAAAAAAATCTCAAAAGTTGAAAAAATTTTGCCGCCAAAATATATCCTCTTTTGAATGGCATACCGGATAAGTGGGATGGGGGAACCTGGGAACCTAAAGTGGGAACCTAAATGAACACCTGAAAAGTGGGATGGGGGAACCTAAGTGGGAACCTAAATGAACACCGGAAAAGTGGGATGGGGGAACCTAAGTGGGAACCTAAATGAACACCGGAAAAGTGGGATGGGGGAACCTAAGTGGGAGCCTAAATGAACACCGGAAAAGTGGGATGGGGGAACCTAAGTGGGAACCTAAATGAACACCGGAAAAGTGGGATGGGGGAACCTAAGTGGGAACCTAATTTTTTATTTTTTTTATTTTTTTTTTATTTTTATTTTTTTATAGCAATATATTTCGCACGTCTATTGACCTCCTATGAAACAGAACTTTTGATTTTACATTTTATAAAGTTTTTTCTCCCTTTCTTTTATCAAACGCTCTTTGAAGACTTGTAAGGATGGTGCTTCAATAAAAACTTCTTCTAGATCATTCCAAGGTTTCACACTTCTGTAAAAAAGAGAGTTGCTTTGGTAGCCTCTCATACCGTCATTAGCAAAGTTCCTTTGAAGCTCGTAATCATGCTGACGTCGTGGTCGTGTTCGAGGAGTAAATTTCTCTGATCTTATAGACTCGTCATAAATGTGGAGGTTCTTGAAAACTTCCACCATATCACCAACTTGCCGCCTGGTCTTTAGGCTAGGTAGATTGATGAGTCGTAGCCGATCTTCGTATGAGTAGTTTCTATAGCAACTAACTAGCCTTGTAGCTCTTCGTTGGACGCCCTCGATTGCATTGATATGGTTGATTAGCCTTGGAGACCATACTACATGTGCATATTCCAAATGGGGTCTGACAAATGCAATGAAAAGCGTTCGAAACATATCTGGTGAGAGAAATTCGAAGCTCCTGCTAATCAAGCCAACGATAGAGTTAGCTTTCTTGATTTTACTGAATATATGGGCTTCAAAGGTCAGGTCACTATCGATTATCACTCCTAGATCTTTTTCTTGGTCAACATGTTCTAGAACAGATCCTGATAGGGATGGACATATTTGATGTTCCAAAATTTACCCAGTGTTAAAACATGACACTTGTTCGGATGAAATTCTAAAAGCCGGACTGGCTTTGACCAAATTTTAAACCCTTAGAGTGCACTTATTCTCATTTTTGCTAATTTCCACCCTTACAGTGTACTTTGGGAAGCTTGGAAAAAGGGCCGCACGTACGGTAGGTCGTTTACCTTGAGTGCCCCCCCCCCCGTGGATCTATGCTTATGTGTATTGAAACGTGGCAAGCCGTGCAATATGTTCTATTTTACTATCAAACATTTTTAATTAATGAAGTGTATTCACACGCTGTACTGTTTGGTTGGTACAGAAAGAAAAACGAGCTAGAATCCGTTAAATGCTAAGCGACCCCAGCCCTGACCCGAAAATTGGAGCTGCTAATAAAAAACAATGTGTATTGCATCAAGAGTGAACAAAAACTAGATCGTAAATAATGTTTTACTAGATTCTGTATTCAAGCAAATTAGATCCGTGCAAAAGAAAGAAGAGGCTCTAAGTTATCCATCGAGCTATGAACGAACTTCTAATTCCTTCTAGATTTGAAGATATGACGGTTTAAAGTTTAAAGTTTAAAGTCAATTAAGTCAATTTACTAAAAAGAACCTTTCAAAAAGATGCACTATAAAACTGCTGATAAATAAACATGCTTTTTTGAGCTAATTGAATAAATAAATTCCCTTTGTTTTATTTTCAACATTATTGTTTGCGAACCGTAATGTAAAAAGTAAATAACTGGTGTTCTTATTATGATAAAAGGTTTTTTCTTTCCTTGCATATAATATCTTTCTTATCTTTATGTATTTGTTTTTAAAGAAAATAATAATAATAACAAATTAGGTTCCCACTTTAGGTTCCCGGGTTCCCCCATCCCACTTTTCAGGTAAAAAATATGTGCACATCTTTTCAAAATTTTCAAAATTTGAAAGTAAACACAAATCGCCATTTCAATAGACCTATTTATTTAAACATAAAGGAATTCTTCTTAAACTACGATAAGACTTGCTATCGAGCAAGTCTTATTTTTCGCTTATTTATTTGTTTTTAAAGAAAAATATTCAATTCTATTAATAATTAAACAACTTAGGTTCCCACTTAGGTTCCCCCATCCCACTTTTCCGGTGTTCATTTAGGTTCCCACTTAGGTTCCCCCATCCCACTTTTCCGGTGTTCATTTAGGTTCCCACTTAGGTTCCCCCATCCCACTTTTCCGGTGTTCATTTAGGTTCCCACTTTAGGTTCCCCCATCCCACTTTTCAGGTGTTCATTTAGGTTCCCACTTTAGGTTCCCAGGTTCCCCCATCCCACTTATCCGGTATGCCCTTTTGAATAGAGGTTTTCCGTGACGTATATAATCATTCTTTAAAGCTATTTCTCAATTGCATAGCGACTAAATAGATGAAAGAAAACACTCTTTGCCAACATCTTTTATATGCTTTTATGAATGAAAAGCAGATCAGTTGTCACGGTTAAATATTTATTGATGATAAGAAGTAGGCCGCACAACACGGATTACCCACAGAACTTCGTCCAAAATCAACACCTATGAAATCCTGAAACAAACGTTCTGTTACAGGTCCCTACTAATAAACTCAAGTTATCAGCAGATAACTACCAGATCAAATAGCAAGCCTGCTGGGCCTGTAAATATCTCATATTACTCTTAAAAAGATTTCAACAATCTCATGATATTTCTTCAAGCCTTCCCCCATTAGATGGGATATTATTATCAGTAATCAGCTAAGCAATTACATCAATAAGTGGAAGCATTCAGTCCTATTAAAAATAATACATCCTGGCTCCCTCATTCGAAAACAATGTACGGCTTTCACAAGAACTTATCTAAGCTTAAAACTTGAGCCATATCTCTTGAGACTTTGAGACTTCCATTGTTTTTTATTTTTACCAGAAATTCTTTGCATTCCTGCCTGGCGGATTTCCGTCCCCTAGAAGCCACAGCTAATGAATGTTTACTTCGATGTTTTGAAAATTTTTCGTGAAATAACTTCAAATCTAAAGTGTGTCACAGCTTACTATTGGTGTTCAAGATTCTCACAGGACGCAGGGGGGGGTCAAGCAGTTAGTACAAGACATCATGCCTACTAAGTGATTCTTTGGAGGAAAGAGGCCACACCACCACCCTTTGACAGTTAGTATGAAATATACTAAGTGATTTCAAAGGAATTTCACTAAGGACCACCCCTTAAAACGAGTCTGCTAAATTACGTGGGTTACGTGCGTGTCGTGGGTTCGTGGGTCCGTGGGTTCGTGCCCTCGTGGGTGTTCGTGGGTTAAAATGTCTCGTGGGTTCGTGGGTTCGTGGGTCAAAATATCTCGTGGGTCCGTGGGTTCGTGGGTCCAAAAAAAAATCGCGTGGGTTGAAATTGCTCGTGGGTTCGTGGGTTCGTGGGTCCAAAAAAATCACGTGGGTTAAAAAATTCCAATAATTTTCCAAAAATAAAAAATAAAAATTCATATGGGTCATCGGGTATTTTTTAGAGTAGTCGAAAACGCTATCTACGACCTATAGTAAAGCAAAAATTGTAAAAGTTTAAAATTGAAAAACTTCCTCATTGTTCTTCGTTCTTCTCACCCTATAATCAACTCAATAGTTTTTATGAGAAGAAAGAGCGAAATGGAAAATGTCAAAAAACATTTCCAGCTGATCTGATTTTAATATTTCTACCGCTGACCTCAAAAAAACGACTTCCATCGAAAGCTTTATAATATATATAGCCCAATTAACGTCACTACGAGGAATCTTATTTTTATCTCCCTTTACGGTTTACCATGTTCCTCCTACCACACAATTAATACAAGAGGTCACAGTCTTTTAAAAGAATCGTTTAATTTATAATTAATAAAATAAAAACATTTCCTGGGTATTTATAAAAAGTCATGTCTATTGGTTATAACATTAACAATTCTTCTTTATCAACTTAGCTGAAATACGGTCCTTCGGACGGTAAAATTGTGCAAGGGTTTCAAATATCGAAACACGCGAATCGCAAAGAAATTTACAAAAGAAATAATTGAATCATTATTAAGTGTTTTACGGTTTTAGAAGATGATGGATTTAAGAATAGATATGAAACAGCGAAATGTAAACAATGTTTACAGCTCTCGCTGCTTAAAATATCATATCTTACACGATCTTACAGTATTGGGATTTTTGGAACATTTTGGACCCACGGGAAAATTTGGACCCACGAGCGATTTTGACCCACGAACCCACGAACCCACGAGCAATTTCAACCCACGTGATTCTTTTTTGGACCCACGAACCCACGAACCCACGAACCCACGAGATATTTTGACCCACGAACCCACGAACCCACGAGACATTTTAACCCACGAACACCCACGAGGGCACGGACCCACGAACCCACGAACCCACGACACGCACGTAACCCACGTAATTTAGCAGACTCCCTTAAAACCTATCAAACGAGAGTGTGATATTTACTTTTTGTCAAACCATGTTCCCAAAATTGTTTTGAAACAGTTATTGATTTGGTATGATGAATTAAAATGAATCAAAAATTTTATTTTAACACAACACTGTACAGCGATATATGTACAAGAGTTTCAAATAACGAAGTACTTCTCAATTGATACAATAATGAAACACCGTAAACCAAAAACATAAACATAATATGTAGCGTTCAATCAAGGCAGAAACAAATACTTTTTCATGATTTATAAAGAACAAGATTACGAACTTTTACAATTTCAAAATCGATCTAAGTCAAGAAAATAGTAGCTTCAATGTTCTACAGATTTAACCTAGCTTATCAAATCTAAACAGATAAAAAGGACAATTTCAGCGTCATTACTTTTTGTAAGTTTCATATAAATTGTTTTATAAACTACATTATACGATTTCAAAATATATGCATATTAGACAAAATAATCATTTAATTAAAAATTATCACTACAACATCAAGCTTTATTCCAACACCGCGTCTATTCTACTAATAACACAAATATCAAACCAATAAGTGTGACATCATTTAAACACAAAACTTTTCTTAAGTACAGGGAATTACCCTACGAACATTAGGGGAAAATCAACTGACTTTTTTCTTTTATTTATCAATCTATAGTTAGATAATTCCCCTGATATAGTGTTTAACTAAAGGGTAATACCAAACAAACTCCAAAGGGGAAGACTTAAATGTCTTAGGTTCTTTGATTTCTCTTATGGAGGGGGATTTCCCTGATTGCTTTTAGTATTTATTTTTAATATTTTTCTAGAAAAGGTAAAAAAGTAGCACTTAGTATTCATTTGTACTAACTGTTTTCCTAGATTTTTTACTTGACACCACCCTAGCAGTCACTTAGTACCATCAAGTACTAACTGATTTTTGAAAATTTTGTAGGTATACCACCACGGTACTAACCGGCATGATGTCTTGTACTAACTGCTTGACCCCCCCCTGCAGGACGCCATGTTTTGTCTGAAATTGTTTTTAGTATGCCTTGGACGTTAATACACTTTTTTATAAGAACAAACTTTATAAGAACATAAGGATTCGGAGGCCAAAATCTTAAGTTAAGAACATTTTAAGGCTTTGCTGACTCAAAAACACCCGATTTTTAAGGAAAATGAAAAAATACCTACAAAATAGTGAAAATAAGAACATGTTGAGAATATTTTTAGGCTCTAAACTCAAAAAGTTAAGAACATCCGAAGGCTTCAAAAAATTTTTTTTGATGTTCTTATAAAGAATGCGTACCTGTACAGTAACCAGTGGAATACAGATAAAAAAATAAAACCCGATTTTTATGGTAATGCTACATTTAGCCTTTCTTGGCTACCGTTACTGGCTATCAATTCTTAAAATAGGTTAAAGAACGATTACATAACGGTTAGTTGTTCCCCGATTTGATTTGTCCGAGCATTTGCAATATCATTTGAAAACAGCAAGCTCAAATACCTGTATAATTTGTCTATCCGGATCTCAAATCAAGCCCACCCCTATGTTTTTCTCTTCTGTCTCTCAATGTTTACAGATTTTTGAATGTGTCTCGATGTAATAAGCGCAAAGAATGCAGTATTTCGGAGAAACTTTTGGTTTCATTCATTTGTAGATATTTATCATCAAACATCGATTTCTTCAAACAAAAATGATAAAATAAATGAAAAAAAGAACGAAAAATGAACAGAGAATTCGCTAAGAACGAACAGCATGAGCTTATCCAATTATCAAGACTTCCCTCCTCCCCTCCTATCTATCTTTCATTCAGTATTTTTGTTCAAAATTCCATTCATTTATGATTGAAAGAAACGCGAATATCGTTTTTGATTGAAGTATTCATCCAACATACTCGAGGGAAAACATAAACAGCCCATGCGATATTTGGTCGTCTAGGATAATAGCAGACTGTCATTATGTACCCGAACTTTACATGCCATTTGACCGTGAGATATAAGCGTGATATTCACACCCCTGTTTCACAGACCTGGAGGAGGCCCCAACCATCTGGAAAATTTGGTCGACACTTCGTCCCCAGTGGGAGAAATACCTACAATTTCAGCCCCACTGGGAAATTGACTTTGATTTCATCCCCATTCGAAAATCAAAATTAGGAATTGCACACAAAAACAATCCCGCATAATTTTTGACCTTAAAAACGATGGAATTTCTATCTCCATTGGGATTTTGATAGAAATTTCCACCGGGGCTGTGGTGCAGGAGTGTTGTTCTCCTACCGTTTCAGAAGTAAATCCCTTTCTTTCCTTTTAAAAGACCATGGTAAATTATTGTGCCAAAAGATTCTACAGAAATCTGAATGTCGTCACTAGTTCTGCACTGCAAACTGTTTCTACGGAAACAAAAAGCAATCAAAATTTTCACATCTCCTTTGTATGAAATGATTTGCTTTAAATAGTCTTCCACTTTTTTAAACCGACTTGTGTTTACGAAATTTGATCAGGCCTCGACTAGTGGTCTTCTATATATATCATGAACCTGGATATAAATCCCTCATACTTTGTACTTCATATATAAAACTCTATTCTAATAAGTAACTGTTGACTGAAAAAAATTTGATTTAAAACCCGGAGTGAAATGAGATATGTTTATATGAGGGGGTCTATCTAACAAATCCTGCATTACTAAAAATAGACAAAAAGAACGACAAATTTCATATATTTTCATATTTACGTCTTTTTCGGAGAATTTACCCGCGTTTTTTTTCTCTTTTTTTTGTGCAGTTGTATCAATATATTCAGTCGAGATTTTATCGGTCACCAGAAGTGCTACTTGGTCTACCCTACGACCTTGCTATCGATATGTGGAGTTTGGGTTGCATACTCGTTGAGATGCATACCGGCGAACCGTTGTTCAGCGGCTCAGACGAGGTAACATTTTGTTAATATGCAGTCATATAATATGTGAATTTTAGTCCCAAAAGCAGGTTTGATTGAATGTTTGTCAAATTTGTTTTGAGAATAACACGCGATAAGGTTCTTATATCTTTGTTTCAGCACTTCTTGGGACCTGTGTTAAAATGTTTACAATTTTCCTGTTTTCCAACGTGTTCATTCTCACTTGGTCATAGTTGTGTTAACTTCCTTTTCGTTCTTTTTACAGATTGACCAAATGAACAAAATTGTGGAAGTTCTTGGTATCCCACCCAAAGTTCTTCTCGATAAAGCGCACAAAACTCGCAAATATTTCGAACGAACGTCCGATGGGACCTATCAAGTTCGACGCTACAAAGATAGCAGACGTGTATGTATTTTCTTTCTTTTGAAGGGGCCATGTTCATTGGTTTCCTCCTGTTACATTTATCATAACGTGATTTTTACCTCTTCATATCTTGTTACAATGTTGAACCAATTCTCAAGTTATCTAATCGAAATTCCACATACGTTTTCATTTGTCTTTGCTATTTCTCTCTTTGGTTTGATTTCTATCTCCAACTCATTGAATTAAATGTGATGTTTACAACTTAGTCTCTTTTATTTCACAGGAATATTCCGGTCCTGGAAGTAGACGCTTACACGACATTCTTGGCTGTGAAACCGGAGGTCCCGAGGGAAGGCGAAAAAACGAAACAGGTCATACACCACAAGATTATCATAAATTTAAAGACTTAATATACCGTATGTTAGATTACGATGCGACGACACGAATCACTCCATACCAGGCTTTGCAACACGCTTTTTTCAAACGCTCCTCCGATGGAGAGTCGTCGTCCAATTCACACTCCTCCTCACCGTCACCTAGGTTACAAAAAAGCGATCGTGACAATAATCCTTCCTATTCATCATCCAGTTCACGCACCTACCCTGCATCCATACCACGTCCTTCGTCCGATCCGACAGCGGGTGGGATGGGATACCGGTCCTCAGCATCCATGGATTGTGAAAACGACAGCCCGCAAGGACCAAAACCCATAAAAATCCGACACAATGTACAAATGCAAACGGATCCCATACCGGACGTAGCGCAACTCGAACACAGTAGTCGTCCGCCGGGTGATGAACAAGTTGAAATCGACGAGGATGAAAGAACATTAGCGAATTCTTTAACAAACGCACCGCTCGGTGCTTCTACAAGGACGTCTAAAAAATCGACTAATGAGTCGTCGGAAGTTGCTCCGGTCAGCAACATGCAATATTTTAATAACATATCGAACAGTACAAACTATCCTTTGAATTCTACTACAAGCAATGGTGTACCGTTTGGATCGAAAACAGACTATATTAAAACGCTGAATACGCTAAGTAATTATAAAGACGCTTCTTACAGTTCGTATTTGGTGGCTACTTCAGATTTGAATCCGACCATATTGAAATGAGATGAGATGGGGGATTGGTTCACTTTATTTTTATATTACTTTTTTTGACGATGATCCTTGCTGCTGTGATTTTCCTTTCAAATTCTTTATCAATTTTTATTGTTTCAAATGCCACATCAGAGATGTTATTTTTTTTAGTTTTTTTTTTGTCTCCCGTTTTTCGGTCATTTTAGATGATCGAGCTATTTTGTGGTGTCATTTACTGTATCTGTTACCACTGTAACTCAGAATGCCTGTCTTATCGAGCATGCTTTGGTACAGGCTAGTTATAAAAAACCTTCCATATGAAGTGCTATTTTCAGTAATCAATCATCTGATTGAAGTTATGTTCGACCATCAAAATTCTTTTACATGCAAACTGAAGGAAGTATACGTTTGCCTAGTAAATTTTTAAAATTTTGTGCTACTTTAGCACTGAAAAAGTAACTTAATAATGTAAGCACTGAATACCAAATAGCAACGTATCAATATTTTGTTTGTGTCTTATAAAAGTTTGTTCTAAAGCTCTTGTATGACACAGAATTTGAAATAAAAATTCTAATAGTCCTAGCCAGCATTGGATTGCTGTTGCTTATAACAAACAGGCTTTTAAAGTTTTCGAAAGGCTTTTCTTTCAGAATGAAGTTTTTTCAAAGTGACGCGATATCAAAGAGGTGTATTACTAGATGTTTCTAATTTCGATATTACGTTACTTTTTTTACGTTACCCCTTCGCCCATTCGAGAAAACTTTTTTCTGTCCAGTTCGATCCAGTTTTAAAACGGGATTGATTTTATTGTGAATATATCATTTAGATAGATTTGTTTTTTCTTTTCTTGTACAGTCGACCTTTTTCAAATAATAATTTCAAAACAAAATATTTGAATTCTTCTTCAAATAGTTATTGCTCCAATTGCTTGCTTTTTCGTGAAGAATGGTAACCACGTCCAAATACATAGTGAAAGAAGAAAATAAGCCAAAAGTTTTACTTTTCTTCTTTTAGGCGATATTGTTACTTTTTTAACTATTCTACCGGATTCACCAAAATTCTTTGCAGTTCACAGTAATTGAAGAATAGAGATCCATGAAGAAGACCCTTTCGTTATAAGGCTTCAACGAGTAGGATTGAGGTGTTAAGAGAGGCAGGGATGTACACCAAAGCCTCAATATTTGATAGTATATATCATTATTATTGGTGGAAAAAAAGTGACGATGAAATTCTTTGCACCGAAATTGTTTGATTGGTGATATAGATTTTTGATCACTTTGATCATTTTCTCGCGTTTAAAACTAAATGATTAGGTGGTAAATTTCGAGTTTCGGTACTCTTAGGACAAAAGATGCGAACAAGACTAAAGCGAATTTTAAACGTTTACCCGGTTTATTAGTGTTTTCCAATGTTAATTTCAACGTTTCTCCAGCCAAAAGGTGGCGACTTTTTTGTCGACGAATTTTCACTTGATGAGCAAAAAGTAACCAAAAACAAGAAGACTAATACGAATTTTCACCATTTCAAAGGTTTCGAATGTCTTACGCAAACAACTTGGCACGTGTTCAACTCAAGTTATGGAGACTCCACTGTATCGGTAAATTAATCGAGCACTGATAAATACTTTTCCAAAACTGAACTTTGAACCCAAGTCGAAACAAGAAGGACGTTTTTTGTGAGTGGCACACTGTTCAAGCTTCTTTGAAATGTTCTTGGCCCAAAAAAATCTGTGGTTTTCAAGATTGGAGGGTTATTATTTTCATGGCTCTTGAGATGGTCGAGGTCCCACAAGCAACGTAGATTGAAAGAAAACTTTAAGATCATCAAAAATTTTAATATTTTTTTAATTCAATCGAAATTGTTTATTAATACAATTTTTGAAGTGATTTTGATGAGTACTTCGAGAAGAGAAATTCAATTTTTGTTTTTGCTGGGTATTATTCTTTTTTGGGTGCACAAAATAATTTCAACACAGCATAGACCTTTTCATAAATTACGTCACGAACATCACTTGCGTCGTATTCAAACAATTACCATGGTGATGTCCCTTGAGACATTAAATGTTTTTTTTATGAATAGTTTTAAAAAATCTGCTGGGAGTGAATCACTATGACAATAATTTCAAAACGAGGCAAGTGATGTTCGTAACGTAGTTTATGAGCGCATTTTCTGAAGAATTTGCTTTGAGCACCCCTGATATTATACCATATCTTTGTGCCCATAGACCTTTTCATAAATTACGTTAGAGGGCGGTCAATGAAAAATCTCGTATAGTAAAGATTACATCATTAACAGCATAATTAATATAATTATGCTATCGTTTGGGTCTCCAACCCTAGCCCTAACTGGGATAATCGATATTCTTATAAAAAATGTTTCTTATAAAACATCGATATTTATAAGCAGTGTTTCTTATAAAACATCGATATTCCTATAAAAAATGTTTCTTATAAGGAACCTCCACAGTTTTTTTTAAAACTACTTTCTATTCATAAAAAAATCATTTAATGTCTCAAGGAACATAATCACCATGGTAATTGTTTGAATACGACGCAAGTGATGTTCATGACGTAATTTATGAGAAGGTCTATTGGGTCAAGCTTATCAAAAAATGTGTAGTTCAGCGAGTTCAGACATGGATTCATCGGAAGCAAGTGTACAGTATTTCAGCAAAATTGAACCATTTTTATTCACTGATTCTTAGTGAGAGTGAAGTATTAAATTTTGATCAGAACCCATTTTTTCCTCCAATGAGCAGATACAATTTTTCAGAATTTTCTTACTTTAAGCACTGCGTAAAATAAGATTTTCATGGTGAATTCGAAAACCACTTATATTCATTATTAAATTCTTCAAATTAGACTGAATTTTGTTGAATTTTTTGAAGACGGAAAACACGTGGAATGGAAAAAGTGAAGAACATTTAGTATGACAGAAGTTTGTATTTTATCTTGAATTTACTTATAAAGCTAGAACTTTTCTTTTTACAGCTACTTAATAATAATTAGAAGAACATTTACCTAAAAGTAAAAATATATAAAATGAACATAAAAAATTGAAATACAAAATACTTATTTTCCTATTGTCATTACATGAAGTCTACGGTCTTTTAAATTTTTTCCACTTACCATTATACGGATATAACCGTAAGGGAGCTGATCTCCGCAGTGCGAGCGTGTAAAAAGCGTGCAGATAGATTGATAAAGATTTCGTCGTTACATTTTAAAATTAGAGCTATTGCCTTGATTTCACAAGTTTTCCTAACTTTTATACATTTCCAAAATTTGTTGGCACAAAACGGATGACGTCAGCATTAAAAAAAGTGACTCAAATTCTATAGGTAAAAGGTTTGATTTTTTTTGAAAAATGCAAGCTCTAATAACTTTGGAACCAATTGACGTATGGACTTTCATGGAGTTCTTATAAAAAATGCTGACGTCATCAAAATATGAGCAATACAGAAGGTAAACCGTGCATCCATGAAAATTTTTATTGGGTTGCGTCAGTCTTTTCCACCAGGTTTGGTGTTTGTACATTGAACTTCCAGAAGACAGAACTGGTTTACAAAGAAAACCCAGAAGAGTGCAACAAAAAGATGGAAGCTAACAAAACAGTGTTCAATCAAAACTCTACCAAGAGAATTTCAACCATCAAAATGATGCTATATTCAAATGTCCAGCGAATGTATGTTGTTGAGCAACAACTCGCCTTATGTGTGTCCCGATCGTGGACTAGAACATGTTTTCGTTTTTCATTTAAATTCATTCCAATATCCCCATTACATTTCAACTCTTATTCATCACGAGTCTGAAAAAAGAAATTTGGAATAAATACTAGAAGCAAAAATCCTTGAGATATATGTACAAAAACATATTACTACCTATAATTTCTAAAACTTTAGTCGCCAAAATTTAACTAATCCAACAAGGAAAATTGTTCGTTTCTTTTAAAGAGGGGTAGAAAAGCAGAGGAGGAAACAATATGAAATTTTTTAAAACATTGGCTCCCTTACCTTTCATTTGGTAGAAGAGAACGTATCCTTCTTTTTGATAATCCACATCCTCCGTTGGGTGCATCTAAATGTTGTTGAAAGAAATGTCCGTCAATTTGTCATATTCCCTTGATCTCCCCACTAGCGGAATCTCAACATATAGTAAACTCTCTCTAATTCGAACCTCTATTATTCGAATCTCTTTAAAATTCGAGCTGGTCTGCTCAGCTGGAAAATCTTATAAATCTATCTCCGTAATTCGAATCTCGTATTCGAAGAAAACTCACGGTCCCTTAAAGATCGATTTAGAGAGAGTCAGCTGTACTTGACAATTGACTTAAGCATAAAACCAAATACTTGACAATTGGCTTCAGCATCAAATCAAAGTAACCACTTTATTTCAAACCAACAAACAACAGTAATGGGAGTTTCGCAAGTCTATTTTCTTCTTATCTGCCGAGAGTGCTCGATGATATCAGAGCTTGTTCAAATTAAAAGAAAGAAACTTTGATTTATTGTTTCAGAACTTTAAGATGGGAGTAATGGGAGTTTCTAAACGTCGACCAGAAATGGCGACCACGACCGGCGACCAGATAAATTTGGATTATCGAGTTTATCTGCTCTCTCCACCGTAGAGAATGTTTAAATCAAGTCCTCAGAATACTAAAAAGTGACCTTTTAAGTAACCAGTCATTTTCTTGACAAAGTGACACTATTTGACAAAAATATTGACAGGGTCATTAAGTATGATGTTTGTAAGCTTTGTTACACCAAATATTTTAATTATGCTGAATGAGATGCCTTTAGTATGAATAGATAGAACTTGTCAGTAGGAAAAAATTGGGAAGGCCAGTTTTAGAGATATGAATCTAATCAATTATTCTATTGTCTTTATGCTGACAAAATGACTAATTTCAACAGAAATAACAATCTGATGATGAAATACAAAGCTTCTCAAACCGTTTTCAAAATATTTTGTGCCACTAATTATTTTGAGGCTGATAATATAAAAGGATAGGAATTGACACCATAATCAAGCTCCAAGAACGTCGAAATGGTTGTTTTACGTATTTGGCACGTGGCTTTAAATAGATGAGACAGGGGTGAGCTTACTCTTCAATATGATATAATTTTCAAATGATTAGGAGAGACACTCTACGTTGGAGAAAGGGAAAAAAACTTGATAACTCAAATTTGTCTGGTCGCTGGTCGTGGTCGCCGGTCGTCATTTCTGGTCGACGTTTAGAAACTCCCAACAGTAATACAAACATTTGCACCGAATGATGATGGCTCACCTTTTTGAAAGTTTCGTCGTTGAAATTATACCATTCTTCTCTCTGTTTGGCGAACGCTGTGTAATGACCACCGAACAATGCTGTGAGGGTATAAAATACAGTTTATCAGAACCCCCACCTTAATTACAAACCGAAAAGAAATGACTAAAGAAAATCAGTGTCAATCGTCTTATTTCAGACTGGCTTCGACAGGGAACAAGAAATGAGGCAGTTAAAAGTTTATCGTTTAAAATATATTTTCCTTTGTTATATTGTCCTTTCTTCCTTTTTTTCCTCTACGTCTGTTAAATTTCTTTGAACTTATCTTTCTAAATCCTTTGTTTTATTTGATGAAAATTACTCAAGAACTTGACTTAGGCGTGAGGAGCATCAAATTAATTAGAAGAAAGAAAGAAAGCATTATCATTAAAAATATCTTGAATAATAATTAATTCTGGAATAGTTCCTATAGTAACATATCTAACGACGAGAAATCTCATTGCCATTTGATGAGAAAAAGTGGCTGAAGAAAACCTTTGAATAGACCTTATCGGAGTTTTTGATTTTTCTAAAAAAGCGATGCACTGCGGGATTGTTTCGAGCGTATTACAATAGAAATCTCTTAGGAATTCCTCGAGGGAGTTCTATTGTAATACGCTCGAAACAATCCCACAATGCATCGCTTTTTTAGAAAAATGAAAAACTCCGATAAGGTCCATTCAAAGGTTTTCTTCAGCCACTTTTTCTCATCAAATGGCAATGAGATCTCTCTATTGAAATGAACTTACATCCCATGTGATTGACGACGCCATATAAATCGTACACCGGGCAACAATTTACTTTCAACGCCTCCGGACAGGATAGCAGGTCGACGCGTAGATCGGACAAAGGGAAATCTATCGGACATGAAATCTTGGTACCTTGAGATTCTTCAAAGTGAAATCTGAAACAACCGAAAAAGCGTGTACAATCATTACTACAAGACTGAAGTTTAGGAAAGAAAGCGATTACAAAAGATCAAAAGCTATTTATTATACAGTGGTAACTCTCTGATCAT
The DNA here is from genome assembly GCF_902728285.1 of Clytia hemisphaerica. Lineage (NCBI taxonomy): Eukaryota > Metazoa > Cnidaria > Hydrozoa > Leptothecata > Clytiidae > Clytia > Clytia hemisphaerica. Next base: position 652,845 of record NW_027103268.1, on the reverse strand, counting down.
AATCAATACCAAAACCGCAACCGAGTTTTTCAACTTACACACAATAGACTTTCTCTCCTTCCTTCCTTTTCATTAAAAAAGGGAAGCTCGATTTTAACCCTCGTGTCTTCATATTAAGTTAAAACCTAAAGAAAGTATGTTAAAAAAGCGAGGAAGGTGGTCTTTATTGATTATACACAACAACAAATTCTACCTTTTTAAATGAATGATGAGTGTGCCAGGCCACCGAGTGACCCTCATTTCTTTTTCGGACACTTGGTTGGATTGACATGCCGGACAAAACCAAGGGTTGTCTTCTGTTAATGTTTCTCTATGAGAATACGAAAATAAGTAGTTGTTAGATTAGTCATTGAAAACTGAAAAACACAGGTTGGTTGCATTAAAAGCCTGCAATTTCCATTTTTGTACCGATGGCTTCAGTGCTTTGATCCTAGGGTAGGATTCTCATTTAACGATGGAAGATTACTTAATACAAGTCCTGATACGAAATCATTTCTATGTTTTAAATGTATTTTTGAAAGAAGAGCCGTTAGATTGTGTTGTTTTAATATGAAAGTAGAAAATAGACTTTAGAAACACCCCTCCAACTCCCCCTCCAAGCATTCCTTGACACACAAACCTTCAATGAAGACTTTACTTACATTTGAGCGAAAGTTTGCATACATTCTGTCAGGGAAATGACATCAGAATCACGAAGTAGTTTCATTGTTTCGTCCTCTTTACAATAATTCAACTGCATAAAAAAAGGAGATTGAAAACTGTGAAAGCTTGCATGAAACTAATGTCAAGTTTGAAAGTTTGCAAGGCTCATCGATTATATAGTCAGGAGAAAACGATAGGAAAGAAGAGAAAATCGATACTAGAAATTATACTTTTGAACAAGAAACAGTAGGCTGAAAATTGCTGTTTACAGCTCGTTGTTTAGGCTCATACACGAATACACGCAAAATTTTCAAAAAATTGAGTAGCTATTTTTTGACTCGTGAAAGTAAAGAATTACATCAAGTGTTCAAGTTATAGAGACCTCACTGTTGTAGTAGCTCTGAAATCTGGATGACAAAGGGAGGGACACTCACTGTGTTCAGTACGGATCTATCTTCCTCGTAAAAAGTGATGGATAAACAACAACCCGGTTTGAGTTTCATGTCCGTTATCTCGTTGATCCGGCATCCCGTACATCCGGACGTATATTCACAAAAACCACAAGACGTACCCTAAAGATGAAATAAGAGAGAGAGGGTGATAGATTAGCCATTGTGCTACATGTTTAAAGAAAATTTAGTTCATATTGACAACTCCTGTTTTTAATAGAGGATTTTTGAAAGTTTGTAAAAAAGCTTATTAGTATCAAGGTTAATTTTCAAATTTTTTTGCAAAATCAGTCGACAAAATGAAGAAAATTAAATACGTGACGATTTTGTGTAATAAACGACCTACCGAGGAGTCGGTAATGAAAATATCGCTCTTTTGTTGAATATTATATTTCTGCAGCAACGTTGACGACACCTCCTCTACGTGTTGCGTTGAAAGTTCAGACTTCAAACAACAAATGTGCGGTGAGCCAAATAACGTAAACTAGAGGAGAAAAGCAAAATCGTGATGTCTACAAAAATTGAGGTCTGTGTCTAAAGAAAGAACAGATCGAAAAGAGGAAGGAGAAAAAGTTAAGGAACCAACTGTGCTAGGCTTCTGTATAAAGTTAAATGAGGCTGCTCTATCGGCCGAAAACTTGTTTCTTGCGTCCCTAACCAATACAACAGCTTCATGTTTAGCTGGAAAAATACGAAATCGTAACCAGCTATAAAAATATTGTGACCAGGCCATCTGGGTTAACGAAAGGACTTATCTGTTGACGGAAAAGTTTACCTTAATCTTGTCAGCTTTTTCATCAAGTGTTTGTTTGTATCGAAATAAAACGGGAACTATCACTTTCCTATTGGCAAAATGGGAAACATGTTTTAGAAAATGTACAACTACAATAACAACTAAGAGTATTCAGGATATAAAACATTAGGGTTAATTGGTCAATTATTTGCGTAATTCTCACCTAGAACGTGGCCGCGTATCTTCTTCATTCTCTGAAATTCGTGTATAGTCCTGACCGTTAATTAATACTGAGCATGTCTAAGAAAATAAAAGATATTGTTTAGAATAACATTCAAAGGGTCTGAAATAAACACATTTCTTTGCAGAAGCCACAGAACATTCAAATGCGGGATCACTGAAAAGATATACCAAATCGTTTTCATAAATTACACTAAGCTCTCATTCCTACTGATCATGATATCAAATTTTGTGAATCGATACTTGATATTTGAGTTGTAGACACTTAATAGAGTTTGGAATGGAAACCTCTCGAATCAACTGGATTTCCCTCCCCTTGTTCGCAACTTCTTAAGTTCCTAACTGGCCAAAAGGGTTCTCACTGAGTCGCTGATATAAAATTGAAACAAAAGACGGCATGGATATTCTAAATTTCGTAAACAAAATGGCTTACAGGACATTGGAAATTTTGGTTTTCATGGTATTCAGTCATGATAACAAGACACGCTTGACAAATCAACCCTCCACAGGTTGCGTGTATCCGTAGCTCCTCATTGAAAGTTTCGTTTAAACAAATACTGCATTTCCGCCATGTTTGCTGTTGTTCAGGGTCGTCGGTTGGCATGGTAGCAATAGTTTTGAGTGATAAAGGGTCGTTGTTCATCTCTGAAGGTTCCGACCTCCTGGGTTTCTTACGCATTGGTTCGTATCCTTCTTTGGAGTCAATAAAACGTTGACAAGACTATAAAGGAAGGCCAAAGAAAATAAGAAGGTCTTTTCGATGCCGGGAATATCCGTCCACTAAAAGAGCTGTATTTTCTGGAATTAGCGCAACCCCGAATTCTAGAATGGTTTAAATTGGTGCGCATTATATGGCTGATTATTTTCTGTCTATTGTTGAGTATCTCGTTTGATTAAAGAAAACGCGAGTTGAGTAGATCTAATATTCAAAATTTCATGCCATACAAGAAAAATTAACTTCTTTAATTTCTTTTAGATCTACAATAGCCTGTAACCCCTATAATGAAAATAGAAACGTCTGTGTTATGAGAATAGTAATATAAAATAATTACCGGACATGGAAAATCGCCAGACGTGCTCTGACTGTGTGTGATTGTACTTTGCAGACATTCACCACACAGTGTTCCGTTACAACTTCGATGGACCATCAAGTCCTCTTCGAATTTCTCTTCAAGACAAATATTGCATGTATGCCAAGTTGCAATCCCGTCGTCTTCATCACCTATTGAATACAATACCATTCACCTTTTTCATATTATTTACAGAAAAGCCTCTATATCTTTAGGAGCTGTTCAAAGGGATCAGGTATCATTCTAAAACCTAGGCTACGTCATATCTTCCTTCGTTTCGAGCGTAAAACTCATACTCTTCGGGATATGAGCACTGCTCTTGTTTTGAATATTGAAATTCTCCGGATACATCGCATGCGCACTGAGGTATTAATGAAACAATAGAGAGTTTCAAAACCTAAGCCAACCAGCTGTGTTTTAAACATTCTTTTATTTAAAATCTCTATTGATAAACATCTTTTGTGAAAGTTATTTATTATGTTTAAACCTATTAATAAACAATTCCCGGTGAGATTTTACTAGTGGCCGCCTATAGCAGTGCCCATGGCCTACTAAAAATACGGCCATATATGTCACATTTTTTTCAAAAAATTAAGAGGCCTAAATAATTTTACTATCGAATGGCACTGTAGACTTGAAAACTATTTATATTTTCTCTTTAATTATATTACCTATTGATTGACTGTTATAGATTTTCTATTGTTATAAAAGATTTATTAAAGAAATAACTTCATTAAAAATTCATTACATACAAAGTAAATAAACAGACAGGTACTTTACAATAAAACAATAGGAAAGAAAAACCGAGTATTGTGTGCGAGTGTGTGCACAAGAGGTTATCGTAGTTTGTTGTGTGAGATGTGTGGAGTGTAGTGTGTAGAAAGAAATTAGATGTGATATTTTTTTCAAATAGTTATTTGTTATTTCATCAGATTTCATGGATTATAGATATACTAACTGACTTTTTCATTTCAGAAGGTCAATTATATGATTATATGAACGATTTATGGTTACCAAATGTAGAGCACAACGAAATGCAAGACTGGGTATTCTTGTAGGCCACAAGCCACGAGCCTACTGGTAAAAGATATCTACATATCTACATTTCATTTTTCTTTGAGCAAACGTAAAGAGGAACTGATGAATAACAAATGGATTCGCCCAATCGTGCTCACTGGACTCCAATAAAACATACAGTTTTATGTGAACACACATTATTCTAAGTATAAATGTTTGACACAAAATCGCAAAAAGGGCTTCACTCAACTGGGATTTAGGTCATTTAGACCCTGTTGTTCCAACAAAACATTCTAAGGAGCTTGACTGAGCTTGAAAATCGGTGTACCAACTACAAACAATAACTTGTAAGCCCCTTGTAAAGCCTCCATCAAACGAAACTCACCAGAAGACCATTTAACAAGGAATTCAAATCCAGAGTCATTATTATATTTTAACTCGATTGACTTTAAACAAATCAAATCTCCATCAGAATTTACTTTTCAGATTTGAAAACACTGTCGTTCTCTGGCTTTCATATGGATTTACTATGTTTAATGTAGTTAGATGGAGTCACTAAATTTGTAGTAGTGCCAGTGATCGAACGACATTGTACTAATGAACGATAAAAGCTAGGTACATTCCTGTTGCAGAGTAAATGGAACTTAAGTTTATGAATATTTCCCATTTCTGTCTATATCTAATCGTGTTTTTGCTTTGTGGACTTATGAGAGATCAAAACCTCTTGAACCACTAGCCCATCACGAGCTGCTATCGTAAATAATGTGCAGTTGTAATTGTTGGCTACAATTTGGTTTTTAAAGTACGTTCAGGGGGGGGGTCAACATCCAGATACCAGACCCATAGCCGGGTGGTGGTGTCTTTTTTTCCTTTAAAAGTCTGAAAAGTCAAGTTGGTATTGATGGGGGTGGGTCCCCCTTTTTTTAGAAAAAAGAGTTATCCTCAGTTGGTATTGATACCAAAATAGGGGTGGGTACTCCTTTTTTTAAATAATATGATTCAGAAAGTTGGTATCCATATCAAAATGACAGCAAAACTTTCCTAATTTTTGCCCTTATAGCTAGAAATACCCCGGGGTACACATCAGTCTAAACAGGTTTCAATTGGATTTGTTTTAGCTTTTGAGTATAATGACTGTAAATGAGTAATAAGTTTAAATGACTTTGAAGTTTGTTTATTTTGGACTTTTTTGATATTTTCAAGTTTTATTTTTGATCAAACCTGAAGCAAAAGCATTTTTTCTGTGATAGCATTTGGTAATGAGTGAATCTATTCTGTTCTAGAATTATGTACTAATAATAGCTTCTCCTAGTTTTTGCACATCAATTATATTCAGATAATATCGATTCAGATTGATTTTGCTAGCTTCATCGTTTGCTTTTATTATATTGTCAGTTTTCAGTCATTTTCTATTTTAGCATATGACATTTTTTGTGTTGTGTTGAAGAAAGAGTATTTCAAAAATGAGTCTTTTTGAAGTTTCTCTTAGTACCCTGTTTGTGTGGGAGGGGGTGGGTTCCCTTTAAACAGTTTTAAACTCAAATTTGTCAGATTGGTATTGGTACTAAATTAGGGGGTGGGTCCCATGATATTTTGTCAAATTCAAAAAGTCATGTTGGTATCGATACCAAATTAAGGGGGTGGGTCCCCCTTTTTTCTGAAAATTATGATTTTCAAGTTGGTATCGATACCAAAATAAGGGGGTGGGTCCCCCCTTTTTCTGAAAATTATGATTTTCAAGTTGGTATCGATACCAATTTTGGGGTGGTGGTGTCAACTTAGCTCAAAAGGTCAAAAGTCAGGTTTTTGGGCTATGGGTTGGTATTATAAATGTTGACCCCCCCCCCTGGTACGTTTTCAAAAGTGACCCAATCGAACGTCGTATTTCTCAGTATTGTCAAATGAACGGTGGTAAATTTTAGGTGCGTGAAATGATATTACTTTGGAGAGAATTTTAGCATTTCAAGCTTAAAAATCAAAGAGGGTGCTAACTTCTTAGAGGATGATATGAAGTGATTACATGTATGAAATTTATGCTAATGAGGCTGTGAAGCTATGAAGTAGTAACCGTAGTAGTTCTGGTTTGCTTTTCCAGAGAAAAAGTGTTTGAAATATTTTAGGAGTCTGCAGGATCTGTGCCAAAGAGTGATGTCTTCCTTTTAATGTAGTATGGTTCAATGTGATATTATTGTTCCACTTTTGATTTTAATTTGGGTTTGACTTTGGCTCCCAACAGCCAGTTAAAAATAATCATGGAAGACTCATAATTCATCATTTTAAAGCTAAAAGAGCTCACAATAACTTGTCTTACAGCCTCTCGAACACCTGCGAACACTCTCGTTTTTAAACATAATATTTTCATTCTCCGGTATTTATATTATTCTGTATTGTTTGTTGGATATTTTGTTTACTGTATTTTGCTTTGTGTATTATAAAAGAAGAAGAAAAATCAAAATATAAAAGAAATATGGTTTACAAGCTTGAATAAACCAGCCGAGGCTGGAAGGTCAGCCAATAGAGCTTAACTAGATAGCTTTAATAAGTGGGTTAACAGATGTAAGAGATGTACTGAAGACTAAAAATGTTGAATAATGTACAAAATGTGAAACATTTGATAACTTGATTTAAAATTATTTAAAACAAGCCTGAGAGCTCCTCCAACCCCCCCCCCCACAAGAAGATCAAAGTATACTTCTTTTTAGCATTGTAGCACTGTTTCTACGACATCAAACAATTAAGCTATAGTTCATTACTATAAAATAAAAGAGAAACATAGTGTAATTAAACTTTTTGTTAATTTCATTCCAGTCAATTATGATACAATTTTTCTGTTTGATGTAGACAATATCCATATCTGACCAAAGTGTTATCTAGAAATAAATTAGAAAATTGCCAAAACGTCAGAACCGGATCCATCAAATATATAGAAACTGTACTTTTTGTTTTACTTGATAAAACTCCAATAACACTTCTAACAAGCTACAAACTTTAAGTCACAAAGCGCAAACTCCAGAAAAACACAATTTGCATCAAAATCTTTGCAAAACGTAGTTCATATATTTTATAACATTTCAACAGGAACTGTATTTTGGTAGACTTGACTGCTATTCAGTCAAAGCCAAAATTTGGCAAGGTCAGAAAAACATAATTTACATCCAGTATTCGTAAATAAATTTTGTAGTTTAGTACCGTCAAGTTACACAGCATGCACACTACCATCTTGAAGACTTTGCTGGTCGCAAATGATAATCGAAAGCAAAACTTAAAATTCCTAACTATGCAGGGAAGCTCATTTTTCCCCCATTTTGCTTTAAACTCCCTTTTGATTGGTCTATGAATTTGGGCGATCGCTTTACCGCCTTGGCGGAATAAACACACGACCATAATAAATAAATTCAACAGTGCAGCGGAGTAGCAATTAATTTCAACTGGGAGTCCTCTCTTCTGTGCCAAGCACTGGCAGTGTTTTTTAAACTTTAAAACAATGTTAAATGAAGACCAGATGGATCTGTTTGTTATGACTGTGCAAGTTGTGACGAGAGTGTGCATGTTGTGTAACTTGAGGGTATATATAATTCATTAAATTCTAGAAACCATTTTTCATAACTTTCTGCAGTCCACTTTCTGCAAGTCTGATAAGAGATATGTATGACATGTATAAACTGTTATCGCCATTCATTCCATTCCATGATTCAGTCAAAACGTGCGCCAAGGTTAGAAAAGGTTAGAAAAGCACAATCTGCGTCCGGAACTGCGTGAAAAATAGTTTGATCAACTTCAACAAGAACTGTATATATCAATATTAATATAATTGATCAAATTCCAAAGACCATTTGTCATAATTTTGCAAGTCCAATATGTGATGTCATCATTTCATTTGGTTCCCGTCATCTGACCGACCCTGATTTACAGTCAGCAGGTAGAGTTGGAGAGTAGTCGGAAAGCTTTTCCGTTGCTTTGCTGGATTTCCACTGTCAACCTCTGCACGCTCTGTGTTTACAAGTTTTCAAATCGAAGTAGAGAGCCGCATGCTAATGGAGAGTAAACCGAAAACACCAGTTTATCCACGGTTTCTCAATTTTAAAATTCGGATCAGTCCACACGGATTCCCTTTCAACAAGATGTAGCTGCTTCTTAACAGAAAAATATGACGACTCCCACTTTTTAAAGTAGAAATGACAGGAACCAAACAATTTTTTGCGATTCGCCTTATCACAATTACACGTCCAAGTCCAAAAAAGCACGATTGCATCCGGTCTTTATCAAATTTATACAGTAGCTGTACTTTTGTAAACTTTATCAAATTCCAATAACATTATAACACCATCAATCCCCCTAGAGGCAAACAACAAAAATATGTTTTTATTGCAAAAACTATTAAAAAGCAGCAATATCAAGGTATCAGAAAATTCAACATAAACAAAAACTTGAGCAAACAGCTTTAACATTTAAACCTTCAAAAGATGTAGAAAAAGAATCCCCTTGATGAAAATCCTGTGTTTGATTTGCCGAGTTAAAAAAATAAATGACAGAAATTGAAGCTTGCAACAGATTTACACTGGAAATACTTTGGTACAACACTGTACTGACTTATCACATCTAATTGAGCCGCCATCTTGAAACACTACATCATGATCAGTAAAAACAACGCACGCTAAAAGTACCCAAAATGTTAACCCGATCGGAAGAAAGTTTAGAAATCAAAGTGAGATCGGAAAATCGGATTTTTTTTTTGCCGTCTTATGGTGGAAAATTTTACCTATTTGAATGCTCAGCTTCGGCTGACCAAAAACAAGCCAAAACCCTGTGTCTTTCCAGCAAATATGACCAAGATTATAATAATAATAGTAATAAAGCAACAAATATTAGGCCTCTTAATTTTTTGAAAAAAATGTGACATATATGGCCGTATTTTTAGTAGGCCATGCAGTGCCTATAGACCAAGAGTAAGGCCTAAAAGCCTGGAGCTGTCTATTGTGTAGACTATCTAAAACCTTGTCAGGAGAGAATTTCAATCTAAAGATGTATCAACCAAAGTCTAATTATAAAAGAGAATTTAAAAAAAGATGATATAATTATACAGGCCCGATTTTCTGGCCAATACTGAATTTCGAAGATAAATGTTAAAGAAAAATAAATAAATTGGGTTATATAAAAGCTTTGCAGACAATTCAGGTTTTGTGCTACAATCAGTTCCAAAATACTTGGCACAAAAGGGAAATTCTCCACGAAATTTTATAACCACAAACAATTTGGAAGCACTCTAAATTAGGTTGGAAGGGTAGAGTTTTAACTCTGAGTTTTAATGCTAGACTAGACCTAAGGATCTGAGGATCCAAAAGTTCAAAAATGGTCCGGTAGGGCTTGAAATATAGCCTAGAAACCAATAAATCCCTCCCAGATTGAAATATTCGATGAAATCAAGTTGAAGGCCCAAAATTGACATTCTCGCTCGAACTTCAATTTTCGAAAAATGGTAAAATAGCCAAAATTGCCAATATGTCAAGGATATGTCTTGGGTCAAGCTGGAGTTTTTACAAGGTAGGTAAATTAAAAATTTTATTGTTGATATCAACACGTTTTCCATCGCAACATTAATGAACAAAATACTGACCGACTTATATATTTTGTTTTTCTTTGATCTTCAGCAAATAATAAAAAAAGGACTTTTAAATGACATAAATTTGTATTTAAATATTGTTGACTTCTCTATTTTATGAAAGAAAATTATTTAAGAGATCAAAATTGAATTTTAATTCAGTACTATTGGATCTTTAATTTCTGGATTTCGACCATGTGGTTATTTCTGTCTTCTCGCTCAAGCAAGTTCGCAGGAGATCCATGTGCGCGCGAACTGGTTCGGTAAAATACACAGAAAGAAAACTTTTGCCGACGTTGTAAAAAACTCCAGCACATCCGAATATGTTATGGCACTGATTGTACTTTTCGAAAATTGAAGTTTTGCTTTTGAAATCAACTGTACACACTATAAGATACAAACTTTTGTATATACCTGTTGATTTCATGGAAGTATCATGACATTCGTTCGTTTCATTGTCAGCGAACAGAGAGGTGTCATTGTTGATGGGCTCCATGGCGTACACTGTGCATGATTTCGAAAGGTACTGGATCTGTGTTTTGTTGTCCTAAGAACGAAGAAAAGAAATTTCAAGTAAAGCCCTTCCGTGGTCTCCTTCTAAGAAGCCTTATTGGAATGAAATAACTTCTAGAGACCGTCTTCAATCGTTGCATTAAATAGGGGCTTGTTTTGGAACTCAGGATTTTTTCAAATTTATTGATCAGACAAACTATCTGTGGTTTTAAGTTTTAGTTTAATGTCGTGTGCGCAATAAAAAGGATCTGCTTGGACAGGCAGCCGAAAACGAGAAATCCATCAAGGCTGTCGAGCTTCACATCAACATCATAATAAGAACAGTACGATTGAATAACAGCATATAAATAAAAAACTCCTCTTACGACTATTTTGACATTGGCATTGTTCTTGACCTCTGCAAAAACGATCGTTGATGGATTAATATCGACATCTTCCTCTGTTTTCAACATTTCGAAAAATTTGGTCCTCAAATCTTGTACAAGACCACTCTTTCTAACTGTCACCAAGTACCTTGAATTAATGAAAACAAGATGGAGATAAGTATAAGAGCTAGTATGGTGATCTCAGTACAGCAACCAGATTGTGTAAATCTGGACGGGGCAAAGGTCATGAACAACCTTGGGTTAACGAGCCGCTTTACCGTCCAATAGTGTTTGGGTAATCGTAAATGAATTTTATTGGTACGTGAAATACACCCCTTTCCCCCTGATCGTTCGAGTTATGTAAATGAAACAAAAGGAGTATAAAGCAAAGTTCTTTTCTCTCTCCTATTATAAATGATAAGTGTTGTAAAAATTGGTAGATGACCATGATATAGGATTGACGATAGAATCATTAATCAAATCATGGATAAAAAGTACAAATAAACTAACCACATACCTTTTGACACGCGGCAAACCAGGAGTAACGAACATCTTAGGGGAAGGTACCCATGTCACAACTAGAAGAAAGCCAAAAATTCTCTCATAAGAACATGTAGGCTCAGCTTCTGATGTTCTTATATTTCATTTAATCTGAATTTTTATCTAAAACATTAGATAAATCGCAGCACGTTTTTCTAAAAGAGCCCTCTCTCTCTTCTAAGTAGAGACTTAGAACCGTGCACAAAAGTGCTACTACAATCCTTCAATTTTTCTTAGGAGACCATTAAAACTCATCCAATAAAAGCATTTTAACAGAATAAGTCCAAGGCAATTGTCATGTTATACTTGAGTTTCTTTGAGTTTGAGACTGATAAATTCTTCCAGGTTTCCTTAAAGTAATTCAAACTGGGCTTTTCCAGAAATAGTCCGTGCCCACCCTGTTGAGGATATTGGATATCCAGGGGTTAACGATTTTTGTTCAAAAGTGGATGTCCAGGGAGTAAAGTGTCTTTTTAAGTAAAAATTATGATATCAAAGGTGTAAGCATCTTTATAAGAGAGGATATCCAGGGGGTTGAGCATATTTCTAAGAGTGGATATGATGTCTTTACTAATAAAGTAGGATATGCGGGGGTCCGATACTTCGAAAAATCAATATCCTCAACAGTGGGGGTAAAAATCTTTTCTGGAAAAGCCCATTAGAGAATAGAAATACATTTTCCATATGAACAATACCTATTTGTTTTTCCATGGCGTGAGGTATAGATAATGACAGCATCATGAACGGTTCGAACGTCGTCGAAACAAACCCACACTTCTGACAAGTCATCTAAAGTGCGAAAGAACGAAAGCGATTCTCAAAAGTTTATTCATGCCATTTTTTCTTAGATTTTGAATATGGAGTTTCATTATTTCCCCTTGAACACGTTTTATCAGAAATCTAATAATAGCTTTAGGCCTTTCCTGAAGCTAACACGCTCAAAAGATAGAGGAAAGCAAAAACTAAGAAAACACCAAACGTTTCGAAAAGCTATGATGGCCGACAAAGTAATGAAGGCTCAAGCAACATTCTAGAAAACAAACTTACTCACCACGCTCTGGTATTGCCCTTGGAATCTGTCACTGATTGCCGTTCTATTGGTTTTCAAGTATACTCTAATAATCAAGAACAAAGAAAAATGTAAATTTAAAAACACATTATTACTTCCAATCAATTTAAACAACATTCTTTGCCACAGAAAGCCACGTGATGTACTTTTCAACCAATAAGATTTCATAATTTCAAGGGGCAAATAAACACTATATTCAATACACTAAAATATTAAGTGTATTCAAAATACACAATTGTTCTATTTTTAAACCACTTCCGACTTCATGCAGTATTGAAGGAAAGGTTAGGAGACTAATCAAAATTGATTTCAATCCTTGCTTATGCAGCTTTTATTTGGCAGGTGTTTTGTGGTCACATGTTAAGAGAGGATCGGTAATCAAAACTACAAAAGTTGAGAATAGCAAAAAATAGGCATCTAGTAGAAAAAAAAGAAGACCAAACTAAAGAAACCATAATTTGTCAGAAGCTAGCTCAGAAAAACAAATCCTCTATTTATGCGAAAAAAAATTACCGCCAAGCTAGTTCAGCTTTAGTTAATGATTCTTCTTCACAATCAACATCCATTGAAGGAGAGGAAGAAGCAGAATCCATTTTCAGACGTTTGGACACTTCCCCTGTGATGTTGTCCGAAAAATCATCACTTTGTCTTCGTGATGCAGGAAGGGTTTCTTGAGACAGATTCAAAAAGTCGTGTATGATGTTGAGTACAAATGAAATGAACTCTTGAGAATCGTGCTACAGAGTAAAAGGGAAATAGACTTTTTTGTGAGGCCCTGACATTCGGTGTTGCATCGTTGCAATCTCAACAAGAGGGAAAGACTCGTCAGAACACTTAAACACAAGAAATTGACCAGGAACTATTACAATACCTTATTTAAAGTATAGATAATTGTTCCAGATTGTTCACAGCTCAATGAAGCTTTTCCCGTAGTAATTATAAAACAAATTTCTACAAAGAAAACGACAATTTTAGTTCGTTTCACGAATCATAAAACAAAGTAAAGAGGAACCTGTTTAAAGTCTCCAAAAAGAGGATGAAGGTTTGATACAGCAGTGTGCATTTCCTTTGGGAGGAGTATGGAGTACTTGCCACTGTTGATCTTCTTATGCAATTCTTGCAGCCTTTCCAGCAATGGTTGCTATGAATTTTAAATCAATTATATCATCATTTATCAATAAAAACCTTTTTATGCTAAAGCTCTCATAGTCTAGAAAATTTTCAACAAGTACACCAGTTGGGATTACATAATAAGGCAATTTAGAAAATCAAATTTACCAAGAAAGATGCAGCAATTGGTGTGTTTGAATAATCTCTCTGGAACACATCTTTGAGGGTGGGTGAAGCCAGAAGACATTGCAGTGCAGAATTCATGAAGCATGTGTTTCCGATGTTATACAGACCAACACAACCAGGTACTCCATCGTCAACTGGAAATCAAAGAAAAACATTAGCAAACAAACATTCATTTATAAAATAAAAAATCTTAAGATAATAGACTGCAGATAAGCAAACTGCACTGTATCGATTTGTTAAAAAGTAAACATCTAAATTAGGGTTTTACTTCTTATTGAATAGCTGACGATAATAAAATTTTGAATGTCAAAAGACTTGAGATCTCAAATGACAAAAAAGGTTAGTTGAAAACTTTTCAATGTCATCATGAAAAGAAGCATCAAAATGTCATTCCTATCAAACCTTGTTCATCTTTTCTTATATCTGCTGGTCCAGTTGACACATCAAAGTTTTCCACAGGTAGATTTGGTCCATAGTCACGAGGTGGTAGTGGAGGAGGCTCACAGCTACTATTTGTACTCAACACCAACGTGCTGTCCCCAAGTAACAATTCTGATGGCTCAGGAACAACTAATTGAGGTTCTGGATGGACTGTCATTTTCTCATCACCAGTAAAGTTTATTTTTCTTTTAAACTGAAAGAAATTTGTTCAGTTAGGGAAATTACAAATTTTCTTTTTCATCAACTTTTTTCAAAGTTTTTTCAATTCTTGGACCTTATTGTTCCATTTGACATTTGACTTCTTCAGGTAAATCGATTTAAAAAGCCCTCTTGAAAAATTAGGTATATTTATAATCCTGTATAGTCTGGATATATAATCGTTTTTTTTTGTTAATTTCTTAACAAAATAATAATAGCAAATAATCTAAAAAAAAAATGTTTCTGATCCTAATTTTTGGAGGCGAAATGGTATTGTGACTAAGAATCCTTTTTGGTAACCGCACACCTATCCTAACATATAATTCAATTGCTATGTTGATTATAGTACCTAATACTTGTTTTATATTCAATAACACCATAACAGTTAGTGGAAGTAGTTGAGTTTTTATCTGATAAAAATAAGTTTTTATCAGACACAGACAAAAGAAATCTATAAAAAAGACAAAAGAAAATGTTTGTCATACAAACATCTCAAGACTGCAACCATGGGTTGATATGAAACTTGTTTAACAAGCAAATCTTTAATAATGGTTAAGGAAGACTTTGACTGAAGAATCATGTCATCCAATAAAATGTGAGATAAAAAAAATGAAGAATGTTTGAAAATGTTCTTATAAAAATATGCTTCTAAACTATAAATATTTCAAAGTTTGACCATGATTTTCTCATTTGGTTGGTCCATGAAAACAGGATGCATCCAAACCATTATAATGCCTTTTAATTATGAAAAATAATTGTAAAAACAGCCTTTCTTATGAAAAACAGCAGAAAAAGTGCCCTTTTTGGTCTCTATTGGACGCTGCCCTGCCTTTCTAAAATTTGGCCTGGTCTACCTTGTTAAAAGGATTGTCTTTGGATGTCATTTCATTGATTTGAATCAGCCCCGAATCAGCATGCTCACACTTTCTTGCTACAAACAGCTACAAAAGGATTACATCATTAAAAAATGCAAACATAAATTTTGACAAAATAAATGTTTTTAAAAATCAGTCTAAAATCGGTTAGTTCAAAACGTAGGTCACAGGTCACTGGTTAAACATACTACAGACCGGAAATCTGTAACGCACATGTAACATATAATTCATAGTATATATATTATGTTGATAATCTGATAGTATATACATTTACAGACATTTAAACAGCTTTAAACTTATAGTCAGGTTGCTGGACCTCAAAAATTTCAAGTTTAGCGAAGAATCTAATTTGATGCACATTTTATTCTTCATACTTTACTTAAATCATTTCCCTTTACTGGACATTCTAATTCTACCTTTATCCAAAGTTACAGATAAAAGTTTTACACCAAATACTCTAAAGTGCTGTCAGTGAACTTTCTGAAGCCATATTGTCTTCCCTCTTTGCTTTTGTAATGGAATAGAATGTAAACATTAAAACTAGATACGAATGTGTAGCAATACATACAACTTTTCGAATGCGAAATGGTAGCTCAAGCTTTGAACTTTTTTTTATAAACAACAAAGCGGGTAACAAAGTCAACCCTAATAGCTGCAGAAGAATAGCTATCTAATATCGATTGAGCTTTTTTCGTATTGATATATTCTGATGGGAGGTCGTCAGTAGTCCGACACTTTCTAGTCCGACAGTAAAAATGCCCGATGTTTGATTTGACGAATGCGTCAGTATTCTGACAACAATTTTTCAGACAACAATTTTGTCTGACAACGAGTCAAAAAAAACATATAAAACGAAATATGAATCGCCGAAGAGGAGACACATTTTTTATAATCAACCATGTGCTTATAAAAATCCAAAGTTCCGACTTTAAGGTTGAGCCCTTAAACCCGACTTTTCTTAAATTTTGGGAAGCTTATTATTGGGATTAGGCTTTCAAGAGTCAAGAAATTGGATTTAGCTGTTTTTACGACCCTTCTTTTGAGGGGGGGACAACCCTTATAGCATAATTATGAACATACAAAAAGGGACGGCCCTAAGTGACTAAATTTTGACGAGGTGACTAAAATTTTAGGGCCGACTAATAATTAAGGCCAACTAAGTTTTGGCCGATAAGGTAATCAAATTAAAATTGACGTGTCCTTTGTTAGTAACGCGGCAAAAGTTCATGGGAAAAAAAAGTGTATGCAGGCAAAAAGTTGTTCGTAGACCAAATTTTGTAATCCAATAATCGAAATTTTTCGGACAAAGTCAAACAAATACTGAACCAAAAATCTAGCAGTCATCGCACTTTAACCCGATCAAAGTAAATTTGTCCCCAAAACTCATTATTTAACAAAAACAATTCAGGCTTTTAGAATCATGGCATGTGGTATCCTAGAAGATAAGAACACATCTGGGGTGTTCTAGGGTTGCAAGGCGACGGGGGTGTGCCACCTGACTTTTGACCCTCGGACCCTTAGCGGGACTTAAAGGGAGGGGAAAAATTGACCAAATTTTGATCATTTTAGAGGCAAGAAGTTGAAATTTTCCCATTTTCCCGACCCATAGTGGGGCTAAAATTTGAGTTTGTGATTCTTGCAACCATTAATGGGAGTTTGCAAGTCCAAGGCACGCACCCATACCCTCCATTTGCCCCCCCCCCCCGAGAAAAATCGTCTCTCAAAGGGTCACTTTTTTACTGATTTATCGAAGTCCGATGATCTGTATATATCACTTTTTCAGGGGTTTTTAGGGGTTACGAAAAATCAAAATATTCTCTCGAAGGGTTGGGATTTCTCCCATTTTGGGTCCTTTTAAGGATACGAAAGCCATGAGTGTCAAAAGAATCTCTCTAAGGGTGACTTTTTTGCAAAAGTTTAGCGTTTCTAAGGTCAGAGGACCGGTCGCGTCCGTAAATACCCTGATAGTCCCAGGGGCCATTCGTTTCAAAAAACGACTGTACGAGCGGCCCAAAATTAGGGCTTCGAATCCTGACCCTTACAATACAGAGAAAATTTGGGCGACACATCGACCCTTGCGGGACAATTTCTTGAACATTTTTTTACCATTTTAAGGTAAAAAAAGGTCTGAATTTGAATTAGAGAGTGATTTTTTTTCGACCCTTACAATGCACTTGAAAAGAAAGCTTGGAAAAGGAACCCTTAAGGGCCGCACTTACGGTATGTCGTTTTCCTTGAATGCTCCCCCGGGCTGAGAAAGTCTTGATAAAGTATCTAAGCCCAAATGGAAGGAATGATAACTGATAACAAAATAAAAAGAAAAGGGCTTTTTAGTGAAAATTCCTTCCCTTTGATTAATCAGCTAAATTGCCGTACCATAAATAAACGCTCTTCTTCACGAAGACTTCATTTATTACTAAAGTTATATCATATATCATAACCGAAAACATATTTATTATTTTTATATTTTATATATTTATAAAAACATAACATAATATACATATTTTAAATTATTTATTTGTAACACATAAGATTTACATATTCTAAATCCTCTTCATTAATTTCTCAGACACACTTTAATTAACCTAGCCTTAGTCTTATTTTGCATAAAACACATTTCGCCTTTGCAGCGGTTTTACTTTTTTGTTTCTTAGCCTGCAGGTCCACATCAGTTTTTACTGCCAATATATATAGAATTGTATATAGCTTGTATATATAGTTTTGTATATAGAACCTGACCTGTGTTGACAAATAAATTAATAATAATAATAATAATAATACTCTTGACTTCCAAGTATAACGTCTACAATCAAGGTCATAATATTTGAGAAAAAAGGGAAATCCACCGGGAAGTTTTTGAACCATAATCGATTTGTAAGTGCTCTGAAGTAGGTTGGAAGGGTAGAGTTTTAACTCTGAGTTTTAACATGAGACTTAAGACTTAGGACCTTAGGATCTGAGGATCCAAAAGTTCAAAAATAGTCCAATAAGACTCAGAATATAGCCTGGAAGTCTGCCAACCCCTCCCAAATTGAAATATTTGATTAAATTAAAAAGATAGCCAAAAATCGACTTTCTCGCTAGAACTTTAAATCTTGAAAAACGTTAAAATAACCAAAATTCTCAATATATTATGACCTTAATTGTAGGTCTAAGCTATTGAAGAAATCGAATAATCATTCTGTGATTTTGTAAGCAAAAATTAACTATGCCGTCATATTGGACGCTTTCTGCATTAATAACTACTTTTCACTTGATTTTTACCCTATGAGATAAACCTTTTTTGAAATCTACATCAAATTTCCAATCCAACGATGTATAATATGACCATATTTGTGGAGGTTCAAATTTCACCTTAGCTTGACCGCCCTGATGACATCACAAAATCTTAAAAAGGCCTGGAAACGAGTAAAGGAGGTGGATAGAAAATGGTCAGTAAAACTGTTCCGAATCCTTTGATGTTATATAACAAGTTCCAAAAGGTTTTAGATTTTTCGCACTAAGATTTCTAAAAAAGTGGTCCAGCAACCTGACTATTACCATGACTTGGTTTTGGCTATGACTAAAATAACTTTTCATACTTTAAGCAACTTAGAAAAATAGGGAAACACAAAAAAATAATCAAAATTTATTTTTAAGCGATAGATTTTTCAAGAATTCAGTCAAAATAACTGGCATTCTGCAGTACCCAACACTGGCATTTTGTAGTGCAAAGTTGCTTTTCCTTAAGTTAAATATAACTCGCTGACGCTGCACCATTTTAGCACATAAAAGAGGATTTAGTAAAATACATTCAGCCCAAATTTTAGGTTTGTATCTTGATAACTACTACTGAAAAAAATTACCAAATTGAGGGTTCTAGCACCAAGAAAAAAGGTTATAAGTATTTTTACCAGGGAAAACTCTGTTTTTTTCGCGTTTCAGTCATTTTTTGGCCTAAAAGCATGTTTTTGTAATTCTGATAAATATGATAGAGCTATATCATTGTTACATTCTAATCCTACTTTTTTCCAAGGAACATTTTAGGTCCAATTTGAGGGCTGTGGTACCAACACAGTAGGTTTTAGATTTTTTTCAGGCAAAACCCCGTTTTTCGCATTTTTTGTTCAATTTTGACCTAAAAACCTATTAGTTTATAATTTTCATATATGATAGAGCTATATCATTGTTATATTTCAATCCTACTTTTTTCCAAGGAACATTTTGGGCCCAATTTGAGGGCTGTAGCACCAACACAACAGGTTTTAGGGTTTTTTTTAGGCAAAACCCTGTTTTTCGCATTTTTGGCCTAAAAACCTAATTCTTTTAATTTTCATGTGTGATAGAGCTAGCTATATTATTGTTACATTTCAATCCTACTTTTTTCCAAGGACCCAATTTCAGGGCTATAGCACCAAGACAGCAGGTTTTAACATTTTTTTTTCAGGCAAAAACATTGTATTTCACAAATTTTCGAAAATATTGATTTTACAAAACCCTGGGGCAAACGGTCAATTTTGAGGATTTTGAGCTAATTCTTGTCACAGAAAGTCTTCAAATAGATTAAATTACCAGAAAAAGTTGTCCAAAATGGATTTCCAAAAATTTTTTTTGCCATTTCATCATACATCCTAAAAGATTTCAAGGAAAAATCATCATCGAAAGGGACCCAAAATATTGACAAAATGACTTTTAAACTATATATATAAATAATGATGTCACCACATGAAATCTTAGTGTCAGCCTGGGTTTAAGTCAGAGGCAAAAATTAGGTCCCCCCAAAGATTTATGAATTTTTTGTTAGCCCCCAGGACTTTTGACCCTAGACACAAAATTGATCCAGTAAAAAAGGTTTTTCCAATGTAAATTGCGTTCAGTTCTAAGTTTAAAAGATAAAATATTTTTCACACTTTTTATGAAAATATTGCGCCGCAGGTGAAAAATTTTCAGATTCATAAGAGAACATATACACGCACGGGTACAACAAAGTACAAACTTTGCGACAGGGAAACTTTGATGAAAAAATGGCGACAACTTTTGGTATACAGTGCTTGACGTTATCTGTGGGGGTGGGGGTTTAGAGGATAACGTCAATTTGACGTTATGCGTTGTCAAATATATATGGACGGTCCCCTAATCATAAGATCAACAAAACATTTTTTGAAAAATCTGTTTCACTCAGATCACACCTTTCCATGAGGGGAAGCTCTGTGTTGAAAATTTCAAGTCAATCGGACCATCCAATCCTGAGATATTTCCGCCACAAGATCGAAAACCCCTGGTTTTGCTATTAATTGTGTAAACTGGCTTTAAAACTATTTAGTGCTGTTAGAGGAAAAAAGCTTTCAATATGGGATTTTTGACAGATTTCAGTGTTGAAGCTGATGTACTAATCCAATTTTCATTTTAAGAAAGAAAGAAAAGCCTTTTTTTTGCATGTCATGTTTTTGCATTACTCCCTGAGATTACCGCAAACAATACAAAAAGTTGTGTATTAAACCTTAGCTACCATCAACTGCTCCAACTTGGGACGAGTGTACGCAACATGGGACTTGTTGATTGGCCTGTATTTTCACTTACTGTTAAATCTCTTTGACAACAAATTTGTTTTGATAACTCCACCAAGTTTATCAATCATACTTTCTGTCATAAAATGTCACAATAACTTTCACTGATAGCGCGCCCTTTCAGTGTAGCTGGTACCTCGATATTCCAGGATTAGAAAAAGCTATACCTGTTGTCTTTTTTTTTAAAGAATCAACAAGCCATCAACATCAATAAATTACACACATTTCCTCAGAAACTTTTAAAATTATCTGCCATTATGACTTTCTTGAAGCCGTTCCGAAATTAACCAATCGGGTTAGGTATCGGAATTCCTATGGGAGTTCTTTTCCGAGATTTGTAAAATAGCTAAGTTGGCAAAAAAACTTTTCCCGGGGGTTTGAGGAATAAACAGACTGTTATCATTTGTTTTTTAATTAACCATATATTTAAATATGCGCTCAAAAATACTTATATAAATAAGTTAATAATATTCAATATACTATTTGCATCTCTCAGAAAATAAACACTTACAGAACGACATAGTTTATCATTTGGAATACTCCCGTGTTTGGACCATTCTATCGTGGGCGCAAAATAGGGCGGAAACTAAGTAGCACCCTCAGTGGGCAATCTCTATTAACCTGACCTCGACCTTGACCTCGACCCTGACCCTTGAAAAAGGCCGACCCTCGACCCTTGGAAAAAAGCTGACCCACGACCAAAATACAATAAAAAGCCAACCCTGCGTAAAAAAAACAGTTTTTTGCAGTATTTTAAAATGAGATTGACATATCCTAATATACTAAAAATTGAGCAGACAAGCAGGGTGGGAAACTTTTTATAAAAATATGTCAACGCCTCGTCGTCCCCCCCGGCTGGCGGGTCACTATCATCTGCTTTTTGATGTTTTACTGTGAGTGGAACTGGAAGATAATATAATCTCTCTTGCGTCAACGTAAAACATAAGTTAAGCCTAAAATGGATACGAGAGGCTGATTATACATGTTGGTCAATAAATATGGTGCCCAGGGGGGGGGGCTTGTTAAAAATGGATCTCACCCTCCTCCCCCCCCCACCGACGACTATTCTTAAAGTATTCATAATAATCAGTTTACAGAATATTCATCCAAACAAATTCTTATAAAAGTCACTAAAGCATTTTTTTACCCAAGGGCAGCTTTTTATTGTATTTTGGTCGAGGGTCGGCCTTTTTCAAGGGTCAGGGTTGAGGTCGAGGTAACATTGGTTAAAGTAACCACTGTAGAAAATAAAATTGTTATCCCAATTACATAGCTGTCAACTCTCCCGCATTGAGCGGGAGACTCCCGCATGTCAACGATTTCTCCCGCGTGAAGAAAATTCTGCCAAATCTCCCGCATTTTTGGGATTTTCTCCCGCATCTCCCGCATTTCCAAAAATTTTCCGATTTTGGAAAAACCAAACGGCGAAATTTCTGGATTTTGAAAGATCGGAACAAAAAATTCCCCAATTTCCCAAAAAAAATTTCCAATAAAATCGGATTTTACCAGAAAATTTCCCCGATTTCCGATTTTCCGATTTTGAAAAATTGGATTATCAGGGAAAATTTTTTCGACTTGGAGCTCTCCCGCATTTTTGTGAGGCGAAGTTGACAGCTATGCAATTACTTGAAATACAAGCTACGCTCAAATCACATAGTATAAAGAGCACTTTCACTTTTTAGCAACAACCACCAAAAATGCACCAACATCAACTATATAAGAAAAAACAGCCAGTCTAGTCTGAAATTGAACTACCTACTTCCACTTCCACTAGCTATAAAACTGAACTGCTATAATACATTTTTTGAAAACATTTACACAAGTAAAACAATTAAAAATTACCTCTGATCGTTTGACTGATATATTATCGGTGTGTCTGGATAGAGTGATGCTAGAGGGCTTCAACTCTTTGCCCCTCAGCAATCAACCCCTCCCTGCACTTTCTGCTTTAATTTTTACTTTCAGTCGGGTTTAGATTCAGTTTACTGAGAATGAAAGCGCGGTAAAAAAGCAAGACCCGACTGATTTTTCTAATATCCCCGATTCGTAGAATTTTCCCCTATTCGGTTTACTCGGAATATATCGGCTTCTTGGAATGTAGCGGTGGCACGGCTTCCATCCCATATTAAGTTAGACTGTTTTTATTTTCGGGTGTGGTTTTGAATAGACTTGCCACCGCTCCTTAGGGTGGCGGGCACCCGAGGGGGGGGTACTACTACTGTTGCTAGCTGACGGGGGGAGGGGGTGCCACCCGACTTTCGAGCTTTGGACTCTTACCGGGACTAAAAAGGAGAAAACAAAGGAAAATTTTGAGAATTTTACGACCCGCCTGAGCGGGACAAATTTGACCAATTTTGACCAAATTTCAATCTTTCAGGGGGTAAAAAGTTGAAATTTTGTTGAGATGATTTTGTTGAAGTGATTTTTCCGACTCTTAGCGGGACTTTGGAAGTCCAAAAAAGTTACCCTTAAGGGTGGCACATACCGTACCCTCCATGTACGAATGTTGAATTTGTGGGTTTTTTGTTGAATTTGAATGGACCTCGACGAAAACCAACGTACTAAATCTTTGTAGAAATAATTACCCTTAGTAGTAGAGGAATAATTTTCGAGAAATTTCCTATTTTCATATATAAAGATCTTTTTTACTTTTCATGGTTTTCAAAATCAAAAGATCGAGCAAACAGAGGGAAATCCCGACTCTTGAGAGACTATTTTGACTTTTTTTTGCTTGTTTAACCCTAAGAGAAACTTGGGGAAGGTAAAAGAACTGACCCTTGCCGTACTCGCATACCCATCACCTATTTTTGCCTAATAACTACCACCCCTAAGGCAACTGCATGCATTATAATTTCTTGGTAAAATTTTTCAAAAGGTTTATTTTCATCTATACTCCAAGGAAAGCTATATATTCGAAAATATTAGACAGTAAAGAAGATAATCAAATGTCGCTATTTACACGCGTTGGATGATACGCGTTTTTATAAGAACAAACTATACAAGAACATAAGGCTTCATATATATTGGACGATGAAAAAAAGGATCTGAGGTTGTCTATGTGTATGGTATGGTGTTGTTTTGTATATTTCTTAAAGATCTAGTTGCTTGTATAAGTTGTTGTTTGTCGATGTTGTTAGTTGATGTTGTGTTGCTTCCAAGGATAAACCAATGGGCGCGGAAAGTGTTTTTACGAGGCCCCCCCAGCGGACCCAAAATTCACGCCATCACGCCAATTTTTTTTCGATTTCACGCCATCACGCCTGAAAAATTTGATTTTCACGATCACGCCAATTTTTTTCGATTTCACGCCATTTCTCCTAGAAAATTTTGTTTCACGCTCATATTCTCTGGATAAATTCAGTTTTAGACCACGTTTAGACCCATTGGTATGGATAAAATGCCGTTATATAAATTTAATTTTTCTGTCAACAGTTTTTCAGCATTCTCAAGCGCGCAAGTCAAGATTATATCATTTTTCCTATCGGAAACACCCGAAAAATCTTGAAGGAATTTGACCTCTGTTTTTCTATTTTTAGTAATACACAGGGGTCAAATTCTAGTTTTTTCGGGTGTTTCGGATAGGAAAAATGACGTAATCTTGACTTATGCATATAAAAAATTGTTTGACAACTGGTGGGTCACATCAAAGGGTCCCGGTTTTAGGGCCTGAGGTATATTCGAGTAAATTGACAAAGCCCACTATGATTGGGCAACGGAGAAAGTTTTTGAATTTTGAAGGGCTCAAAGTGCTATTTAGGACCCATTTCAATTCAATTTGAAAAAGAATTCATGTAAAAATAATGGAAATCTTTTAAACGTACAAGTAGCTTTTTTGGTAAAAACATGAGGGGCCATGCCCTCTGGTACCCCCCATTGACAGGACCCATAGGAATTAATTGTGAATTAGCGTGAATAGTTTTCAAAAGGGGAACGAGGAGGCGTAACCATGGTTTGCGCACGCCAGGAGAAATTTTCAATTTAGTACGGCTAAAATTCCGCCTCATTTACTCTCTTTTTTCCAAAATATGGTTTAAACATCACAGGATTCCTTTAATCAATGCCAATCTGCTCAAAATTGCACCTCATATTCAAAATAAACCTGTTGCTTCTTTCTGTTCTCAGGTGAGTTAAGGCATGTCTCAAACATATTTTGCGTGACGCGCACCGCTTCCCATTGTTCCTTAACTTTCGTATATAGCTCAAAAGAAGCGTATTAACGAGAGGATTTCGGAAAGTGCTGGGCCGAAAATTTAAATTAAGCCAATCTCAAGATATCGGCCAAAAACTGATTTTGACGCTATGAAATACATCGAAAAAACACGTCTTAAGTAAGATTCAAATGACGTCATTATTGAAAACAGCGATAACTTCAAGTCAATCAATGCAATCAACACCAAATTTTGACTGGAGACGTAGATTAACGATTCTAAAATATTTGCTGAGAAACATTTACTGTCGGTAAAAACTAAAATACGTCAAATAATGATGACGTCATCGAAAAATTTCAAATTTTTTTCATGCATTATTTCAAAATCAACAATTAACGTCTCCAGTCAAAATTTGGTGTTAATTGTAGTAATGGAATCGAAGTTATCGCTGTTTTAAAAAACGACGTCATTTAACTTGTTATTTTGACGTGTTTTTTCGACGTATTTCATAACGTCAAAATCAGTTTTTGGCCGATCTTGAGATTGGCTTAATTTAAATTTTCGGCCCAGCACTTTCCGAAATCCTCTCCTTGATACGCTTCTTTTGAGCTATATACGAAAGTTAAGGAACAATGGGAAGCGGTGCACTTCACGCAAAATATGTTTGAGACTTGCCTTAATAACTCACCTGAGTTTAAGGCTTTGCTACAAATATATATTTTCCTGAAATAAACAACCTGATGTCTTTGTTGATGCATCTAAGAATAAGAATCTAAGAAAGAGAGGAAAATGTTAGTTACGGAGGAAGCACAACCATGGTTTGCGCCGACGGGAGAAATTTTCAATTTTCGACCCTACTCATAGCATTCGACTTTATTTTGAAGACTAGCTAGCAACTGCTAAAAACAATTGGAAGTTACAAGGATAAATGGAAGATAAATAAAACTGTTTGTACCGTTTCTTTTATGTTTTAAAATGAGATCTATAGGAGACCCCACCATAGTTGAGGCCAATCAAGAAAATTTTGAAATTTAAACCCTCTAAATTGGACATAGAATTACGATCCAAGTAATAAATATAATTTTCACGATCACGCTGAACTGCAAATTTCACGCCATCACGCCTAAAAAAACTCGATTTCACGATCACGCCGGCACTTCATTTTCACGCCATCACGCCGTTTTTTCCAAAATTTCACGCCATCACGCCACGAAAAACCCTCCATCACGCCATCACGCCAACCGCTGGGGGGGCCTCTTTTACGGTAGGGCATTACCATTGTCAACCTCGTGTGTTGTCTTTCTGATGGTGTTTTTGCAACTGGTGTTCTTTCTTTGAAAATTGGAGAACATAAAGCGATGGCCAAAATATTAAGAAGAAGTTAAGAACATTTTAAGGCACGAAAACACCCGATTCTTTAGGAAAATGGGTTAAACAAAATGGAGAAAATAAGAACATTTCAGGAACATTTTTAGGCTTAAAACCCAAAAATTTAAGAACATCCGAATGCTTCAAAATTCTTTTGGATGTTCCTATAAAGGATTGTGTAATTTGATAGATTGCCATATCACTATCACCCCTGTATCACTCAGAAATCCTGTAAAAATTGGTCAAAAAGCAACGCAAAATCAAAGCAACTGATAATGGGAAAATTTTGATTTCAATACACAGCTCAATCAAACATCCAAAAAACCAAAATTTTCTGTAGCCAAATAAGTTGAAGGCTAAAATTTCATTACCAACATCAATGTTCCTCAATCCCATTGGAAACTCCCTCCCAACGACTTGAAAAAATAGGCTGAAAACCCTCTTGGTGAGATAAAAACCCTAAAATTCCATCTTCATTCTAAAAACTTGCCCCACTGGAAAAGTAATAATTTTGAGAATCTACGATGGATTGATTTTAGAGATCTAAAAAATGATCTTAAAAATCTACAACATCCAATTTTCCTTCATTTTCCCAACAAATAATTTTCATCTACTGATTATTACAGAGGTGATGGATTTTTCTTTCAATCAGGTGTTTGTGTGAATCCGTGCGGGTCACATGTGTTAGAAGAGAAGTAAGTGGCTTCATTGCCAATACAAAACCTAGCTTTTGTTCTTTTGGGTTTTAAACTCAATGGCCCTCGTTTTCAGTGATTGGCGGGCCCAACCGAAATATTTTCAGAGTTACGCCCAAGGTCAGTTGAATTCGACTCTGGATGCAGCATATCAAAGGCTAGAGACTAGAGTCTACTTCTGGCTGAACTTTGCTTTTTGATAATTTTTGATGACGCTGAGTCCAGTGAAGTAGACTAAAATAGGAGCGTTTGGAAATCCTACCTAAGTCTGTGCTAGGGATCGTTCGTAACCTAATTTATGCTTATAATTCAAAACATGGAATTTGAATTGAGTGTTACTACTGCTAATTATTTCAGGGGAATTTCATCATTTATATTTTTACATATTGTTGGCCTTATGAGTGTGTGACATGTGAATACACATAACACGCAGAGGTGATTACAAAAACCTGTTATTCAAGTTTGACAAGTTGATGTGTCAAAAAATGTCATTTCCTACTGCAATAGAATACTACCAAAGGACTTTGTTTACCGAAAACATGTATTGTGTAATTTTACATATTTCATGAGATGCAAAAACGTAGTGTATTTTATTATAAAAAGTTTTTCTGCATATAAACGAACCATGATATAGTTTGCTGTAAAGAGCTCAAGAACTGAAGTGACTTTGGATTTTTTTTCAAGCTTTTTGGGAATATAATCGAATTTGCGCAGGGCTCGAAAGCTGTTTTTTATTAGTTGGACAGTCTATTTAATTGTTGTAAAGATATTTCTATCAAATTGAAGATGTATCTTTCATCACAATATTCTGAAAGTCAAAGTCAAGCATCGGAGAGTACAAGTTTATTAGGCTCTGAGAAGCAGAACAAGAAATTCCGCCTGAACACAGAACCCACGTATGGTGTTTATAACAGGAATGACTATATGGCACGTTGTTATCGTAAGTGCTGGAAACTGAATTCCCGTATTGGTCCCGTATTACGGAAATTACTTTGTTTTGGTGGACAGTCAAGTTTATCTGGTGATTGTTGTTCATCTTTCTTCTTTGTTTTTGTTATCTTCTTCCCTATGTTATCCCTGGTGACGTTGTTTCCGATCAAGAGGCTGTCTTACCATGTGAAGATCGCCCTGGCAAGCTCTATCCTGACAATTTGTATGGTTCTTGCTATTTGGCATATCTTTTCACTTTACATCCTAACTCAAAACAAGAAAATCTGGAAGGACAGTTGGTTTACTTTCCAAGTTAGCGCAGACAAGTTTCATCAGCCACAAGTTCAAATTGCTGACCGGTTCTTTGACATTCGTAAGCATTTACGTTTTTACGATATCACGCGTGATTCTGTGCGTAGCTTCCCGTTGCTCGACGTCAAACAACGCCAAGATTTGAACCGCAAGTTTGAAATCGAACGGATTAACAGAGCTCGAGTTATTCTCTACACACCTAAATTTTTGGAATCTATTAGCAGTTTCTCGATGAAGATTGGAGTCTTTCTGTTATGTATTGCTTTACTCGCATCCGGCATCTCGGCATTTGAGTTGGTTATGATTGCAAAGAATTTCAAAATTCACAAATCATAGATGGAAATGTACACTCTTACCTGTTAACTCAACTGGATTTTCTGGCAAAAATCTGCAATCCAGAGAATAATTTATAAGGACTGATTTAATGGGATATGGTCGAAGGCTAGCGATTAATTTACACCTGTCTCAAAGCTCCAATGGGGCTTTTTTCCACAAAGGAAATCAAATTCTATCAAAATCAAAATTGGGGTTTCAAGTTAAAAAAATCCAGGAATGGTTTCGGAGTTCAATTTTTAGATCATGTAAGGTATTTTCCCCACTAGGGAATGAAGTTTTGAGAAAATTTTCCAGGTGGTTTTCCACGTTGATGTTATCTTCAACCTTTCAAAAGCAAGCAAAAACGATACCTTAAAATTCAAAATTTGCACCGTTTTAGGGATAACGGATTCTAATTAACACTTCTTTTATTTCGTTTCTGATGTTAACCAGGTACAAGTTTTTTTTATAAGCATATAAAAATCTGAAAACAGGCTCAGAGATGCTTAGGTCGAAAGCTTAATAAGGCTGAAAAAATGCTTGAGGGATGCTTATATCCAAAGCAAAAATTTAGGGAAATACTAAAAATCCGTAAAATTCCAGCCAAAAAGAGCCCAAATTAAGAAAAAACATTTTGCGTAGGCTCAAGTAATGCTTGCCATATGCTTGATTTTTCCCAATATCTGAGCCTAGATATGCTTATAAGTGCAATGCTTATAAAAAACACATGTAAGGTTTTCCCTCAAGCCTTCGACTTTATCTCATTGTTTTAATTTTACCACTGCATCTCATACATGACGTGACAATAAGCATATCTTTTTGCACGCGATACTTTGAACAACAACAAACAATGCTATTGAAACCAAATATCGGCTAAAGACAACATTGCATCATATGAGCAAACTTGATGTTTTTAAATGAAAACAAGAAACCAAAACTTGTTAATAAAAAAATTTAGAAAAAATTTATTTCATTTATCCAAGTATTTCAAAATCTTTACAAGCCATTTTTCAATAGGGAAAATGAAATTTTAGATAAATTTTAGCATTTTACGTATAATTTTTCAAAAATTGTAAAGTATTTTTATGAATAAAGCAATGTGACCGTTTCTAGGTTATTTTATGGCCAAAATATATATTGTGATTTTAGTGTATTTTAACACACCCCTTTCTCACAGACCCACTGGAACCCCTTCCCACTGGAAAAATTGGCCAAAATATCATCCCCGGTGTAAAATCATTCTCTAATTTTCGTCCCCACTGAAAATAATCGAATAAACCTATCCTTACTGCAAAATATTATGCTAATTTCCCCATCCCCACTGAATTTTTCTGACGTTTTAAATCCCCAGCCTAAAGCAATATGGGAATATCGATCCCCATCGAGTTTCAGTCCATTATCTTTACCCCCTATTGGCTGAAAAAAAATCCTACTGGGTCTGTGAGAAGGGTTTTTCGGAATTAAAAGTTCGGACGAGAACTACTCCCCTGTCTTCTCCCCAACGACGGGAGCCATGCAGGTCTTGGCTTCGTCCGACAACCGATTAGAAACTCTACATAGAAACTGAACCCCGGTGAGGGGGGCACTCATATGGTCCCACCCACGGCATGCGCCGCCCTTAAAGGTAGGTTTTTCGAGACCCTCGAAATGCACTTAAGGGTGTACTTTTGATAGAGTGCACTACAAGGGTGTTCTTTTAGCTGGATACACTGTAAGGGTGTTTTGGGATTGATGTATTGCAAGTGTGACATTAGAAATCTGATGTGTCTTTATGACTTGTACCCATTTTGATTTGTTTTGCGATTGTGCCGACATTTCTGGCTCATTTTTAGGTGGTGGCTACAGCAAAATAAGATATGAAATCAAACTGCACTATAAGGGTCAGAAACGTTCGGTAAAATGCACTGTAAGGGTACCTTTTCACTGGCCCAAGGGCTGCACTGTAAGGGTCCGATTTTGAAAGCCATTTTTGGCCACACATGCCGTCGTTTAGAAATTAATGGCCCATCGGGAACTGAACCTAAGACTAGTCTGAATGAATCAGAAAGCCAGTCCAAAATTACTACTTTCGGTTGCAAAGCAATAACAATAGAAAAATGGCTGTCACTCTAAAAATTGATAAGCCATTGGACATTATTAGTTAATTGGGCGTGCATTAAGATTAGCAAGGTCCTCGGTGTAAAGCAAAAGATCCATTGATTACATAATCTCTAGGTTGTAAACACTTTACCATAACCATATTAAAAATTGTTTGAGGAAAATCAAGTACGCCTCCTTTTTATCAAATGTATACCGCAAAGTGAATTTATGATTCTGATTTTTTGAGAAATCTTTTTGGTATTTATCAAAAGCTTCCTTCAATCATTCGTAGGATTGAAAGTGTGCATACATGAGCAACGAGGTTTTAAATGATAAATTTGCTAAGGTATAAACTTGTCTGTTGACTATCTAATCATGTCAGAGGGCTGGAACATAAGGGCGATAGGTGTCTGCTAAAATAGAACATGCGTAGGAGAACAAGCAAAATTTAGTGAGAGGCGCTGCGGACTAACACGATCTGCGAATGACGAATGACGAATGTTTCTATTACTTATTTCGCAGCTTTCTCAAAGTTCATTGGTTTCAACTTCGTTGAAGTGTGAGGTTGAGGCTTTAGCTTACACGTTTTCCTTCCTGGCATTTAGCTCTAGTCAGCCCCTCCCACCGATAAATTTCATCTCCTCGCTTACCTAACTCTCACGCTCTTTTTTCCGCGTGATATCATTCCAGACCGACAGGTGTGTCAGTCTAGTAAAGAAACTGGGGTATCTGCATCTCTTCCCTCGTTTCCACACTACCAACGAAACAGCTGATCATTAGACAAGATAGTTAATTTTCCCAGGATTAAGCACATTGGCCTTTTTAGAAATATGCTTGTAAATTGGCTTGCTTGTGACTCCAATCTCTTAAATTTAACAATCAATCTGTCTATCAACGCTCAGTATTAGTAAAGTAAATACATTGACAGACAGACAATTAAATCGTTAAATGGGAAAGAAATATACTTTCATATCTCTGTACAGTCTAATATTTTCAACATCAATGCACGCGGTCTTTTTAAGAAATCTTTTACTGCTTCACTTGGTCGAACAACAAAAAACGCTCGCTTTTTTTTCTTCTAAGCTCTCTGATGAGAAAGGCAAAGGGGCTCTTTTAACACTCGATTAAAGCTTCTAGAGAAAAATGAAAATGGTTGAAATGGAACCCAAGTCTTGGGTATGGTGTTTCTTATAAACACCAGTGATATTGCGCAAATATATTTTGATGATATTTCTTACAACCTGTTTTTGCATAAATGGGAATATTTTGTGTCAATAAAACCAATCATTTGTCAAACATTAAGCAGTTTGATTAAATATACTATTTCTTTGTATCGACTTTGTTTTCAAATTTTGACACAAATAATGTATAGTTTGTTGTGGCATCTTTGGAAAATCGTTATATCTTAATATACTTGGTTGTATAATAGTCCTTAGTAGTGGGGGACAAATGAAAGAAATGGTAGAGTACATTTAGCTTTGAAAGAAGGGTGTGCTGAAGCTTGTTTCGAGTAAAATTTAAAAGGTGAAGTGAGTCTGATTTCACCCCGTGGCTACCCCTTGACGTGATCCTCTAGTTCTTCACAAGGAGTGATTAAGAAGAGCAACTTTCGATTAAGTTATTATTTTCCAATGTTCATAATAAAAAGGCTTAAAGGTTTTCTTTTTACATAAGTGTTCCCGTTTCATATCAGACACATATTCCATATCAGGACAGTGTTTGCCTATTGTTATATTATGCTGATTAAAGCGAAAAATGTTTTTCTTTATTCTTCTTTCTGACCAATCTTGCTCCACATTCGTGTCAATCCAATGTGAAAAAGCTTGCGAATTAAAATTGATGAGTAAGCAAACGATATCACTCTTATTTAAAAACAAAACTTTTAAACTAGGCAAAATTAGGATTAATCAAACCAAGGATTTATTATACACTGGATATACAAGTAATAGAATTTTTGCCGATTTCTCGTGCACTAGCTATGTCCGCAGTGGCTGCGTTTAGACCAACTGGCATTTGTAATTTGGCATTTGCTCATGAGGGATTCGATTTTAATAGCTTTTCCGTTGTATTTTCTGTCATGGCATTTAAGGAATCGTCTTTTTAGAGTCATTACTGAAAAGGTGATTCCCTCAAGTTCAACTTTGACAGATCAAACAATGAAAAGCATGGAATTTCTCAAAAACTGCAGTCATTAAGACTGAAACTTTTTGCCGTAGGGCTATGCTATGGCAAAATTTGCAAATTTTACAATCTATAGAAAGAACTGAATAAAAAACGTGCAAATACTTTAAAAAATCAAAAATGTCATTTTTTCTCTTTGTTTTGGTTCCTTTGTTTGATTTGAAATGCCAGAAAGGGGGATTCCTTTGCTCAAAATGGCATTTCAAATGCCAACGTATTGCCAACACGCTGGCATCATTAGGCATTTGACAAACCGAACAATTGCGCGGAACAATAGAATTCAAAAGAATACTGCAAGCAATTACAAATGCCAGGCTGGTCTAAACGCAGCCAGTAATGATATTATTGTTCACTCTCCTTCCCTCATTAAATGATTTTTCGAAGCATTTTTATTGCATTTCTTATCGAAAATCACTCATCCAATTCCCAAAAGAGACTTAAAACATTCCTGTGAGAGTCAGATTCTTCCACTTAATTGCTAATTATAAGTCGTTATGACGTTTCAAGCTGTGAGAAAGATGCAAAGGACGTGTTGTGTATAAGAAATTTAATGTTGACACCGGAAATTTTCAAACTTCAACCTCAAAAAAACCACTTTGCCACCACGTGCCTCCAAAGGATTTTCATACCACACTGGAGCCAAGACACTCAAGTGTTATGTATGTTAATTTCAGCTCTTCTGGGGACAGTCTTGGAAAGATATTTCCAATTGAAAATTTCGTGTCACTATAAGCATTTTGTCTGAATTTCTTTTCTAATGATGTTTTTCTCACATTACATTTTACAAATGTATCCAGCTCGGAATGCTAGCCTTACTTTCAAACTTTTTTTCTGAAAATGTACAAAAAGAAAGAGCTAGAGAACTTTTTAAAAATAAGACTGATAAACATTTTTAAAAATCAAACATCTTCGAGCCGCCATGACAGTTGTCCTTTGCGGACAAAGCTAGAACATCAATTGTTTTCTGAAACAAAGGAAATACAATGATCGCTCTCCATCGTTTTATGAGTCGTTTATCCAGTGTATAATAAATCTTTGATCAAACTAGGCTCAAACCTCAAACCCAGAATAGTTTTTAAAGCATCGGTACCCTTGACTACGTTGGAAAGACGGGGTAAGTATATGTTTTATTTTTGGTCCAAAAGTCT
This sequence comes from Clytia hemisphaerica, assembly GCF_902728285.1. NCBI lineage: Eukaryota > Metazoa > Cnidaria > Hydrozoa > Leptothecata > Clytiidae > Clytia > Clytia hemisphaerica. The sequence goes on along the minus strand of NW_027103268.1, from coordinate 619,076 downwards.
TTCATTGAATTCCATTTCTGAATCCTATCTAGTGAAAGGGTAATCAAATTTTTGAAATTGTTGGAAATTGGTCAGTTCATTTTTAAAAGCTACCTTTGTTTATGTTTTTGGTAAATGCGTAAGACCTCGTTATAGTTCATTAGAACCTAAATCTTTGAGTCAATTTTGAAATCCTTAAGACTATATACAACAAAATCTATAGCATACTCTCTTGACGCATCCAGTCATCGTTTTATTGAGTTGAGATTTCAATGAGTAAACATTTCAACACTAAAGAAAGGAATTGATTTCACGTAGGCATTGATATTGGTAGGATCTCAATTAATGTTTTGAAGGTATTAATGCGTTGATATAATATCTTTGACATTCTGTCAGTAGACAGGAAACCAAGAAAATTAGATTTTGTCAAACTAGTTATTGTCAAAATAAATTTATGTGATATCGATTTTGTAAATCAGACTTTGGTTATTTAAAGTATTGGTTGGTTAGTATGGCTTTTGCTTTACTAAGTTGAGTATGAAGTTGTTTTATCTTCGATTTTTAAGCTCACGACGATAATTTCAGCCGGATAATTTTTATAGAGAAACAAACATTTTTAGAGGGTCATATTTAATGGAAACCTTATGGTTTCTAACCGAAAATTTAGAGACCCCCTGGTACCCATTGAATATTTTGTCACAATTTCACCCTGAGATTTTTTAGGGTTTTATGGCATATCCAAAATTTCCCCTCGGTAGAAAATATATCCTTTTCAACAAATAGGAACAAGGTAACATTTTGTCCTGTCGGCTACGACGGGCCAGTTCGTAAGGATTGAATCCCTACCATTTGAAATGGAGACTTGCCGTATAATGCTGGGCAATTTTAGCGATTAGTATCAAGAGTAAGTATCAATCCCGGATAAAGGGTAGTTACCTTAGGCTACAGCTTTTTAAAGAGGAGCCTATGCGTGTCGCTGCGATCACCGACTTACTTACAACTTGTTAGCTGTATGGAGGAGATAAAAATTTATCGGTAACAACGTCCTTATTTTCTTGACCTTTATATTTTTCGACATATCAAAAAATTGTAGTAGTGAGTAGTAATTCGTCTGGTATTTCTTATGCTCTATTTTATGGCACGCAGTTGCCAATTAACATAACAATTAGCATGAGGTCTTTACTAATTAACCTATCACAAACACGTTAATTAATCGAATACATAATTTGCATCATACAGGAGCGTTATATGCAACCTAGCAGGATAATTTAATGTCCGATATTTTGTTCAAAATAATAGCCCAGTAGCGTACGGATAAGACTGAAATTTTTCAACAAAACACATTGGAGTTATGAATAGATAAGTTTTTCTCTTCAAAAATCATCATTAATCCATTGGCCATTTTAGCATTCACAGAACCCACTCTCGGACCATCAATCTAAAATATTTCCTGTATGACTTATATTGTGAGATATCAAAACCACCAAGCAAGTTTTAAGGAATAAAACCTACTTTGATAACAATCCAATCGTACTGATTAATAATTTAATCAAAGGAATTTGTTTGACGTCAATGAAAAATCTTCTGATGGTTTTTTTTTGCCTTATTGATAATACCTTCCTTGTATCGTCCCACATGTTTAATGAGAATAAGTAGTTTAATAGTGGCTAATGTAGAGATGGTTGGTTGAGTGATGGTAAAATGTAACGGTCGGTTTAAGTTTATTAGTTATTTTCCATAAAGTTTTTGATTCAATCCTGTCTCATTGACTTTTAGAAATTGTTAGTGATATGAAGCCATTGGATAGAATGCCGATAGGGATTACAAACGCCTGTTTTAAGCGCATATGGATCTCAAATTCTATTGTTTACGGATTAGAAAGTCTAAGGTGGATTCTCTAAATAGCAGTGTCGAGAATAGAGAATAGTGTAGTTAGGATGAAGTTCAGGGAATTTCCCTCACCAATGCCGATTTTACCTGCTGTAAGCACTGACTTTTATGAACCCTGGACTAAGCTACATTTGCAATCCTTGAGCGAAATATTTTTGAAAGTTTTAATTACAAACTTAAGCTTGAACTTCTTTACATTACCACAAGTCCTTGAGGGAAGTAGATCTAGTGCTCGCGATGCATTTACATCACTATTGAGTTGTTTGCTACCGCTAGGAGGGTACCTTTCTAAACAAAAGCCGATCAAGGATTTTGGTTAGCTGGGATTGGGAAATTACCTTTCCGGAGTGTAAATCTCAGTGGTTCTTGGAAGGGGTTCTCAGCAGGTCTGGCACGGGATTGGTTCACCATTTCATTATTCTAATAAGTAAATCCATTGTCTCGACTGCGGTCGAGCAATGATGATGATGATTCTAATAAGTGATTTTTTAACAGGGCTGAATACGGTGCCTTGTATGAAATGATTTGATAATACCACTGACTGAGTGTTTTTTGTGACTTGGATAAATGGCAATAGACAGTACTTGAAAACAAAATATAGTCATTCCATAATGAGCTAATCTTCGTTAATCACTCTAAAACATCTTAACGTTTGAGAAATACATAATTAAAACGTAAAGAAAGGGGCATTGATAGCCATTAATTTGATGATCCCTCGTTAACGTTTTGTATGTTTGGGATTAGAAAAAAAGTTATTCATTAGATTATTAAAAAAAATTGTTTGAGTCGGATTAATGTTGGTATTGGATTAAAGGTGGGCATTACAAGGACCATATTAGCCGAATTGGCTATCGTGTACATTTTGTTGTGAGGTTTTATACTGTAAGAGAGCATTTTTTGTGGAGTGAATTGAGAAATGGGTCAGGAAAAGATTGGATGGGTGTCAATACAAAGGAGTTTTTAGCAATGAATATAATTTCAACTTTAAAGTTAAGTAAATCATGTTTGATGAGGACTCAGCCTTTATTGCCTTAGTACTTTGATTTAGGGTAACAAATAGGTTAAATCATAAGTAAGGATAGTAGTAGAGTAGAATTTTTAAAGTGAAATTAAAAGTAGAATTTGACGACATTTTACGACCCTACGACTCGTAAAAATTTGAATTTTTTCTAGCAAGTTAGATCACTTTGTATGTAGCTGATGATTGTACAGGTGAAACTAAAAGTACTACATACAAAAAAATAGTTTTTAATTTTTGTTTTATAAGGCTCCTTCTGGTAGAGCACTTTGTTGTTGTTGAGTTGTTGACAATCATTTTCAACTTATTTGGTAGTAGTAGAATAGTAGAGTTCTGAATTTTGGTCAAACATTGGTAGAATCCAGCCTGACCCATACGGGCAAGGCTCTTTCTCGACCCTGTTCTGAATTTTCAAAATTTTCCGCAAAATCCGGGAATTTAACTAACGCCAACTTGTCCTCTGGCTTTTGAAGTTCCACTTAAAGTTAAATATGCTTAATTTAAGCCTCTAAATTGCGATTGCTACACTTCATATTTATAAACAAAAAGGTTAATCAATGATTGTCAAAAACATGACACGTGGTTTGAGGATAAGATTGGATATTTGGAACTGACTGAGTTCATTCGATGCTGTAGGTTTTTAAACTGCTAATCAAATTTAGAAAAATTATGTGATGTGCATAGTACGTGTTGTTCAAGAGGCTAGGTATTTTATATAACGTTTAATGATGATCAGTTTATGAAATTAGATTTAGTGAAAACCTTTCAAAACAATCTTATCATAATTTTAGAATGACATAAAATTGTTTATCTTTAGTCGAAGTTAAGTTTTGAACCTAACAACATAAACTATGCCAGGTTCAGATTATGTTTTTAATCAAGAACAATTTTTTTCCGATTTTTCCAGTTGTTAGGAAAATTTAGAAAAAGTCAGAAAGTTTATGCCACCAGGTGCTTCCTTCCTCGGTTGTTAGTTTTAACATATCCTGTCATCTCTGTTACTTTGGATGATAAATTTCTGCAAAATTGTTTCAGGGCGGTAAATTATAAAAATTTGAATGCGACAAAAATGCCTGGTAAATCGAAAAGCAGCTCAACTAAAGAAAAGCAATCTTCAAGATCTCTTTCTTCCTTCTTCGGGTTCAGTAAACGGAACAAGAAAAGTGACGGTACCGAAAAACACGGTGAGAATAATAATAATTATGAAAGACAGTTTTCGGAGCCAGCAAAAAGACCAATCGAAAATCCTTCAAATAAGAACTTTTACTCTCTCGATCGTAAGCTTTTGAATCGTAAGAATAAAAAGAAATCTTCTAACGATAAAAATGAAGTAATAAGAAAATATGACTTGACAACGAATTCTGGTCCTCAAAATACACGTTGCAATGGAATTGAAAATGGTAGTTCAAGTAGCGACGAACCCTCCAATCACATTTCAGCACGTGGTCTAAAAAACCATATACAAGAGTGTAAATGTGAGAATGGGGAAAAAGAAAGGCTTGAGAAACTGAACGGTAGAAACTTGTTAACGAATTTACAACTGAAGCTAAATGGAAGTAAGGCTGTTAAAAATGTTGACAAAATGATAAATAGGAAGCTATCATCGACAGCCAATCGTCAGGAGCAGGGACTGGAAACCAATCTCACTCCAGTACAGTCGGTCCCAAACTTCCGGAAGATAAGCACAACAACGAAAACCATAGTTTTGAACAGTAGTTTTACTTCAAGTCCACAACTCCAAAGATGTTTAAAAGAAAACCGTTTCCATCGACAACATAGTGTCGTTGCAGTTGGTCGGGGCAACGACGAAGGTCGTCGGCGAAACGACTATCCTCGTAAATACTCGCTACCTCAACGAAAGATGTCGGTGGAACTCAATTACAAGAATATTCGTAAAGCAAGCCCCATTGTTTTGAAGAAATTCAACAGCCCAGCTATAGAGCGGGTCAAGCTGTTTGATATCGGTCCCCATCTTAGAACAATACAAAATTCTTCAGAAAGTGACTCTGAACAAGAAAATTCAACACATACACAAAGTCAAGACGATAAAAAACTTTCACCAGAGTTTCCTACCAATGAAGGTTCGAACGACGATATGAGCGATTCTCGGGTCAATGAAAACCTAAACGAACATGAAAATGAAGACAAGATTGAAAGTGGTCAAATAGAGCAGATAATTGAGATGAAAGTAAAAGAAAAAGTCAAATATAAGCGAAGTAGCAATGCTTTATTAGTGAATGATAGCAAAACTGGTGATCTATCTCCCGGTTTATTGGATGATGAGGAAAAAGTTGAGCAAACAAAGATTGGTTCAATGAAAATAACTGCAAACGAAAATTGCAAGGAAATTAAAGATTCATCTTCAATAGGAATTTCTCTTGGCAGCACCGATGATTCTTCTATTTGTGAAAACAATGACACTTCATGTCATCCAAAATCAACTGAAGGTCAGCTTACCCCAGTGACGAAACATTTTCATCTCAAAGACTTGGAAATATTGGTAACTGTAGGTACGTATATGCTAAATTCTACTTTCCTCACCCTAAGTTTTGTTTTCTTTTTTTCTTCACCCCTGTACCCTAGTGACCAGGTGAAAATCTCAACCCCAGTCAAAATCGCATTGATTAGGGTAAGCCAGTCAAAATAAAAACATGCTAGTGAATCATAAACCAGACACTCAAATGCTTTTTGTAACGAAAAGTCTTTCTCTACCCCGGTGAAAAAATCAAGTTAAAACTTCTCCCCCAGTCAGTCTCAAATTCAAGGCCGGTAATATTCATATTCATATTTTTAATTAGCCAACCCAGTACCGTGTTATTGAGACAGAAGTGTTTTCTTGCATGCCCCTTTCTTCAACAGTTCTTATTTTTGGTTTTGAAAGTCCAATTTTACTGTTAAATTAGATCTCGAGAAAGTATTCAACCCTGATCGACCTGAAATTATAATGTCTTATAAATAACTATCATCTTAGGAACTGGAACATTTGGTCGCGTTTTTCTTGTTGAAGATCGTTCACAACAACAACGAGAAGGAGAGAAAACAACTGAAAAACCTTATGCGATGAAAGTGATGAAAATACAAGATATCATACGTCTTGATCAAATAGAGCATGTGAATAGCGAAAAAAAGATATTGGAGCTTGTGAACCACCCATTCATCGTGCAATGGTGAGTTGGCATTACCTTTGTATGTTTTACTTGAGTAGTCTAAATCCCTAATTTGCCTAGAGATGAATCTTCAACCCTTTCTCAAGCACGAAACAGTAAAGCCCTAAAGTTTGCCCTGTATTTGGAATACATAACGGATTGAAACCAGCGCTTTCTTTGTTCTCGCCCGGCATATTTAAAAAAATAAATCTAGCTATGGATCTTTCGATATGGCGTTTGTGTGAAAACCACGCGGCTCACGCATTTTGTGCTTTAAATTTTTTAGACTGTATCTTATCGCGTCAATAAGACAAGAGTATTTTTAAAAATTTAGCACTAGTTGAAATTTAAGAGAGAAGAGATTTTTGGTAAAGAAAACTGAAGGGCATTATTATACAAATTATCCGCCCCTCGATAGTTATTTCATATCTATAAAACGTATTATAAACGACTCTTGCTTGTCGAGATGGTAAGGCAGAGATTGAGTCTGGAACATATGAAGACGCGACTTTTTTGTTTCAAATCACTCCATACGTTTTTCTTCTTTTTTCAGTCATTTTACAGCTCGTGACGACAAGTGTTTATACATGTTATTCGAATACGTGGCCGGTGGTGAATTGTTCACTTATCTCCGTAATAAAGGACGTTTCACACCTGAAGATACCAAGTTTTACATTAGTGAGATAATAAGCGTACTTGGTTACTTGCACGAAATGAGTATTGCTTACCGAGATCTGAAACCTGAGAATCTACTCCTTGACCATGAAGGACATTTGAAATTCACAGATTTTGGTTTTGCTAAAGTTGTTGAAGATATGTAAGTGTACTATATTTCACAGATCTGATTAAAGTTGTGATATCGTTATCTATCTCGTTCTATTAAAAACAAGCTCTATTGTGTTTTGTGATGCAGAAAATATGAGGGTCTTACATATTCTTCATTGAACAACCTGCTGATCAATGATTATTGTATCGAGTTCTATGTGAAGTGCCTTGTAAGCTCTTTTACACTGCTCCGATTTTAACGCACTGGTTCAGCAAGAACCGAGCCACCAAGATAGTATCTATACACCCTCTTCTCACAGACTCGATGAGATTTTATCAGCCAGTAAAAATAACGGTCTCAAACTCGATGGGGATTGATAGTCCCATGTTTCTAATGGCTGGGGATTTGAATTCAATTGTTTTCTAGCCAAAAAATGAGTGAAAAGATAGTACAATACTTTGCTGTGGGGATTTGCTCATCTGATTTATTTTCAGTGGGTACAAAAATTAGAGTATAATTTTCCACTGGAGACAATATTTTCGACAATTTTTCCAGTGGGTCTTTAAGAAGGGGATGTACCTATCGTCTCTTTATCTTATCATGAGGTAACTTGCCTGAGATAAGGACCTAAATCTTGATTAAGCTATTTTCTACAAGTAGAAATGAAAGTTCTTCTTCTTCTTTATTAGCACGTGGACGTTATGCGGTACACCAGAATATCTGTCACCAGAAGCAGTGCTTGGGAAAGGGTACGATGTGTCTTGTGATTGGTGGGCCCTTGGTGTTCTTACATTCGAAATGTTGGCTGGGTAAGTAAACTGGGTACATTTTTATAAGAACAAACTATATAAGAACACAAGGCTCCTTAAAACAAGTTGAGAACATTTTAGATTTTAGGGCCTTCTGGACTCTAAAAGACCCATTTTTTATTTCTTGGACAAAAAAACTCAAAAATTGGTGAAAATAAGAACATGTTAAGAACATTTTTACGCTTAAAACCCGAAAAGTTAAGAACATCTGAAAGCTTCAAAAATTATGGATATTCTAATAAAAAGGCGTGTAACAATAACTGCTGTTTGGATTCAAAGATCTTATTATATCACCTTCCACTAGTGTAGATCTGAGATCTCCTTTCGAATTCAATTTTTTAGAATAGGACTGATTCCTATTGAAAGGAAAGTTTGCTGAACATAACATAATCATATTTTTTTTGCAGGGAGGCACCCTTTGTTGATTCCAATTCATTCGTGTTGTTTCAAAAGATCTTATCAGGAGTCATCAACTGGCCTTTGTTTCTCAAGAACACCACTGAACAGTATAAATATATATATTCTTTAAATTTAACAGAAAATCTTGATTTAAAATACCCAACCCAGTTTGTTCGTAAATAGGAATTAAAAAGCGAAAAATACTCCTTGAAAGTTATTAGTGCGTACAGCGTCCTTTGCGTTAACTTCCCTTACATATAGATACTTGCAATATCAAAAAACGCAATAACTTTCATGGTTTATTAACCGTTCAAATGTACTGTGAGATTTAAACCCTTATAAATTCAAGCTAAAAGAAAATTTGACGTATGCGACGCGGAGTGATATAGGCCTGAAAATTTTATCAAATTATGGACCTGACAAGCCTCAAAATGAACAAGCAGTAGTATTTGTTAGATTTGGAAGTTGTTATGAACACAAAACACTTTGAATTTGTTTAGAGACTTCATCAAGCAACTAGTGGTGGAAAGAAGTGAGCGACTTGGTCAACGTAAAGGATTGGTATGTATCTAAATTCTTTAAGTAGCAATAAATAGCAATATTACCACACCCCTGTCTCAGTGAGCAAATCTTTCAGTAAGCTGGGATTAAATAAAGATCTTAATGTTGTCAATGGTGTGAAAAGAAACAAAGAAAAAGATGATAAATGCAGGAAAGGGGTCAGTGAAATTAATCGCAAAACCTTTTGGGGATATCTTCAAAATAGGTAAAAATCCAGGGAAATTTGACCTTCCAAAAATGACCTCTTGAATATATACTATATATTATATTCTAAGAATAAGACTTCTTTGGAAGCAAGACAGGGATGCTTTGGAAGCAAGACATTGATGTTCTTTACTTTCTTTACTTACAGGAAGGTGCAGAAGAAGTCAAAAATCATCCATGGTTTGATGACGTCATCTGGAAAGATGTAGAAAACAGACGGACAAAGGTAAGCGCTGAATGTCTATTGATCACTATAATAAGTTTTTATATAAGGGTTTAAAATCTAGCAAATGGCTATATTCAGACATCATAAAAAAGGCTGAAAATTTGGACGATCGATAAAAATATATTATTTTAAGACTACGAAAGAAGTTCTTTCCCATGTTACATATTTGATATATTAACGTGTCCAGGAAAAGATATAGGCTTAGGCTAAAATAAAATCATATAGTTGTTGATTTTGTTTTGGCTTTTGAACAAAATTACTTACATTTTCTTTGGAATCATTCTTCTTGTTTTTTTTTTCAGCCACCAATTATTCCAAAATTGGCCTTCAATAGTGACACCAGTAATTTCGATGACTTTGATGAAACTTTCGAGATAAATTCAGGACCAGATATCCCACAAAACATCAAACATAAATTCAAAAACTGGCACTATGAAGAATAAGCGTTGTGAAAAGATTTGAAAAACGCAAAATATTTTACGATGCTTGATACTTGTCAATTTGTCGACTCCAGACGGAAAATTCAGTTTTTTTGTACAAAATTTAATATTTATTTCTGCATAATAAAATACAAGACTATTTACTAAAATTATATACTAATAAAAAACGGAAAATTGCTATTACTATAAATATTCTAGGATGATCTAAAAAAGGAGGATTTATATTCTTATTCTAGATTCTTAGAATTCAAACCAACTTTTGATTCAGTGCTGAGTTCAGATGAACGATGTTATAGTTTGTTATCCTCCTGTGCCTTGATTTCAAAGATTGTAAATCAAAAAACAAAAACGTCTAACATGGTAAACCACTCGGTTTTTAAGGTATCTTCGTGTCTCCTTTCCTATTTTATCTTGCCTACCTTTTATTTTGAATGATATGAATGACTATTCATCCCAACGAATCGATTCCAAGCCTTTGTAAACTTTTTTAACAAGTTTCAACTATAGTCAGAAAATTAGAATACTACCCCTTAAGAGTGCATATCTTGATGCGAACTAGTATTCCAGCAGCTTCATTTTAGTCAAGCTAAATGGTTCTTTGGTAGATACTGGTGTACGCTGGTGTATATATCAACTACCAGATGGAAGTCTTATTCTGAGGGTTCATTGTACTAGTAGCAGAGCATTTGAAAGCTTTTGCAAACTCTACCGAATTGCTCATCGTCCCGGTAATCCTGTAATGGAAAGAAAACTTATTTAGATAAACTCAAATTTATTTAGAAGAAAAAGGAGCAAATTTTACTACAACTTTCTATCTTTTGATATGTTAGATGTTGAATTTTCAATCTCTCTTCAAAAATCGAGTCTGGTATTTTTCTTTAACCATTCATAAAGAAAAAAGTATCAAGGAATTTGTTTAAATTGAGCCCAAATAAAATATATCCACTGAGTATTGGTCTGTATTTGGGCAAACCCTATTCTTCCTCAGTCCTCTCAACCTACCTGAACATGGAAGGAGCATGGACATCATCTTTGATTGCATCAGTCAAAGCTTTCATTGTTGATAAATGACATTCTTTCTGTAGAAGAAAACGAAAACATACATAATTTGATAATATCCTTTCGCAACAAAAATGATTATCAAGCATTATGAAGTTTTCCAGTCAATCTCTTTGTCCAGTGGTGCTTTGTACAATTCGCTATGGAAGGAAACCGTTATGACCACTAATACCTTTGTGGGTGAAAAGCTACTGCTAGGCCAAGATAGACGCTGGAATACTATTGGTTTCAACAAGGTTTTATTATAAGAATACGTAGTGTTCTTTCAATTACGAGAATCACTGTCTGAATTTTAATCTAATCAAATTTGAGTGAAAAAACGTCTCAATAAATGACGTAAAAAGATACGTGTCTACGTATGACTTTCACGGAAGGATGTCGTTAAGCGTAAATGGTTTTTCTATCGAACTTTCCGTTTCTTATTGATTTTTTTAGTATTGACTGATCGAAATAGTGTTCAGTATGTGAAAGCAATTGTTCATGTTTAAGCTACCTTAAGGGAAGAAATTTTCGCGAGAAGAAATTTTCGCGGAAGAAATTTTCGCGGAATTTAATTTCGCGAATTTGGGCATAATTCGCGAAATTAAATTCCGCGAAACATACCAAAATGGTTAAACCACGAAATTAAATTCCGCGAAACACAAATATTCTCACAATTAAAAAAATCACCCCTAAAATTGGTCTTTTTAGGCCACAATAGGGCTTTTCGTAGACAAATAATTCCCTCAACCGCGAAATTAAATTCCGTGAAACTTTTGAAATCGGCTCATTCGCGAAATTAAATTCCGCGAAATTTGCCATTTTGAAACTCTGATTCGCGAAATTAAATTCCGCGAAAATTTCTTCTCGCGAAAATTTCTTACCTTAAGGTAGTTATTGGTGCTTTGGTGGAGATTGGTTAAGTTGTGGTAAGAATCATAAAATATTTACACAGGTTGCAAAATTAAAGTCTGAAGAAAAATTACGCTTTTACTCGAAATTTTTATGTACTTGCTACAGGACATTTATTTCTGATTGGTTCGAAATTATTGTCACTAATAAAGTTATCAGCTTTAATTTGTTTAGCAAGTAACATGGGAATGAAATCACGTGAACTTTCTCGAGTATGTTTTGACTGCATACACCTTTTCGACCGTAGCTGCCAATTGCCGCGCGGGCATTTTTTTACCACCCTAAACTCGATCCAATCCTTTTTTACACTTTTTTCTATTGTCTTTCGGTGCGAAAAAAAGACTGGGACGGTTTTAGGGTGGTAAAAAATACTCGCGCGGCAATTGACGGCTACAATCGAAAAGGTGTATTGATATAATTTTGCAACCTGTGTATTGACTGATTGAAGCGACAAGGAGAAGAAAGAACCAATCATTAACCTGTGCATAACCAATGAAAAAGAGTTCGTCACTTGTTTTGTTGAGTTTGGGAAGAACATATTCTTCACCATTATCCTTCACCCAATTACGGTATGCCTGAAATGTTCAAGTATAGTATTCAGTTTAGTTTTTGAAAGTTTGTAAAGAGTTTGGGAGAGAATAAAGCGTTCTCTAACAATCAGATAGTGCGCCATCCACCTTCTTTAGCTTCAAATCGATCTTAAGAATCAATCGAATTTAGAATCTTTTAGAATAGCTCAAAAGTCTGAAACATACGGATGGACATACTAAATGGGCGTTGAAATTTATTTTAAGCTAATCCTTTCATTAGGGCGGTCGCCTTTGGGGGCGTTCAATGGCGAGATAGAAACAATGTCTCACTTTGTAAGCCATTTTGACACCTCCTGCATCGGCAATATTTTCTCCAAGTGTATTTTCGCCATCGATCTGAAGGGACTAAAATAACAGATTACGGAAAAAAGTTAATACCTGACAGTGTATTTTGCTTTTTAGTCCGTGAAAAGGTCCTTGATGTCGTCGGTCCCCTCCCGAGAGACTCTAATCTTTTACTAAAAATTTACAAAGTTAGCTTACGTTTTTATCTGAATGTTCATCGGTGATTCTGTATTTGTTGAATTGTTCTTTGAGACTATTTGTGCGACTTGAAAACCTGGCGATGGACTCCTTACTCCACTGGTCATCCTTGTTTTTTGCCAACACTGTTGCTCGCATCAACGGTTGAAGTGAACGTTTGGCAATAAGTTCTCCGTTTTTATTGAATTTTCGACCTAAGAAATCGAAATAAAAAAGTGTTTTGGGTTTAAACTTTTTAGTTTGATCAATGAGAACTTTTTTTGCCAGAGCACGGCTGATCCAAAGGACTAAAGAGACTAAATAGGTGACATGGACTACAACACAGGATCAGATATTATTTTGGAGCACGAATCCATCTTGTAAAATAAAGATTTTGTTACCTAGAGTATCGAAACCGTGAGTCAATTCGTGTCCAAGAACATGGCCAATAGCGCCATAACTTATCGATCTATGAGAAAAAAAAGGGATACAAAAATTGATTAGAATCAGCTTAAAAAGACTTTTTTGCACGTCGGCTTAAGAATTTAACTTGGCTTTTTTGACACCTTCCGAATAATGTTCGAAAATATCTCATGAAATCTATTTTGCAAAAACTATGCTTGAAACCTAAAGTTGGAGGATTTTAACATGACTTTCATGAAAATTTGAAAAAACCCCAAAACTATTTTAAATTGACTCCAAGTCATATCTTGTGATGAAAAACACCCGTAAGAGCTCATAAAAACCTTTTAAGACGTCGTTAACACTACGGGTATACTCGTAGTAAATGGGTAAATAAAATGTAGTACACAAGTACTAATTATCACATGACTTCGGGTGTGACAAGAAGAACCCTTAGCGGGATTGATTTTTCCAGCCTTTACAGGAACTACCAGGTTCCAAAAAGATACCCTTAAGGGCGGCACATACCCGTATCGTCACTCTTCATTTGCCTTTAAGTACATCACCCCGGGGAAATTTCCAGTGAAATCTCGGCAAGAAAAAAATATTGAGTGCTCCACGAGAAATCATTCCTGAGAAAGCACTTGGAAGACTTTAGCTTTTAAAATAAGTTTGAAGTTTTGAGAAGGGCACTGACCTTGGAAGAGGTTTAGCGTAGAAGAAGGGTGGTTGAAGAATACCAGCAGGAATCACAATCTCATTCTTGGTCACCACATAAAAAGCGTTCGCCATGTGTGGAACACTCACCCATCTAAAGAAAAGAAAGAATAAAGTGAAGATACACGATTTTTTATAAGAACAAACAATATAAGAATATAAGGCTTCGATGGCCGAAATGTTAAGAACAAGTTAAGAATATTTTAAGGCTTTGCGGACTCTAAAACATCCGATTTCTTAGGAAAAGGGTCAAAGACGCTCAAAAAATGATAAAAATAAGAAAACGTTAAGAACATTTTTAGGCTTAAAACTGTTCTTATAAAAAACGCGTACAGCGGTATTGTCAACATTCTAACAATCTTTTTCATAAAGTTTGCGCGAAATGTGCATGGTTAAGATTTAATTTATCACACTCTCAAGATATACCACGTGATCAAACGCACACGAGTTAAAATTGCAGTGAAAAGTAAACTGTGACTCTCATACAGCCATACAGTACTAAAAACATCACTGGTTAGATTAACTCATAATTACGAGAATTCTGCGTCAGTCAGTTTCAACATTTCATTTTTCAAGAGAATAACTCGACATTTCATTTTTCAGCGTAACTATTCAATGAACTAACAAAGCTTAGAACGAGGCTTACTAAAAAGCTAAATGAATAACGTGAAAAGCACAGCTCAAAATCATATATTTACGCTGTGCCGACGAATCGAGATTCTATTCATCGCGCAATCAGTGAAGACAAAAGTAACCATGACGACCATCCAAGATCTTGGATGAGCGTCATAGTCGATATTTTTATTCCCGTCGTTGAAAACACAACTTACAAAAAGTCATCAATGCTTTGTAAAAAGAGTCAGTGATAGAGAATCATAACATAAAGTCTGTCTATTATTTCGATTCAATTAAAGTGACATTTCCATAATTAAAAGTTTAGTAATTACTGTTATACATTTGGGGATCATGTAAAAGATTTCTTTCGAAATAAACTCATTTCAACTACACTTGGAGGTTTCTGGGGAATTCGTAAATAGTAAACTGCATACTGATACAGTCTGCTAGACATTGATATGGTAATATTTGCTCTTCATCTTTGATTTTTTCTACATGTGATTAGATTGACACATGAGCGATGAAATTTCTATTATTTGTCTTCAGAGGTTACTATTTTCTTTGAAAACTTAACCTCTGATACTCAGGGTACTAAATGAACGGTAAAATTACAAAACTGCGCAAAAAAATTACAAAACTGCACTTTTTGAAATTTCAAAACTGCGCAGAAAAAAATTTCAAAACTGCGCAAAATTACTAAAGAACGTAGAAATTGCACAAGTGCGCAAAAATTACAAAACGGCGCATAACAGTCCCTTGTTATCTCACCGCTATCACCCTATTGAGTCTTATATTGGATCTTGTCGATGTACAGAAGCTATACACATCGATTTACAGAATACTCCTTTTCTATTTTATTTTTCACACCATAATGGCGCCGCAAGGGTGGAATCGAACCACTACGACTTTCATCGTCTACAGGTTTGGAGCCTGCACTCCAGACCACTGAAGCTCATTGCGGCGATAATGAAGAGGATTTCGTTAGCTAACAACCTGAACACATTTGTGTCAATAACTACTTGTGGTTTCATTTTACATTTATTAGAAGAATATTCTTTATCAAAGGAAGATATAATGTCCATATTCTTAACACAATGCAATGGACAAGCATATGAAAAATTTTATCTCGAAAATTAACAGAAATTATTCAAAATTCAATTGCCCTTTAATTGCTCTTTTAATGGGATTATAAGCAGAGCTAATTTGATAATTCTTGTTCTTATAAAGCTTAAATTTAACAGACATAAAAAGTTGAATCATTTACTATCACTTTCCGTCTTCCGAAAACCTCAGTTTAACTTTCTCTGAAATTTGACCTGTGGCGACGCACAATGAAATGTCTCAATCACATAACTATCACCTAACTATCAAAGATGGAGAGTAAATGTCCTCATGTTAAGCTCTAGCAGATTCTATCTTTACATATATCTGCCTAGCCTGGGTGCAGTATGCAGGGCTGGCGAGTCCTAATAAGGACGAAATGCATATGCTGCTCTGCCACCCAAATCTCCTGAGTGAATATAATTGGACAGAAATTCTCCGAATTTCTTCAAATATATACAGTTAGAGCACCATTTATGGAGACAAATCAGATTCAGCAAAATATATATTTTTAATATGTAAGGGTTAGGAAACCCTCCACGATTGTTAGAATTTTCTACATCCACATTAGCCATTGAGTATTTTAAGCTGAGAAGATATATTTTGGAGAATCTGATCTTTTTTTGTCTTAAAGTTGATATAAAACTTACGAAAAATGTACCGTGAGGGTAGGTTTTCAACCAAATTTACTCAAATTTGGCTAAAATTTCTCCTTCACTGTAACCATAGAATAAGAAAGCCGCGGCTGGAATGATGACGCTATTGTTTTTGTCGTAAATGGATGTTCTATCTGTGTCTCCGTGGTTTATAAGAACTAAGTCGAAGGTAACAAAATCCTTAACCTTAAAAGTGTTCATAATATTCAATTGAAGAACAACTACTTTTCAAGTCTCAAATTTTTCTCACTATCCTCTCTCTTTACCTTATTTGAAGTATATTTTTATAAATTCCAAATAAATCTTTATAAATTTAGGACCAAATAACACACATTTTATTAAAAGAACTAATTCTCAAATGCTAAACTTTGAATGCTTTCTGTCACCTCAATACTGTTGTTTTTCGAATGGAATTTTCACAGAATGCAGCTTGAATATTTATTTACTAATACCAGTAATAATTTTTCAGAATAATCAGGAAGGCATTTCAAGGCACTCAATTTTCTTCAAGTTCTTAAAGCACTGACATTCTGACGTTCTAGTACTTTTAAACCAAGAGTCTTTTCTTTTACTTTGATGTTATGAATGCGTGAATTATCAAGAGACCATGAAAAAATTTGTTCTTACGACATAGATAGAACAACAGAAATTCAGCTGTACTCATTCCAGCCGCGGCTTTCTTATACTATGCTGTAACTATATGGTCTAATTTTTTGAGACCCTTATTTTTGTCCGCACATACGTTAGTTTTCAGATCTACCAATTGATGATTTTCCACAACCCAACAATATATTTTAAACATATACTTACTGATGCGGATCGACATCTAGAGTGATTTTCTTGAATGTGCGATGATTTGAAAAACGATCGATACTGACTACGTTCTCGAAGAATTTATTGTCGTGGATTTCAATCTGTGGGGTAAAATATATAAGGAATTCAAGAGATCTTTAGTATGTTTGTTTATATGGGTTTGATCTTAGTATCTGTATCCTTGGATGATGGTATTATTATATACAACACCCCTGTGTAACAGACCCACTGCGCACTGGGATCCCACACCCACTAGAAAATATGGCCAAAATTTTTATCCCCATTCAAAATTCAATCTAAAAAAGTGCATTCCAAAACCATCCCCACTGGATTTTTTAAGTTTGGAACAAGAAAACTTCTATCCCCAATGGGATTTCGATATAATTTTGTATTCTCACTGTGGGAAAATGTTCCACCGGGGCTGTAAGACAGGGGTGTTATACACTTTTCTACAAGAATAATGCATACTATAAGGATATTCATGATAAAATTAGGTAGAAAATTAAGGGTATTCAAAGAATATCACCATAATGGAATTCGGCAACCGAACCTAAGAATGTCACTTTTAGAGCATTTTTTACCGTTTGGCACTTATCCCTCTGCAACGCAGATTTTTTTTCCGTACATGGACAGGAGTATCATCGACGGTCGGGAGTATCCCATCTTTGTTTGGATAGCGCGCTGGGCTTCTGATAAGAAACTCTTTCATTTGGTGGGTTCGAACCCCGGTCGGGTCGATATTTCAAGGTTTAAGATAAGTTTAAGATACTCCCACCGATGATACTCCTGACCGTCAAGATGAGATACTCCCGACTGTCGATGATACTCCCGTCCATGTACGGAAAGAAAATTGCCTCTGCAACAGTCAAGACATTTACGAGAACTTTTTTGCCTGAGGTGCCTATTACATGTTAAATTTAGATTTGCTTTGAATCTTAATCTAGGAATACTGTTTAAAGAAGATTTTTATCAAAAGAATAATTCCTGATTTCAATTGGGTTCGATAATAACGGCAGATTTTGTAGCAGGCTTTACTTACTTCTTTATATCTTTGCGAAAAGACTGTTTCATCGAAGAGATAATTTGGATATCCAACCTTCATCACTACTGCTTTGGCCTTAAAATAAGAAAATGAAGAATGGAATATCGTGAGAAGTGGTTAGCAAACTAAGGAAAGAATCACAATGTTTTATTCTCCTACATCAGACTCTTGTTTGGAAATGAACCAATAAATTTTAGGTATAGATCGTCAATTGAAAAAGTTTTTTATTTTGATATCGCAGTCTTAGTCAAACCGTAATATAGTGCTGATATCGGGTCTATTTACAAGACTCCAAAATCATACCTAGTCCCTTAGCTCGCTTTTTGATAATTCTAATAGTGCTCACCAAATTTGATTATATCATGTCCATCAGTAAAATCAGAAAATGGTGTAAAGTGGCTCTAGGTAAGAGATTGTCAAGACTCAAAATCAAATCAAAACTGAAATCATCATAAAATTAACAAACATTAGCTCAAAACTTAGGAATATATACTTATTTTATTTCTATGTCTACCTTTTTTATGATAGCGTTTTTGGTATGTTCACTAATCCAATTCACATCATCAACATTTTGAATAAACTCGTCGATAATCAATTCCATCATTTCTTCAACCTCTTGTTTATCAGCCAAACAAAACGCATATCGAATGAAAAGTGCTCCAACAAGTGGCCCAAGGATCTCATCAGTATATTTAAAACACATTTCTTTTCTTGATTTTTTGTGTGGTACACCAGTGAGCTCCTTTCGGAACACATTATTCCGGTCTGTAAAATCTTTGTTCAAGAAAGCCACCATATCTTTGACCATCTTCCACATAATGTAATTGCTCAATACGCTTAAGTGAAATGGAGGATATAAGTGGTTTAGTGGGTCAGTGTTATAAAAGGACAAGGTCCACAGACGTGTTACTATCACACTTTGGAAATATACCACCCCTGTATCAGTGATTCTATAAAATTACTTTCCTCATCGGGGATCAATTTATAAACCTAATTGGGACAACTTATCAGGGCCGGCGAAACGGGGGGGGGGGGGGGTTCGCAAGCAAGGTTTTTTTTAAGCTTAACAATCTAGATTTGATTCCCTACCCATCAAATAGTCTCTCCTTGCCGTTGAGTGGGTGGCACTCAATAGGTAAATTTTTCTATCAACATGAGGGTTCTACAAGATGGGGTCTTTGATACTTTGGATTGTAATATCATTTCTCTTGTAGATAATACTCGATTTGAAAACGACCGTATGTGCTGCCCAAGATAAGGCCTTTGAAATCGGAACTTTACCCTTGCCCCTGTAAAAAGTCAATCGATAGGCTCCTTTATTCGATGAAATTTAAAGTCCCCGTTAACAAGAAACTCTCATAAAAGACGCTCCTTTATTCGATAAGCTTCCTTATTCGATGAAAATCCAATTCTCCTTGAATATCGAATTAGAGAGCGTCAACTGTATTTTCAATAGTGCTACACCCACTATATTAAGTTTACATACTTTTTGGGTGTGGCTTTGATTAGATTGATCATTTCTTCAATATACGAGTCACTTGACAGAACGACAACATGTGTATCTTTTGATATTTCAATGTCATAATCTTTAAATATTGTTGTAATGTGCTCCGTCCAGTTGAACTTAAAAAGATAAGTATGACGTTGATTGGAAGCTACATGGACAAAATATTTGAGATAAAATGGGATTTTTCTGCGAAATTTTAAACACCACAAATAATTTTTAAGCGCGTCAAACTACAGTTGGAAAGTAGAGTTTTAACTCTGAGTTTAAATATACTTGTGTAACTTTTGTTGCTTCATTGAGTTTCTCCAAAGTAACTCTTGTGAATCTTTTGGCTGACTTTGGAATGAAAATCTAAAAGAAAGAAGAAAATTGATATTCTTTATGTTCGATATGGGGGGGGGCAATATATTCTTGTGCGAAAATGCGAAAATGCTTTGGTTATCAAGTTTTAAAAGTCTGATTGCTTTTACAACGCAGCTGAAAACAAAAGTCTTCTTCTTACTTATCAGCCGACTAATAACCCTAATTACGAGACGCTTTTTTAGAGGTGTTAATTGTGTTAATCGTTTTTTTAATCTCTTTATCTTAAAAAGAACATGCGTAAATGAACCACAAGTAACTATCGAGATAAAACTGTTCAGATTGCTAGCAAACAAAACTCTTGCTTCATATCGCCGCAATGAGCTTCAGTGGTCTGGAGTGCAGGCTTCAAACCTGTAGACGATGAAAGTCGTAGTGGTTCGATTCCACCCTTGCGGCGCCATTATGGTGTAAAAAAGAAGAAAGAAGCACGGTTCTCTATCTCGAAACAAAGAAGGAATCATTACTCTCTACAGTATGTGGCCCCCAAAACGGCGATCAAATTTGAAATTTCTCTCAAATCTAGAGGAAAGGAGATTTTACAAAAACTTTTGCTGCATGAAAACCTTTAACATCTCTACTTTATTTCCTGGAAGTTCTTTTTCAAAACTTTCAATTTCAACAATATTTTTCAATCGCTTAAAGATAGGTAGCTTTTTTCTAATGGCCCCCAAAACGGAGGTTTGAAATTTTAGCGATTTCTCGAGATATCTTTAAGATATGAATACAAAATTTTGACCATAGTTTTGAAATATGATTTAGAGGGGTTTGGGCATAAATTTATTTGATAAAATTTTTACAGTATACCCCTGCTTGTCAAAATGCAGGTTTGGGGCCCCCAAAACGGAGGTGTAGTTAAAATCAAATTATTAAGCCCAGTGGTAATAGGGGGGAAAACTATGAACACATTTGTGTTTTCCCTTAAATTTACGACCCGATGGTTGTAAAATTTATGATTTTTATGAAATATTTCAAGATTTTCGATACACGTTTTTTTTTTTATAAGAACGTCAAAAATTTTTGAAGCCTTCGGATGTTCTTAGTTTTTTGGATTTGAAGCCTAAAAATGTTCTTAAAATGTTCCTATTTTCAGCATTTTTTTAGCATTTTGATGTAATTTCTTAAGAAAATGTATGTTTTTAAGTCCCCAAAGCCTTAGAATGTTCTTAGAATGTTCTTAAATATTTGGGCCTCGAAGCCTTATGTTCTTATATAGTTTGTTCTTATAAAAAAAAAACGTGTATTGCAAAGTCCAAACTGAAAATTTAGAAATTTTCAAAATGACAATTTTGATTTAACAACGTCTTAATCAAGTTTTTGAAAACAAATCTTTTTTGAAAATAGTTCCATTCATGTGTGGAATAAGCTGTGAAAATTTTAGAAAAAAGCTTAGCTAAAACTGAAAATTTTAAGCTTTAAAGATATTTTTCTCCTATATTTTGCAAAAAAATGACAGAATTTGCCGTTTTTGCTGATTCAGCGAAAATTTTTATATATAATGTTAATTTTTTGTTATAAACTATTAACTCAAGGTGATAGGAATAGAATTCCAAGATTATTTGCTTTTTCTCATATTTAGAATTTTCGGTTTTGTCAATGCTGATTCTAGGGCTCCAAAATACTGGTTGACCTTCAAGATGCTATATCTTTTACCCAGCCTCTAAAGTCACAGATGTATTTGCATTTTCTGAACGGCATTAGGTGTAGAAAGTTTCCTATACCCCGTTTTCATAACTTATTTTCAATATCCAAGGAGCTAGAGTGAGTTATATGCAATTTTTATCTAATTTTGGTGTTAAAATATTTCCTTTAGACGCAAATATGTTATTTTGAATCTGTCTCAGACCACCAAAAACATGTTTATTTTTAAGTATAACCATCATTCTTTCAAAATAAACAAAAATCGTTTAATTCTGATAAATCTACAAGTCAGAATCTTCATTTTAATGAAAACCTCCGTTTTGGGGGCCGTCTCCGTTTTGGGGGCCATATACTGTAATTCAAATACATATTCATTACACTCAGAAATTGTGAATCGTTGTAAAACAAACGTAATAGACCATGGTCAGCTGATTGCTAAAGTTTCAAAAATAAAGAAAAAATTCAAAATGCCTGTGAACAAACTTTTTGATATATTTCTTACTCAATTTGAGGGTGCCGATTCCGAATTTGAATGTTACCAAGCTTGTCCCAAATAGTAGGGGGTCAGAATAAAAAAAGGTCTGAATTTTTTTTAATATCATAAACGGGAGAAGGGGGATCTAAATCCCAGGGAGCTTGGAAATTGTACCTCCAAGAGCCCTATGATAAGTTAATATAGTATATTACAACCAGGCTATTTAGAGCAATTTAGCTTTTGATAGCTACAAATATGAAGGGGGTCCCAGAATATTTTCGAAACCGAAGGTAGTAGGTATACCTTAGAGATTGCTGTTTCGAATTCAAAAACAGCCTTCATTTTTTGGTGAACTTCTTTCTTCTTATCAACTTCGTCATCTGGTTTTTCTTTCAAAGTTTTCATCGCGATTTCCGTGGAATATTCCACTAGCTTCACTAGTGCCTGAAATTATCGAAGATTAGGAACATCTTAAAGTATCTTTTAACATTTGTTTACACAAAACGAAGTAAATTTAACGAATTTCTCAATATCCGCTTCAGCTTAGCCTAGGGCTAGAGCTGAATCATTAATATTCCCATGCAAGAAAAAGTTATATTTTAAAGTTTGCGCCGCATTTAGGGTGACGGATTGTTTTTGCGTTTAACTTTTTTCAATTTTGGTGTTTAATACTACTTCCAATCCAGCATTTGTATGAAAAACCATGCGGGCCGCACAACTTACGTAGAAAATGAGGGGTTTCAAATCCTAAAAAGAAGATTCGATGTAGCCTACATTTAGCCTTTGGATTTCTTGGGTGAAGCCAGAGCTTTGCAGCAAGTGAACCATTCGAATAATCTCACCACAAAAATCATACTTGAAAATCTTGGTAGCACATTATAATACAAGAAAGATTGTTGTTTACCTCTTTGTTAGTGAAATATGCGATTTGTGGCATCGACAATTTAGCTTGATCGATCTAAGAAAGTAGATGAAAATATAGTCAAAAGCGTAAATAGACAATGAATAAGTATATGGAAAAAATTCACTTTAAGGCCTCTGACCATAGTGAATTTTTTATATTTGCCATGTACAAAATAGAAATTTTTACTTGATGTAGCATACAAAACTGTGGCATGTTATACATTTTCTGTTAGGCTAATTATCCTTGAGTCTTAAAATTTAAGAATTGCAATGAAAAAAATTGACTTGTACGACGAAGAGTATTTGAACTTTGAAGAGCTTTATTTTCGGCGAAGAAAAAATATTTTGAATTTTTTTTTGCGGAAGATGGTGTAATTTTTACCGAACTAAAAATAAATTTTCGGAAAATCTTTCTAAAAGCTTGTTTGTCCCAAGATCTTGAAAACAGTGCTGTTTGACCAATTTTTTATCCCAATTTTTCATAGAAAAACAGCCATAACTTTTGATGCATTAATTTAGAAAAACTTTCCGAAAAAATTTTAAACAGTTCAATTCTTTGCAGACAGTTTGAAAAAACTTCGAAACAAAAAGGTTAATTACCCATTAAAACTTAGAATTTTCTATAAAACAAGGTAATGCAACATATTATTAACGTATTTTTAAAGTTCATAGCGTCATTTTTGAAATTAAATTCTTAATTAATCTTAAGGGATTTGATTAAAAAGCAATCTATAAAGGCAATTCTTTGTTAAAAGTGTTAAAGAACCTAAAACATAACTTTTATGTTCAAATGCTAAAATCAATTTTTCGACTATGGTCAGAGCCCTTAAGTGCACCCATAGAACGTCTCTTTGAGGCATCTTTCGAATACCTTTTCGGGGAAAACTTCGTCGGGGAAAAGTGACGAAATTTTGGACAAGTGACGAATATTTTCCCCAACGAAAATTTTCCCCGGCTTTAATGCGTTTACCAACTACCAGCAAGTGACGAATTTTTTACCGACGAAAATTTTCCCCGACGAAAATTTTCCCCGACGAAGTTTTCCCCGATAAGGTACTTCTGTCTCGCAATTCCAAACAAACTCGTCTTTAGTCCCTTTTAGCTTGCTTTTTGTTGATTGCGCTCACAATTGTATCAACAAAAAGTGTTGCAAGTGACCCTGGGTACAAGATTGTTATAGTTCATTAAAAAAAAGAACGCAGTAATCTGATTTCAAAACTGCGATAGAAAAGCAAGCAAGAATTTATGTATCAAAAAAATATGGCAGTTTGAAGTCCCACCGCTTATTTTCACCCTCGCTGGAACGTGTTTAAAATCAAGAGTTTTCTTATTACCGTGATGATATTCTTCTTCTTATTTTTGGGATCCACATCGACATCAATTGTGAAAAAGATTTCAGCCGGATACTCCGCATGGACTCTCTGTAAAGTCTTCTTCCAGTCCCACGTGTCTACATCGAAGTCATCATCCACATCCCAACCACCTAACTTATCTATAAAATCACGAATTGGTTTTGAGCCCCGTTTTTCTATAAGCTCTTCATTCATACACGAGGTATAAAAATCTTTCACTTTCATAATAGTTGGCGAATCTGTGGGATGCTTTTTATCGCATAATTCACCTTTGTAAGTGCCTTCTAAAAACTGACGTAATAATTTATCGTTGTTGTCTGAAAGTTCATTAATAGCAGAGTATTCTTCTTTTTTTTCAGGAATTTTGTGCGATTTTTTCCACCCACCGCATGCATATTCATAAAAATTCTCACAAGGATCGTAGGCATCATTTAAACCCTTTTTCATGTAGTCCGCCACTCGAACACAATGATTATCCTTACAAATACCATCATTTTCGTCATTGGCTAACGTGGAGACATCCTTGTCTTCTCCACAACTATATAAGTTCACACAGATGAATAATATCGTCAGAATCTGGAGCATTTTGCTCGAATATAAAGCCTTGAATATCATGCCTTAAGGTGAGCCTAAAATACAAAATATTGAGTGGAATCTTTAAATTAAGTCATTGTCGACAAAAGAATAACAGTCAATTTCAATAGAACCAAGATATCAGAAATCGCTTATTCTCGGCATCAGCTTGCAACAGTAAAACACCAAGAAAATGCATGGTTGGGTGCACAATTTTTTGAAGATTCTCTTCTCCTTTATGCACACTGTGAGTATTTTTCACTTCTGTTTGCGGCTTTTTTTAAATATTGGATTTATTTTCCTTTTGAAAGCTGCTTCATATGTCAAGTAACCTCAAAGGGGCATACTACACTGAGTATCAGAGGCCGAGTTTTCAAAGAGAATATCAACCTCTGACGACCAAGTGCAAGAATTTTATGCACATGTGTCAATGTAATCACTGTAGAAAGAATCAAAGATGAAGAGCAAATATTACCATATCAATGTCTAGCAGACTGTATCAATATGCATGTTTCTATTGACAAATTCTCCAGAAACCTCCCAGTGTAATTGAAATGAGTTTCTTTCAAAAGAAATCTTCTACATGATTCCCAAATTTATAAAAGTAATTACAAAACTATTAATTATGGTAATGATACTTCGATGGAATCGAAGTAATAGACAAATCTTCTTCAGATGTTACGATTCTCCATCGCTGGCTCTTTCTTAAAAGCGTTGATGACATTTCTGAGTTGTGTTTTCAACGACACGATTAAAAATATCAACTTTGAAATTTATCCAAGATCTTGGATTGTCGTCATGGTTACTTTTCTCTCTGTGTTGATTACGAACTGAATAGAATTACCATTTGCCGTCACAGGTCGGAAAATGATTTCGGCATGTGATTTTCAAGTTAGGGGCATACTGGTTTCACGAGGCGACAGTATTAGCCCTTTCTTTTATCGTTTTCGGTGTTTCAAGAAAAAATTACGGTAAAATGTCAAAATGTGCCACATGGTGTTAAAAGAAGTAGTTTAGCAATTTTGCTGTCTATGTTCAAAAGTGCCTCCGTTTTTTTATTTCGATTTTTGGAATTTCAAGGTGAGTAGGGTGAAAAACAACTGATCAAATTGGTCTCGCCTTACCTAAATATATTTTGAAATTAACACAAATCAACATCATAAATATACCTAATCGCACGATGTGTTATTTTTTCTTATTTGGCACGCCCTCAAAGAGAGCAATTAATCGTTAATTGCATCCTGTAGAGAGCAATTAATCGTTAATCACACTCTCCAATGCGGCGCCAATGTTTACAAAATTGATTTTAATGTTTTTTCTTACATTTGCATCGAACGTTTTAATTGCATTCGAAATTTATTTTGTGAGAAAAAAAATCAATAAACGGCAATAAAAGAAAGACATAAAGACAAGAGAAAAATATGAAACTGTCAGTGTAATTTCTGTAATTTACTTTCCTAACTGGGAAAAAGTAGTTAAAGCCATTGTGCGATTAGCTCGTAATCACATAATAACTGGTACACTTCGAAAATTGCACTCGTGATTCTTTTGTTTCAAATTTTCCTCGTCCTTTCGAACTCGGAAAATTAGGGTGCTTTTTCACTGAGACTGTCTGGCGAAAATCGATTAGCTGAAACAAAGAAAATTGGTAGGAAAGCATTACTGACTCCCAAAACAGTTGTCAAAGCGTTTACAACCCTTTGAATTTGAAGAAAATTTTATTAAAGATCATCAACTCGCATATCAAGGGATTTAGAATTACAGCCTTCTAATGAACATTTTCTGTGACAAGATTCCTCGTCTTTTGTATCAAATCAATACAGATGAAAGTTTACTCTTCAACTCTATCGGGAAAGAAAACACTTTTCCCATACGACCAATTTTTTACAAAAGAATCCCTCTGCACATTCTGCTGCTTTTATGGGGCTCCCCCAGGGGTTGGCGTGAATACGTGAATTGGACTTTTTCGGCGCGTGAATACGTGAATCGAGATATCAGCGTGAACGTGAAAACAAGATTTTTCCAGCGTGAATTCGTGAATCCAGATTTTGAGCGTGAACGTGAAAAGCAAATTATTGTCTAGAACAAATCAACCTAAATCTGTAAAAAATTTTTGCTCCCTTCGCTCGCATAATTTTCCGTATCATATTGACGTATTGTCATTGTAGCGTTATTCAAAATAATCAAAACTTTATAAAATTCAAAGAAAAAAATATATATAAAAACATTTTTTCCTTATTTTCCTGAGGGCGCATTTTATAATATTTAATGACAACTTTTGTGATGCAAATACTGCATCTAACCAGAGCGTTTTGAGCCAAACAAAAGTCTAAATGATAAAATTTTCTCCGTCAGCACTACTCCGGGGCGCTACTGATGTAGTAGTCACTTATGTTGTTACTAAATGCAGTACACAAAATGATACCGCACTAACTTGGAGACAGGGAAGGGTATTTGCCCCCTCAATGAGTAGGTAATTCTAAAAAAACTTGTATGAATGCATCATCAAGCATTCAGAAAAAAACTTTTGTGACGCCGCTTCGTGTACGACAGGTACTTCACTCGCCGTACCAGGTTTTTGCCAGTAAATAGTCAGTGTTGAATATAATCAAAGATTTTGAATGAATTTTGTGACCAAGATTGCATACTTGGGTAACAATAGCGTGTTAAGACCGTTTTCTTACCAATAAAAGAGCGAAAATTGTCTAAATTTTTCGCGCTCGCTTCGCTTGCGTTCTTCTTTCCAATTGATATTTCCTTCTATGAGACAAGGATCAAACTCTGGAATTTGCGCCCTGTGGTTGCACCATCTCTTTGAAGCCTGTGACTTTCCAGATCATGTTTTCGGCCTTGAACCTCGATTTGACATTTATTTTCAAATTAAAAGATTTTTATATGGGTATTCGACGAAGAAAATTGGGCGGGAAATACTTAAAGCTAAGGCTTAACTTTGCATTTGCCTTAACAAGTAAATCCAGGCAGGGTTTATACCACCGTGTACGTCAGAGAGGTAGTACATCCCTGTCTCAGTACCCCGGTGGAACCTTTTCCCTCAGTGGGAATGAAAATTTCTATCGGAATCCCAATGGGGATAGAAACTCTATTGTTTCCAGCTCAAAAATTCCAGTGGGGATGGTTTGGGGGCACCATTTTTTCCATTCAATTTTCAATAGGGATAAAACCCGAGCAATTTCGCAGTGGGGTTGAAATTGAAGGATCTTTTTTCTACCGGGAGCGTTTTTTTTTTTCAACGGGGTGGCGGGGGGTCCACCGGGTCTGTGGCACAGGGGTGTGGTTCTTTCTAGGGTAGACGCTATCGAAAATAAGATCACAAAACTGCAAAAACTTCATTTTGGCGAAAATGTTTGGCATAAAAATAAGTCGAACAGCTTTAAAAGAGGCCATAAAAATGCCATACTTAGCCCAATAAGGTCACAATCATTTAACAAAAGATTTAACAGCAAAATTATCACGTGAACGTGAAAATGGATTTTTTCGCGCGTGAATACGTGAATTGGCAAAAATCTGCACGTGAATACGTGAATTGAGGGTCGACTGGGGGGCCTCTTTTATGGCAACCAATTTATTTATGCTGCCTTTTTCGCTTTATTGGTCATTAAGCCAAGAGAGGTCTAGCCCTCTCTTGGAGGACAAAAGGTTTAATGACCAATTCCCAACGTTAAATCTGGAATGCTGATATGAAGCGATCAAAATCTGATGTTAAGCACGAATTTTCATTGTATATTTTTTACAACCCTTAGAAATTTATGAAAAGGACCGTTGATGAGAACTAGTTATCTATCTTGCGTGGTGAAAAAGCACCCTCAATAACAAAAAACCACTCGTGCAATTATATTCGAATTGCACTCGTTATTATGTGATTACATATACTAAACAACCCTGTCTCATGCATAACTGTCTTTCCAAATTATTAAATGATTTTATTGGTATTTAAATACTTGGTGATATTAACGTTCATTGAATTTGAAAGATATTTTATTACACATGCCATTTGGGTACCAGCAAAAAATAATTTATGTCGAATTTATTGACGTGCCTAGAAAAAGAGGTCAAATCTGCCTGCCTGAAATCATTATATACTTTTTAGAATAAAATCATTCAAATTTGATAAAGCGAAAGATGACTTTTTTTCGCATTTCAACACGTGAATCTCGGGGAAATGATAGGAATTTTTGGGGCTCCAAATCTTTAAAATCCTTTTCAGGGATTGCTTCAATTCTAACAACGCATTGTATATCTTTCCAAAAGCTGTATGGACAATCCATTCAGTCGGCAATGACCACCTAGTGACAGTGCGTAAAAAGAATTTGAAAGAAAAATGGACCAGCGCAGATAAAAAAGAAAGACATTAATGTGACCTCGTGACTACCGTTGTTTTATAATAAGTTACGTAATTTTTCAAGCGCCTGAAATTCTATCTAATACAGCGAGTAATGTAGTGTCACGATATTGTCACGTGATGTTATATTTGAAAATATAACGAATTTCGAAACTACCCATCGAAAAATCCTGTCACGCTGGTTTTAACAAAGAAAATCGCCAATGAAAATACAAATCTTGAAATCCGCGACTTAAAAATATCTAAGGATTCTCGAGATTCTTGAAATTCCTCTCGAGAAAGGGTATAAAAGGCTTTGATTTGTCAATATGGTTTTTTAGGATTTGTACATTTGTATGTATCAGA
Organism: Clytia hemisphaerica; assembly: GCF_902728285.1. NCBI lineage: Eukaryota > Metazoa > Cnidaria > Hydrozoa > Leptothecata > Clytiidae > Clytia > Clytia hemisphaerica. The sequence continues at coordinate 589,774 of NW_027103268.1, read as the reverse complement.
TATGAATGATTATTTTCGAGACAGAGCTTTTCTAGATAAATAGGTTAACAAGCCTCTACTAGTGGCGATTTCTTAATGCTTGCATTTTATCATCTGAGAGCTGAATAGCATCGTAAGTCAACTATGCAAAACTTCATCTAGGATCAAATCAGTTCCTTATGGTGCAAGTACACAGTCGTAAACATTAACTCAATTGATATTAAAGACACACAAAGTTGTTCCGAAGCTCATAGAACATCAATCTCGACTTCATCATTTGTCAGTTGTAGAAAAATTCTTTTCTCGATGCTTAATTTCCTGAATATTGTCTTGACCAATAGGGGAGAATCTCCTCCCTTTATCAGTGAATCCTAATCTAGCATTCGTTCCTGGATTAGGACAGGATAATACGAGAGAATAAAAATAGATGGTTTTAATCAAATATATAGAGAATCAGATATTGATTTGATTTGAATATTAGAACTAGACATTATTTATTATCGGGAAAAAGTCACGGTCAATAGAATGCCTTGAGTGAGGATTTAGCAGAACAACATTATATTTATCTTACATGTTGTCCAAATCATTCAACTCAAAAAGGAGTCATGTTACATTTTATGATTGCCAAAGTCATTTGATCAATGTAGACTAAGACTGAGAAAGAAAACAGTAGAAAATGCACCATGTTGAGTTTTTGATTTTGACAAAGTCAACTTTTGATTTGTGCTACTAAGTCTGGAAAAATATTTGGTATTTTTTTTAGAGCATTTACAACGGCAAATCTCTTGGTTTTCCAGATATCAAGTTTAGCTGTAAAAGCTTCGTAATAGTTGAAGAATAGCATGTGGCCACTATCTAGTATTGGAAAACCAAATAGTCAGGACAGGAAGTAGTCAGTTCGATAAATTTAAAATCTATGTAGGTATTCTTTTCTTTTTTAAGGTAAAATCTTATTTAAAAACTTCAAGAACATAGTATGCTTCCCAAGATAACAATCACTGTTAATACATCATCGTCATCAAATACAAAGAACTCTATGCGATCATCTAATTCATCATGGATGAATCGAAAGAACATACATAAGAACGAAAAACTAAAGACGGGCTCCGTCTCTAAAAAATGTGGTGGTAACGGCATGGATAATGTAGAATGGTCTGTACTGGCTGGCATAAATTGAATGTGACTTGATATTTGAATATACATTGAACATTTATTGACTTTGAACTATATTTATGAACTTTGAGCAAATGTGATATGAAAGTTACAGAATCATTGGATTGCAAGGGAACATTTGCTGATTTGACATTGAACTTGGTGCTAGTAGGATCGGTTTTGTCAAGGAAGTGGAGGGACGTCATTGGTTTTGTAACTTTGACATCTTTGAAAAGCAACCTCTAATATTCAAGTCATCGCAACCACCCCTGAGAAAGAATTTAACGAAGACATTATTTTACTAACGAGGAACTAACGATTTTACGCTAGTCAACATTATTGTATCATTTTAACAGATTTTTGAAAAAAAATCTAAATTCTGAGAGTTTGAAATCATCTCTTTTTAATAAAAACACTTCTTTTACCAACTAATTCTGCCTCCCTCTAACTCTTATGAAGAGATCGGTAGGAAAACACCAACAATATTCAGTATTTCTCTAAATTGGCTGTCAGAGGTCAGATCAACATACTGAACATGACATAGTTCTCACTCTCACTCTCACCATATGCATATCGAGGGAGTTTCTACGACCAGTGACCACGACTGGCGACCAGATAAATTTGGGTTATCGAGTTTAACTGCTCTCTCCACCGTAGAGAACGTCCAAATAAAGTCCTAAGAATACTAAAAAGTGACCTTTAAAGTAACCTGACATTTTCTAGACAAAGTTACACATTAAGTATGATTTATGTAAGCTTTATTACGCCGAATTTTAATTATGCTATAAATATGATATGCCTTGAGTATGGGATAGATAGAACTTGTCAGTATGAACAAAATTGGGAAGGCCAGTTTTAGAGATATGAATCTAATCAATTATTCTATTGCCTTTACATTGACAAAATGACTAATTTCGACAGAAATACCAATCTGATGATGAAATACAAAGCTTCTCAAACCAATTAGTTTTACGCATTGGGCTGGTGGCTCTAAATCCTGGGGGGGGGGGGGGTGATTTTTTCGACCCTTAGCGGGACTTTGGAAATCTAAAAAAGATACCCTTAAGCGCGGCACATACCATACCCTCCATTTGCCTAAGTAACCCCCGGGCTCTAAAAAGATGAGACAGGGGTGAGCTTACTATTCAATATGATATATTCAAATGACAAGGAGAGACACTTTACGTATGAGAAAGGGAAAAAACTCGATAACCCAAATTCATCTGGTTGCTGGTCGTGGTCGCCGGTCGTGGTCACCGTTTCTGGTCGATGTTTAGAAACTCCCGCATATCAAACCTATATTTCTGTATCACGCCTTATCCACCACAGAAAATCATTCGAAAATGCGTATTTAATGTATAATGGCCAATATGAAGCAATACGTATGATCTTTCAAAATTCGAGCTATGGAGGAAGAAAGTTACCCACAAGAAACTAGTTGATCAAATTATTCACCGAAATATAGTCATTGAAATTGTATGTATACTGTAACAATATGTTAAAAATCTGATTTAATTTCAAGAATTCTCAACCATTTCCCGTTTTGTTTTCCCCTTTCCACTGTAGTCCCAAAAATTGCTTTAGCCCTTTCGGATATGATTTGGGAACCTATACTTTATATTATTAAATTAGACCCAGGGCGGGGGGGGAGTACTAGGCTTACGAGGTGGCGGGTATAATAATAAAAAAAAACGAAACAAGGGACTGGAAAATTATCCAGAAGTTACGAAAGTATCACACGTGTACGTGATTGTTTTTACAATACACCGTGGGTATTATCAATTATAGCTATAGACGATGTTATCGTCCGTTACAGTGACAGTAAAGGCGGGAAAATATGGCGGTATGCATAGCGTTATGGCGGTATACAGGAAAAAATCGGCGGGAGAGTTTCGAAGAAAATCGTATAGTTTAAGATTGGCAACTCTACCTACCCTGAGTATCAGAGGTTAAGTTTTCAAAGAATATATTAACCTCTGAAGAACAATAATAGAAATTTTATCGCACATGTGTCAATCTAATCACTGTAGAAAGAATCAAAGATGAAGAGCAAATATTACCATATTAATGTCTAGCAGACTGTATCAGTATGTAGTTTACTATTTACGAATTCCCCAGGAACCTCTAAGTGTAATTTAAATGAGTTTCTTTCAAAAGAAATCTTTTACATGCCCCAAATGTATAACAGTAATTAATAAACTTTTAATTATGGAAATATCACTTTAATTGAATCGAAATAAAAGACAGACTTTTTATGTTATGATTCTCTATCACTGACTCTTTTTAAAAAGCAATGATGACATTTTTGAGTTGTGTTTTCAACGAAGGGAATAAAAATATCAACTTTGAACTTCATCTAAGATCGTGGATGGTCGTCATGGTTACTTTTCTCTGCGTTGATTGCGCGCTGAATAGAATCTGGATTGGTCGGGTCGGCACAGGTCAATATATGATATCGACCTGTGCTTTTCACGGTAAACTCTACCGACTGTAAACTCATTTTGGCAAAAAAAAAACCGTTTGCGAATTTTCTTCGGCTGTGGGCTTTTTTCTTAGATAGTGATTCGTCTTAGACTATAAAATAGTCTATAATAGCTATTGTACTCTCTCTACACCGCAAAGAAAATTTTCCTGAATATGTACCCGAAATATAAAAGGGTCAAAAATTTTATATAGTCTCTGGGTGTACTTAGGTAACAAGGGGTGGTACGGAATGTGCCGCTTGTCAGGGTACCTTTTTCCTCCACCATGAGTCCTAGTATCAAGTAGCATGGTCGCAAAAATACCCAAATAAATAGAAAAATCAGTCCTTCTTCGGGGGAATTTGGAAAACAATATGGAACGAGAGGCAAATCACTCGAAAAATGGTGTACGAGATTTATGATTTATTTTTGATTTATGATTTATTTTTGATTTATTTTTTTGATTTATTTTTGATTTATGATTTATTTTTGATTTATTTTTGATTTATGATTTATTTTTGATTTATTTTTGATTTATGATTTATTTTTGATTTATTTATGGTACTTTATGATTTATTTATAAAATTGTGTACGAGATTTATTTTAGTGATTTGCCCCTCGATATGGAACATTTTGAGAATATTCTGGAATTTCAGTTCCATTCAGGGTCACTTGAAAATAAACTTGTTCTTTCCTTGACTGATGAGTACCACCTATGTAGATCGCCACATCAATTTTGCTTGTTTTACGTCGGAGTTTGATGATTGGCTTGTGTAATGCATCCCTTGGGGGGGGGGTACTAGGGTTGGTGAATGAGGGGTATGTGCGGACGGGACCTACGAAAACCGACCCTTAGAGAGACCAAATTTTAGTGAAAAAGTGACCCTTAGAGAGACTTTTTCGAAAAATTTTCTCTGATTTTCAAAAATTTCCTACCCTTAGTGAGACTTTTTTGTAATTTTTTCCCTCAAAATCAAATTTATTTTCTAAAAATCGTGATTTTTCCCACCCTTAGAGAGACTACTTTGAAATTTCCTGATTTTTGTAACCCTTAGAGAGACTTTGAAAGGTGAAAAACCCGACCCTTACCGTCCGCACATACCCAGCACCTATTTTTGTCTAAGTACCCCCCCCCCCCCGGGAACGCATCACACAAGATAAGAGCAAAAAAGGGAGTAGTAATTGGTTGATGCGATTGATGGGATTGCTACACATTTACGTCAATCCATTCATGACGTCACCAAAACATCAAAACAGGCGGAAAATGGCGGGAGATCATTAACACGACGAAATCAAAACAAACCAAAATGGTGTGCTGAATTTCTAAGAAAAAATTAATTGAGGTACCTATTTTCTATCATGTGTTTGTTTTGTTAAGCTCAAAGATAAGGAATATATTGATTTAGATTTAGCTATTCTTTGAGTTTTTGTTTGATTGGGCGTATAAGAAAGGTCTGCTTTTCTTTTTGTCATTTGTCAGTAGGTATTTTACTATTTATTCCTTGCACCAAGCTCAAAGCTTGGCTTGACAGCATGGGCCATGGCGTGATGGTGGGATGGGGATGGGAGTGGGTCTTGTGTTGAAAGTTTGGCATTTCACACAATACAAAAGTACTGTAAATTTGTGCTAATGTCAAAAACTCACTTTAACACTGTCCTCCTTATAGACCTTTTTTTAAAGAGGCAACCCTGTTGAATAATTATGTAGTCCAGCATAAAAACAATGATACAGCCATGCATAATTACTGTTTCATGCATATTATAATAATTATGCATGGCTATATCATTGTTTTTTTTGCTGGACTACATAATTATTCAACAGGGTGGCCTCATTAAAAAAAGGTCTATTAGAGATGAGGAGGATTGAAAAAATAGACCTTTTGCGAGCTGTGACGTGATGCCATTTTGACTTCATGCTGATATAAATGACTGCGTTTTTAGCTCTAGCTACTTTCTAGTTTAGCAGGCAGAAACTTGTAGAGCAAGATCAATAAAAATTATGCACTCAAAAAGAAACAGATCCGCTACCGTAACTTGGTCTAATGTCAACACCCCTCCTCTAATTCCGACACCATTCTTTAGAGAAAGGAATAATATGAAAGCTTGAACCATTGATTGAAAAAGGATTATTCTTCTCTGATCACTAATCAAAGAAAAACAGTTTCAACCTTTCTATAAATTTCAGCTGATAAAAAGGGTGTCGGAATTAGAGGAGGGGTGTCGACATTAGGCCAAGTTACAGTATTCAACTACTGTCAATTCTGCTCTAACTTGGGACTATCTGATAGAACATCTGACGGTAATAGGTTATGTCATATTTCTCTATTATGTAATATATTTTTGTAGTTATTCTTCTATTATGTAATGTTCTATCTATCTATCTATTATGGTTGAGTTACAGGAGGCTCTCTGAGCCCATTCTCGCAACTATAGATGCTTTAAGTAAGCATCCCGTCAGCACCTTGAACTGACTACCCAATTCCCCTCACATGGCATGGGTTGACCAGGGCGAAGGTTTGTTCACTTGCCAAGTGAACCGTTGTGAGTGGGAATCAAACCTTGGTCGCCTGTACAGAAATCAAGGTTGATGTCCACTATACCACAACCCCTGTTTTCGCTGCTAATTTAATATATGGAGTTAAAATGGCATCACAGCTGGTTAAAGGTCTAATGTATATGTACCGTGAGTTGATTTAGTGTCCACATCCCTCCTCTAATACCGTACATTGGTCTAATGTTGACATCCATGGTTGCCAGAGACCCTTGAAATCCTTGAAACCCTTGAAACACCCTTGATTTTTTTTCTACCTTTGAAAATTTCCTTGAAACCCTTATATTATGATGATTTTCTAAAGACCCTTGAGTTTTTAAATTTACACCCTTGAAACCCTTGAAATAGTTGTTTTGGAGAACGCAATAGCCTATTGAATAACTAATTACTCCACAACAGTTACCTAGAGACAAGATAATTTATCACGTTTTTATTGGCTGAGGGAAAGTAATTCATTTGGAGTAATTTGTTATTCAATAGGCCGTCGCGTTCTCCAAAACAACTATTTAGAAACATGGAAGGGATTTTTGCTCATTAAGAAAAAAGTGCAAAATTTTCCCCACTTTGTGGGGATAAAAGTAAAAAGAGCCTAAAAAGTCACATGAAGAAATTGAAGCTATAAAGAAGTCTAAAATAACATGATTGTTTAAACAGTGGTGTGGTTGCAGAAGGGGTCAGGGGTACCCAGGCCCTCAACAGAGCTACTTCAAGGGGACGCCAAAAAAGAAAATCTTAATAATTTCATAAACTCAGCTAAGGGCGCTCATTTTATGAAAATGGCGCCTGCTCACGCAAGTATCTTGTATTGTATAAAATTGCTAAAAATTGTTTTTTTCCTGCTCCCTTTGCTCACGATTCAAGTTACTTATAGGAGCTAGAAGGGGTGCTGTGAATAAAGGTATTTAAGTGCATAACCAATATCTTTATGGAATTTATCTTTGACCCTTTTTATGCATTATACTCACATAGCCATACTTTCAGATTTTGATTACTGCCATTTCTTGAAAGCTTGAAGTTCTATATGACATTTTTCAGTACTACAGCTTTTGTAGCATTAAAGATATATTTTGCCTTTTAAAAAGACTTTTTGCTTGAAACCCTTAAAAATTATGTATACCTCTCTCAAGAATAATAGGAAGGTCGAGATCACTTCTAGACAAAAAATTTTCTCCTCTCTGATCATTAATCAAAGAGAAACAGTTTCCATTAGTGATTCCAACCTTCAGTAATTTATATCTCTAAAGAAAGGTGTCAAAATTAGAAGAGGGGTGTTGACATTAGACCAACAGTAGACCTTTTGCTACTTAGGATATCATTTTATTAATTAAAATTAATTAGCGGTATAAATATTACATATATTTGATAGTAGATTAACTTCCTAGCACTTAATTTTTCTCTGTATTGATTTTGGTAATTACTAGTGTCCACACTAAAAAGTACATGCACAGTTGCTACAGCCTACTTCAGGCATTTTCACAAATTTCAATGGATTTACATAGGATATGTCAACATTAAACCAACTTATAATACCTAGGGTTTTGAAATCACTTTAGAGCACTAAAAAAATCATCATAACGTTTCCTTTTTCTGGCTAGACAATCACGTGCAAACTGAATCAGCAATCTAATTATTTCAACCAAATTAGATGCAATCTGCAGATTGAAATGTTATTGCCAAGTAGGTTTTTGAAATTTGCCTTGAAGTAGCCTGGGAATCCAAGTTCAAAATTTCAACAACATACAAAGTTCTTAAATAATAGAGCTTGGTACAGGTAGATTATTTAGTCTGATACAGAATGTTTGAAACAGTCTGTATGTGAACCCTTGTTGACAGACTTTCTGAACTTTGGAAACCCACGCAGACACGCATAATCAACATAAAAACTCTTTCACAAGCTTTTAAAACTATTAAAAACCACATCAGAACATCAGCCACATGTATTTAAACTTCCAGCCAACAGCCATCTTGTTTATAAATAAATCTATGTTTTCATTTTCATTTGTTTTCTTTTTTTCTGCCAATCAGTTTTTTCCATAAATTATGTGACCGCATTGAAATTATCAAAATGCACCCAAAAGTACTGCTAAGTAATATGCTGAAATCTGGCCTATCAGACTGAACCTGCAATACAGGAAAAAATCTCCCTGCAGTGTTAAACAAGCAGCAAAAATATCATAAACTAGACTTATGAACAATGTTTAATATAATGATATAATAATAATATTGTTTTACAAATTCGCAGGCCACCGTGCGGACACATGGGCCTCTATGAATCGCTCATACATTTTGGGTTAATTATTTACATTTTTAATATAGACAGGTATGCAACAATAGTGACACTTTCAATCATATTCAAACTTTTTACCTTTCCAGGCCACACTAAGGGTCTCTTTAAATTCTTCCACTGAGGATGAGTTGACTACTTTAGAAGGCAAACTACTGCTTAATGCCCCGATAGTATAGGGAGTTACTCTGCGGACCGCGAACACCATCGTTCCCAAAGATTACTACTAATTCAGAGTCGTGCGTTCTCATAGGTCTCCCTCGCTGGTTACATTTCTTAGGGATGCAAGATTTGTCATAGTAGTTTAGATGTTTAAAGATCTCAACCATGTCACTTACCTCGCGTCTGTATTTTAGACTAGTTATTCCGATTCTTTGCATTCGATTTTCATAGCTTAGCTGTCCACATGTCTCAACTGTTTTAGATGCGCGTCGCTGAACACCTTCTATCAATCTCGCGTGTTTTTTCAGTTTTGGTGACCAGATAACCTGGGCGTATTCTAAGTGTGGTCTGACAAATGTTACGTATAGTTTTCGAAACAGTTCTGGAGTGAGGTACGTGAAGGTCCGCCTGATAAGACCAGCCATTGAATTAGCTTTTTCACCTGATTTGATATGTGTTGGTCAAAGGAGAGATTCTTATCGATGATAACACCAAGATCTTTTTCGAATGATACACGTTCAAGAATTTTATCCCCTAGTGTGTATTCGTGTACATGTTTGATATTATTTGGCTTTCCTAGGGTTAGCACATGACATTTGTTAGGATGAAAAGTTAATAGCCATGTTTCGGACCACTTTTGTAGTTGGTCAATATCGTTTTGTATTACTAGTGCATCCTCAACTGATTCCACTTTATTGACGAGTTTGGTGTCGTCAGCAAAAAGGAATAGTTTTGACTTAACGGATTCTGGTAGATCGTTGATATAGAGAACGAAAAGGGTAGGCCCTAGGACACTACCTTGAGGTACTCCACTGAGCACTGCTTTTTGCACCGATTCAACTCCGTTTACTTTGACAATCTGGGATCGATCCTTCAGGAAGTCTTTGATCCATTCAAGCAACTTGTTTTTTATCCCATATGCTTCCAGTTTGATTAGGAGACGTCGATGAGGAACTGAGTCGAATGCTTTTGCAAAGTCAAAGTATATTGCGTCTACGGCTTTACCGTTTCCAATATCTTCGGTGCAAGCATCTAGGTAGTTTAGTAATTGTGTTACAGTTGACTGGCGGTTGATGAAGCCATGTTGTTTGCTAGATAGTAATTTCTCTTGATCAAGATATGTCATAATATGGGTTTTGAGAATCTTTTCCATTATTCGGCAAACTATAGATGTTAAACTGATTGGACGATAATTTTCTGCTATGTTTTTGTTTCCTTTTTTATAGACAGGTGATACGTTTGCAAGTTTCCAGTCCTTCGGAAGACAACTCTCATTGAAAGATTTTGTCATTATCAGGAAAATCGGTTCTGCGATGTATTCGGCAAGCTCCTTGAGCATCCTTGGGTGAAGCTCATCTGGGCCGAGGGATTTATTTGGATTTAACTTTTTTAGTTCTTTCCTTATAGTTTCAGTGAGTATGTTGATCTCAACTTCTTTGTCCGTCCTAGGATCAAATTCAGGGAGCTCCTCGAGTGGCTCACGCGTAAAAACACTACAGAATTGGTTCTGGAGAATGTCAGCTTTACTTTTATCGTCATACTTAATGGAGTTTTCGTCATTTGGATTCTCAAGCAGAGGGTGGATTCCAGATCTTGCCTTAAGGTTACTACGTATGTATTTCCAGAATCTTTTTGGGTTTGTTTTGGACTGTTCGCTGATCTTTTTCTCGAATTCTCTTTTGGATCGAGTCAGGGCTCTTTTGGCGAATTACGGCTTGTTACATACTCTCTTCTATATCTTTCAGTGTCTTCATCATGTAGAGAGTTGATCCATTTTCTATGTGCTTTTCGTTTCTCATTAATTAGGTAACAAGTGTTTGAATTTAATGGGCATTTGCCTTTTTTGATCTTATTTGACAAGTCTTTGTTGTTATTGTTGGAAGTTGGCACATAAAGGTTTCGGAGCTCGATCATTTGCTTTAGGAACAGGTCCCAGCTCTCATTTACATTTAATTCTACTGACCGCTGGATGAAGTTGGTGGACCAGTTTATTTGGCTCAGATGGGTTCGCATTAGGTGGTAGTTAGCTTTGTTATATTGATATCTATTTAGTTCATCCTTGAGAGTGAAGTAGCCATAGAATTTAAAAAAGAGGACACTATGATCACTGAGATGGAGTGGGGCAAGATATTTTATCTCAGAGACTTGGTTTTCTTCCCCTGTAAGAATGAGATCGAGTGTCGATGGCCTATCGGTTCCACGTCGGCGTGTTGGTTCGAGGACATGTTGGTATAAGAAAGAGTCTCTTAGAGCATCGAGAAATCTTTCCTCGTTGCTATCTTCTTCGCATGGGGAAGACCAATGTTTCCAATCGATCTTTCCGTAGTTAAAGTCTCCTACAAGACATAGGTGAGTGTATTTTGGGTTTAAGCAGAGATCTTTTATGAGCTTGTTCATGTTCTTGTTATTTTCATCGTAGTCGTTTGTATCGGTTTTGGTCGGGCTTCTATAAAAGCAGCCAAATAACATTGTGTCTTTGTTCTGCATTGCTATTTCTATCAGGCAGACCTCTTCAAATCGAATTTTTGTTTCTATTTGTAGGATAAGGTGTCTTCTTCTTTTCAATGGAGTTGTGAACTAGTATTATAATTCCTCTTCTTTTTTTCATTCCAATATTTGTTTTATATGGTGTGGAGTAATTTTTGAAAGAGTAGTCTTGATCTTTTCTCTCGGAGACTCGTTTGGTGTTTACCTCAGTGATGGCAATTATATGTGGTTGTTCTGCGATTACCGTTTTTAACAGTTCATTTTTCTTTTTACTTGTCATTTGGTCAGCGTTTGTGTAAATTATCCTAAGTTCTCTAATTGTTGAGGTTGTTTCTGTAGGTTTATTCATGTTTTGGTTTGATGGTTTTTCATTTGAGCTATCGTCGTTATCATTCTTGTTTGGCCTTATTGGCTGGTTGGGTTGTTGTCTGTTACGTTGGTTTGGCTGTTGTTTAGTGTCGTTTTTTTGTAAACCTTCTTTAGGTCGAATCCGTTTTTTGAGGATCCTCGGACTCTCCAAATGAACTCATTCGTGGTGAGATTACGATTTCGGTCTTTAGCCTGCTGGGACAGTTCTTTATAGCATTCGCGGTCGGATCTACAGAGGTCTTCCGTGATGCTCATGCCCTTATACTTTTCGTTTCCCTTTAGTGACGGGAGATTTCCCATTAGCTTATCTTTATCTTCCTCACTATTGAGGCATATCAATAGTGGACGGTTGGGCTTCTCCCCTATTCTAAAAACTTTCTTTATCTTAGAGGTGACATGAAGATCTTTTACTAATTGTTCACTCCATTCACAGTCCCTAGTATGATTGGGTGTGTCACTATTATCACATACCTGCTCTTGCTCTTTCATTCCATGCACAATGATGTTTGTACATCTTCTTCTCTTCTCCATCTCGTGGGCTATCTCTTCGTCTCTTGCTTGTTTTATCGCAATCTTGATTCCGTTTGTATCACTCGTCTGCTGAGAAAGACCAGATTTGGTGACTTCTGAATAGGACTTCAAAGCTTGCTGGCATTCATCTTTTATCGTTGATAGGATACTGTATTTGAATTCATCAAGTTTTCTTTCAAATTTCTTTTCCGCAAACTCAAGTGTATGCAGGCCAGGATCAGCTTTAAGATCATTTTTCAAAAGTTGGAGATCGGCGTCTTTGTCCTCGAGCTGTTTTTTTAGGTGATCTTCGAACTCTCTACTGCTCTTTATTAATGCTTGGATTCCCAGGATAATTTTTAAGTTTCGATTATCCCCGATATTATCTTCAAATTGTGCTTGTAACTTCTTGTGCTTTTTTACACTAACACAATCAAGAACGGTCATGTTTTATATTTTCGAAGAAAAGAATATAATGATATATGAGTCCAGTCTAACTTAGCTTGCAAATAATTAAGATGAAAATTAGGTGTATAGAGATCGATATATTGATCCACTAATGCCAGAAATATCAGAATTTGACCATATTCTGATTGGTTTAGAAATCTTGAGAAAGCTACCATGTACATGTACTGTATTGACTTTTGGGGATTCCCAACATCATGTCAAGAGACGAAAGATTCTTCTGAGATGGGAAGATAAAAACAATTTCAACGAAACCTTTAGAATTGTGTGACGTTACCAAATATTCTAAATACTCAATATTTAAAATTGGGTGATCAAAATGTGTACAAATTAACCACTTCGAATTGTAAACAAACTAATGAGAAGCAAAAAACTTCCAGATGTTTTTTAAAATAGGGATTATTAAGATATTCTGATTATTTTAATGACGAAAAACAGGAGTTGATAAAAACCCCTTATTTGCCTTAAATGGCCTGTTTATAATTTTAATTGGACCCTAATTTTTTTAGGGTTGGTTAATTTCAAAAGCCTACCTCAGGAGAGCTTTAGTCCTCAACTACTCTCAATAGTTGAATAAATTTAACCTAATCAAGATGGCAACCTAAGGCAAAGCTTAATACTTTAAGTGCATTTTTTTTCGCATAGAATATGTGAGTAGGAATAAAGATGAAAAAGATTCAAACCCTAGAATTAGTTGTTTTCAGCCAAAAATAGAAAAATAATCCAACATTTTACTTTTAATAAGGGCACCAAAATCCAAACTTTCTAAAAATGCCTTCCCAGTTTGACCTAATTTTGGTCAACCCACCACGCTAATGGTACTGCTCGGAACTGTTTCACAATGATGAATTTTTCCTGTTTTTGACATTGATGAAATCCTTGAACTTTTTTGAACCTCTATTTTGACAAAGTTTAATCCTTTATGAAGGGGATTTCTTCAAAGAATTGATGAAATACTAAAAGTTTTATCCTGCAATAGTAAATACAAGGTATGATAAACAAGTTTCATTGGAATTTCCATGTTACACTTGGAATTTTTCTGGGTTTTTCTTTTCATATTATTAAAGATTTTATACTATAGATTTGCAGAAATGAGATGAGATGAATTGAGTGCTCCTTCAAGTTATATCGTTTATTCTGCACAGTATAAGTTTCAATCAATCAAATCATGATCAAATGGAGTACTTTTTTAGAAATCTTTATACTAATTAAAGATAAATGCCGCATTTAAGATGTTATAGTATCTTTTAACAAGATTCCTTATTGAAATTTTTGTTTTGTCTTTTGCATTAGTCTGGTGTAAAGAGAGGTTAAAAATAGGTCAACAATTAGTGCTTAGAAATCCGTTATTGTGATTTTTTCAAGAGGATGAAAGTGTGAGCTGTTCTTATGAACTGCATTTGAATATTTGATGAGCCGAGAGATGACTTTCGATTTTGTTTCTACTTGATTCAAAATTGACTGAGTTGATTTGAGTATAGAATACGATGTGACATTAAATATTTGATAAGTTGGATTTAGTTTGTTTGCTTAATATGGGGAGAGGGTTCTAAAAATAAAAAGATTACAATTTATTCCATCTGTAAACTTATCTTCATAACATAACAGTGATTAACATAGAAATGGACAAAATATTTGAAAATCAGAAATTGAATTTCGTTTCGTCGTATTCTTTGTTATTTTGATTTTTGATCATTTTCTTAGAATAAGCTGACTTTCGCAGACTATTGTAGTTTCACTTTTGATTTCATTGAAAATGCAACAAAACTTTAATGAACTTGTAAAATACATGTTTATACAAGGAGGTCGAGATATAGTTTAGAAAAATGTGTTATGTTTTATTCTGATTGTTGGATTACTGGATTTATTTTTCAGTTATTGTTGTAAATGCAAATACTAATCCTTTTTTTAGCACTCAAACACATAAACACAATATAACCAAAATTCACTCCACTTCACTTCCACCCAAACATAATGGCTGCAACAAAGAGAGCTCTCAGCCTTCTCAGAACGTACAATGTTCCTGGATGGGCTTCCAAAATAAGATGTGCACCAAAGGATTATGTGGAAGTAAGTATGATGCAATACTATGAAATTTAAGTGGAATACAAATGGGTATTTGTTTTCGGAAATTCATTCCAATCCTATTTAATGTCTTTGGTTGAAATATTGGTATTCAAAATTATTTTTAGAACAAGATGTAGATATTTTGGTTAACAATTACTCTTAAGACTTCAAGTCTATCTAATTTTAACAGGCATGTATACTTGTCAACATTTTGTTCTACTGTTTGCTATGATTGTACCCTAAAACAACCATTTTTCTCAAAGATTTTTAAAGGAAAGATGAACAAGGAAATTAAAATTCTCTTAACAGCTGTTTACATTCTTTGAAGTGATCACAAGTAACGATCGTTTCCATTGACAGATTAATGAACGCTAATGACAAACAAATTGAAATGTCTTTTTGCGGTTAGGAACGTCATATTTGTCAATTCCTGTCATCTGTTGTAAAAGTTGTTCTAGGGTAAAGAAACGAGGTTTATTTGCTCGTATCGGTAGTTGTCATGGTATGAAATTCTGACCTAATTCATGCGTACTTTTAATAAATGCATAGAATAAGGATCTAGTATGTACTGTAGTAATGATCGACTGACTTGGTTGGCTATTTTAAACCCTCGTTCGGTCTGCAATAAAACTTTCAATTAACGGACACTCTAAAGGTACTCCTCGGATAATATCATTTTCCCCGGCCGTTTCCTACCTAGTCAAATCCTTATGGAAAATATTTCCAAAAGGCAGACACTCAATTATTCATAAGCTTAACTTGTTCTTTAATGTGCCAGTTTCTTTAGATGAATACTTCAGACTGAAATCTGAGCTCCTAGATGAAAAGTTTTTAAGTCGGACACTTCTAATTAGCGGTCACCAACCCGTTTGAATGATGATGTCCACTAATTAGAGGTTCCACTAATTAGAGGTTCCACTGTCTTGTATTTGGTTTGAACCTTAGAGATATTCTAGGGTCGGAGTAATAGCGAGGTTAAGCAAGTGTTTATTTAGACCGTTCAATGCGATATCGTAGGCCTGTACATAAGATTTCACTCGCATGGTTTGCTTTGGCAAGTTATGTACAGGCCTACGATATCGCACTTTACGGTCAAAATAAACCCGTGCTTATAACCTCGCTAATATAACAGCTAACAATAGATGGTTAACGAGGAAAATTTCATTTCAGCTTGCGCGTAAAGGGACACCGATACATCGATGGGAATTACCAGGGGTTCCTGACAGTTTCGAATTATCCATCAAACGAGACGATTTGACCGGCTACGATGGTTGTAAGGTAAGATTGCATTTTGTTTCTTCATTCTTGCTCCATTTTGTACTGTTCTCGTACTGTTTCTTTCAAGCTGAAGTTTCCTTGTGAATACCCTTATTATTAAAATGATTAAAATCAATCGTCGATTTCAAAATTTTAGAAACTCCTTTTCGAAATTACAAACATTTATAGCGCACTTTCACATAATATTTCGGTCCAATTCTCTTTGGAAATTATGCAGAATATTTCGTCGTTCGATTGAGATTCGATTCTCTTCTACAATCGAATTTCATTTGGTCGATTCCACTCGATTATGATCGTTTGCTTATTTTAAAAATGTTGGATATTTTAATTTTAATGTTTTCTGGAATGGATTTTTACCACAGCTCTCCCATCTTTCATCAACCTTTCATTTAGATTCGAAAATTGGAGTTCATCTTTGCAGAAGCGTTAGAACAGAAGAGCACGTGTGTGATCACGTGTGGTTCACTGAATTCAAACCATTGTCGCGCAACAGCGGTAGCTTGCAAACGTCTCGGACTGGATTGTCATTTATTGTTAAGAAGTCATGATCAGGTATGTTGCGTTTCTTCCAATGAAGTAAAGCTGAATTTAGAAGTGAATGTCCTACGTAGAATTTGAAGCCACTCATTTTCTAGTTGAAAGTACCACTGCTAGATTTTTGAAAACGTGTCACGGACAAACAAAGTATTTGCTACATTCAATCTCTTATAAGAGATAATCTAATCTAAATGCGGCGCAAATCATAAAATCCTTTGTCTAGAAATTATTGTATCATTTCTAGCCTTGTTAACGATTACACAAACTCTTAAAATAATACAAGAATCGGCATGAGCTTCGCGATTCTTGAAATTTCAAACCTTAGCCCTGATTTGCATCGAAAATAGTTTAGACTGATTCTTAAAACTTCTGGTGTCTTGTAGAGCCCAAAAAGGTTACGTAGTTTTTTTCGGCTACGTCAATTTTTTGAATAAGCTATATAAAATATTTGACGTCACATTAGTTTTCAGTTTCTTTCTTTCCTTTTTCGAAAAAAGGTGTCCAGTCGTTTTTTCTAGAGAAAATAGCGATTTTAAGTGAAAACAAGTGAAATATATTTGTATTTATTGTAAAAATGGAATTTAGCAAGCCGCTAATGCTTGCAGAAGGCATTCGAAATATGCCAGATTTATTTAATTCCCCGATCGGATCAAAATCGGTTGAAATGAAACCGATGGGAAGAAGACAACGAAGTGCTCGCCATCATTTATTTACTGCAATGTGGAATGAAGAATTAGAAGACCAAAACAAACCCAACTCTTTCGGGGATAATTTTATTGCAAGGAAAATACATTCGGGTCCTCAAAATGTCGGACAGAATTCTGGCGCATCGCCAAAACAACCTTACTTCAAATTATCTCCAATGAAAAGAAACACAAATCTTCATTCTCAACAACATCAAGCAGAACAATGGTCATTGAGATCGTTCACCAAAACGTCCACAACACTCGAATGTCATTTGTTGGATTCCATTGACCAAATGAACCAAGATGAAGACAAAGGTTACCAAAAACCATCTTCAGATATCGATCGGTTATCTTTCTTGTTCAATGAAATGTCCATCTTTGACGACACAAAATATTCAAACTCTCGTGGAAAACCAAAGGGTTGCTTTCACAAGGTCCGTAATGTGAAATTGAATGACCATCAACGACGAATGACTAAACACCATGCTTCAAAAGAACGTCGATCCATCATTGATGAATTGAGAGAGATTCGAAAATATCAACAAAAACCATCTGGATGTCTTGGTGAAGAATCTGGAGTGGTCAAAATAAATGGAAAACGTCGAGCGAATGATTTCGTTGAAGAAGACATCCTCGTTGATGATGTCTCTGGCAAATTCTATCGATACCATCATTAATTAAAACTTTTTTGTATTTTTACTTAGATATTTCTAACAACCTAAATATTCTCAAAAATATCTTATTTTGTTACCACTCTCCTTTTGAAACTTGAAATACCAGCGTTGCAAAGTATTCTTTCGAAAGGGAATTTTTGTCAGAAAGAAAAGTCTTTTTCAGTAAATACATTATGTTTTCCGTTCGCCTATCCAAAATTTGCAAAGTAGTCAGAATTTCTATATAGTTAAATTTTTGATTGACTGGCAGGTCCAGGGATAATCCTTCGAGCATCTTCCCTTTCTTACTTGGAGAAGCCTCCCTAATAATCTCAAGATTGACAAGTGCAATGACCTTGGTATTGTAGCTCGATCATACTGTCTGGTTGTTATTTTACAGGAATAAAATGTAGATCTGGCTACAAATCACGTATTGGGAGATTGGCTAGTTTGTTTTCACTGAATTAGTTTCTGAAGGCTTATTCGTCAAATAAGATAGTCCAGTTACGAAAACAATTGGTCTCGTGAGTACTTGGTACTTTGCAGACCGGTCTGTAAAATACGCGTTAATGCCTGCTGGAAATCAGAAACTACTGGGGCTTTATACTAGAGTCTACTTTTGGCTGAACTTTGCTTTTTGATAATTTTTTATGACGCTGAGTCCAGTGAAGTAAACTAGGAGCGTTTGACGAGGTCGCTATTTTGAGAGAAAATGTTTAAAATCGAAATAACAATAAAACTACTTGGAGTTGAAAGATATAATTAAAAATGAGAAATAAACATCAATACAGATTTGCAATCCCTTATTCTCAAAAAAACATTGCTTTATACCATTTTTACCTTCCAACAACAACTAAATCTGGTGGATTATTTTTACAGTCCACCTAAGAAAAAGCATAATTATTATCCATATTAGCGGTCATTAAGTAAGCCATTAAAGATTCGAACGGTGGGCGGTATTGAAAGGTTCTATGACTCAAATAGTCATACCCGCGCTGAGAAAAATAAAGCGTCGCGCTTCAAAGGGCTGAAATATCATTAACTGCCCTGACACTTAACACTTTTTGGTCATTTGCGGCCCGCTCGCAAGGGTACTCAAAACTTGTTAAAGTCATTGCATTGAAGCGAAAAGACTTGGCTGACGCTAGAAAAAAACATTGTTTGAATGTCCGATATGGATAACAATAGTAATAGCGTTAAGCTTTCGTTCGTTGTTGTCATTAATTCTGCCCTTGCAGTTTGATTATTAGCCCTCTAGCGCCATTTACGCCCTCCGCTTCGCGTCGGGCCCAAATGACACTCTCGGGCTAATAACAAACTACGCGGGCAAAAAATAACAGCAACAACCTCAAACTGAACGCTATTGTTATATTACCATGTACTACCGGGCCACTTAATCGCGCCATCCAGTCTATAAGTAAAGTTTTAGGTGGACCCCGGGCTACTGGAGCTTTTTACTTGAAATCTCACCAGTGATAGATATTGACCATCTTAGACAGTGTGCAAAATTTTAGTTTGGTCTTCGGCGTGATCGGTATTTTGCGGACCGGTCCGTTTTTACCTAATATGTTTATCTTCAACACAACCGCTCGTCTGGTTTTGCTGAATTTTTTCTGCAAGCTTGTATCATTACTCTCGGGTACCTAATAGCCGGGTTTGGAATAAGCGGGGGGGGGGTCGGAATAAAAATGTCCTGGCTGGAAAATTTTTGAAAAGGAGGCTAATACAGCAGAATTAGGACAAAAGAGGAAACTTTCAAAAACATTTTCCCAAAAATTAATAAGCGGGAGGGAGAGGGGAGGTTGGAATAAGAATGTCCTGAGTGGAAAATTTTCGAAAAGTTAATTAGCGGGGGGGGGGGGGGTGGCTATTAGATAGCCGAGAGTAATACTCAAGACTTCAATTGCATTTCCCAATTCCTAGGTAGAGTAACCTAATTTAGGGCTGATTTAGGCAAACAAGGGCATTTTTGGGCGGATTTGTAACATACACGATATCAGCAGGTGACAAATAATTGATCCTATGCCCCAAAAACTCATATTATGTGAGACTACCTCATACCATTTGGGCTGAAAAACTTCGTCGACATCAGTTCAACCTGTACTTCGGGAGACAGGGGTGGTGTCGGTGGAGTGAAAGTAAGCAGGAAAGGTTGACGCGTACCACATAGCCACTCGCCCTCTCAGACTGCTGTGTATGGCGAGAGCTAGTTGCCTTCACGTGGTGCCCCTGTTTGGAACGAAACACAGCAGATCTAGAGGAAGGAAAATCTCGATAAAATAACCCAACTATTCGTTACGGGTAGTGCGTAGTTCCGGTGGCGATCATCAACTGACCGATGCTTCGGTACCAAAACAACGTGGCTTCACGGAAGATCGTCTTCTGATGATAACGGGAAGGCATACCGCCCTAGTACATGGGAACCGTATCAGGTGAACCGGTGTGGCGAGCCGCTCACTTCAATCTTAGCCATTAGAAAAAGCATGACAAAGTCCACTAATAGCACCAAGGTTAAAGCCCTTGACTCTCAGCCATTAAACCGATCCGACCCTGTTGCAAATGTAACCAATGACGAGACTATCCTCAACCATGATCGGCGGAGAAACTCTGATGCTCGCAATCGTAAAAATGGCCTTTCAAAACCTTCCAAGATGTTCAAAGTCGCATCATTAAATTGTAGAACACTACAAACCGACTCGTCTATAGTTGAACTCAATAAGCTCCTTCATTCACAAGCCATTGATATTACTTGTATTCAAGAACACAGATTTGCTCATAAACCTACAGACCCTGACATCGTTGCTCATAATCTTGGCTCATCTACACTGTTCACTGCTTCTGCCAAACGTAACGATCAAGGTGCTGCTATTCATGGTGTTGGCATCGCCATTAACTCTAAACTTCTTCCCATTCTTTTATCAGTAAAGAAAATCAACGAACGTATTGTTATCGCAACCTTCCAAGGAAATCCCAAAACTGTCATCATTTCATGCTATTCCCCACATAATTCACTACCCGAAGAAATGGTTTCTGATTTTTACGATGATTTATGTCACATCGTTGATACGATCCCTCCCCACCATATGCTGATCATTGGTGGAGATATGAACGCAAGAACTAACAACAGATTTTCTTTGCACACTATAACCGACAGAAATGGTGTTTTCCTACAAGATTTTACTAATCAATTCAATCTAATCATTGGAAATACGTCCTTTCAGAAACATACGGCGAAACTTTGGACATACAGATCTCCAACAGGCTCACTGTCCCAAATCGACTACATCATCTATCGAAAAAGATGGAGAAACAGTGTCCTTGATTGTCAAGCATTTTCGTCTTCTCATCCTGTTGGCAGTGATCACAGAATTGTATCGGCAAAAAT
The DNA here is from genome assembly GCF_902728285.1 of Clytia hemisphaerica. Lineage (NCBI taxonomy): Eukaryota > Metazoa > Cnidaria > Hydrozoa > Leptothecata > Clytiidae > Clytia > Clytia hemisphaerica. The sequence goes on along the minus strand of NW_027103268.1, from coordinate 568,747 downwards.
AAAACTTCGCGTCCGTCGCCCTCCTCCTACAACTGTGAAGAAGTTATACTGGCAATATCTACCTAGGGACAAAAATCTCTCCAATCGTGTTGATAGTTCAATTAAAACCCAGTTTGATAACCTTCCAAGAAACCAACAAACTTACTCTTCGTTCGTCAAAATTGCCAACAAAATAGGTTCTCAACTTCTCCCGACAAGGGATCGTCCTCCTCAAACAAACTCTGCTGACGTTCACGATGTAGTAGTTGCTCGGAAAGCCACTTTAAGAGCATCAACCAGAGCTATTCAAAGAGCTCAAATCAACCTAAGAAACACTTACGACAGATCTGAAGACACTCGCATCAATGATATCTTAAAATCATTTGAACACCCTGCATCACCCTCATCAGTGAAACATGCATGGGATCTTGTAAAGAAAATCTCTGGCAAAAAAGCTCGCAGTGTTATCTTCATTGAAGGAGAAAATCGCCTTAAATGTTGGGAAACTCATTTCAAAAACCTTTTGAATTCAGAACCTCAAAATCGGACTGCTCCTGATCCTGTGCATAAGGTTTTTGATGAATGGAATGAAATCCCATCTGGCTTATTTTCTAAAGAGGAAACAGACAAAGCAGCTCAACAATTGAAAAACGGAAAATCCCTAGGTTCCGATGGGCTACCTCCAGAGTTTTGGAAATTGCCTAAGACTAGAGAAAAACTCCATCAGTTCTGCAACGAAACCTTCCTTGGCAATCGCCCTCCTGAATGGGGAATCGCAAATCTAATCCCAGTCCCGAAAAAAGGTGATCTAACAAAAACAGACAACTACAGAGGTATTGCACTATCGCAAATTGCTGCCAAAGTTTACAACCGTTGCATCCTGAATCGAATTCGTCCTGTTATCGATAAGGTTCTCCGACCCAATCAAAATGGATGTCGTCAAGGCCGCTCGACCTCTGCTCATATCCTTGCCCTCAGAAGAATCGTCGAAGAACTGAAAAACCACAAGAAAGAAGCCGTCATATCATTCATTGACTTTCGAAAAGCCTTTGACTCCGTTAATCGTTCAAGAATGTTTGAGATTCTTACCGCCTACGGAATTCCTGTTACTATCGTTAATGCCATTAAAATCTTATACAAAGACACAACCGTTTCAGTTGTCACTCCAGAGGGAGAAACCGAACCTTTCTCCATTAAAACAGGTGTTCTACAAGGCGATCCGCTCGCACCCTTTCTTTTCGTCATAGTCTTGGATTACGCTCTTCGAACTTCGGTTACTTCTAACTATGGTTTCACACTTAAACGTCGTCAAAGTCGTCGCTACCCAACTGAACGTCTCTCTGACTTAGATTAGGCTGACGATATCGCTTTAATCGAGGACGAAATAATTGCTGCTCAAGAGTTGTTAACAGCTGTTGAAAAAGCCTGTCAAGACGTTGGTCTCTTTCTGAATGCACCAAAAACAAAATACATGCATATCAATCCCTCTTCGAACACACAATTAAACTCATCCGATGGATCCAAAATTGAACGATTTTAAATATCTCGGGAGCTTCACTGACACCAACCACGACATGGAATTACGTATCGCTCAAGCTTGGAGCGCCCTGCATTCCCTATCTAATGTTTGGAAAGCTCCCATTAAAAAATCTACAAAAACTGATGTATTTAAAGCCTGCGTAGAATCAATTCTCCTCTACGGATCCGAATCCTGGTGTCTCAATGTCAAACGAAGTAAACGACTTGATGGAGTTTATACTAAAATGCTAAGGCGTATATACAATATTTCTTGGCAACAACATGCTACGATCCAACAAATTTACGGCAATCTTCCCCGTATCACATCGGTTGTACGCCAACGGCGACTCAAACTTGCAGGTCATGTCTCAAGACATAACGAACCAGCCGGAAAATTGATAACATGGCTTCCAGATGCCCCAAGACGTGTCGGTCGCCCCTATGTCACCCTCAAATTGATTATTGAAGAGGAAACTGGTCTTGCCGGTAAAGATTTGCTAACAATCATGTCAGATCGTCAAAAGTGGAAAAAAGACTTTGTCGATGCTTCACCTCACGGATGAATCAAGGCAAGGCAAGGACCTCATAAAATTAGAATGAAAAGATTCAAGTGAAAATGCATGGATTTAGAACGCCTTGGTACACTTTTATCGCCACCCTATTTTACTTTAATGGGATTAACTTTCGCGGGGATTAAATTTCGCGGATTTCGCGGATTTGGGTGTCATCCGCGAAAATCCGCTAAATTAAGTCCTGTTGGAAATTTGGAAGGGCCTCACCCGCGAAATATTTCTAAACAATACTTAAAATATGTCAAATAAATATTATTTGAATGGTTACTTGCATCAAAGAAACGCAAATAATGTGTATTTCAACAGTCACAACAACTTGGGTTAGAAGAAAGGTGGTCTTTGCTCTTTTGAGTTCAGTTCTCTTGTGCCTTCGGGGCAGTCGAACTCCATGGAGCAAAGATAACCTTCCTTCACTCTCCAAAAGTTCAAGCGACTGTGAACATTTATGTTCTATTTGAATTTATTGAATATAAGATATAACGAATTTTGTTAGGTGACAACAATCAAATATCTTTAAAATTTGTCCAAAACCATTGTGAAATTTAACAGTATATCCTACAGTATATATTAAAGAATGTTAATTAATAATTTAACAGAAATAAACCAGCTGCGCTGGAAGCTCCGGCTTAACTGATTTGTAAACGAAAAATAATGTGTATTTCAACAACCAACATTCATGCTTTGACAGTACAGTAGAAGTCACAAAATCGTGAAAATATTGCCACCCAATAGTGCCACACTAATACCATCGAATACCATGAATAGGCTCAGCCGCGAAATTTAATCCCCGCGAAAGTTTATCCCATAAAAGTATTCGCTATGTTGGTAAACCTCGCTACGTCACTTTTTGTATGGATTGTACTTGGTATAAAATATTTGACGTCAAAATCAGATTTTAAAATTTCTTTCTTTCATCTTTTTGAAAGAAGGTGTCCAGTCGTTTTCTCGAGAGAAAAAAGCGATTTTCAGTGAAAAAAGTGATAGATAGTTGTATTTATTGTATAAATGGAATTTAGCAAGCCGTTAATGCTTGCAGAAGGCATTCGAAATATGCCTGATTTACTTAATTCCCCGATCGGATCAAAATCGGGTGACATGAAACCGAAGGGAAGAAGACAACGAAGTGCTCGCCATCATTTGTTTACTGCAATGTGGAATGAAGAATTAGAAGACCAAAACAAACCCAACTCTTTCGGAGATAATTTTATAGCAAGGAAAATACATTCTGGTCCTCAAAATGTCGGACAGAATTCTGGCGCATCGCCAAAACAACCTTACTTCAAATTATCTCCAACGAAAAGAAACACAAATCTTCATTCTCAACAACATCAAGCAGAACAATGGTCATTGAGATCGTTCACCAAAATGTCCACAACACTCGAATGTCATTTGTTGGATTCCATTGACCAAATGTACCAAGATGAAGACAAAGGTTACCAAAAACCATCTTCTGATATCGATCGGTTATCTTTCTTGTTCAATGAAATGTCCATCTTTGACGACACAAAATATTCAAACTCTAGTGGAAAACCAAAGGGTTGCTTTCACAAGGTCCGTAATGTGAAATTGAATGACCATCAACGACGAATGACTAAACACCATGCTTCAAAAGAACGTCGATCCATCATTGATGAATTGAGAGAGATTCGAAAATATCAACAAAAACCATCTGGATGTCTTGGTGAAGAATCTGGAGTGGTCAAAACAAATGGAAAACGTCGAGCGAATGATTTCGTTGAAGAAGACATTCTCGTTGATGATGTCTCTGGCAAATTCTACCGATGCCATCATTAATTAAAACTTTTTGTATTTTTACTTACATATTTCTAACATCTTAAATATTCTTGAAAAAATGCAAAATCTTAACTGTTGCCGTTTTCTTTTCAAAATTAAAAAAATACACCGTTCGGGAAGATGTCTATTTTTCGACAAAGCATTTTATGTTGTTTTGTTTTATTTGCACGAATCGAGAAAAAGCTAAATCTCACTGTTGCCGTTATCCGAATACTTGAATTTTCGACTGATTAGCAACCACAGTTTTGGTACTATCTACCCCTTCGAGAATCTCACCAATGATGACCCATTTCCACCTAATTTTATGAATTCATCATTCCAATGTGATCTTCTCCCTGAATTTAAATCGACTCGATTGAAAATGATGAAAGATTTTTCACGATCCCTTGTTCTGATGTTCTGACGTATTCCAGTTGAAATTTTAGATTAAAAAGATTTTCGGACATTATTTCCTCAAGAATCCTTAAACCTTCTCAAAAACAAGGAAATTTTGATCCCTCCACTAAAGTTTGATATTGAAGTCCAGACAGTTTTTTGTTAAATCCCACTCTCACACTTCAAATCACAGGCATTTAGAGGTTGACATAGCGTTAATATTCTAGCTAGATTTTCAACCTTTCTATCGTCTTTTCATTTCATTTTCTCTACAGGAGGGAGATTCGAAAAAGTTGACATCAAATTTACTTTTGAATCGTTTACACGGAGCCAATTGTTATATGGTGCCATATGAATCTTTAGACGGTGGCTTGAATGCAAGATTAGAAAAACTTTCGAAGGAGCTAAGGTGAGAATCAGTCATATAATTCTGCCCCTCCTATTTGCGATGTTAGTTTTTAAGGCCTATGCAAATAAATGTATAGAAATAGAAACCTAACTGACTACTGTATCTTTCTTTGCTTATTTTCAAACTCGCTTTCCTTCTTTTGCGTTAATTCGTTTTATCTGATTTTCCTTTTTGCTTCTGCTCATGGCTTTCTGAATCTTAAATTTTATGCTGAGTCTGAGTTTCTTAGAGGTTTTTTTGACTTATTTCAAAGTGAAAATCGTATCAATTGTTAAGAAGTATTTAAGATTCTCTCTGATATTTTCGTTGTGAATGTACAGATAACGCGTCCTAGGAGGTTTTGGTATTGAATGATGAGATGTAGGTATAGAAATTTTTTTTCAATTTCAGTAAACAAGGAGAGCGACCATTCATCATTCCTTTGGGAGGTTCAAATAGCGTTGGAACCTTTGGTATTCTCAATGCTTTTCAAGAACTTATCGAACAAGTTAGTATGGTCATGCAAATTTGTATTATGGTATGGTTTACATGCTTTTAGAATACCGAAGACCATCTACGATCCAATGATTTTTAGGGGATTCCATGAATTCTTATCAAGAGCATAGTTTATCTTATCTGTTTGTCTTTATCTCACCACGAACCTTAAGCATTTTGCTGCTTTTTTTTTGCTGTTTTTTTTTTTTTTTTTTGCGCTTAAAGATTTCTCCTCTCTTCATCTCTTCGTCTAGGCTACGTCACATCTAATAATTATATTATTTCAATATCTATTCTCCTATAATCAGTAAACTCTTATTACATTCCAGGGTGTATTTTCAGACTTCGATGATATCGTCCTTGCCACTAGTAGTGGTGGTACTCTGGCTGGAATGGCTATCGCAAACTATCTGACCGGCGAAAAATTGCGTGTTCATGGCATTTGCGTCTCCGATAATTCTGATTATTTCTACGAACATATTGCGAAGTCATTAGAAGCGTACCACATACGAGCGACTAAAACACGACAAATTTGTGACATTATGGATGGGTACAAAGGAGAAGGATATGCTAAGATAACACCGGAAGATCAAGGTAATGAGAACATTTCAATACTTAATACTTCAATACTTACAGGAAAATTTCATTCATTTTAGTCATTTTATCTAAATGAAGTCTTAGGATCGGTTGATTTCATTACCAATGTTTTATTCTTACTTAAAGAGCACACTATCTAAAAGGAGCTAGTCTCTACCCTAACCTTGATCCGTTATTTCAACTTATTGAATTGTGGCTCAAACAGTCCCCTGTAAAAATCTATATCAGAGTTCCGACTTAAATTATTTTTAGTCACGATTCAAGTGTAGTCTCGGCCATTGATTTAAAAACCCCGAAAAGCCTAGATCTTTTTTTCCCATCCAAAATGCGTAACCCGCGTGGTTTTGACACAAACATCGGATTGAAAGTAAAATCCGCGCAAATCTCAAGGCTTCCCTTTTTTTTGCTTGAGAAAGGTTGAAGATTCAAACTCAATGGGTCCACACCCAGGCTACATGTACGGTAACTTTTGAAGTATCAGAAAATAACAAATAAAACTCCATCTTCATTACACTACAGATACCTTAGTGGAGATTTGTCAGACGACAGGTGTTTTATTAGACTCCGTTTACACTGTGAAAGCTGTCAAAGGAATGGTAACAGAAATGAATGACAATCCAAAACGTTTTAAAGGAAACCGTGTTCTCTTTCTACACACTGGTAAGTCTGGATATTTTTAATTCAACAAATCAAGTTTTTGATGGATACAACTTACAGTTACACTTTTCGACTTTAAAAGGAAATAATTAGATGGTGTGAGATTTTTGGCCTCTTCAAATCTTTTTGGCCTAATTTTTTTCGAGACATGAAAGTTTGAAATTTCAAAAATGAATGGGCTGCTGGCATCTCCCAGTTCTATGATTTAGGCTATCCAAACATAATTTCCGTATCAACTCTAGTTTTTTGGAGATTCTTGTTTTTAGAAAATAAAATGTGTATATTGTGTTGCTATCATTTTTATCATCCGAAAAAATATTAGGCAATTCTGACACAAGAAAGGCGAAAAACTTTTAGGCTAGATTAAAGGACTTACCTTGGGTTGGGGAGTATAATACTTCCGCTTGATAGGTTTTATGCCACTCTTAATACCACATTTCATTGTATTTTCTTTTATTTCAGGTGGTACTTATGGTATCTTTGATGGATCGATTTTACAATCGAAACGGTTAACAGAAAATAATGCCAAGGTTTGGAAAGATATTGACGAGCTCACTCTATAGTTGGCTTTCCACTCTGTCTATTTTCTTTATGGAATCGAGTGTTTTTATTTGTCCTTTTTTGCAATGAACATGGGTGACAAGGGTGGTAATTTCTTTTGCGCGCCTTTTTCAATAAGAACCAGAAAATTTTGGCTCGACTGGGCTGTTCTTATTTTTTTGAAATTTTCAGGTTTATAATGTTCTTATGATGTTCTAAATACAGTTCCTTTACTTTAAAAGCTTAAAATAGGTTTTAAATCTGTTAACATCAGTACTGTCTTAGTAATTTCTGAGATCTGAGGCTCAGACCGTTCTTAATTTGTTCTTAGGTTATGCCAATTTTCAGCCTCGTGCTCTTATGAAATTGTTCTTATAAAAAAGAGTGTACCTTAAATTTCTGTACCATCACTTTTCATTCATGTTTTTCATTTTCGATGATTTTTATGATTACCTGAAATTATCCGGGTCATTGCATAATAATTGCAGTGATGTTCCATTCAGTTATCAAATTATAGTCTTGGAGAGCATTTGTGGTTTTGTTCTCTAACGATATTACCAATGCTTATGTGCTATCCACAAAAATGATGAATAAGCAGAATTAGATTAAGAATGACCTTAAGAATTCAAATTTGATCATTTTTTTTGGCAATATTTCAGTTTTGGAAAAATGCCTTCTATGAGTCTCAAAAATTTACTAGATTATAAGTTTTAAATTTTATTTGTAGATAGGGCATATTATTTGTATTTGCACTACACTCAACTTGTCATGCATTTAATGGCTGCTTGAAATTTATTTATTGGGTACTTAGAAACTTACAATTCGGTAAGCCCTGCCTCAAAGTCAATTTATAGTTAATCACAATTTTATTTTGTTGAATAATTTTATGATTTCTTCTGTTGCGATTTTGTAAAATTAAGGGTTTGCACCAAAGTAAATACCAAGGGGGTCTGGGTTCTATTGGAATTATCGTTGAATTTGAAACTATTATTTTCTTTTGATTTTTTTTTAACTATTTGGATATATATTTTATTTTTGTGTTTTTTTCTTGTTTTTAAAACGTAACCATACAATATGCATGTACTTTTTTAATGTATGATATTTTGGACTATTTTAATAGAATTTTATTGCATTGTTTTCAAATGATTTTCAAAAAAAATTGCCAATTATTTAACCATAAAACTTTTTGTTTTATACTATATCTAGAAATAAGGAGGTATCCAAATAAGGTTTTGCAGTTTCCGATAAGCTTCGATGATAAAAAACACTATAGGATATCTGATTTTTCCATATCAATCTAATAAAAAGTTTTCGTGATCTTTCAGAAAAATCTATCTCTGTTTTCCTTTGCATATAGGAGATCTGCCTTAATCATACTTTTCTTTAATCTATCGACATTTCTTAAGAGATAATTAAAGATAATTTAATGACATTGGTATAATTTCAATCATCCACTGATACTTCTATACATTGCGTGGAAAGAGAATGTTTCATACTAAACGATGAAGAGCAATTTTTTACCAGTCTTCCTTGTAAGGAAGTGAATACTCTCCTCCGTCAGTAGTTTTGAACGCACTCCACCCGCTCACTTCTTTGCGTAAGAGGCCCGGGGGGGGGGCAGCTGGGCAAAATGACCGACGGGTATGTGCGGGCCCTAAGGGTACCTTTTCCAAGATGTTTAAAATGCACTGTAAGGGTCGGAAAAACTAAAGATGCACTGTAAGGGTAGAAATTTCAGAAAATTCTTGAAAAATCGAGATATTTTGCCCAAAAATGCTAGACTTTTGACCATTTTTTGCACGAAAAGGATTGAAAATTTGGGGGAAGATGCACTCTAAGGGTATGATTTTCATCGAATTTTGCTGCACTGTAAGGGTGCAATTTTAAAAGCCAATTTTCGGCCCGCACATACCGTCAGTCCGCAAAGCCAGTGCCCCCCCCCCGGGGTAAGAGGTCATCTTCGTTTTCCTGTCTATGTTCTCTTGGCGATTAAAGAATTTTCTTGTGTTGATCTCTACTGTTTTGTTGTTGTTAGACATCTATAACATCCTTAGTAATTCATGTTATTGTTCAGATGTTATATCCAATATCCTGTGTTATACCTTTTTGTTTTTGTCAAGGAATCTTCTATTGAATCAAGAGGCCTTTGATGGGATGTGTAGTGTAAGCAAGTTTTGATACTACGTGCCATTACATTTCATTATGTAATAGCATTCATCATAAACAAGGGTACAGATACATATGTTTTTAGAGAATGAACATTTTTTTGATCTCGTCGTCGCTATATTGTCTTATTAGAGAGACTGTTATGGGAAACATTGTTGTAGCTATTAGAAATTGATAGAGTATGACATATATTGGAAGTAATCGATGTACAATATTTTTTGTAAGAACCAGTAAACTTTTGTTGAGATTCGGTTGTTCTTATTTTTTCAGCACTTTAAGCCTCATATTATTCTTATTCTATTCTTAATTTCAAGGTGATTTTCAATTTTTTTTAGCTTTTATTTCTATTTTGACAGTTAAGAAGGCCACCAAGCAGTTTTTGTGATGGCGTAATTGGCGTTTTTCAAATTCGCGATTTCGTGATTGAAGATTTTAAAGTGCGTGATTGCGTGATCGACGTGATCGTGATAGAAAGGAAATTTAACTCGTAATAACGTGATTTGGAAATTTTTTGCGTGATTGCGTGATTTGAAAGCTGACTGGGGGCCTCGTTAAGCCCTTGATTTTGCTAAAGATCCAGCTATTCCAGGCTGAGGATTGTTCTTTTTTTAGCATTTGGCCTCATTGTTCTTATAAAAGAAAAAGGATGTGTTGATGTAGTTGGCTGAATAAGCAATACAGCAAACCATCCAGGCTAGACACCTTCTATGGTTGATTAAAGAGTATCCAGTGACTCTCTATTCAATTTTAAGAAAAAAATCTGCAAATAGTTTCTCTATAGTTTTTCATATTCAGACTTTCTTGGTTTTGATGGATTGAGTAATTCATATGGTGGAGAATGATTCATTTATTTACTGAATTATCGAATTGCATTGATTAAAAGGGAAAATTGTCAGCAAACTATTTTCAAATCCATAAATGAATGTTGTCGAAAGTCGCCTTTAGTTTGGCTATCAAATGGTTCTTATATTCAATCTTGTAGTCATTGGTCATTTTATTTTGATTGTGTGAATTCCAGAATATTTTACCAATATTTGATGATAGAATGTACTTGTAGAGATAGAGAAAGACACCCTTTCCCTTGCTCTGCAGTTAAGCACTTAATCGATTATGATGTAATGTGAAGTCATTAAACAGGCTGAAAGAAAGTCGTTCTTCCATGCTAATTAATCAATGCAAAGTTAAATGCTAATTAAATGAAGTAAGAGTGTTAATGAAAGTATCATCAGCTGGGGGAAAGAAGAAAACTTTGTTGAATACTCTGGCTAGTACATTGTGTTGTTCAAGCTTCTGACTTGGAAGACCAATCGGAAAATGGGCAAGTTTAGCAGCCCATAAAGTTTAGAAATGATTTATGTGTACTAGTTGGCTAGTTGTGAAACGAAAAGAGTTGCTAAAATTAGTAATATAAGGAGCACTTTTTTACCCTTCTTTAGCGTTTAGGGCTACCAATAGGGTACCAATTTTCTAAAAAATCTTATCAAAGGTGGACACAGTTTGATCCAGGGCATATAAAGATTAGTATAGCGAAAACATAAGTATTAAAAGGTTTTCGAAAAGACGATGTCGGTTTTCTCTTCTTACTCATCTCTGTTTAAAGTAGCGTCACTGTAATACCTTCCCTCTTGAGACCATTGACGTAAGAAAATTCAAGTAGGGTGCCAATCCATAAGTCACTTTGTTTTTGTTAGGATGATGCGATGACCAGAGGATCGACCAGGATTTGAAAAGTCAATCAAAACAGATTATTAGTATGTGTATATACGATTGCTACTTGTGGCAAACTTGATAATGATCTGAAATTTGATGTCTCCTTTATTCATTTTATTTTATAGTACGTTTTCTCCGTTTTATCTGGCACCCAGATGGTGAAATTTTCATCCGACACGCTAAAGTTCTGAAGGGTCGGGAAAATTTTCAACATCTGGAAGGTTTACATTACGGAATTTTGCGAGACCGCGTCAAGAATTTTGCAGCGGCAGGTCTGGTAACCCAGCCCTCGTTTTTTTCGGGGATTGGCGGGTCCAACCTAAATACTTATAGGTTTATGCACTAGGGCTGTTGAACCCGACTGGGGGTGCGGCACATCAAAGGCCAACTATCATTCTTCTCCGATGGGAAATTGGCCCGCTCCTTTAGAGCTTTAGCGTGGGCAGCCGCCAATCCACCATCGGAATATATCAGATAACTTGCGGCTACGCTCAGTCGGGTCCAACAGTCCTTGCCCGTAAAGCTAGAAATATTTCGGTTGGACCCGTCAATTAAATCCCAACCTTCAATCCCCGAAAACGAGGGCTGGGTTACCAGACCTCTACCCTTGCGAGCCAGGGCCGATAAACGATTCTGCGACTTAAAGAGGCCAGTACCGTATAATCCCCCCGTATAATCCCCCCCCCCCCCCGCGTCGCGTCAACGCGTCTATTAGAATCTATAGGCCATTTCACAGTCGCAAAGCGTAATGGGTAATCAGGACCACTGCGCGCTAATAACGACTTACTATTGGTCCAAAGTTTTGAAAAAAATTGAAGATTTTTGCGTCTAGCCAACGGGAAGCCGTAATGGAGGCGCAATCAGTCCTGATTACCCATGATCCATTTCGACCGTGAAATGGCCTATTAGAATCATCATTCCCTTTAGAGCACATGCGTGGAATGCGTGGAGCACGAAGAGCTGCTTGGAGGTTAGTTTGGGCCGAGTCGTTGGATGGTGCCGGTTCGCCGTCATCTGCAATACTAAAATTTTCTTTTGTCTAGCTACTACGTCACAACTTGTCTCGTTGTCTCGGCCGTCTCGAGTATGAAAGTGAACTCTGTGCATACGAGGGAAATAAATCAAAACATGAAAGTCCGCAAAAAGAAATGAGCAGCTTTCAAAATATTGAAACGAAAAGCACTTGTCAAACTCTCAACAGCTTTATTCATTGTTCTGGAAAAATGTGTGATTTCAAGCTAAGCTGATTCATGTTTCTGTCTTTTCAGATGAGAAGTAAGTATCACTGGTCTGGAAAAAAGATTTTTAGAATATCTTTGATTTTTTTTCTGACAAATGGGCTATAATATTTTCACCAAAATGTCTTTACAAGAGTAAAGAGTAATTTCTGAACTTTTAATGTCAATGCTCAACCAACAATTCAAATCCTTATTGCTTTTTATGATATTTTAATAATTATAAACTGATTTTGGTTAGATTACAACTGACAATTTGTCTTTTCTCCGATGTTTTAAGCATTCTTTTGCTGGAGGTTTTTTTAGTTTTGATTATTTTCAGGTGGCTGACCCAATCCACGTGATGTGCTTTGTTGACTGTAAAATTGATGGGCTAAAACTAATGTCATCTTTTTATCTAGACATCGAGCACTTCATCCCAACACCCTCCTAGACTTTCTTTACACCTACATAGACAGGGAAGATTTTATTTTTCCATCCGTTATAATATTCCATCGGATCAAAATCTAGATTATTTTAGAAATAAAACCCTAATACTCGAGCTAATACTATATGGAATGTAATGCGGGTATATTTGAAGCATTATCGCTTGCTACTTCTGGAGAAAAGTTAGCATGCCCAATGGGCCATCCCAAAATTTGTCTGTAACAGGGGGCGGACGACACATGATTTCTGAGGGCAAAAGTTTTCACCAAAATGTATGAATTTTCAAGGTAATTGGGACATTCCAGAAAAAAAAACATTACCCCCTAATGGATGACATCAATTTTTGAAATAAATTTTTGCACGGAATTCCAGGCAAACTTAAAGAGAAAGTATCGGAATTCCATGAATTTTACTTAATTTTGCATTAAAGTATTGGAATTCCATGATTTTTTTAGGTTACAGTAACGGAATTCCACGGTTTTGATAGGTATTTTGTAAATTTGTTACGGAAATTCTGGACTTTCTTGAAAGCAATTTGCTATGGAAATTAATTAAAAAAGGCAAAAAAGAGTGGAATTTTGATGCAGTTTGACAATCAAACTAATTTAGCAGGATTAAGGAAAGATGGTATTTTTGATTTTTTAGGGAGAATAATATATGATAATGATGAACAAAAAATCTAAAAAAGTAAAGAAGACAAAGGATTGTTCCACAACATCTAAATCACCTACAGACTCACCTTCAAATTCAAGTTTTGCCCCTTTTACAACTATTCGCAAAAGCTTTAAACGATTGAAAAGAAAGAAAGAACAGCATCAAAGGGTTCTTTCGGCTGATTCAGTGTTTGAACATAATGATGGAGTTGAAGACAACATTTCAAAAACTGCTATTGCAAATAAACCCAAGGGAAGCAACCAGGACAGCAACCAAAATATATTGAAACGTATTGCTTCAGGGAAACGCTTTCGTATAAAAAACAATCACAATTCAAGAAATGTTTCAAGTACAACAGATATTCATAAATTTGATGTAGTAGAATGGTCATCATGTGAATCCCTGAATGAAAATTTTGAAAAAAGGATGAGAAAACATAATTCTTTGAGACGTTCTAAAGCTTCTCTGTTGATGCCATCTTCAGGAAAACAAGGGAAAATAAGTCCTCCTTCTACAAAAATTACACGTTATAGCAGTCTCAACAATATTCTTGACAGTAAAACTAAACCTGAAGTAAAATGGAACTCTAACCAAAATGTTTCTTCAGCTGACAAAGAAAACTGTGGTATTATTAGACTTTCACCCCCAAAGGACGAAATTAACGGAGAGAAACGTAAAAGACCAAGACAAAAAGCAAACAGTGCATCACTGCCTAATATTTGTGAAGAAAAGCTGAAGCCAATTTCAATAGAAATTGAGATTGAGACAGATGATGTAGACACTTCTAAAAATAAGGATAAAATTTTGAGGGCTTGGTTGTCCAGCTCAGACATAAAATCAGAAAAAATTGATGTATTGCTTGGTATGAATAGAAAACGCTGTTCCCTTATAGTTCTGGATGATTCAGAAGAAAAGAAAAAAATCTTTGGTTCAACTCCATTTTTGGATAGACCACCAATTCCTTCTGATCCTAAGCCAACTTTACGCCGTGATCAAGTTCTCAGGAGATGTGTTTCAACAGAGGGATTAAGTCCTAAAAAACGAAGATCAGAAATGGAGGGGTACCAAAGGAGAACTCACAAAAGGGCTTTATCAGATTGTCATTTCATTGCACAGATGCCAGCAGAAATGAAAACGTCAGCCATCGAAATTAAAAACACTTCAGATAAGGATCTTAACAATGGTGCTTCTTCAATTGATAAGGAACAGGAAGAGGAAGTAAAAGACTGTTTGAGTCCTCCAGCTACACCTACAGCTAAATCGTTATTATCTTCAGCCTCAGCTATCAACTTCACAGAGGAGAAGAATTTCAAGACGTGTGATATTTTCTCAAGTATTCAAAATATACCATCGTTTTTCAATCAGAATGAAGAAATTTGGATGAAGACAATTTCTGACGTAAGTTTATTTTCTTTAATTTGGTAAAATTGTTTACTTTTTGTTTGGGTATCTGGGTTTGATTGGGGGATTGTAGATTTAATTTTGAAAGGCTTTCCTTATTACTTGATATTAGTATTCACACGTAGGTTTCAAAAATATTGGCATAGAGATATTCTTTTACTGAACACTTGAACCCGATCTCTTATTACTCATTCTTGCATTCTAAACAGTTTCTGAAAAAGTGTTGTTTTCTCAAAGATTTTTATAGCCCTCAGTATTTGAAGCCAACGCACTATGTTTTGTAAACTACCTATTTTTTCTTTCTATTTCATTTAATAATACCATAAAAATCGATGGTAATCAGCTTTGACCTTAACAACGGAAACGACTCTTTTTATTTGTGCTAATCATGTTTATAAATGACCTTTGATACCAAAAGTACGTCTGTGTTTAAGGCTAGTCAAAAGAATAGAGAGAGGGTAAACTTTTGAAACTCATTCTTAATAATGCTTTTCTGTGTTTGTTTATAAATGATGTTAGTCTTTTTCCCACTGATACTGCTGATTTTGAGACAATACAAAGTCGTTCTGAAAAACCTATTAAGGGGTGTTTTAAAACATGTTGTGCTGTAGTGTAAATAAAAGCTTGTGCAAGGTCAGCTCTTTTCCATCAACGAGTGTCTCCTTATCTTGATACCTTTCGAGAGCTTGAGGGAACCCTCAAATATTTCATGCTTATCAAATAATTTGTTTGTCCTTCAATTTGATGTTTATCTTCCATTACCCTATTGACTTTTTTCATGAAAGTTTATCTTTGTTTTATTTTTTCTCTTTTTTAAAATTAAATCAGTGTGGGAAATTTGTCAGAAACCTCAAGTATGCTTTTACAAAAAATTATCTTTCTGTCTTATTTTTCTAAGCAGGGCTCTTAAAGATTTTTATTCAAAACAATAAAGAACACTTTCTAGACCAGATTTTAAAGGAACTAAGAAAAGAACATATTATCTAAGATGAGCTCTAAAGTAGTGATATAAGTAGTGAAAAATGTTACTGCTAGCTGCTAAATAAATTCCTTTAGAAATTGATTGATACTGCTTTTCTTATTATCCTGGCATATTTGATAAGAACCTTTGTCTTTTGAGCCCTATTCTTTGAGCCGATGATTAAAGCGAACCTGTAAAAACTATCTGCTCTTTTTGTACGGTACGAAAAGAAAGTTTTGTTTTAAAAAGCTGTTATATCAACAAAATTTTATAACTGTTTTTAAATAACACATAGAAACTGCACCTTTTACAGTCATGTTTTCCCGAACAGGAAAAGAAAAAATAGAGACCCCTATCTCGTGGAAAAATAACATGCAGTAATCAAATAATTTGTATCAGAAATATTACAGTTTCCCTTATTATTTCCTTCAGATCATTTTTTTTCGAATTCGGTGAATCAGGCTTTGATGATAATTGCCTTGTGAATAGATCAAAGAAGTCCTATAGAATTGATGATGTAATATATTTCATAGCTCGTCAAGAGTAAGGCACTCCCTTTGACATGTTATTAATTTGTCAGGAATGTATACAATATATTTCTTTTGTCCGTGATGAAAACATCAAATTTTAAACTGCATACAAAAATTGCATAGCTAACGATTTTATGTGTTGCTAACCAGGTTAATAAAAACGAGCTCTAGTGATTTACCATTTGTTTGGGCTTTTACAAAAAAATACAAATGCTAGTCAAATTCAGCAACTTTGCATTGTTGAATTGTGGAATGAAAATTTCGAAAGGCTATTATGTACGGATAATTGGTCCTGAGACCTTTTAGTACAGATTCCCAAACTGATATACTTTCGGTTATGCCAAATATATTGTTACTGATTGAATGTTCTTTCGAACGTTCAAATTGTTTAAAGGGAAAATACTCAAGGGTATGAAATTATTCTTAATTTTTAATCAATATTGAAGAGACTATAATGAACATATAAAGAACTTGAATCCTAAAAAAGAGCATGATTAAGTTGGATCAATGTTACTTAGGTAATCGAAAATAAATATTATGCTAAATATAGTTCAAACAAAGGTTTGCCAAAGAAGTTATCCTTTTGATTTTTTTTGTCTGGGAAACCTGACTGTTTTTATAGCAACCGCACTAAATGTTTCTAACCACTAATTAATGACCACTATTAGACAGATTTAAGATTTATCAGGAAGCGATATGGTAATTTTCTCCTTGTTTTTTTAATGGCTTAATGTCTTTACCATACGAACATGACGTTTTCTTTCCTTTTTTTTCGAAACAATTGCAATAATTCTTAATACCATTTTGATTAATCTCGATCTTATAAAAGCTCAGACACTTTAATGCCGATTTTTCTGCTTTTTTACTTTCTCAATATCTTGAATTACTTCTATTTCCATTGCTTTAGAGTTAATCTTTGATTTGAGAGGTTAACGACCTAACAAGACACCTCCTAATCGTTTTCTCATAAGTCATAACCTGATTTTCCCAAAAAGAATAAGGTTTGAGCTCTATAATATATTTGCTATTATTTTCTCTCTTTACATGGCAAATTTTAACGAAGATGGGATCTCTGAAAGACTAAAAACTTTAAACGTCTCGTGCACGTGAAAGATTCCCATCCAAAAAGTGAAAAAATTGGACCTTCTATACACGTTTTTTTTATAACAACAAAGTATATAAGAACATAAGGCTTCGATGGCCAAAATATTAAGAACAAGTTAAGAACATTTTAAGGCTTTACAGACTCTTTAAAAACAAAAACTACTCACAAAATGGTGAAAATAAGAACATGTTAGAACATTTAGGCTTAAAACTCGAAAAGTTGAGAACATCTGAAGCCTTGAAAAATTTTGTAAAATTTTGAAAAATTTCTTTTGTATAGTTTTTGACCACTATCCACGTTATTCTAATGTCCTGCAAGGAAATTGACAAAAAACGTGACTCATTTGTTTACCGTGTCAAAGAGTTTCAGTAATCGATACTATTTTCTTCAAACATTTATTTTTGATCACTTTTAACACCAATGATCTCAGATTTTCAAGCTTCCTCAAATTTTGCAACGACAAAACGCCCATCATGAATATCGTGTGACTTTGAGTCATCATGTATTAACTGAGTTTCTTATTACTTTTTATGATGGGTTTGCTGCTAAAATCTTTCTTTTTCGCCTTATTCATTAGGTCTCTATTTGTTAAGTCTTTTTAAGAGGTGGATGTCCTCATACTTCCCGTTTAAATCGATTGAGAAAGATGGTTGACGTAGCAGGAAAAACTGAGGCCTAAGTTTTAACGACTGATGATTTGTTTGGTCATCTGTACGACCATTTGTAGAGAATTCAAAAGATACTATGATATAATTTTTCTTTTTTTCATGTAAACCCTGTAAATTTCTGCTGAAATGACATTTTTATAGCATTCATTCTCTTAACACTTAATCCGTAATTTCCTTCTTATCATTTTGCAAGTACTTATGTATAATATCTGTAAGATAAGTCAATTATTCGATATTACTTTAAAAAGAAACGTTATCAATGAATCATGGCTATGACATAATGCACTTGTGATGAGGTGCACAGTATTCAGGCACTGAGTGCTGTCTCGACACAGTAGGGAGGGGTTAACTTTCTTCCCGTCGCCTTCTCACTACGGGTGGCTAATATTAGTCATGTGACCCCTGACCAGGAGTTTGAAGCACCCTTTCTTTTGCTTTTGACTTTACTCTTGTCATCCAATTAGTATTCTGTTCTTGTTTTTCTTTTGTCTATCTTGTTCATGATGCAAACATTAAGTAGACCTAACGAGATATGCTTCCGCCGAAATTACACCCCTGCCTCGCGTTCATACCTTGAGCTCAAATACTCGAAACCATCTAAACTCATAACAATGGATGAAAAAAAGGGCAATCAAAGCCATTCAAGCTTAAAATTAGTTTAATACTTTTTCCACTTTGTCCCCATCAGAACTAATACTACACGCTTTTTCTTTTATAAGAATATACTTTATAAGAATATTTATGATAAAAATATCCGAAAAATTAACAATATGCTATATTGAATAAGAATACCAACCTAAGAATGTCAATGTTAGAGCAATTTACCTGTAAACTAAGAATTATTCCCAAGCAATGCTAAAATGTTTCCCAAAAATGCCAAATTTTAGCTTGAGGTTTGTATTGCATGCTAGATTTAGGCTGGGTTCGGATTCTGGCCTAAGAATACCGTAAGAATATTCCCCATAAGTTAAGAATATTCATGATGAAATGGAAAAACACTATTCTTATAAAAACCGTGTATTGTAAGTCCTGAATAGCCGTGTAGATTTTAGGTTGTTTTCCTTTAACCCCCCTCAGAATTTATATTTTTCCTCTGACTAGCTTTTTCTATATCAATTGCATTGAGTTAGATAATCCTTATCTTATCAATCACCTATATTATATCATGGTGCTAATGATAGTTATGGCGTGCCTCAAATGAAAGCACGTTTCACTTTGACTCTGCTTTATATAACGTTTGTGATCATTGCAAGTATTTTCATAGCAAGTATTTCCATAGTATCGATTACAAGAAAAATCGCTAAAATAGATAGCTAAAAAGCAACTACCTTTGGGAAACTTCCCTACAGTAATAAACTTTGGGCTTATGTAGCTTGAAGGCTGCGATTTATTCGTAGAACTCAAATATGAAGAAAAAATCAAATAATACTAACTCTATAATGAAACTTTTGTTTTCGATGAGAAATTTCAGAAGTTAATTCGGTTAAAGCGAACCGCTAATCACTGCGCCGCATCAAATCAAACGAGAGAAAAAATTAATGACTTTTGTACCCTTTAATTGCATCTAGGAAAACAATGCCTTAACACGAAATCATCTACTTAATTTTTTTTTATCTACCCTCTTCGATCAATTGTTTAGTATCTCTTAATTCTTCCAATTCTATTTTAGTAATGCCACCCTTATTAATTGTGTAACCTCTTTTAAATACTTTGACGTCAATTTTCAATTTATGGCATCATCCTATCACTTTTTCTTCCTTTTTTTCTTTTTATAGCAATTACCATTAGCTATTGCAGAAGCTTTGTGGGACCACACTGGATTGAATGAAGATGATTTGGCATTCAGTTCAGGAGATGTTATTTCGGTCTTGTACATGGAAGATGAGGCCAGTTGGTGGTGGGGTGTACGTAAAGATGGCAAAGAAGGATGGTTCCCAGCCTCCTATGTCCGCGTAAGTGACCATTTAATTATTAGTTTACTTGTTTGTTTTACCCTCGATCTGTAAATTCATGCTGACGAGTATGGTTATTTGTAAGATCAGGAACAGATTTTTCGATATCCATCCATTTCAGGATCGATGATGGTGATGTCAACTTTTTGATTTGCCAAGTTGGTATGATGCATAAGCATTTTGAGCAACAACCTCAGAAGAGGAGAAAAACCAGTATAATTCAAGTCTTCAAACCAACCAAAAAACTTTTCATGCATAAAAACAGACATTAATGTGTTGAATTTAAGGAATGCTTGAAGCAGGAAATTCCCTGGCAATTACTTTTAGTTCATTGTGGAATTAAATTTGAAACATGGGGTAAATCCTGTCTTTCCTTCTGGAGAGCTATGTGTGATTGACAGTTAACCTTTGATGGTCTATCGCCTAATCTAGTATTTCTTGTGTGTCAAGAATTTCCTGCCTAATTAACCAGAGCTGCCGAGTTATATGAAACATTTTCCAGCTTTCGAATGGCTATTGGAGTCTGAGCACATTGTGTATATTTGAGTATTCAGATTTATGGTGTTGACTTTGAATTCTGTTTTGTTTTTGTTTATGGTATAATGAAATACATTGTATCTGCGTCAAGATATCATCCGAGGTGTTTTGTAGGAGGAAAAATAGTTGTTGACATATTTGTCTATAAATAGAAGATCATGGCACCATATCATGTTTTCTTAAAAGCTTTTTTTGCGGTGGTCCCTCTCACCTTTTATCTACCTTGCGTTCAAAATCACTGTAATGCTTTTCTTATCTTAATTGTCATTTATGAAATTCGCAAATCGATATCCCTCAAAGCAAATCTAGACAACTAGCTTTAAAACCTACTATAGAGCTTTTCTGAAAAATAACGAATTGTTAAGGAACTGTTCTGGCTGAGAATAAGAAAACAAGTTAAGGAACAGTAAAGAAATAAAATTTTGAACTTGCATACATTTACATAAATCTGAACAAAAGTATGATAAATCCAAATTTAACAGCTAAGTAAATAAGGAAGTCTATAAAGAACTTTGAGTCTGAAATTTTTTTGAAAAACAAGGAGCTCCAGGCTTGAAGCCATTCATTAAAAGTTGATGATTCACATCACTAGATAAAGTTGAGATGAGAAAGGATGGAGCATGGATGTACAACGGAGGTGCGGAGCTGTGTTTTTTTAAGTGAAAAGTCTGGATGCTTTGAAAATCATTTGTGTGCGATGAGCAGATCAATCTCGAGCTTGTTCTTTTCATTTTTCCTACAACAATATTGCAAGTTTCTGTTCGAGAGCTTTATACAGTGCAGTATGCTCTGAAGTCTCTTACATTATTTTCAAGTAGCGAAAATCTTGCGAAAAAGAAAATCGTTGTTGCGGTTGAAGTACTGCTTATTTATAGGCCCTCGGGAAACTTGTAAAACGTTATGTTTACATTCATCGGTAGGTACGAAAAACGGATATTTATTTAAAAGGCGTCCATGTGATATACTCTTCTTTTTTGATGGATGGTCTCGTATTTGTTAAAAGTATGACAAAAATACTCAAATATCCCCTTATTATTGCATCATCAAATTTCAAAATGGACAGCGCGCTTGTTGAGGTCAAATTTCAAACATCTCAGCTCAACTTGGTTTGATCATGTGAATATCTATTTTAGCCTATCCAGGCTATTCCTTTTCTTAAAGTTTTGAATGTATAGCAGCTTCTAAATATAACTGAAATTTCAAGCTAGATATAAAGCCTAGACACCGCCCTTCTTTCTAGGGTGATTTCCATGTATCTAAATCATGTGGAAATGATCAACCGTCAAAACACGCCCTCTCATTTAGAAAAAAGAATATTAGAAAATATATGTACAATGATAACTACTAAAATTTCCAAAAATTGGTGCTTTTTTAACAGCAGCAACGTTTGTGCGTACTATCAACAAGGCTGACTCCGATCCCCGGGGGGGGCAGCTGGGCAAAATGACCGACGGGTATGTGCGGGCCCTAAGGGTACCTTTTCCAAGATGTTTAAAATGCACTGTAAGGGTCGGAAAAACTAGAGATGCACTGTAAGGGTAGAAATTTCAGAAAATTCTTGAAAAATCTAGATATTTTGACCAAAAATGCTAGAATTTTGACCATTTTTTGCACGAAAGGGATCGAAAATTTGGGGGAAAATGCACTCTAAGGGTATGATTTTCACTGATTTTTGCTGCACTGTAAGGGTGCAATTTTAAAAGCCAATTTTTGGCCCGCACATACCGTCAGTCCGCAAACCCAG
This sequence comes from Clytia hemisphaerica, assembly GCF_902728285.1. Taxonomy (NCBI): domain Eukaryota; kingdom Metazoa; phylum Cnidaria; class Hydrozoa; order Leptothecata; family Clytiidae; genus Clytia; species Clytia hemisphaerica. The sequence continues at coordinate 546,743 of NW_027103268.1, read as the reverse complement.
TGCCCCCCCCGGGCTCCGATCTTATCTTGAGAATTTTTAGAAACTTATCTTTCACCTCCACCACGCCACGCCCACTTTGGGCTTTTTTAAACTCTACTTAATTAAAGGAATCTAGTATTTCATCCGATACTACATTAATCTTTAGTTTTAGTCTAACAGGAAGAAGGTTTTGCTTTTAAGCTCTCGCAGAGGAAAAGCATGCAAAAACGCGTGCATCGCGTGGTCAGTAGAAAGAAAATTTATTGAAAACACATGTAGTACATACGGAATAGATTAGAATTTCACTTTACAGTGTCAAAAAGAAACATGTAAAATCAGTAGGGAGTCGGATTAACTTTGCAAATACTTTCGGCAAATAAAATAACACTTTGTGATGATGGGCTTGAAAAAAAAAGATGGTCCAATTTCATTTGTTGGCTTACTTATGGTTTGATCATGCGATCATTTTTGGTGATTTGCGTGTCTATTTATTCTTGGGACAGTTTGATGACCCCTTTTAAAAGGGATAATTTCTACTTTGTAATCTTGAAGTTAGTATAGTCTCTATAATTCGAACCTCTCTAAGTCGAAAGATTTCTTCTTTCCCTGTTGCCGTTTCAGCTCATAAGACTACTGTAGCTGTTTTTTTATAATAAATAGTCAGTACATTAACACCAATGTTAACACGCCACAGTTTGCTGGCGTTTCTCTCTTCTTTTTAAATCACCCTTTCTTCTCACAGTGAGCCATCAACAAAATTTGATTCTTCCGACGACCGTCAAAATTTCTGCTTCCGATCTCAACATAAATGGTTACATTTTTTTGTGTGTTGAGCTTTTCTCTTTTTTCTACATCATCTTGTACTGTTGAAAAAAACTAAATTCGATCGATGAGTAGTGAGAGCCTTTTTATGCGTGAGTATTTAGCTGGTAACTTGTAATAATTGAATTGAATTAAAATTAAAATCAGTTTCTTTCAAAGTGAAAGGGTACAACATCTTTGCCACGTTACTTCAATTTTTAAACCCCTTTACCGTTGCAATATATTTTCAGATGAATGGATTAAATGTACAATTTTCCATCATGGTAAATATATCTGAAGTAAATTTGTTTTTTCAATATGACTGAGTATTGTTTTTTACTTTATTACCCAAAAAAGAAAAAAAATCGACACGAAAAATATTTGATTGGTAATTTTGCTATATGAATGCTTTTGTACGGATAAGAGATTGGAAAAAGGACTTGATTGGTATACAAACAATGGGCGTATTGGAACGAAAAACCAACTCTCTTACTGACGTAAGTTCTATGTTTGGTGATGTCATAAAAAATAGATTGGGCTCTAATTACTTCAATCATCAATCTAGCAGGTGTTTCCACCAATATTTATTTCCATTGTTCGTTTCTATCATTTCAATCATCAACTCAATCAGACGCTTTCTTCTAAACTACAATATAGAAAGATGGCGTTTATGAGGATACTGAAATGTCGACTTTGATTTTTACCAAGAAAGTTGGTTTTAACAGTTTTCAAGGGATATGCTTTCTTGTTATTGGCGGATTTCTTGTGTCACCCAAGCACAGTGATTGAACCATCTATAACCTGATATGATATCTGACATTTGTTACTGTCAGCACATTTCTGCTTCTTTATCTATGAAACGCACATTGTCATTAATGTGTGTATCTAGCTAAGAAACTTTTAAGTGAGGTGGGTTCACATGCGACAATATAGTTGAGAGTTAGTACCTATGCCTTTTTCTTAACTATATTTATTTACTAAATCGTTTCCTTGGCAGGTACGAGCTTTTTTTAATCCAATTATGTTTTATTTGACCGATAACATTTGTTGAGCTACTAACTTCGGTTACTTTGCTTTATTTCACTGTTGTTCTTATTTTTTTTGCAAGTAGGCTACACTCCGCACTTTTTTTATAAGAACCAGTTTAGGCTGAGACTCGACTGTTCTCATTTGTCGGTCATTTCTAAAATATGAGTGTGGTTTTTTTAATTTGTTTTAAGGATTAGTAGAGCACAGTTGAGCAACGTGTTCTTATAAAGCTAGTTTCTAGTTTAAATGTCGTAAATTTTCACATTGTATCTCCATTAGTTTATTGCTAATTAAGTTAAGATCATAAATTTCCATATAGCATCAATAAATGATCTGTCATTTGTAATATATTGATTATATTGTTTGTTTGCTCGTTTCTTCGTCGTATCATTATCCTAATAGGATTTGCGAGAATCCCTTTGTTGACATATTTACATATCAACATTGAAGATGAAATTAGAACCCACTTGTTGACTTTTTGAGCATGACTGGTGCCAAAGATTTCTTGTCTCATTCTGTCTCATTCTGTAACTAAAATTATTTTTTGGAAGTTTCAAAGGAAATTATGGCTTGTTGAGCAGGAAAGCTGGAATCGAGAAAACCGTTCTTATTTTATTAAAGTGCTTTTTCCGATCTTAATTTCCTTTCTGTTTTAAAATTATATTTTTCACAAAATAATGTCTTGCAAAATAAAATGCTCAATGCTATCACTGTAGGTAACTAGTTGAATGTTTCTATAATTGGTAATTAATTAACAAAGTATGTTTGGCCTGCCCTACTAATTGGTGATAAACGTCTTATGCATCAAAAGGGAACCAAATTCTCATCTTTTGAATCTCCTTTGAAAAAAATTGATCGATATTGTGCATTCTTGTTGTTTTTGGGTGTATCAGTGAAAAGGTGATTTCAATTTTAGATTTTTTGGGTGATGACAATTTATGGTTTTGAAACTGGACAGGTACTGTGTGTTTCTTTTGTTTCTTCGTGTTTCCTGAGTGAAGTGAATGAAATCTTCACTCAATTAATTTGAAGTCTTTCATTAATAACATCACTCATTTGAAGATTTTAAGCATGTTAGACTCTAGCTTGTAGCATTTTGTATAGATGAATTGTTTCCACGTTTGGATTGCATTCGGAATGTGAGAGTGAATAAATCCAACCTAACAAAAAGAGGGAAGTGATGGTCTTTCAAGAATGAGATGCTTTAAAAGCCGGAAGACGTTCCCAAATAAAGCTTTACCCTCAAAAAGGTTGTTTTTAGAAAAGCTATTTTTAGTTGTGTTGTGATAAAAATCAATTCTTATTTTTGTGTAGGATCACCAGAACCATTATTCGTAATTATTTATGTTTTTTCCATCAAAATATTATGTTAAGTTTTCCTTGGTAACCTCCATACCATTAGGCTTTCATAAGCATCGAGTAATAGTTCTATCTTTGTATATCGTGCTTGTGAAATCCTAACAAGTAGGGGAGGGGGGTATTTGACAGTTACATTTTTTCAATATGGGGATTTTATTTTAAACAGTTCTAAAACGAGTCTTCAAATGAAGTTCATTGCAGCAAAATGTATACCTTGTTAAGTACTTCGTCGCATCAATATTCTTATAACTCACAGTAGATAACCCAGCAGTATTGGTTATTTGTTTATTATCTATCTTTACTTTATAAATACCAAATCGATGCCATTTCTTTCCTGTTTGGTTGTACGTCAATAGGTCACGATTTAATACATGCTGTGATGTTTTATTTATTTGTTTTTATGATTTCAATTAACATCATTAGCAATTAAAACATGCCATATACTTTATGTTTGATGCATTATGTATACTAGTTTTACAGGTTTGTTCTTTCATTATAATCCAATGTTATGATAAACTTTATTTTATGCATGGGTTGCCTTTTTCAAACGTTAACTAATTTTATGTTTTTTTATGGGATCTTATGTTCGTTTCATTTTGCAAGGAAATTGTGTCCGGCTATCTTATGATGCGATTTGTAAGTTTTTTGTACATCTCTAATAATTTTTTTTACATGTCACATTTGAGCTATGATTAGCAATTTTCAATTGACAGCCGTCTTAGACTTCTAGATAAGGAGTTCTTTTCGATTTTTTTCGTGGTTATTGATTGTGTATTGTCTGTATCCACTTGTCATCAATGATGTCATTGTGTTTGGTCGACCTTGTCTACCCTTAAGGGAACTTATTTTGGCGGGAACTAATTTTGGCGGATTTGGCGAATTTAGACGAAATTTGCCAAAAATAGTTCCCGCCAAAATTAAATATTTTGCTCACTCGCCAAAATAAGTTCCCGCCAAAATTAAATTTCTTGTTTCCTTGCCTAAATAACCCCTGAAATTCATCAAAATTGCTCAAAATAAGGCAAAATAGAACAAATTTACGCTGTCATTCGCCAAAACTAGTACCCGCCAAAATTAAAAATTTCGTTGACTCGCCAAAATTAGTTCCCGCCAAAATAAGTTCCCTTAAGGTAGTAGATCGAGGTGGCAAATCTAATAGCTCGGTTGTTGAACTGAAAGACCTTTTGTTCTTTCTACTATTCTTCAAGAAAAAGATATCTGCCTTGTAGTGTCTTTTTTATCTAGCCCGATATAACTGTTATTACTGTATTGTGACAAAGTCACTCTGATTTTTCGTTTGAAATGCAAAGTTGACCTACCATACGTTTACACCACAACAGGAATTTCTTGGCATTCTTGATAAAGACATATTAATTGGTTCTGAATGTTCATCCAATTATTTTTTTAGACATGCTCTTGACTTCTCAAGTCGCCTTTCCATAATCAACGGAGTCTTTTTGCGCTATTTAAGTATTTCATAATGATGTTACCTTGCTGGTTCTGATTGGGATGTTGAAAAAATACAAGATGAATGTCACAAGCTATCATCCACTGAGGGTCTATTGAGTTATATAATGTTGATGTAACTTTTGATGTCATTTTTGTATCCCTTCTATATATCTTTCGATCCCTATAAAACTGATAATATAATGAATGTGAGAGAATCTAGAACAGAAAAAGTAAAATGTGGCTTTTCAAAGTGGTTAGCTATCTTTCAATTTTGTTTTTTCAATGCTGCAATTGAGAAATGAATCTTTAACTGTCCCAACACCATTGGCTGATTTTGCTGCTGTTTAGTGCTTGAAATTTTAACATGTTCTTTAGTTTTAAAACAAAGAAGAAAAGTTATTGGTTACTCAAATTATCTTATTTTGGGTTGTTATTGAGGCGAATATTTCAAAAGCGAGTAAGTTGAAGCGACCATCTTTATTGTCAAGCCAAGTACTCGTTTTTTCCGTAACATCGGTGACCAAAAACTCATAGCAAATAGTTCTTCTTAGCTTCTTACTAAATTTTTCCATCAAAAGAAAGGCAGGTTTGTAGGCCAGGTTTCAAGCAGCTTAAATTTTTCTCTCTTGCAAAGGCCATATTTCTAAGCGCTTGGAGGGGCTGATTTGTCAAAACAAGGCCTTCTTTTCATCGAAATCACTTAATCTTGACAATAAATCCTTCAAAATCTCAGGCTACTGATGTCATTAAGTCCCGAAAGAACTGAAAGAAAACATGGTTTTATTCTTTTTCAAAAAAAAAGAGAAGGTGTTGCGAAATCACTTGGTGATATTTTTCATCCAAATTTGAAACATTTCCGTTGTTGGTGGGCAGAGGACGTTTTATGAGAAAACTTTTTGAACTGTTGAAGTTGACTTGGTTATAACCCGAGTGACGTTTCTATCTCATTCATCTGTGTTATTGTAGGAGAAAGTAGTTGGTTGTTGTTTTACATATTCTGAAAATCTTTCTTCTTTGATATGGTTTGTTGGGATGGTGAAATGTTGCATGTGATTGAGGTACTACAGTTGAAGTCTTCTATTCGAGCCGTTTTCCTTTTAGAAACAGAGAAAGGGATTTTATCTCAACCGTCTTTCCAAGTAAATGCTTGACTATCATTATTTCGTTGTGTCATTCAGTATTTTGATTTGGTAGGAAAAGTGTCAAACACGTATAACTAATTGTCATGTACCATTTGAAATGCCATAGATGAAAGTGTATAATTTTAGCATTGACGTGTTTTTTACTTAATGGGAAACAATTTTTGAAACTCCATCCATCGGCAATACTATCTCCTTTTATAGAATGTTTTAATTTTCAAGCTTAACAGAATTTCCCATGCGTCTACGAAGGATATCAGTTTTTACGTCACAGCACTTTGATGGAAATTGTTTATAAAGATGCGTATTTTATCCTTTCTCATTTCCAGTTGAGAGTTGTCCAGGAAATTGATGATGAACTTACTGAACAAGTACAAAAAGAAGAAAGTAACACAGATACAAACGAGAAGTCATCGAGTCAACACACACCAACACGAAGTCGAAGTACCCGGGGCAATACTTTCTTAACAGCCATGGGTTTACAAACTAGATCATCGTCACTGACTCAACACCATCACAAAAACATGGAACATCTGATGGCAGTCAGAGCGAAATGTGTTGAAGAGCTGGTCAATACAGAGAAAGATTATGTACAAATGCTACGCAATATCATAGAGGTACGTTTTGTAAATGACTTCTAGTTACCTAAAATTCAGACACTTGCTAATAATGTGGCTATGGCTATATATTAAAGTTATCTAATTTGCACGATTGAGTACATCTGACATCTCTATATCAATCGCTCTTTTTTACATTGCAGGGATATTTAGAGAAAGTGCGTCAAGAGAAGAGCCTTTTCACTGCAGCTGATGCAGAGACCATCTTCGGCAACATCGAAGAACTTTATCACTTCCATAAAGAATTCTTGAAAGAACTTCAACAAGCCATCAAATTCGATCGAATGGAGGAATCCATTGTCGGGCATCTTTTCATAAAACACGTAAGTTGACTTTTGATTAATTAGTTCGTCCTCTCAATCTACTGAGCTCTGAACTGGGTGTATTTCAATTTCTTTCAACTTTAATGGTAAGCAGGGTGTCACTTTTTCATTTTTTTGACGAAGTGGTACATTAAGGAAAACTCTAATCCACCCGTGACCCCGTTATTATTTCTGGTGCTTGAGTTTAGTAGTCAAGTTCTGCTCCGTCAATCTTTTGACTACGAATTTGTTATGGGAGATTCTTGTGAGAAACATTATATAACAAGGAGACCTCCAAAACATATGTCCTTGGATTATAGCTTCTCAATTTCACAGATTATAAGTTTTCGCACGACTTTAGATAGAACTGACCCAGTGATGTGACTTTTATTTATTGTTTTGGTTATAGAAAAACAGATTCGAGATCTACTCAAAATACTGCAACAATCAGCCTCGTTCCAGTGCTAGAATCTCACGGTTGATCAAAGAAAAGAAATACGAATTATTTTTCGAAGTAAGTAATAGACCCTCTAGGTGTTATTATCGGATTCTGTTTAAATATTTGGGGAATTTCTTGAATCTCAAACATTTAGAAACCCGTCAATCTCAACTAATGTCCCTGAGGCGCCATAGGATTGATGAAGATTTGATAGGATCACTTCATTGAGACTCCTTTCTTGTTTTTTCTGCGGATTTATAAGATTTAAAACCTTCGATTCTCATGTGCTCGAGTTATGTGCCTTAGGCAGATTCATCCATTAAAGAATTTATACCGCTATTTTCTTGTTAATCGACCATTTAGCGGTGGAATTCTGATCGAAAAAAAAATCTGACAAAACTCTTCACAAATATGGTTGATAAGATGATCGATAGATGGTCACATTTTTCTCACTGTTCGACAAATTCTTTTTCATAATCCAAATATAAGACCGTTGACTTAAAATTCTTTTTTACCTTGCAACTATTTTAAGAAGATTTATCTTTTTAAAGCTACTTTTAAAACCTGCGAAATTTTTATTCAGGTCAAACAGCATTTTTGATATTGTTTCATCTGCAGTAGAGGATTTACACTTGGGTGTTTATGAGAAATTCGTGATCGACGCATACGATTAAAAGTTTTTTTCATTCGTTTTCGAGGCCTCTAACTGCTTATTTCCCGGATATTTTCTATTATTTCGAACCGTTTTAACACCTAACGGTCCCGGATGACGAATGCTCCCGTTTGAAAAAACTCGAACGTCCTCATTTAAACCACTTATAAAGGTGTCTCAAAGTACCACAAAACTTCCTTTAATGATGAAATAGCGCGTCATATTTATAAATACTTTTTATTTCTTTTCTTTTTATAGACGTGCCGTTTACGTCAAAACATGATACGGCTTTCGTTGGACGGATTTCTTCTTTCACCCGTCCAAAGAATTTGTAAATATCCACTACAATTAAAAGTAAGTATCAGGATGCTTTGTCTATCTATATATTTCGTACTAAAAGGTCCTGGGAGCCATTATCCGTACATTATTACAAAACAATTGATGTAAGGTATTCGCTTACGCTACTCAGGTCATTTGTAGAGATTGTTGTCTCTAAATCCTTGTTTACCTTTTACCAATTTTACCCATGATTCATAGCGGTCTAAAAAGATAGAGTTTTGAATATTAGAAGGTTGGTTGCTGACGAATATTTTGTAAAAGGAAACTGTACCTGTATGCTGGATATCATTTTATTTACTTATTCCTTTTCCAGGAATTATTGAAACATACACATTCTGAACACGAAGATTATAATACGCTCAACGAAGCGAAAACATGCATGCAAAACGTTGCTGCTGTCATAAACGAGCGAAAAAGACGCTTAGAAAATGTAAATAAACTTGCACGGTGGCAATTGACTGTCTCTAATTGGAAAGATGAAGACGTGGTGATGAAAAGTAGTGATTTATTGTTTAAAGGACCTTTACTGAAGATTAATAACGGTCGAGAATGCGAACGTTTTGTGTATTTATTTGACCATCAGTTGTTATATTTCGTCAAAGAGGAAAACAGACGACAGCCATTATGTTACCGAGGACGCGTTGACTTGGATACGGCGATAATAGAGAACTTGGGAGATAACCATGTTTTTATACGAGGTGATACTGTGTCAAATGTGTGGCGGATATGGAACACGAGTAAAACGAAATGGTGTTATTTCCGCGCGGACACAGCGGAGAAGAAAGAGAATTGGTTGAAAGCGCTTGAAAACGAAAGAGAACATGTTAAAGAAGAACAAAAGCAAGGTACCTATCAAGTACCATTTTTAAATTTTTTAAATACCTTAATGCTTAATGTTCTTGTCATTTGAAAGACTACACCTAATTTCATAGGGGGTAGTCTCAAGCCAGCCCCTCATTTTCCCCTGTATATAATTCATAAGTGCAGTCAAGGCGACCATCGAGCACTTCGTATATTTTGATCATTTTAAGTAGAGCATGATTTGGAATACTCATTATTTATATTCTCATTTCCCGTTCAGGTTTTACAGTACTACCAGAAGTTCGAAGTGCGGCCATGGAAAGCGCTTACACAAAACATATAGCAGGTAAGATTCCCTTTTTAATGGATCAAGGCATCATCAACTTTATAAAGGTCATATCTGAATGTGGATTCTCTTATTGAGGGCGTAAGGGTAAATCGTTCAAATAATCTCGCACCCTTTTTAAATTAAATAAATCAGAACATGAAAATTCAATTTATCTTTCCTCCATTTTTCAGGTGTGAAACGTGGTCGGATGAGACGTAAATCCATTTGTACAAATCATCCGGAGCTGGAAACAACGTACGCTTCCGGACCGTTAGCTGGCCCCATTAACCGGACTTTTTCTTCGACTCTCGCTACATCCTCCTCCTCATCATCCACGAGGTCTTCCAATAACTCAAAATCATCCCTTTCAACGTCACCTTCAAGTCCAACGAACAATAATAATAACAATAATATGACGTCATCGTACTCAATACAAAGCGAAGACGGGCCAACCGTTCGGAAAAGGGTCCATAAACCGAAACGTAAAAACTCTTTTCGATGGTCATTAAATAGTACTATATTTGAAAAATACTTTTGATTTTTTCGTATACCTTTTCTTCATCTTTTATATGAAAATGACCTCTCTCGTGACCTTTTGTCTCATTTTTCTTTGAAGTCGTTTTTATGTATTCAATTTCATTTGTTTCGTTTTTTGTCATTTTTTGATAACAATTTTTTTGCGAATATTTTCTTTTTACACCTTCGTCACTTTTGTCTGCATCCACCTACATATAACTGGGAAGATATTCTCGAATATTTTACAAGGGACCGAGTTCAAACTTAGGTTTAGTTTTTACTCACGATTATCAAACTTTGAGGTTTCTTTGAACTTAAAATATATTTCTTACACTCTTTTTTATGATTATTTTATAGTTTCCATGTTTTCTGTCCAATTTTTATGTGACCAATTTTGTATAAAATTTTACCTAAATTTAATGATTGCCCCTGTTTATACTATTTTATGCCAAACTGAATATAGAGATAAATTTATTTTTTATATGAATAAAAGACAGAAATTCTTTAGTATAAAATGATTACAAAGTTTCCTTATCCATTTTCCTAGGAAATATTTTTTCTCGAAAATTGTTGCTTATATTAGATGAATCTTTCTATGTTTGGCTTATCGCGGAGATTCAATCGAGCACAAAGTAACTTCTTATCTCTTTTCATGAAATATTAGGTTCCAAAACACCTAAATTATTGATCTTGAACATCTGGGTCAGCTTCATGCAGTGACCTTGGGATTTTTTCAGAAAAAATTATTAATTTTCAAAGTTTCTTTCTTTTTCTGACATAAGTTTTATTTAGTTAGTTATACTTCTCGAAGACTCATTTACTGCTTGTTGATGTTGATATCAAGTTGTAAGAAAAATTCTTTAATTGGGGAGCGTAAATAAAAATTTTCTTTCATTTTTCTAACTAAAATGGTGAATTTGAAGACAATATTATTGTTGATAGCAATAACACAACCCACCGAAGCACTTCATTGCAACGTATCACATTCGCCAACTACTCGTACTAAGAAATGTCTCCCAGGTTCGTCTATCACTTTTCGAAAGAGAAAACTTCCATTTATAGTTTATCTTAATGCATCAATTTTTCCCTTTACACCCGGCCTTGACTGCGTTATTGAAGTGTTGAAGTAGAGTCTTCTTTTCTTAGTCTCTAGTCTCAACATTCCAATTCAGCTGATTCGATGAAAAACATTTTAAGATAGTGATTCCATTTAACCAATCAGGGCTTAGTATATGATACTTTTTCTTTTCTATCCAGGTATCACGAAATGTTCCGTTCAAATCAGTGAGTACGCACTCTTTCGGAAATGCTTACCTAAGAACGAGGAGCACTTATGCGGGAAGAGCACGGAGAGCGGTGTGTCGGTGTGCTGTTGTACGGACAATTTTTGCAACAATGATGCGCTCGCCGTGAAATGCTCAGCAGTATCAATGACCGCTAATCTACTGGTGATATTTGTCACGGTTGCTTTTATTTTCATAAAACTCTTGTAGCAGTATTTATGCAAATTTTAGTACTGGGAATAAAGAATTTAACGAGTGTTCCAAAATGATGTTTCTACGTATTACGAGAATAACTAGGCTACGTTCTATCTTCCTTCGTTTCCAGCATAAAACTCTTCGGGATATGAGCACTGCTCTTGTTTTCAATATTGAAATTCTTCAGATACATTGCATGCGCACTGAGGTTTTAATAAAACAATAGAGAGTTTTGAAAACTGAAAAGTGAAATTGTTATAAATCTGTAATTTTAACCATCAGAAAGAAGAAAGGCTAACTAAAAATTTTAGCTACAATCTTGGTTAAAATATTTTGGGAATTTTGGTTAATTCCTCGTTTTTAGCAATTTAAAGTTCGGACAGAAAAGTTGCTTTTTGGCAAATTGATGAATTTATTCGATTTTTTCAATTCGGGAGGGGTTTTGGACTTCCAGGCTAAATTCTGAGCCCTATTGGACCAAAAGTGAACTTAATTTGAATTTTCTGTGAAACTTTTGAATGTGTGGAGCAAATCTTACTCTCGGGTACCTAATAGCCGGGGGGGGGGGTTGGAAAAAATCTCAAAACTTAATAAGCGGGGGGGTTGGAATAAAAATGTCCTGGGTGGAAAATTTTTGAAAAGGAGGCTAATACAGCTGAATTAGGACAAAAAAGGGAACTTTCAAAAAAATTTTCCCAAAAATTAATAAGTGGGGGGGGGGGGGGGGGGTTGGAAAAGATGTCCTGGGGTGGAAAAATTAATTAGCGGGGGGGGGGGGCGGCTATTAAGTACCCGAGAGTATGTTATTCTTTCCTCCTTCGAATGGCAAAAAGATTGGATTTATAAAATTTTTAGTTTTCTCACCTCACTTAAAACTACACTTTTTTTGAAACACCCGGTAGAATATTTCGGTTTTCAGGTATTTTATCAGTTTTTTCTGTACACTTTTTGCACGTCCGATACAATATGTGGAACCGCTGATTTTACTGTTTACCTATGTAGCTCATTCATTCGAGGTTTAATCATCGATGTTTCTTTTAAGTGTGTTGCTTTTTTCTTTCCATTTCTTCAAGTTTTCGTCTGAAGTCTCCTCGATCTTCGTGCATTCGTCGTTTCATGGGGGGGGGGTATGGTTGGCGGAGGAGCGAAATCGGCCTTTCTTTGAATGGAGTGGCGGAATTTGGCGAAAATTTAGACGGAATTACGGAAATTGGGTTTTCCGACGGAGACGGAAAATCAGACAATTTTAAATGGGGAAAAAGGGAATTGGCAAAAAATATTCAAAATTCGCGGAATTTTTATCAAAAATCTAGAATTTCAAAGGAATTTTTGGTGGCGGAATTTTGGTTCATTTTTAGACGGCTTTTCATGGCTTCATAAACCTCAATTGAAACATTTTTTTCCTGAATCTGAATCTTGGGTAGGATATCAACATCTACATCATCCTCTCTCTTAAAGTCTCAATGAAAAAAGGAAGGGAAGAGATTTGTCCACTCGGTTAGCCTGGGAATGCAAGCTCAAAAGTTTGGCGAGTTACCTGTGCCAAACGCTAAGCAAGCAACAAAAATATAAAAAAACTAGACCGTGAACAAAGTTAAATCCTTGGATTCCCAGGCTAGCTCTCGGTTAACTTATCACAACTTGATCCATCAAAGCCATTTTCTCTTCATTTTTGTTTTCATCGAGTCGTTCTTTATTTCTAGCATGGAGGTATAAAGAAACAGGAGAAGTATGCTATTGTAACCATGCTCGCCCTACGATTAAAAAAATTACGAGGTATGCATGCTCATAATCTCATATATCGTGCATTTTTAATGAGCTCTTTTGTTGATAGGTGAAATCTTATTGGCTAACTTAAGTGTTGGAAATAAGATGAGACGAGATTCATTGTTTCTGACATTGGTGTAAGAAAATATTTGGATTAAAAAAAGACCTGTAAACTTGGCAATCCTTCATCAAATGATTTTTCGATCAATGTTTTATTTGAGGTGAACTCTTTTGCTTGATACTTTCCTCCAAAATTCTCCAGGTCCTCCAGCGACTTTTTGTCCACAAATTGGGTCTGAAATTGTGTTAGCCTGGGTATCCAGACTCAAAATTTCAGAAAAAAACACTCTTACCTCAACATACAAAGTTTCTAAAATTATAGAGTCTGGTGCAACTAAAAAAGTCTGATACAGTTTTGAATGACACAGTCTGTGAGTGAACCCTTGTTGACAGAATCTCAAAACTTTGGAAACCCAGGCAGACACACATAATTACTTACCATAAAACCTCTTTTACAAACTCAAAAGCCTTTCAAAACTAATTCAAACCACATCCAAACGTCAGCCACATTCATAAAGGCTCCTTTCCATCAGCCATTTTGTTTCAAAATGAACCTGTGTTTTCATTTTCATTTGTTTATGTTTTTTTGCCATGTCAGCTTTTTCCATAAATTATGCGCGCGCATCGAGAAATATCGAAAAGCCCGCGAAAATTCTGCTCAGTGACTGGGCGCGTACTGACCAATTAGAGACACTCGCATATGCAGGGACAGATATCCCTGCCAGACGAGTTACTTGAACCAGACCGTAAACCTGAGACAAGATTATAAAAAACTAGACGGTGAAAAAGTTTACGGTCTGGATATCCAGGCTAAAATTGTGTGTGCTTATAAAGAACTTTTTATTTTCTGGCTGGAGAAAATATATTTTCAGAAAAAAATTTAATGGATGACAAAATTTAACGCAAACTTATTTCGTGGAGCTAAATTTTATTTTATTCTCGTATATTAGAAGGCTAGAAACCCTCTATGCTGGTAGTAAGAATATTCAGAGCAAACTTGAGTTCTACTAAAAAGTCGTATTTCATCGGGCGAGCCTAGAATTTCTATTTAATTTATTACATAAAAGAAATCAAAAGACTTTAACGACCAATTACCGACAAATTCATCTCCTGTCTTTCTTTATACCTATTCTCTCTCAAAGCCTTGGTGATGGCTTCAACAGCTTGTTTTCGTTTATTGACGTCATCCAGACCTGGAGTATCCACAAACTTCTTTCTTGTCCAGTTGGTACGTCATCCCTGATGCAATTGTCTGCACACAGACTAGTCTAGCAAGCTAGACGACTAATTTATACATAGTAGAAATAAACAAAAAGTAATGAAGAACTAGTCGACCTTGTGCACTATCCAAACAAAAGAAAAGTGTCAATATTGCAATTATAACTTTTTGCTCTTCTGAAAAAAAAATATGTGTGGATTTGGTATTGAAAGTTTTTCTGATTTCAGATAAATTGTTTTCTCGCTACGCCTGTATAGCCCTGTATCTATTGAACAATCCAGTGTTATACACATCTACACGCACGACTCCAGTCTACACACAGACCGTATCTACGGCTAATTTCAAAATTCATTGCCGTAGAGGGTCTGTTGTCATTGTCTTTTCTCATTTGAGATTTTTCAAACCAACCACTGCGATGGAGTGTTAGTGAGAGAGGGGAGAAGGCGAGAGAAGTGTTGCTATTTAATTTATAAATCATACTTCATCGAAGACGTCTTCGTACGGGCATTTTTTTTTTATAAAACAGACAAATGCGCGCAGAGTGTACTACACTCTGGTACAGAGTACTGATGCAATAGCTACACCGGATTTGAATCTCTGGCTTTCAAGCTTTCCATTTTCCATCAAGTTTCTTGATAATATAACACAATTCAATAGTGTGTTTCTACCACTACCTAGGTTGCAAATCAAAAGGACACATTCTTTGTCTACAAAAGAAAATTCGAATTTGAAGCTGAATGTTTTACTGTAACGTCTTTTATTCATTGAGCTTTATTGCTCAATGTACATTTATTTTAAAGAGTTGATGTAGAGCCTGGGATTACATAGGCAAGTTAAGGGTTCGAGTATGAGCGGTCGGAAAATTTCACCTTTTTGCCCATTAAAATATCGAAATTTGGGAAAACTAAGGACTAGTCCAAAGGATATTAAAACATGCGTAAAAAACACGGCAGACTCACAGAAGAAGATCATGAAAATTGAATTTATAAGATAATGTGCTCGCTATGAAACACTTGTGTAAAAATAAAACTTTATTTGAGCAGGGAAAAATCTCACGAACTTACAGCACACAGAGACAAACAACTATCAGCAGAAAATATTCTGAGAAAAGTTTTCGAAGTTTCATGTTTCAATATTTCTACCAGCGTTTCACTTGCAGAGTTTGGTACAGGCTGAAGTATTCCAAGAAATTGGTTAATCTGAAATCGACACCCATTTTTTGCTGTTATAAAAAGACAAAACAAAAGCGATATAATACATGTTCATAGATGTTGTGTTCATGTATA
Source organism: Clytia hemisphaerica (assembly GCF_902728285.1). NCBI lineage: Eukaryota > Metazoa > Cnidaria > Hydrozoa > Leptothecata > Clytiidae > Clytia > Clytia hemisphaerica. Next base: position 531,183 of record NW_027103268.1, on the reverse strand, counting down.
AGGTGAAGAGTGCTTTGAAAAAACTCGAAAGTGATAGTAGTTACTACACGTAAGCGAGTAAAGTAGTGTTTTTCAATTAATAATGGCAATCTCTAAGAAAGTGGGTAAGTTTGTTGGAGTATATAAACTTTTATATAAAAGGGCGTGGCCTCGATGCTAATTAGGGAAATTCCCTTTTTTAGGATTCAAAACACAAAAATTGCAAAGTTTGGCAAAGTTTGGCTAGTTCTCAGATCCCTCGTTGAATTTGGATCAATTTCTAAACACCTCATCTTATGACCGGGGAATTTCCCTAATTAGCATCGAGGCCACGCCCTTTTTGTCAATGAATTTTGTCCACAATTATAATCATTGACATGTCCGGTCATAAGATCAGGTGTTTAGAAATTGATCCAAATTCAACGAGAGGACTGAGAACTAGCCAAACTTTGCAATTTTCGTGTTTTGAATCCTAAAAAAGGGAATTTCCCTAATTAGCATCGAGGCCACGCCCTTTTTGTCAATAAATTTTGTCCACGATTAATCATTGACATATCCGGTCATAAGATCAGGTGTTTAGAAATTGATTCAAATTCAACGAGGGGACTGAGAACTAGCCAGACTTTGCCAAACTTTGCAATTTTTGTGTTTTGAATCCTAAATAAGGGAATTTCCCTAATTAGCATCGAGGCCACGCCCTTTTTGTCAATAAATTTTGTCCACAATTAATCATTGACATGTCCGGTCATAAGATCAGGTGTTTAGAAATTGATCCAAATTCAACGAGGGATCTGAGAACTAGCCAAACTTTGCCAAACTTTTCAATTTTCGTGTTTTGAGTCCTAAATAAGGGAATTTCCCTAATTAGCATCGAGGCCACGCCCTTTTTGTCAATAAATTTTGTCCACGATTAATCATTGACATGTCCGGTCATGGTAAGATCAGGTGTTTAGGAATTGATTTAACCTCAACGAGGGGACTGAGAACTAGCCAAAGTATGCAATGGGCTGGAAATTTGAATCCTAAAAAGAGGAATTTCCCTAATTAGCGTCAAGGCCACGCCCATTTTTATATCAATTTTTGTCAAGAACTGCTCTATGTTATGTAATCTTTCAAGATCTTTTGGTTTGAAGTCAATATCTTTTTTCAATTTTTTTTTACAAAGCTTTTTAGGGGCTTTTTACGAATCCTGAATCCGAATCCGAATCCTTGAATCCCAATCCTACAATCCAGCGAATCTACCCTTCTTTTCTTGAGGAAATATGTTCTAAAGATGGTCAATTCTTTCAAACAGAAGATGAGATTGAATTCTCAATGAATCATTTTCTAAGGTCTAAGATTTATAACAGTTGACACAGGGACAATTAATGTTTCCTTTTTTTTTGGAATCAGCAAAGTTCAAAGTATACTCGTGTTACATACATTATGTCCCTAAATGCAATAAATTCGGCGCAAAAAAAAACTGAGGGACTGCATGACGTCATAAAACTTAAAACCTTAAAGGTTTTGTTTTGAAGTACAATTCAACATTTTTTTAAAAGATCCAGTAGATTTTTTATGAGGCTCACATTTGTTCTTATCCTGTTCTGAGGTATTCAAGGATTTATACCTAATTTTTACAAATTTGACCCCTAAATTGCTTGAAATTGAGTAATTTCAGGCTCAGCATCGTTCTTAAACAGTTCTTATTTTTGAGCAATTTTTAGCCTCATTGTTCTTATAAAAGGAAAAAGTGTGTAAATATGAAATTTGGTCCTTTGACAGGTATTCGGGATCCCTAATTTTCGAAAAAAAATGACGAAGACAGCAGAAATCGAACATTTTGCTAAAATTTCTTGAAAGAATGCAAGAAAATAATTAACAGTGATTTTTGAATTTCTACATCCTAATACGCTTTTTTTGAAATGTAAATGACCAAAGACCCTCAGCTTTCTGCGCCAAACTTATGTTCTTTTTGGGATATGTGATAAGTAAACCAAAGTAAAAAGTTTTTCATCCTTTTTTGAGAATTCCCTCTTAAAAATCATAGCGTATGAAATATTTTTACAGCAGTAGCCAACTTATGAACATTAAATTGTTGAGATACGAAAAAAGTAAGAGTTAGTACACTTGTGAAATACTTCAATTGCGACCCATACAACTTGTTTTAGTCAGTTTTTTTTCAACCTTATTCTTCATCACTTTGTTCAGTTTTTCCATTTAATTGTTCGTCACAACATTCTATATTAACTGTTCTCCTTTTTTCCTTGCTAGTTTTCATCGGAAATCCAGGCGTTGGAAAAAGCACTTTGCTAAATTGTTTACTGGGGCGGAGCGCATTCAAGAGTGGCGTTAACATCGCCACTGGAATTTCATACCAATTGCAAACAGAAGCTGATGAAGTGAGGGGCGTCACTTTTTGTGACACGCCCGGTCTAAAAGATGTGGCAATGCGAAACAAAGCAGCTATTGCAATCACCGAGGCGTTGAAACAAGGTGGAGAGTTTCTCGTTACGTTTACCATCACTTTGGAAGCCGGAAGAGTCAAACCAGAAGATATTTCCACCATCGAAGCGGTTGTCAAGGCAGCCCCTGAAATTAGGGACTTTGGTTTAGTGATCAATAAACTGTCGAAGAATCTTTACAATCGTCTCTCATCGAACGCTTCTCAAAAAGAAAGTGTCATCAAAGAGGTCACAAAATCCTTGACATGCAATCAACCCTCTGTTCTCCTTCTACAAAACAACGATAATCTTGAAGGTGAAGAAAACGCTCACACCAATTTACCATCTTTGTCTGATTTTGTGTTCCGTACCATGAAATCTATCGTTATTCACACAAACAATGTGCAAGATGTGAACGCTGGTCAACAATACAATGTCGCTTATCAAAGGGAAATGGCAGCTAAAATGAAGGCTGAAAAACAAGAAACCGAGCGCCTTAGAAAAGAGAGAGAAGAGGAGGCTAGGAGACAGGCTAGACAGCGTCAAGAAGCGGAGGATAGAAGGAGACGACAAGAGGCTGAACGACAACAACGCGAATGGGAATATGAACAACAACGGAGGAGGGAGCGTGAACGAGAACAAGAAAGATTACAACGTGAAAGAGAGGCTAGGCAAGCAGCAGAACAAAGAAGGCGTCAAGAGGAGATAGAAAGAGAAAAAGTGAGACAACGACAGGAAGAAGAAAGGCGTCAACGCCAACTAACATACCAACGCCAGCAAGCAGCCGCCCGCGCACGTGATGACGGCTGTATTATATTGTAGTATGAAATAAGAATAAATCTTTTTTGTTAAAAAGACTTTTTGTCACCCATATACTTGTATACACCTTATTTACTCAAGGTAAGATGGAACATTTAATGTTCAAGCCCAAAATTGAATGACTTTTAGCCAAATCCGAGAAAATAGCGAGTTTATGTATCTACCCTTTGAGAACGAAGTCTGAACAACTCGCAGTTGTGTCCCACACGATCGAGGATGGTAAAAGCACTGATTCTTCTCCTGAACAGGATTTTGAAAAAACGTTTCCGCTGCAGAAACCAGTGTATATAAACTGGCTAATTTCATTCAAGGTGAAGACAAACAGTAGAATTGTAAGAAAATAATAATATAAGTGTTTTGTACAGTTCTTAATGAATTTCATTTCATTTTCATAGAAAACAAAAAATAAAAGTGACAAAGAAAAAAAAGATCGAATAAACAATAAAATGGAGAAGAATGGAAACAATCACAGCGAAACAAGAAGAAATCCATCAGGTATATAAATCAATTGTTTATTCATTTTCCTTTATAAACTAGAAAATAAGCCCTAAGACTAAGAATATGAATTCGTTCTTCGTACATCATACTCCCGAGCTTATTCGGTATTTGTAGCGGCCGTAGCATGAAGGTAAGCTACGGTGGGCAAGGTTGTGGGTTCAATCCTCAACCGGTCATATCAAGACCTTAAAATGCTACTTGGTGCCTCTCTACTTGATACTCAGAAATTAAAAAAAAGGGTCAAGGGTGAGAGGAGAAATCTAGGGAAAGGAGAGGCGACAACAAGAGACAAGGGAGCCTACGGGTCACCCTCCACTGCAAAACTTACTTACTAGTAGCTAACAGCTGCAATTCAGTATAAATTCTGTTTTTATAATGAACACGTTTGAAAGAACAAAATTCAGTGCTTCGGACTATTTCCCCAAAACCTTCTTCAACACAAAGGTAATAAATCTGGAGCCATTAGACCTGCAAACACTCTTAAGCAATGCCTTTTCTTTAGGGAATGGTGCCACAAACAGAGAATATGTCTTATTTGCTGGTAACCCGGGGAGTGGCAAAAGCACAATCTTGAACTGCTTGATGGCATCAAGAAGTCCAGACCCTCTTCATGAAAGCCAGAGATTCAAGTCCGGTGTAGCTATTGCATCAGGGATGACGTACCAACTGGACAAGAAAGAAGTTTGTGGAGTTACTTACATGGATACTCCAGGTCTGGATGACGTCAATAAACGAAAACAAGCTGCTGAAGCCATCACCAAGGCTTTGAGAGAGAATGGAAAATATCAAGTCATTTTTGTGGTCACTTTGGAAGCTGGTCGAGTGAAACCGGCAGATGTGGCAACCATTCAATTGATCCTTGAAAGTGCAAAAGAGATAACTCATTATGGTGTCATTTTCAACAAGCTGAGCAAGCCAGTAATGAAAAAGCTGACGGCCAAAGACGGCAAGATGGCGCTGATCACTCAAGTATCTATTCAACCAGAAAAGGGAAAACCGAAGCCGCTACCATTTCCTTTGTTTTTGAAGAAAGATGGTGAACTTGAAGATGAGGATGATGCAGTTGCTGAATTCCCTGAACTGGATACTTTCTTCGGTGGGTTGCCTTACATTGACATCAAGAAAGAGAACGTCCATGACATCCCAACTGAAAGTTTTGAAGCTATGAAAAACAAGCTTGAAGATGCGCTTGACCACATGAAGAAAGATCGAGAGTCCATGAAACGACAAATGGACGAAGATCGAAAAAACTTCAGACGAACACTTGAAGAAATGAATAGAAAAGAGCAAATGGAGAGAGAGAGATTCGAAAAGGAGCGGGAAAGATCGGAGAAGAATCATGACAGTCAAATGGATATGATGAAAACACAAATTAAAGAAACAAAAGAACAAGCAGCCAAGAGTGAGGTAGCATCGCAGAAAAGCCATGAAGCTCAGATGAAGAAAGATCAACTTGATCATGCGTTGGCAATGAAACAATTGGACCAGGCACATCAAAGAAGAATGAAACAAATCGATAACAACAAAAGAAGAGGATTCTTCAGCTTTCTATTTGGCTGATATTTCTTTCACATTCCTGTGGACTAACAAGAAAAACTATTTTACAGTTTATATTTACTTCATACGAATACCATTTTCTTACAATAAAATGTCAAAAGTATACTCACCATTGATTTCTAAAGCCCTAAGGGCTAGATGGCGTGCTTCGGCTAAAAAGTGTGCCGTGGTTAGGTAGAAAATCCTACCTAGGTCACGTGACATTACATGAGAATTTCAGCGCTTGACCAATCAGAAGCTTCGCAGGTTTTCGAAAACAATAGTAACAATATTTTTTCCGATAATCATTTTTTTTAGCCTGCGATGGCTTAAAGCACGGCAACTAGCTCTTCGGGGCTTCGGATATTTTTATTCCCATTGTTGAAAACACAACTCAAAAATATCATCAATGTTTTTTAAAAAGAGTCAGTGATTGTTATGGGAAAAGTCCTCCAGAGAACCCGGGGCACTCATATGATCTGGCCTACGTCATGTGCCGCGCTTAAGGGTGTGTTTTTCAGCATCCCAAAATGCACTGTAAGGATGTGTTTATGTGAGATTGCAATGCAAAGGTCGAATTTTAAAACAAATTCAAAATAATTGATAAAAAGAAAGGTTTTTACTTCTCTCTAAATAGTAACCTGCATACTGATACATGGTTATATTTGCTCTTCATCTTTGATTCTTTCTACAGCGATTAGATTGACACATGCGCGATAAAATTTCTATTATTGGTCTTCAGATGTTGATATATTCTTTGAAAACTCAACCTCTCCTCTGATACTCAGGGTACATGTTCATCAGTTATATTTAAAATTTCTGATCCTCATGGATGAAAAACATGAGACGCTCCTAGCATACGAAATTTTGTTAACTCTCTTTTTTTAGTGCGCAAAATAAGTAGAGCTGAAAATACTCTTATAATGATAGGATATTAAGCAGATATTCGACAAGAAAAATCGGATATCGAAAATTATTCAGTCGAGCTTGATGATATTCGACGAAGCGAAGCTGAGTCGAATATCATTAAAGCGAGACTGAATAATTTCGATATCCGATTTTTCACGTTGAATATATGGTTTATCGTTCACCAATTAGCATGAAAGCATTCTAATTTTCCCTATTGCGTATTGCATTCAGTCTTTCTCTTTTTTTATGACATTTTCGAACGTTTTACTATCTTATTTAAGGATGTCAATTTCTTGTTTTTTTTTCTTTAATTACAAAACGTTCGAATTTCCTTTCTGTTTTGTTAAAAAGAACGGCATACAGGGAAACTGGGAGCCGGGAGGCGGGAGGCTGAACCGGGAGCCGGGAGTCGGGAGGCTGAAATCGAAAGTGGGAGGCGGGAGGCGGGAGGCTGAAAACGAAAGTGGGAGGCGGGAGGCTGAAATTGAAAGTGGGAGGCGGGAGGCTGAAAACGAAAGCTGGGAGGCGGGAGGTGGGAGTCGGGAGGCTGAAATCGAAGGTGATATAGGCTGAAAACGAATAGACGAAAGGCCGAAAGCGAGAACCAAGTTGCAAAGATAAACAAATCTTGTGAAGATAAACAAAGACAACGGTTTAAAAAGCACTCTCACGAGTTCCGTATCGTTTGTTAGTATACGCTTTTTCAATTATAATAAGAATCCTTACGGAGCCTGGAGTATGTAATTGATCTAAACAGTTAGCCTAGCCCATGAGGTCCAAGGTCAGTTCACCCGTATATGCAGTAGTGTTTTTTATAAGGATTTTTGAATTACGCAGATTTGCATCGGCTCGATAGTACATAGCTAGCGTGCCGGACTCAGAATCATTGACAAGAGACTTTGGTAGTTCAAGCCGGGGTCAAATTTTCAGTTTTGAAAAAAAAATTCTAAGTCGCAAGGTGTTCTAATCATTTAAAGTCTGTCTCGAAATAATTTGCAGCTGGAGACAAAAATGGCTGTAACTTTTGATAGAATTCGAATCAAGTTGCGATTAAGTGCTTGTTAAAAAGATATTCGTGAGTGGAATATTATCAAGTAAAGAAATTGAGAAAAAAAAGGAAAATGAAAATGAAAAATGAAGAAGAAAAAAATCAACTTTTTGTAGAAATGTGGTATAATTACCATTTTCACAGGAGTGATTCTTCAATCTTAGATCATCATCACCGTCAAAAAAATTTTCAAAAATATTCATTCAATCAAAAGATATCAAACAAAGTTTATTGCTGGTTGACTCTATAAAATAGTAAAAACTGGTAAAAAACGACAAAAAAACAGCCTTTTGTCGATCAACCAGCAATAAACTTTGTTTGATATCTTTCGATTGAATGAATATTTTTGAAAAGTTTTTTCACATTGATGATGATCTAAGATTGAAGAGTAACTCCTGTGAAAATGGTAATTATACCACATTTCTACAAAAAGTTGATTTTTTTCTTCTTCATTTTTCATTTTCATATTCCTTTTTTTTCTCAATTTTTTTACTTGATAATATCCCACTCACGAATATCTTTTTAACGAGCACAAAATCGCAACTTGATTCGAATTCTATCAAAGGTTACAGCCATTTTTTTCTCCAGCTGCAAATTATTTCGAGACAGACTTTAGCTACATTTCACTCTTGGTGTTTTCAAGTTAGTCTTTAATTATTGGAAATATGAACTAAAAAGGAAAATACTTTCATTTGTCTTTTTTTCTACGCTCAATGTCAATTTTCAGGATAGGACTCGAGGTTTGTTTACATCAGAGGAAACCCCGTTCTATTTAATTGTTAAAAAAATTTTCCCTATTGCGTATTGCATTCAGTCTTTCTCTCTTTTTATGACATTTTCGAACGTTTCTTTTTATCTGTTTTTGTATATGTGACATTTAAATAATTATTAGATCAAAAATGCTCGCTTTTACAGAAGAGATATTTTGCTATCGGATATCTAAAAATATTCGACAGTGCGTTTTGCCTAGAGGTGGACGATAACAGGAGATATTCTACCAATCTGAAAGAAAAAAATCAAGAACCTTGGGACCCAAACATATAAAAAGGCTGTAAGTTTTGATAGAATTCGAATCAGATAGCGGTTTTGTGCTCGTTAAAAAGATAATCCGGAGTGGAATATTATCATTAAAAAAAAATAATTAAAATATGGAATAACGAAGATGATTAATGAGAATGACGTGAAAAAAAATTCAAAAAAAATTCATTCAGTCCTGTGACTTAAAAAAGGGCTCTTTTTTTGTTTTTTTGATGGTTTTTGCAGGCAATCAATGACAAACTTTGGACAATATCTTTCGATAGAATAAATTTCTTTGAAATCATAATGATGTTCTAAGATCAAAGAATCACTCGTGCAGACTCGTGTGAATGATCTCCAAGTTATCCATAAATTGGCAGAAAATCTTTGGTCTAATCTGGATCTACCAAGCGCCTGGAGAAACTCGAGATGGAAAACGCTTTGGAAAGGGAAAGGTTCCAAATCCGACCCAACCAAATATCTGGGAATAAGCATTGGCTCGACTGTATGTAAATTGATGATAAATATCATACTGGATCGAATCAGACCGTGGTATGAGGCACAAATCACAGATGAACAAAACGGATTTAGAAAAAACAGAGGTACAACAGACGGAATTTTCACTATCAAAAGAACACAACAAATATCCAATCGAAAAGCGCAACCACTCTACTTACTGTTTGTTGATTTAACGGCTGCATTTGACCATATACCCAGAGACTGGCTATTTCAATCAATCACAATTCACTTTCCTGATAATGCTGACCTAAAACTATTCGATATCTTAGAGAAGTTATACAGTCAAATATCCTTGACCTTCTATGAAGCAAACACTTCATTCTATGTATCATCAGGTGTTCGTCAAGGAGGACCTGACAACCTCTACATTGACTAGGTCATGCGAATTTTTATTAAAAGATGTAACTTTACTGACGAGGTTAGTTTCTTTAAACATAAGTATCGAATCAATCCAAGATCGATCTCTAGAGCAGAACGACTTCGAATGCGAAATGAGAACGAGAAGCTATCAGGTGAATCATCATTCCCATGGTGTGGGTACGCAGACGACCTGATACTTTTCTTGACTGATCTTTCATCTCTACAATCAGCGTCAATACTGCTAGACAACATATTCGTTAAATTTGGTCTTCGAATCAACGAAACCAAAACCGAGACGATGATTCTCAATCACTGCTACCTCGAGACAAACTATCCTGATGGCATCATTGATATTCGCAATGTCCCGTTGAAAAATTCAGGCCAGTTCAAATATCTTGGTTCGCACATCTCTCCAAATGCGCCTAATACCGTAGACATTGAAATCAACTATCGCATTCAGATGGCACTTGGAAAATTCGCAAGTATGACAAACCTCCTTCAGAATCATGGAATTTATCTATCTACAAGAGTTAAATTTTTTAACTCCTTTGTGAAAAGTAGACTAACGTACTCTTGTCAGAATTGGAATTTGACCGCAGCGCAATTTGATAAGCTTGATTCAACGTACAGAAGTCTACTTCGCAAAATGATACGACGTGGTTTCAGTCGAGTCGATACTGAAGAAGGAGACTTTCGATTAAAAATTAATAACGCTAAGCTCCATTCTATTTGCCATACTGAAGAGCTCAGTAGTTTCATTGGAAAACAGCAAAAGATGTCGTTCGAATGTCTGTAGATCGTGGTATTAAACAGTTAATGTTTAATTCCGATAAATATCATAGAATCGGATGAACAACTCCCTCTCTTCTAGACCAGGTGTTGTCAGATAACAATTTAACTGTCGACATATTTATAAATACTTGAATATGAAATAGTGATTTTTACCTAACAATTTTTGATGATTAAAGTTTGACTTAGGTCCCATTTACTAGTTATAGTTTATATGATAAAATAATATATATAAAAGAATTACCAAACTGTAAAATAAAAGATATCAGCAAAATTTGAAAAGTGCTGGAGGAATGTACTGGTTAATTTGGTCAAAAGAAAATGATCAAGGCAGTGACTTGACAATTACTTTGTGTTATGAATCTATATTTACGAATTTCAATAAATAAATCTACATAAAAATTTCTAATATATAATGGACGAAAAAATAAAAAAAACGTTTTAGACGCACCTTGTACACGCGGGAGGGTGAGTCTGTATTTTATTTATTGGCGCCAACTTCCTTCATAATTTGGTGCAAAATCTCCATACCATGCAACTCACGTAATCGCTCCAAATATCTGTGAATACAAAAAAAAACTTTAAAGTTTGATGGACTGTTTCCATCTAATCGGAGAGCTTCAAAAGTTCATCCGTCCAACGCCAGACTTTATAAATCAGAAAGAAACTTTTCAAGTAAATTTCTAATCATTTGAGTCAAAACAAAAAAAAACAACAGGTTTTTCGCTCCAACCAATAGCGCAATCACTGCCAAGTATTGAGAACCCTTACCTATGATCTGCGGTTCCAAATTTTCCAATGGTAACAGCACAATTATATCGAACTTGCTTGGGAAAGGTTTCGTCCCGTACGATGTTTAGTAGGCAGCCCACTAAATCGTAATCGGCTAAGTATTCTACAATGGTATCTAAATCAAAGAAAATTTGATCATTATGTTTCGCCAGAGCCAGCAGGTCTATTGGAGGAATCGAGGGCTGATTAATTAACAAATCAGTCACAAATTCTCGTGAAAGACACACTGAAAATCATGAACTATCGAGGTAGAAAAAGCATCAACGACAGAAAGAAGATTTGCTATTATGAAAACCCAATTGCAGAGGATGAGAGAAATCTAGGAAAAAGAAAGTTTAAGACACAGCATTTGTATTACTTATTGTTAGCCCTAGTAAAAAGAACTCACTTATTTTGGTGAAAGAGTTCAAGCATTGCGGGATATTACCAACGATTGTTGAATTCTTCGACGTCAATAAATCCAGCAACAATGGAATGGCTAAAGGAGGAAATAGAAATTCTCGATTTCCTTAAAACGTAAGTGGTTCTTCTACATATACTGTGTATAATAAACGTTGTTAGTTTGAGTTTAACGCAAAATTTGCTCAGTGTAATTATAACCTCCAAACTAAAGAAATATTAATTAAGAATTTTGGACGTGCATGTGTAAGGGAAGAGGTTTTCACTATTCTCACCATTATCCGTTAGTGGATAATCATTTTATTTAGTCGAGAAAGAGAGAGAGAAATGGGTACCTTTTTCACTGTGCAACAGCAGTGAAACATTATTGTTTTGATTGGCAAAGATGGCTAAACACCTGATGATATGCTTCACTATTTCTTCTCGTCCCTTGTGCTTCTAAAAATAAGATGTGTATAAAAATTATTCGGGAACAAACTGGCGTCAAAAACCTGCTCATGTCATTTACCGACTGGATTTTGCTTCTTTTTTCGAGAATGCAATGTATTCAATCAATGGTACAAGACCGTACAAAATCGTATCAATCTCCAAACTTACCTTAAAAACCTTGATGATGTGATTGGGCAATTTCTTTTCGATGGCTATTTTAACCAAGTCGGTGTTGTCCTTCATAAGGTAACTCCAAATGCACATACATCGCTGAAAACAAAAAAATTAAACGAACTAAATTTCAATTTTTTTTCTTCTAAATAGTTTTGTTAAGGTGATCAACTAAAAATTACTGAAAAACAGGAATTTTTTGACAACTTTCTCTCTACCTGAGTGCTCGCATTGATCAGAGATAGGGTCGAAGGTAAGTGTTGAGTATTTTAGGAACGAAAGTGGATTGTTCTGGATTGAGACATCAAAACATACCAGAAAAATTATATTAAAAAAAAAATAAAAAAATTGGCAGTTTGGGCATATTAATACATCGCTCTTGAAGGAGGAAAACTATAACTACAATTCATGCCTCGTTCTAAAGATAATCTTAAGTGGATCATTTTAAGACTTCAAAACCTTTCAAATTTCGAGAATGAAGACGAAAAAGGAAGATGGCAAAAATTTGACCAAAAATTTCGAATTTTTACTTTTCTGAAGCTTTGACCTTCGCTGATTTCAAGTATTATGTTTTCAGATTTTTTAAATCTCTCTTGGAGCGAAAGTCACAACATGTGTCCATGTTGCCGATTTTTGGCCATTTTTTAGCCTTTTTTGGAGAGAGTGTGCAAACTACCATTTTTTTTGGAACAGACTTTTGGTTTTTACTGACCTCGCATTTCATGACGTCTGATGACAAAAGAAGTTGTGACAGATCGAGAAATAATTGGTAATCATTCTAAAAGAAAGGGAGAGTATATCTGTAAAAAATTATCAAGCGTATAAAACCAACTTTGGTGTCTCAACCTTGCTGACGGCTTAATTTGAGATTATTGTTATAGCTGGAAAGATTTCATCGTCTTAATGTTAAACATGTTTTTATGAACGTTCTTGGTTTGTGGAGACCCTCACTTCACAGACCTTGGGTAGATGAAATCCGTTGATTGACAAGTTAACAAACATTCCCAGGGTAGTGTCGACGATCTTTTGTTTGGTGACGTCATCTTTTTCACTGATGTATTTTGTCTGTTGAAAATAAAAATGAAGGGGATGTGCTTGGATGGTTATTGAGAGGGCAGTTTGAAAGGATCATCAGTATTCATATTTTCCCAAAAGGATGGGAAAGAGCAAATGTAATTATTTCCATAATATAATAATACAGGGTGTCCCTAATAAAAGTATCGAGTTTGAACATGCGATTGAGTAAAAAAGTTTGTGTGTGTTATCGCTAAAATATAAGAACGTTCTCCATCACATAGGCTCATTACAAAAGCTAGTTACAACGTATAAATTAATCAATAGCCCTTTTTACTATTCCCCTGTTGCATAAATGTACGTCTTTAAAAATCAAAATTAATAAAGATTCAAATTTTCTTCGTTGCATTTGTAAACAGGCAGAGTATGTTTTTATTGTTACGTAATGACAAAGAAAAAAGAGGGAGAGCTTAAAATACAATTTTGTGAATACACACTTAAAACTTTCTACTCAATCGCATGTTCAAACTCGATACTTTTATTAGGGACACCCTGTATATTGGGATTGGATGGAATATTTAGCATAGGAATTCTAGTTTATATCCCTAAGACTATCTGGAAACAAATTCTCTAGCAACGATTTGAAGATATTTATCTTGAACAAGACAATTCACTTACATACTTCGAAAAATTTATCGAGAAGATTTAGCACGTCAGGCATCATTCATAATTGGAAAAGTTTTCGCGTATTTTGATGGAATTCAATTTCAAAAATCAGCAAGACGATTTCTCCGAAATTAAAATTATCAGCTTTTATGAACGAAATTTATCATGTTGTTATTACTGTGTTTCATGGTAAAATTGAAATTTGTCAATTGGGAAAAACTTCCGAAAATGGGTAAATTTCTACTAATTATACCGAGAAGAAAGTCTTTTGAGGAGAAGCAGACGGAAGCTCGTTGTTTTTAGATAAAATAGAATTTAAACAGCAAAAGTTTTGTATTTTTGAGATTATTTGAGATGTTAAAAATATCTAAGTAAAAATACAAAAACTTTTAGTTAACAATGGTATCGATAGAATTTGCCAAGGACACCATCAACGAGAATGTCTTCTTCAACGAAATCATTTGCTCGACGTTTTCCATTTGTTTTGATAACACCAGATTCTTCAACAAGATATCCAGATAGTTTTTGTTGATATTTTCGAATCTCTCTCAATTCACCAATGATGGATCGACGTTCTTTTGAAGCATGGTGTTTAGTCATTCGTCGTTGATGGTCGTTCAATTTCACATTACGGACCTTGTGTAAGCAACCATTCGACTTTCCACCAGAGTTGGAATATTTTGTGTCGTCAAAGATGGACATTTCATTGAACAAGAAAGATAACCGATCGATATCTGAAGATGGTTTTTGGTAACCATTGATTTCGTCTTGGTTCATTTGGTCAATGGAATCCAACAAATGACATTCGAGTGTTGTGGACGTTTTGGTGAACGATCTCAATGACCATTGTTCTGCTTGATGTTGTTGAGAATGAAGATTTGTGTTTCTTTTCATTGGAGATAATTTGAAGTAAGGTTGTTTTGGCGATGCACAAGAATTCTGTCCTACATTTTGAGGAGCAGAATGTATTTTCCTTGCAATAAAATTATCCCCGAAAGAGTTGGGTTTGTTTTGGTCTTCTAATTCTTCATTCCACATTGCAGTAAACAAATGATGGCGAGCACTTCGTTGTCTTCTTCTCATCGGTTTCATGTCACCCGATTTTGATCCGATCGGGGAATTTAATAAATCTGGCATATTTCGAATGCCTTCTGCAAGCATTAACGGCTTGCTAAATTCCATTTTTTACAATAAATACAACTATATATCACTTTTTTCACTGAAAATCGTTTTTTTCTCTCGAAAAACGACTTGCTTCTTCTTTTTGAAAAAGCGAGAAGAGGCGAACTCAAAAAAATTAAATCTGACGTCAAATATTTATACCTTTCAAACAATCAAAAATTATGACGTCAATTCAAAGAAAAATTTTTCGATCGAAGAAACTCCCCAAAGTGCTCAAGTGCTTAAAATATTTTAAGTTTGAAATATTTGATTTTACTATCAGGTTGTTTTTTTTATTTTGGCTACCTATGAGCTTTTAAATCCATTTTCCAAAAAGTATAAAAGCACAGAAGCGTCAAATTTGCGCCGATGAGCTCAAGATTCCGCCTATGGCTCAAGATGAATTTTGTCTAATGGATGACTGGATTCCTTCATTCCAATGTTTACCCTATTGACCCCAAGATTTTTTGTATCGATTCTTGTATCCCCAGGGGGGGGGTTAGAATCTACCACCCTCGATTATTTTTGATCTACAAGAGGTATGGTCATGAAATTTGGTACGGATGTTCTTCATCATAAAACAAATTTCAAGGAAGAAAAAAATTTAATGATGTCATTCAAAAAGCGATGACGTCATCACAAACTTCCCACATTTCGGAAAAAAACCCAAATATATGGTTTACAAAAATGTCTGTCGCAGTCGAACCAATAAAGATATTTAGATTCTGTTTGAAGAATCTGAAAGATAAAAGGCTGCCTTTCAACATAATTGATGGTTTTGCATTTTCCATGAATATTTTTTACTTAAAATCTATGCTGAAGATTAGTAGAATTTTCAGAATTTGATGACGTCATCAATATTTCTAAATATTTCTAAATTTTTTTCTTAATTTTCAAATTCACATTGTAAATGCCTATCACGTGTCAAAATTTGAAAATGATTGAATAAATAGTTCAGAAGTTATAAGCAATTTTAACTGGGTTTTATGTCATGTTTCACAAAAAAGTCATAAAACCTGATCTGGACAACCTGCGACCCTAAAATTTTGCACAAATTCTCTTAATAAGATTTTGTTAAAAGTCAGAAAATTTCAAGTCGTTTAAAAGATTTTTATCCGAAATATACACAAAAGAACTCCAGCATGGTAGATTCTACCCCCCCCTGGGGCTAATAGAGTTATTCAATAACTTATTACTTATTAAAAGCTTTTGACTGAAAATTTCGCCGGAAAAGTGTGGCCTTTCACAATAATTGATAATTGCAAAGTATATGAAACATTTCTTTCTGCATTCCGTGTGTTTAGACAAAGCAATCAAGGGATTTTAGATAGTTCAATCTTTTGCAAACAATTTATAAAAATTGGAAACAAAAAGGTTTGTAACCCATTAAAACTTTTTTTGTAAAAGAGTAAGAAAGTAATATAACATTATATTAATGTCTTTTTAAGGTTCATAACGTCATCTTTGTAATTACTCTAGGAATTTGAGAAAAAAAATCTCATTTGCTCAAAGTTGGGGAGGCTAAAGTCTCCCCAGTCTCCCCACTTCCGCCGGGCCTGGATAGGTAACTTAAAAAAAACAAACAAGTTTTTAATGTTGAGACTTACCATCAGCGATATGGAAGGCCTCCACAATTGTTCACTTTTGAAACGATTTCGAATGGCAGGTGTGAGAAAGAGGTTGGATACAGTCGTGATACTGGTGTTCATTACGGAAAGAAAGTTCAACGAAACTTGTTGCTGGCTCTCGAACGGTAAGCACAACAGCTCCTATGGTAAAGAGAACATACTTTCTTTAATGTTATGAACATTTCACAAGTTTGAAAAAAAAAATATTCATGCAGTCAATATGTTTATTGGCCCAGCGCTAGCGAGTGGGCCTTTAAAGAGAGTGTCACTATTTTTTTTCCGTGTTTCCTTCTGTGTGTCCGTTTTGGTAGAAACGGCGCTTTATACCAGTAACACACTTTTTGCCGTCTGGAGAGGGAAAAGCTTGCGAAAGTCGGGTACTGGCTAAAAAAAATATATTTTCTGATTTCGCGCTCCTTAAACAACAAACGTTTTCAAAACAAAACAGATACAAGATGGCGGTTGAAGCGAGGAGATTGATTTCATGTGTTGATTCTTACTTTCTTGAACATTTTCTTTGCTTTAGTGGTCAAGAGACTTTCAAACCAAAGAAACTTTGTAGTGATTTTTTTTTGTAAACTTTTTCAACATTCTGTCATATGTTATAGTTTTCATAAAGCTTTCTGAGTGAAAATTCTATACCTTAAATCAATTTCTGACTTTCACTTTTAGTTTCTTGTTTTCAAAAAGACTTGATTCTGGAATTTGCTGATGAACACTAAAATGGAGTTCATGTGTAAATTATAGCAAGATTGGAACTTTTTCAATCATACTACGTGTGAAAATGGTTATTTCTAGATCTGTCTCGTTTAACGAATTGGTGGCTTGATTTTTCAAACTCAACACGGAATTATTTCAAATACCGATATTAAATGGAATATGGCAATGGAGACTAAAATGCAGCTCATGTGTAAATTTGAACAAGATTGGAACTTTTTCCATGATGCTACGTGTGAAAATGGTTATATATATATTTCTAAGTCTGTCTCGTTTAACGAATTGGTGGCTTGATTTTTCAAACTCGACACGGAATTATTTCAAATACCGATTAAATGGAATATTGCAATGGAGACTAAGATGCAGCTCATGTGTAAATTTGAACAAGATTGGAACTTTTTCCATGATGCTACGTGTGAAAATGGTTATATATTTCTAGATCTGTCTCGTTCAACGAATTGGTGGCTTGATTTTTCAAACTCGACACAGAATTATTTCAATTACCAATTAAATGGAATATGGCAATGGAGACTAAACTGCAGCTCATGTGTAAATTTGAACAAGATTGGAACTTTTTCCATGATGCTACGTGTGAAAATGGTTATATATTTCTAGATCTGTCTCGTTCAACGAATTGGTGGCTTGATTTTTCAAACTCGACACAGAATTATTTCAAATACCGATTAAATGGAATATGGCAATGGAGACTAAACTGCAGCTCATGTGTAAATTTGAACAAGATTGGAACTTTTTTCATGATGCTACGTGTGAAAATGGTTATATATTTCTAGATCTGTCTCGTTCAACGAATTGGTGGCTTGATTTTTCAAACCCGACACAGAATTATTTCAAATACCGATTAAATGGAATATGGCAATGGAGACTAAACTGCAGCTCATGTGTAAATTTGAACAAGATTGGAACTTTTTCCATGATGCTACATGTGAATATGGTTGTTTCTGGATCTGTTGTGTTTTACGAATTGGCGGCTTGATTTTTCAAACTCGACACAGAATTATTATAAATACTAATTTTAAATGGAATATGGACATGGTAAATGTAGACTAAAATGCAGCTCATGTGTAAATTTGAACAAGATTAGAACTTTTTTCATGCAATGATGTTGTTTCTTATGGAAGTTGAATTTAATGATATTTTGAATTTGATTGTTTACCTTCGGGTAGAAAGTTTCGAGCTTTCAACATTCAATTTATTTTTGATTGACTACTGTACATTATGTTTCGTTTATTTTTTCACTTCCCTGTTCTAAGAAATGAAGAAAGGGAGAATTATCCTTGTCGACTTATTTTTCATTTTATTTTGCTCGACGCAGTAAAATTTTAAATCCTTTGGACATCCCTTTCCTGAAATCTTGTTAAACATTTTTTGGAATTTTTGGAAATCGCGTAAATTACGCTTTTGCTGGGCCTTCACGCCTAACGGGCTTCTTGTTAGCGTATTGAGGCAAGACAGAAGCTTTTTTAAACTGGTACGGCAAATGAGGAAATTTAGGCGGTTTTACCGACGAAGAGGAAAATTTCGGGTTTTTTTTGTAAACATCTGGTACGGCGGCCGCCGTACCTGCCGTCATGCCTTGTAAAAATAAAGGATCTTGGATTGTCACGGGTGGGAAAAATGAATTTAAAAGGTTGGTTACTTACTAGACTGTACCAAACTCTTCTTCGCTGATTGAAAACATAACGCGAAGTTCTACACACGGCAAGATTTTCGAAAGTATGAAAAACACCCGTTGGCGGGTTGGCACAGGCTAGTTACTTACCATCATTTTAAAGATTCCAGGTACAAAATTCTCCGAAAGTTTGTCTTTGAACTTTATCACAAATCTAAATAATAATGATACAAATAATACGATGACTGATTTGACAGAAAAACGAGCAATAATCAATATCGGAAGGGATCACATAATCGGACCTTTTTACGCCAATTTTGAGCTTAGCTCAAAGAGAGGTGCTGAAATCATCCAACATATAAACGACTTCAAAACTATATCTGAACATTTGGAAGCAATTGGTGATCCAATCGCTGAACATGACTTGGTAATCATACTGACCAGTAGTTTGAATGATGATTACAATTTCCTGATAACCGCATCGGAGACAATCGCTGAGGACAATCGGTAAGAATATGTTAGGGACCGTTTGATTCATGAAGAAGAGAAATTTAAAAGCCCAATGTCGAAAGGGAAATGTGACGATGCATTTCTGTCGAAAACTCCGAAATTCAAAGGTCGAGATCGTAAAAGCAAGGATAAAAAGTCGAAGGAGTTAACCTGTCACTACTGCCATGAGAAGAATCACTTTGCTCGAGATTGCGCAAAGAAGAAAGCCGACGAGAAAGCCAAGAAGGAAAAGGCTAACCTTGTAACCGATCAACAGCCGGAGATTGCCTTGAAGTCGAACCAAGAATCGAGCGGCAACGAATGGTGGATCGATTCCAGAGCATCACAGTATATGACTTATGAACGAAAGAGTATTGATAATTAAAAGAAATTTGATCAACCGTTAAACATTCAATTGGCGGATGATAGTCAACTACAATCGTTTGGAAAAGGTCAAGTACGCGTGACTGTCTTGAACGGTAAAGAGAAAGTCGACATTCTTATGAATGATGTCTTATATGTTCCAAAGTTGAAAAATAAACTGTTTTCACTTCCATCCGTAACCGAGAAAGGAGCTGCAGTCGAATTCAAAGGACAATCATGTAATTTGAAAATCAACGAGAAATATTGCACGATTGGTCAAAAACATGGAAAACTGTACAAACTGAATACTGTCGACGAGGCTTGTTATGTTACTCAAGCTCGACATGAACGTTTCGGTCATCTAGGCTACGAAAGCCTGAAGTTCTTGAATGAGAAAGAACTTGTCAATGGTTTGCTCATCAATCCTGAAAAATCGGTCGATTCCAAATGTGAAAGGTGTGCTCTCGGAAAGCAGCACAGAAATTCGTTCACGAAGAGTTCAGATTCTGAGACAACCACTTGAGTTAATGTGACGTATGTGGACCTATGAGTACCGAATCTGTCGGAGGATCAAAGTATTTCGTCACGTTCATTGATGATTATTCAAGATACACAGTACTGTATACAATGACAGCTAAAAGTGAAACTTTGTCGAAATTCAAGGAGTATGTTAGTTTGATGGAGAATACCACTGGTCAGAAAGTGCAGAAACTGCGAACAATTAAACGTCTTCGTATCGACAATGGTGGAGAGTACACGTCCACAGAGTTCAATCGATACTGCAAAGACAAAGGGATTCAACGTGAGTTTACAATCCCTTATTCTCCACAACAAAATGGTGTTTCAGAGAAGATGAACCGTACTATCCTCGACCTCGCAAGATCAATGCTTCATCAAAGCAACCTTGGATTAGAATTCTGGGTTGAAGCCGTCGCAACCGCTGTCTACATTCGAAATCGCAGTCAGACATCGAAGCTGAATGATCAAACGCCTTTTGAATGCTGGTTTGAGAAGAAGCCTGTTGTTAATCTACGTGTGTTTGGATGTAAAGCTATGGTTCACGTTCCGTCTGAGAAGCAGAAGAGTAAGCTTGACAAACGTTCCATATCGTGCATCTTTGTTGGTTATCCAAATGACAGCAAAGGATACAAATTGTTCAATCCTGAAAACCGGAAAGATGATCAGCAGTAATGATGTCCTGTTCGAAAAGGAGTTTCCACTCGTTACCAGAAATTCTAAGGAAAAGGACATAGTTGATGAACAGTGCCAGTTTTATTTCGATAATGACATTGACCCTCCATCGCTCCTGTAGTCGTGCAAGAGGCTGTACCGGAAGCTGTACCAGAAGTCGTTCCTGATCAAGCTGTTCAAGAAGAACCTGTCGAGGTTCCTCAACGTACTCAACGTGATCGTAAGGCGCCTGATCGTTTAGGTGTCATCACTGGCAATTGGTGGAAATTTACGAATGTTGCTGTTGATTCCAATGAGCCCCAGACCTACTATACACAAGCAACAACCTGTGAGAAAGCTGAACACTGGCGGAAAGCTATTGATGATGAAATAAATTCGCTAGGTGTAAACCATACATGGACTTAGTTGATTTACCTGAAGGCAAAAATGTTGTCGGTAGTCGATGGGTCTTCAAAGAGAAACGAGGTGCAGATGGCGAGATTACGAAATACAAAGCTCGTGTCGTCGCCCAAGGTTATTCTCAAGAGAAAGGGAATGACTATGATGAAACCTTCGCCCCTGTCGCCAAGTACAATTCGTTAAGAACTGTTTTAGCTGTTTCCAACGAATTAGATCTCGATAAACATCAGATGCATGTCAAAACTGCATTTTTGAATGGTGAATTAGATGCTGAAATTTTCATGAAGCAACCAGAAGGCTTCGTGAAAGATCCTTCCAAAGTCTGTAAACTGAACAAAAGTATCTATGGACTGAAACAATCTGCTCGTCTATGGAATGTCACTATTGACAGTTATTTGAGATCAAATGGGTACACAGTTGCTGATGCTGACCCATGTGTTTATTCGAAATGTATCAAGGAAGACGACACAACCTCTTTGATCATTATTGCTGTATACGTCGATGATTTTACCCTCACATCAAACGATATCAATTTGCTCGAACGGGAGAAGAAGAATCTAGCTGAGAAGTTTGATATGGTCGATCAGGGAGAGATTAATTACATACTTGGTATGAAAATTCGTAGAGTGGGATCATTCGAATTGATCAATCTGCTTATTTTCGCTATGTTCCGCAACGATTCGGTATGGCCGAATGCCGAAAAATCTCAACACCAATGGAGACAGGAAAGTCTTTCGAAAAACTTGCCCCTGATGAGAAACCTGTCAACATGAAGAATTATCAAGCTGCTATCGGTTCCTTGATCTATGCGTCGATCGGAACTCGTTCAGATCTGTCTTATTCAGTGGGAGTATCGAGTCAATACATGTCCCATCCAAGTGAAGAACACTGGAAAGGTGTTAAACGCGTATTTCGTTACATCCAAGGAGCTTTGGATCATTGTTTAGTTTATGTTTTATGGGAAAGACTTACTCTTTGACCAGAGCTAGATTGTTCAACAGTCCGATGGCAACGATGGCCATCTCTCCGCCTTGTCCAATCAGTGGAAGCAAAAGGTTTAGTAATCTGTGTGTGAGAAAAAAGGATGACAGTGAAGGCACAAACGAAATCCATTTAAATATTAAATTAGTAACGCTACGCTAGTTTAGCTATCATCCGTCAAAAAGTCGAGACATTGACAATTTAAAGCTCGCATGAAGATCCTCGATGACTTAAGGGCTCTGACCATAGTCAAACGATCGAATACGCAGATTTGGAGAAAAAAACTTTTGTTTTGAGTTCCTTGACACTTTTAACAAAAAATAAGTTCTTTCTGAATTTATTCTATCAAGAGTAATTAGCAATTAAATTACAAAAATGACGTTATGAACCTTAAAAAAACGTTATGAACCTTAAAAAAACGTTAATAAAATGTTATATTACCCTCTTTTACAAAAAGTGCTAAGTTTTAATGGGTAATTTTTTTTTAATTGTTTGCAAAAGATTGAACTATCTAAAACCTTTCGGAAAAATTTTCTAAATTGATCTTTCAAAAGTTCTCTTTTTGCGCAAAAAATTGGGACGAAAAATTGGTCAAAAGCCATTTTCAAAATTTTGAGACAAAGAAGCTTTTACAAACATTTTCCGAAAATCTATTGTTAGTTTGGTTAAAGATACACCATCTAGTGCAAAAATCTTTTCAAAATCTTTTTTCTTTGCCGAATATAAGCTCCTCAAAGTTGAAATACTGGTCTTCGCAAAAGTCTTCATTTTCTTCTTCATCAAATTTTTTCAATGCAATTTTTGAATTTTCAGATTCAGGAATAGTTTGTCTAACAGAAAATGTATAACATGCCCTAGTTTTGTTGGTTACATTAGTCAGAAAACACATTTTAAACACGGCAATAATGATAAATTCACTATGGTCAGAGCCCTTAATTGAGCCACACAATTTTTTCACATCTAAGAAATTTTCACTTTTCATGTGTGTGTGTGTCAATTAAAAAGTGTCAACTAAGGATTATTCCATCTTCTATCTTTTTTTTTTCGATTTTTAGCTTAGGATCCTAAAAAATTCAAAAGATGACGTACGGAATGGTCAGAGAATATAAATGCAAGTTCTTTATCTTTAAGGTTTTAAAAAAGCTGGCTTTCGCTCATTCGACCTTATTCGAAAAATCCAATTCGCTCGAATTACAGAGAGATTCTAATAATAGAAAGCACTTTACGAAGGGGTTTCCTTAACGGGGATTCAAAATGAGTTCGAATTATAGAATGATTCGGATAATAGTAGTTCGAATTAACGAGACTCCTTCTTTCAGTTAAAACATTCACTCTTACCTTTCCATTGGACAATTTTGGTTCATCAAAGCAACTGATTGTTTGTGGACAGACAGTCTGTTCAAGAATTGCAACGCGTCAACTTTATGTTCGATTGGCGATTGTTCGTCTAACATTTCCACTGTTACATACAGTGCACCTCTCATTTCACCGGCCATCTTCGAATTTTGCTCTGATGTAAGATGAGAAGAAAAGGAAAACCAATGTAAGCAATTTTTCCCTTCAGGAAGTCGTCAGGTATTAGTTCAGGAAAAAAAGCCACTTTGAATAAAACCATAAAAGAGAGAATTTAAGGTTACAGTACCTGCAATAGATCATGGATCGGGGTATTTTTCAGACTGAACAGGTGATAAACGCTCGACATTTGGGTTTTCGAAGTGTCTCAAAAATCCTTAAATGAGTAAACTGACTTTCGTTCAAAGTAGATAGAGTACAAAAAGAAACAAGGAAATGGGGTCATGTATGTTTGGTTTAGACCATTTGGAACGGAGTTAGACCACGTAAATTTGTTATAATGGCCGTTTTAGTCCTTTTTCTGCAATATTTTTGTTTCAAATTTTTAAAGATTCTAAACATCCCTAAAGCCCATTCATTTGAAGTGTGCACTAATGCAATAGTGCTTGTTTTGCTTTCCATTTTCAACCGATACTTCAATTCTAACATATTATGTATGTAACGTTACAATTCCTGGGAAAAATAATTTATAAATATTTAGAAAATGAAGCTGAAGATGAAAAATGAAGAATAGAAAATTTTTATCTTTTATTGCATGAAACTTAATTTTCCCGTAAACTTCTTGTATCGAAAATTACAGAAGTAGAAGTTTTCTCGTTGGGTTCGAAAAACATCGCTTGCTGTTTTTTAACCATACCCCTCACCGTTAGAGTTTTCAGTTGAGGTTTAGAAGCTCCCTGAAATATCAACCACTTGCTTTTATCAAATTGACACCAAGGGAAATAGCAAACAATTAGGTACAAGCTTACCGTCGTCAAGGACAAGTTGTGACAACAAACAAATGCATTTGTTTTTTATGCTGACGTCATCAGATTCCTCTATTCTAAGAAAATAGAAAGGAACGATTGTTTGAGAAGTGTGCAAAAACAGTTTCACTATAAGACTTTCATTGCAACAACCTTTTTTTCATTTGGTTATTAATAAAGAAAACATACTTAGTCTATGGTTTGATGAGAGTGTACACTCTGATAGACTTTTCTTTTACCTTTTCAAAGTATTGTTCTCCTTGAATATCTTAAATCCTTGAAACTGACGAAAACCTGAGACAAATTAAGAAAAATGATTATGATAACGGAAGTAAGGCTACAACAAATCTCATGCATCGTAGTTGAAGTTCCCGAAGTAAAAATTTAACCGATTCTGATAAGTGATTTGTTAGTTGTTCGAGACAAATAAAATTATAAGACTTCTCCCATGACTTTTTTAAGAGGGGAGTTTAGCCAAAGAGAGCTACCTAGGAATTGCATAGCGTTTACGATGACACTTAAACTATACGTGAAGTCTGCATTCAAGAAAATACAGGTGGATGCCACGTCATATTTAACTTCACTTTGGTGTAAGGATAATTCCAATTCTAGCATTTTCGTGACTTGTTTTTGTTAGGTAGAGCATTCTTGAAAAGCACTGAACATACAAGAGTAATGGTTACCAGGTTGCCCTGACAATTTAAGAGACGTTACACCCGCTTACCAACTTAATCGAAGTAAGGCGATCGATATTGATGTTACTTGAGGACATAGGCGAGTAATACAACTTTTTACTATCTAGATCACAAAAGTGACCGAGAAAAATATCAAAAAGAATTATTACCTACCTGATCTGAAAGTTTCGTCCCGACAACACTTTGCAAGGACGGTTAAACTTTTGGTGATATCTTTACATGAACCTTTCCTTAACTTATCAATCTCATCTTTCATCTGTCGCATGCCATCGTCACCTTCTGTCAGTAGGTTGTTTGCCTTCACGAGAAGAAAAATGTTTTGGAAAGGTTAAAATTTTGATTCTAAAGTCTATTCACGATAAGTGTGCACTCTTTTTTCTTTTACCTATAACTTTTGAAGGAACTCTTCAATCTTTATAAATTTGGTATCATTGGAAAGATATTAGTGAGTGGAACAATTTAAAATAAAAAAATCTTCAAAAAAATTCTAAAAATGAAGATGAAAATGAAGAAGAAAAAAATGAAGATCTTGTAGAAAAGTGCTACAACTATCATTTTCACTGAGGTGAATCCTTGATCATCGAACGTTATCACTGTGAAAAAAATTCTCAAAAATAATCATTCAGTCAAAAGATATCAAACAAAGTTATAAGCTGATTGACGTCTAAAAACGCTGTTTTTTGCAGTTTTTTGCGTTTTTTGGGGGTCAATCACTTATTAACTTTGACTCCTAACTTCATATTTAATAAATATTTTAATAAAATTTTTTCACAGTGATGATCTCCTAAGATCAAAGCATCTCTCCAGTGAAAATGAAAGTTATAGCAGTATTCTACAAGATCTTCCTTTTTTTCTTCTTCACTTTCATCTTCACTTTTAAAATTTTTTAAAGATTTTTTTATTTTAAATTGTTCCACTCACTAATATCTTTCCAATGATACCAAATTTTTAAAGATTGAAGAATTACTTCAAAAGTTATAGGTAAAAGAAAAAAGAGTGCACACTTATCGTGAATAGACTTTAGGTCAGAGTATTTTGTTTTTAATATTTCTGTTACCCTTTGAGAGACTTTCGAAGATTGAGAACCCGACCCTTATCGTTTGCACATACCGAACACACATTCGCCTATACTGCTGGCATCCACTAACGGATTCGTGCTTCAGACTATTATTTGCCAAGTACAAGCTAAGATAAATAAACTATTGTAATCAAGAATTAAGTTTAAATTCTTTTTGTCCCCCAGCGGTTTACGTAAATGCGTGAAATGGCTCTTTCACTTGCAATGCGTGAAAACTAAAAAAAAAGCTGCGTGAATGCGTGAATTAGAAACTTTGTGTGAAGAACAGATGTCTAAGTTGCGTGAATTTTGAGAAAAAATTGCGTGATTGCGTGAATTGAAGGTCCGTTAGGGCCTCTTTTATGACGATTAGGGGGAAAATTCTTGAGTGTAAAAAATACTTATCTGTAATCGTTAACGATTCGTTAACAAAAAGTAGACGAATGTGAACAAACTCTAACCTTTTCTTCATTCTGATGATCCAACCTTCTCTTTTCCACTTCCTCCAAATATTCTAAAATATCATTGATAAAAATAATTGGTTTGAAAAGTAGGTAAAACAAAAAGGGTTGCCATCGATTGGTAGGGGTTAGATGACCCAAAGCCTTTTGTTCACTGTCACGACACAAGAAGGAAAGTGACGCAGCTAAGAGAAAGCAATAACTGATCATTTGGCATCACCTACCGTCCGCTAACTTTTTATGTTTTTTATCCATCTTGATGAGGAACTGAAAAGTTTCTATAGCCTGCAAGTAAAAGGTAAATCAATCATATCAACACACATCATCTTACTTGACTTTTCAAAAATCTGTTATTTTATTGCATATTTGTCTTAGACGGGACGGGAGGTAGGTAAATTTGCTATTGTCTTTATATACGACTTTGGACCGAGGGCTAAGGGTTAAGCAATAAAATGAAGAAATATGTATCATGAGTAACCATCGTCAGGGGGGGGGGGTAATCAGGTTGATGAATGCATAACGTGTAGAGAAGCGAGACATAATCAATATGAAGGGACAAACCTCTTGGAATCGATTAAGATACATCAATGATCTCCCCTTGTGCACGTATAACTTTACAAATGTCTCGTCCAACTATAAATATTGTAAAAAATATTGTATAAATATCTTGTATAAATATACACGATAGGTTAATGGACACATCTCAAGTGTGGCTTTTATTCTTTTCCTAAATATGATCACTTAGCTTAAGGCAAAATGGGTATTGGGTAAGTAAGGGTTACAAAAATACCCCCTCCTTGACAAAGAAAAAAATCTTGGAAGTAAACAAACTGTAGAAAGGAAGTTGGGAAAAACCTAACCAACAGTTATTCATTGACTTTTTCTGGTAATCATTTGAAAACAGCTTAATATTACAACATTGCCATGGTAACTTTTTATTCTCCAATTCAAAAAAATATTAAACACTTCTCAAAAATAAATCACGTTGTCGAGCCAAACCAAATCAAACTACATTGTGTGTATACGAAGTTTTTGAGAGTAAGAAGGAAAGTGTTTTTCACTGCAAACTAAAGTGAAAGCTTATCGAAAAATAACGAGGAAAGGTAAAATAAGAAAAAAGTTTCATTTCTCCTTATACATCATAGCTCATCTACCATTCACGCAACATAAGAGCATAATAAAGGAAGCATAAAAAGTTGACCAATTGCAACTGCTAGTTTGTACAGTTTTCAAAACACGTCTGTGGAACTGAGCCTGTATAACCATCTAGCTCTTCTTATTTTTCAGTAAAGAAGACCAAGAAGGGGAACCATCATGGAAGAAGTTTGTGATCGTTTATTGGAGCGAATACAGAGCGACCCCAACGTTCGTGGATACAAAGAATCTCACGTTTTATTGGCGAACCTTTGTGAACTGTTCAACGAAAGATTTGAAGAGACGGAGCTCATGATTACAGGTTCTTTGCATAAAGATTTTGAGTTTCTCTCTTGACTCCCTCATATTACGAAACAAAATCCATTGGGTATTTGTCGATTTGTGAGCCCTCTCCAACTTCGAAATTTTAGGATTCTCGAGAAAACAATGTCTAGTGCCAACATTTCCATTTTCACGTAAGAAATTGAAAAGTATCGATAAATTGAAAAGTATTAGAACAAAGAGATCATATTCATATTTGTTTATAATTCAATTCGTAGGGAGCACCATGGAGAAAGGGAAGGTGGTGTGGGCCAATGATGTGGGAGATTTGGATATCTTGGTATTCAACAAAATGCCTCAACATCTCATCGATACCCAACAAGTGAAAGACGTCCCTCGGCATCCTGGCTTCGTTTACATCATGCGGGACGGTGAACACATCACCACCAAGATGCTTAAAGATGGTACACCAAAGGTGATGGACGAGACCATCATGCCCATGCTGCAGATCGCTTCCATTGAAGGGAAAGGTCTCTTCAAAGTTGTGCACGATCCCAACGGGCCTGCTACAAAGATCATTCTGCTCAGTAATCTACAATCTTTGAATGAACAATGGAAAAACATGGGTGATATTAATTACAACGAAATAGCACTCTTTCAGAACTTCGTTCGCGTTGGATTGCCTAGTGGCCCAAACAGACAAAACCTTACGAGCGAACAAGAGGAGGAACGGATCGAGAAGGCTACTTCAGCGTTGAAAGAGATATCCAAGCGAGAACGTAAAGATATATTTGAATTGAAAGATCTTTTAGTCAATGTTGTACCCCCAATTTTGGGGATGGAAAGTTTAAGTGAAATGTCGACATCTGCACCGAAGAGCACAAAAGAAGATTTGAATGGAAGTAATGAAGCAGAAACCAAAGATGTCGAATCGACTAAAACAAACCCGCCTACCATCATCCACTATGAAGAGAAATTAGATATGGCGTCTTCAATTCCAGAGACAACCACCCGACATGCCAAATCGGAGGAGTCGAATCCATCGAAAAATGAGGAGCAATATTTAAGCAACAAAGTCATGAACCATGTAGACGAGTGTGTAGAACCAGTACCAACCACGCAAGATCAAGTAGGTATGACGGAGGATGAGATTTATGCTGAAGAGGGGGTGCAACCGTCACCGAGAACTTCCTCGGTAACCAGTCAACAAACTGGTAAATCGACTGAATGTAAAAGTAAAACTGAAGCGTATATGATAGATCGTGTTGCAAAAGAGGTATTCGGTGCGATGAAAAGAAGAGCAAATGAAATGACAGGATCACAAGCCGCCAATGATGAAGTCAACGCAAACGTCGATGATGGAGAGTTCTCACGTGAGATTGGCATCGATATCGTCATTGCTTACAAATTGACCGAGTGGCCATCAATCGCCACCGGATTTTTCCAGAGAACGGAACGTCAATGGCCGTCTGTTGAGACAACTGAAAAATTGAAGATGAGCTCAGTCTTTGTTGTGGTTAAACATCCAAAGACAGATTTAGCAGAAGAAATGATTCCATACTGTTTCCGTTACTCTTTTTCACACGGTGAGAAAATCCTTTGTCAAGACATGAATGAGATCCAGTCAAAATGTTATCGACTGATGAAACTTTTTCACAAGTCCGTGCTCAAGAAAACGTGCGAAGGGAAGACGTCCTTTTCTTCGTACCACGTAAAGACAGCAATTTTCTGGGTAAGTGAGATGAACGGTGAGGAGATTTTCCAAACAGAGAATTTAGAAATCTGTATCACACTCATCATATCGTTTCTGTTGACCGCTGTCCAAGAGAGACATTTGAAACACTTCTTCATCGAGCAAGCTAACCTCTTCCAATATTTCAGTAATAAAGAGTTCGAAGAACTAGAGATCAAATTGAATGAAGCCATGACCAATTTAGAGGAAGCCTTTGAAAGCGTGGAATGTGAGTTCATTGCAATCTCAGAGGATGTAGAAACCAACACCGTGGTACTATCAGCCGGAGAACAACCAGAAACGAAGGGAAATGCGGCGAAGGATGACCGATATTTCACTTTGTACACACGTTGGTCAGAAACGTACGACCGATTGACAACACATCTAGCACAAGAAGTACACGATCCAACCTCTGATAAAGAGGGAAATGCGAAATTTCCAATGGAGCTGAAACAATTATTCAGAGACAGTAAGATGACTTATGAGAGCATGTTGAATACATTTGCAACCATCAAAACGAGCATGTACACAAAACACAGCTTGAATCCCGCAGACGCGCGACGTCCCATCGAAGATGTAGTCATGGAGGATATTCAATCCATGAGGTCCATTTTGAAATACGTCCTGAAGATTCCGAACATCGATCAAATGGCAACCTCCGAAGAGGCGCTAGAGCAGCAAATGTGGAATGACATACAAAGTAACGATGGAGATTTGATGAACTACATTGCAGGATCCATGCCTGATGGAGATCAATTGCTTAATTCCCTTCTCGGCGCCTTCAAGTGAACTACGAAATTGTTAAGTTGTTTATACTCTACGAATGAGCTGGTAGAAATGATCGATCGTCAGGCCAATATGAATTTTTCTTAAAAACGAATTTCTTACCTTGAAAGCAATGTTGGTACACGACATTTGTTTGATATTTTTATTCTAATGTTTAAAGTTTTGGTGGACAGTGCTTTTCGACGAAAATTTTCTTTAAAATCGATTCATAGACGCATACAATGGAACAGCAAACTTTATTACCTTGAACGGGAAAACTTAGTCGGGATAGCGACAAATCATTTGGGCAAGTGAAGAAACTCTCCTCAACGAAACTCTTTTTTTTCTGGTCCACTTCAGGGGGGTGGTGAAAAAGAGTTTTTCAAATGGACGAAATCTCCCTCCCCCCCTTTGAAGGTACCCCAATTTCAAGCTCTTTAATTTCCAGTAAATTGTGGATAGCCTTGCCTATTCGATGATCTTCTTTTCGAAATTGCTAAACTTTGAATTTTGGTAAATACACTTTTTATTACTTTTTAATTATTTTGGGCTTAAATTCAGCATTTGAGCCCCAGATTATTCTTCAGTTTTTTTTTTAATTTTAAGTTTCGTATTTTTATAGATCTTATGTATTTGACTTTAAAAACTTCCTATCGTTTTTTGAAAAAGTGACAAAGTTTTTTCCTATACCATGCCTTAACTTTTGATCTGGTTGTTTTTTTTTTGAATGAAATATGACACACAAGATCCCTCTCATATAAATCGTCCTTGTTTTTAGTTGTCAAAAATTACTTTATTTTGGAGCTAAATAAAACCGTCGTAAGGTTTATTATTCGAGGAGATTTTAACATTAGTTTCCCTTCCGAACAGAAAAAGCCCCCCTTTCGGTAAGAATAGGGTTAAGAGCACAAAATATACTTCCAAACAGAAAAACTTACCCTCAACCCGATATCACAATCATCTAATGCCTTCTCGTAATGGTTAGCTTTGATGTACGCCTGAAAGGATTGAAGGAGGATATTTTTAGTTAAAGTCAAACCTTTCTTTCCAGACTCTTTTACAGAGCTCGTACCTTGATTTCCAATTTGAAGCGGACCATACAGTGACTAAAGGAGGCGCAACTAATGGTTTCCACTTACGGGAGAATAGCTTAGAAAGGGCATACTTTATGCCGATAGTGAATTACAATTTAAAAGAAAACTGCCATGGGACGTTTCCTTTTAGGCTTCTGCTCATCCTCTAGCGAAAAATTCTTATAGTTATATAGTAAGTATATCTACAGAGGTCTGCGATTCAGACTACTTTCCTTTGGCATAAAAGATTTATCAGTTTTGAAAAATTAGAATAGAAAAATGTCATTTTTCCAAAAAAGTTTCGAATTACACGTTTTTTATAAGAATGGTTTCATGATGGGTATTGTTCACTTTTTTGAAAAAAATCATCCTAATTTTATGATGGTGATACTTTACCATATTCTTAAATTGTTGGACAATTTCCCCATAAATATTCTTATAGAATTCTTATAAAAAGCGTGTATATTTCTTTTTGTGATCGAATTCTAATAAATAACTTTCAGCATTAAAGTTTGCTGCCATTTTTAACCAACTAAAGTGGCTAAGCAATAAACATCTTATGATATAGAAATATGATTCATGACATATTGCTCGACATATTGTGTGATGACATTTATTTGAAAACTAACAATGGACTTCTAAGAATATTCATGTCATATCATGCCATGAAAATGTTTGCAGACGTGATTGACTTGTATGCATGTATGCATTTGTGTGGAACGCAGAGAGTAAGAGAGTTGTTGTGTTGGAAACGGATCGAAAAAAAAATGGAAACAGTCAAAAATACAACTTGTAGTTTCTCCCCATCTTTGTTCGAAAGAAAAACTATGTGGCAAGCGTCTGTGTGATTTGGGAAATATTTAGAGATGTTTGTGGTGGTATATCGATGATAAAAAAAATTTGATTACACTATCGTTGATTTTCTTTCTTTACAGATAAATAGAAAGCAAAATGTCGGATGAAAATGAAAACAATGTGAAGGACCAACCGATCGAGGCTGTCGAAAAAGTTAAAGATAGTAAAATCTTGTTCGAAATTGAACAAAACCTTTGCGATGTCACCATTGCAGCTCATGATAAAAACGTTTTGGTAACGTCCAAGTTCTTGAGATACCTTTTCAGTGGACGTTTTGAAAGTTTGGTCAAAAAACAAACAGCAGAAGAAGTTGTTGATGAAGAAAGCAAGCATATGGAATATATAGTGGAAGTGAATGAAATAGGAGCTGACGTCATCGAATTCGCTTTATCATTTTATCAGCCAATGTATTTCAATTACGCAGATACAATCAATGGTCAGTAAAGATATATATTGATTTTAATTTTTCCATAAAAATTCTAAAACTCAATTCTTAATTTAAAACCATCTGAGCAACGGATTAGAATAGGTGGATTAAACTCTCTTACTGCTCCCAAGAGATATCCGTCGTCTTTCTCTTGACACAAAACATATTTCCGAATAACTTTGCACAACAACTCACCAAAGTTTAGCTGCTAGCCAACACGTCAACAAAAGTGATGAGTGTCTTATGTGAGTTGTTAATTCACCTAAGGTTGACTCTCCCTAATTCGAACTCAGAGAAATAATCTAATCCGTTCGAGTTATAGAGAGATTGTATTACTCAGGTATTTCCTTGCATGGGAATAATAATAAACAATTCGGAATATAGAATGATTCGAATAAAAAAAGTTCGAATCAGCGAGAGTCGACTGTATTCTAATCAGTTGTATACAAGTCTATTTTCTTCTATCTGCCGAGAGTGCTCGATGATATCAAAGCTTGTTCAAATTAAAAGAAAAATACTTTGATTTTTCGTTTTAGAACTTAAAGTTTCATGCCAACTACGTATGGACGACGAATTTTAGTCAGTTGGACAGACAGGTTCAGGTCCAGGTTCAAGATTAAAAGACTCTTTTCGCTTTAACATGCATGAACTTTCAAGAGGGCAGACAAAGTTTTGAGCTTTCTTATTATAACATTACATTAAAATCCCTCGAAATTATATTTTAGCCTCGACAAAGTTCAACAATTTACTTGAATTGTCAAATCAATGGGGTTTGGAGGTCCTGAAGAAAGAATTGGAAAACTTCTTGCTGTTGAAACATCCTGATGGTCCATCACAAATCTCAGACAATACCCAACTCAATGACAAACAACTGGATATCCTACTTAAAGCCGATAAGTTCGAATTGAAGAATTTGTATCGTACCTTACTGAGAAAGAAACCTCGTATGGAGCTTAGTACGATCTCCAAAGAGAATAAAACATTCATCGATATGAAGCCAATCACAAGATATGAATTGATCAGAAATTCCTTGATCGAAAAATCCAAAAGCCACACGAGTGATAACAAATTCTTAACTGAAATAGAGGACATCTTCAAATTTTGTGACGTCATTTTGTATGAAGACAGGGTTATCGATCTTTCGGCTAAAAAGGATTTTGAGAATGCTGACCATTTCAAATTTGACGGTAACGATAAAAACAGCTTCTTAGCTGAACCGAATAATGCTCATTATGCAATTCTCATTGCTGAGGATGTCAAGCTTTATGTGGATTCGTTTGTTTTGAGTGAAGCATCTCCTGTGTTCGAGGAAATGTTAGAGACCGCTTCGCGAGATGTAAATGGAAAGAAAATTCTGGAATTACCAGGAAAATGTTTCGATCAAGTGGTTCAATTTTTGACGTTCCTGAAGAAGCCAACAATGATCAGAGGTAAACATTGTTATAGGATCTAACTTCGCACGGTGTCACCTCTATGTGCAAAACGTCTCTAAGTTTAAAAAAGGAAATGTCTTCAATTGTATAATTTCCTTTATCTTATCACTTGCTTTTCTTTCTAGATGCTTAACTCTACTAGCACCAACCTTTTTTGATTTTTGTAGTCCCAGGGTCCCCCAATAGAATCTACCCCCTTCGATCATTTTTTATCTAGAATCAAAAGAAGCATCATCTACAACAGCATGGTTAAAATTGAAACCCAAAAAGGGGAATAGTGGCTCGCAGCTAGAAGCCAGCATTTCTGCAAATCGGGCTAAAAGAATTTCATATTTTATCTTTATTTAAGATTCTTTTAGAGACATTTCCAATCTTTATAACTTCTTTAATTTCTCTAGAAGAAAAAGTTGACATGCTTTCGTTGGCGACTCTTGCAGCCGAATATAAAGTTGACCGACTATTGAAGAGAATCGAAGAATTCATTCAAAAAATTGAAGAAAAACGACCAAAAATCCTATTGAAATATTTGAAGCTGGCCAGTGAGATGAATTTCTCAAAAGAAGCCACGGAAAATATACTGAATCAAATTGGTAGAGGTGCAGCAGTCTTTGGAGAATTTCAATTGATGAAAGATTTTTCTCTTTTAAATTTTACGATAAAAAAACGATTGACAAAGTTTCGATTATGGTTCCGTATGTACAGCATGTGTAGCGGTGCATATAAAAAAAATCGATGCCCAAGTACGCATTGTCCTTGACATTTGAAATATTTGAAGGAGGACCTGCATAGTAACACGTGGCTTGCAACAAGGTTAGTATAGCCTCCTGTTAGTAGATTTACGAAAGAATCTTCTTTTAAGGGAAAATCATAAAACATATTAAGTTGAACTATTTTTAATTACACGCTTTTTTTTTATAAGAATAGTGTACGTTGGCTGAGGGTGAGAATTATTCTTATTTTTCTATTGTAATAGGCCTATTATTCCGAAATCTCACCCTGATATTCTTATCTAAATATTAATAACCGTAGTCTGTGTGTCTGTTTGTTTGTTTTTTTGTGTGTCACTTTCGTTTTCGCAAGCAATATTTTTTTTTGTTCTCGATAAGTTTGTTTTGATTGACGGATCGGATAGAGCCTGGTTTAGACTTTATTCAGCCTTTGTTTTGAAATTTAAGGCCCGTCTACATTTAGTAATTTTAATTTCTGCCCAGGCTTGCCCACCAACGGTTTTTCTCTTTTCTTTTGTCCCTCTTTTGTTTTAAATGTTTTCTTTTCTACAGGCTAACCCGAAAGCTAGGCAGACATACCCCGGGCAAAAATATCGGATTTGCTTTAGAACGAGAAACTGAAAGGAAACGTTCTAGAGCAAACCCGATATTTAACCTCGCTATTAGTTCTTTTCAAAGCAAGTAAGGAATTGTGTTTAATGTCAGCATATTTATTTTTCTTATAAGCATCTTCTTTATAAGAAACCAATCAATAACTTTTGATTTGAGGGGATTAGGCTTTCGGTAAGCAGTATTTTCAAAGCAAGTAAGGGACTGTGCTTAACGTGGGCATATTCATTTTTCTTATAAGCATCGAAGAAACCAATCAATAACTTTTGATTTGAGGGAATTAGGCTTTCGGTAATTAGTTCTTTAGCAAAGCCAGGAAGGAATTGTGCTTAACGTGAGCATATCTATTTTTCTTTTAAGCATCGTCTTTATAAGAATGGTTTCTCAATAACTTTTGATTTAAAGCAAATTTGGCCTTCGGTAATAACTTTTTTCATAAATCAAACATAGCATACTTGTTTTTACAAGCATCATTTTCGTAACAAAACTTTCAATTAGTTTCCTTCAATCTGAATCTCCTATAATTCCTAAAAAATTTTCTTTAATTATGTGATGCCGAAGCTCTTGTCAAAAATAGTTTACTTCTTTTTGAAGAATGGTAGAATATGTATACATAGGCATTACATTATTATTGGTCAGATAGGGCTGATGCGTAAGCATACTTTTAAAACTATTGATTTAAAGATACATGGTAAGCTTTGTCAAGTAGTATTGATTTCCAAATTAATTTGTCTGATTTATTTTTCTATTTTATCTATTTTTTTTTTTGTTGAATTTTTTTTCCAAGAGTGGGTGGGTTTTTATTGGTTGATCTATTCGATTGGTATCATGAAATTTACAAGGTCGATTTTTAGCTTAATCATGATGGTGTGTGCTTGTGGTCGTCAAAGATAATCGGACAACATTGAACATAAATTTCATAAATGAAACTCCTACTAGAATATTTTCATTCGAAAAATCCATGAAGAAAATCATACAATATAAATTCAGGGTTTGATTGAGGTCGAAGAAGTAAAATATTCAACAAAATAAAGTTTGGACTCGTAACACTTTTTTCAATTATCTTTACAGAGGCGCTATTGATAGTAAAAAGCCCATAAAACACCTAAAAGAACAGTACAATGCCTGTCAAAATAATAACATATAAGATAACATCATAATTTATCTGGTAATAAATCAGAAAAAATGAAATGAACCGCCGTTGTTGTCGTCTTTTTTTCTGAATAATTTTTCGCAGAACATTCGCCTTTCACGTGCCGGGGGGCAATAAAAATCACGTCAAAATTTACAAAAATTTAAGGTAGTAATACTGTAAGGCACGTCAAAAATTTAGGGCACGTTGATAATAAGGCGCGTAAGAGGGCGCGTCAAAATTCAGGCGCGTAAGGCGCGTCATTTAACAGACTCGGTATAAGGCATGGCGTTCTAAATTTGACGAAGGCAACTGTTTGCAACTGTTTTAAAGCGGCTATATCCAGCGAACCAAATATAATTTGGTAGAATTTTATTGGGTGATTTATTGACAGTTTTTATTCCTTGTTGTTTTTTAACATGTTATAGTAGATGAATATTTCACGAATATTTTGGGATTGGGATTTGTATGTATCTTAATGAAATAAAATGTTAATATAAAAATCAAAACAAGAGAAAGTTCTGACCTGTGTACGATTTGAATAATAGGTGACTTGGTCGGGCGACAGACTGATGGCTTTGGAGTACCATTCGATGGCTTCAGTGAAGTGACCACTTTTGAAAGCACTGTTTCCTTTCTCTTTGTATGAAGTACTAGTGACAAGATTCTTTTGACGTCGTTCAGTCCTTTCTGTTGCATCTCGCTCCACTGATGCCATGAAAGCTTCTATGAAAGATGTTTGTTAACCAAAAACAAATAAACTTTCAAATCCTTTTTATGTTGACTTCCTTAAGATAATTATTTTTCAATTTTAGACCACATTCATAAAGTCTCTAAAAAGAGAATTTTCTGCGAACTGAAAATCAGCTCAGTTGCGTTTTGAGTGAATGAGTACTACATTATTATTCATTTTATTATAATGATTCAGAAACATTAGTGCATTTCAGCATTTTAAGGTAACTTGTCTTTTATGTTTTTACGAAAATCTTACCTTGGCTTATTTCATTCCTTTGAGATGTCGGCTGAAAAATGAATACCACTTTTGTTACAACGGTCGTTTCAAGGTGCCCGAAAATTCAGACAG
This sequence comes from Clytia hemisphaerica, assembly GCF_902728285.1. Taxonomy (NCBI): domain Eukaryota; kingdom Metazoa; phylum Cnidaria; class Hydrozoa; order Leptothecata; family Clytiidae; genus Clytia; species Clytia hemisphaerica. The sequence continues at coordinate 493,471 of NW_027103268.1, read as the reverse complement.
ATATTGAGTTCAATCTTCCTTGATAGATTGACAATATGAGACCGTTTTAAAATTTTAAAAGACACATTTTTCTTCCTTCTCAGTGCGGTTGTGCCAAGCGAGCATGAATTACTGCAATCAGCTTAGCCATAAAAAACTCAGAGAGCTGACATTCAAAGGTTATTATTTTTGTTAAGATTATCAAAAAAAACCTTTTGTTCATCATCTGTGTATTTGTTGATAACAGATCGGTTGACGGCTGAACTTCCATCAGATGAATGTTGTTGTTGACGATATTCAGTCAGAAATTCGTCAGCTTTCTCCATTGCTTTACTTCTCTTCTCTTCGCTCCCTGTGTTCATGTCTCGAATCAATGAACCTGTAAAATAAATCGCTTAAAATTAAAAAATGCTGTGAAAACACCTCAACAAAACAAAAAAGGGCAATTTCAGAAACAAGGAGCAATTGGAGTATTACCAGGTGAGTTATTTGAAGTTATCAGCTAATGCCCTAACGATAAACTATGCTAAGGTTTAAACTTTCGGCCCTAATTTGGAATAAGCTATTATTAGAGTTAATTGCTATGTAATAACCACCACATAGCTATTTTTGGAAGCATTTGAATTCTTGATGTATAACAATATAGCTGTTAAGGAAAGTATAACTTCTTACCAACGTCATCAATTTTCTTGAGGAACGAATCCAAATCTTTGTCTCCACTCATAGTTTTCTTGGGGTGTTTTCTGCTTAGTTGTCACTTTTTTATTTCATTGATTTGTTAATTGTATTTACTATTGAATAGAATAAAATATTGCATATGTAACAAAAGATTATTGGAAAAACTTAACGTGGATCGAAAAACGTTTAGAATAAAAAATGTCACATGAAAGAAAATCGCAACATGGTGGTTCTCTGTTGTTCTCATCGTTAAGATGAGCTAGTAGTTATCCTTCGACAGATTATCTAATGTAGAATATATGGTTGTCTGAAGGACTACAATAAGGTAACATCAATTAAATAGTAGTCTGTCAACTCATTCAAAACAATATATTATTCTCCTATCATTACAAAACATATAACCAAACATAACGCATTCAGTACAATAAATAGTAGTTATAAAAATCAAATTCAAAGAAAATCAAAACAAAAACATTAAAAAACGAATCGGGTACAGAAAGAAACGTGGTGTCAGAGTCAAATTAATATTGGTAAAAGCTCTAAAAGTAGAATAAAAAACAGGATAATTTTAATGGCAAATAATAAATAATTTGAATGTGCATTTTATACTCATTGTGATCTAAACCTAAAATTCATATGAAATAATATATCACAAAATTCACACATTATCACTCGCAAACATTTTCATTATGGGACATTTATGTATCATTTTTGAGGAGGTACAACCATGACTGGCTTCCTGGCGTGATGAATGACATAATCACTGACTGAACCTAAAAAAGTTCTGCGCAATTTATTCAAACCTCTTGAACCAAGAATGACTAATGAAACATCACGTTCTTCAGAGATTTCACATATAGCTTCACCAGGATTTCCAGAATGCAAAATAGAATGGCATTTGACTTGGTTTTCTACACATTGCTTTTCATATACGCTCAGATATGTCTTTAATTCTTGAACTTTATCTTCCACTGTTTTCCTCCAAGCAATCCAATGTTCACTTTTTGGATCTTTGAAAAAATTATATATCATCTTTAAATTCAGTCTAGCCTGTTTCAGGGCCATTTTTTCTTTCTAATTACAATATGTCCTGTCATGTGACATTTATTATGGGATACGCTGAGTAGGGATCTATTTCATTTTTTCTATTGTAGCAAATGTTTAAAAATATTGACTTTTAAAGATAGATATAAAAACACTGGATTTATTTTCAAAAATTTTTAAACTAATCTCTTTGCTATTGGAAACCCAATTCTCATTGATCCCATGTGAATAACATTATAAAATCCTCCTACCTGAAAGGAAAAAGTCAGAACCAAATGGATGAGTGTGCTCTGCTCCATGCATCCCCATGCCCATGTGTGACATTTTGCCTGACATAAAAAGTTTTAAAAGGCATGTAATAAACGTAGGAGAATGTTGAATTATAAATATGTACAACCTTTTAATAGAAATTCTCTTTGATCTGTACCTGTATATGTATCTTTATGTTGAAAATAAGTTTTTTGAACGAACAAAAAGTCTCATGAAGTACTCTTTTTCATCAAACAATCAAAATGAAAATTCACCCTTAAAAACAAACCTTTAGAAGACAGAGCTGGTGGAGGTGGTGGATTGAAGATGTGTAAGAGAATCAAAACATCTTTATCTTTCTGCGCAATATTCCTCAAATAATCTAAAAAGGTATACAACATAAATATCTCAATAAGAATTTGGGGTTTCAAATTCTTTCACTTACTGAAAGCTTTTTGAAATAGGATTACTAACTTAATGAGAGATGCAGTTACCTTGAGCAAATTACAGCTACTTATTTCAGTTATTTTTCCTAATCTTCTCGTCCAGTTGCATGGGGCAAGGTACTGTGACTTTAAAAAAGTTATAGCCTGGGAAAATCATTTCCAAAAGATGTGCTTTGAGTATCTCCTAGCGAAATGAATGACGTTGGACATTATCTTTCAATTGTAGATGTTAAAGTTTTTTTTTTTTTTGTTTTTTTTTTTTTTTATCTAGAAGTATTAAATAAACTTGCAATTAATCGTCCGGTTTTGATTTCTCAAGACATCAGTAGTCTGAATTCTCAAATGAACATGAAGTCACCTGTCATTTCTTTCTGAGGATAAAGGATTTTTGTTAGACTATTTTTGCAAATGAGTTTAAACTGACCACCCTTCTAAAGGAATGAGAAGACGTACCTAAAGTCTTAACAATCTTCAATATTTCAAGCACCAGCTGAAAAAAACCAGCTTTTTTTACTTTTGTCTTGCTTACCCAAATGCTGTAAGCCTCCGTAGGCTAGGGAATCCAGATCACTTTAGTAGACCGAAAATATTCTTTGCAATCTTACTCACCAGTAAGCTTGCGGGTGATAAATTTATGTTTACTTATTTTGTATAATATTAGTGGTATTTAGTGGTATTTATCCGGTGTTCCTTAAAGGTAGGGTACCCCAATTGGGCTACTTATTTGGGTACCCCTTTTGCCCTAAATTTTACAAACTGATGCTTGAGTTCATGATAAAATGATTAAAAACCTTTGATTGATCATTTACAAAAATCAGATTTAAGATTGCCATAAAAATTAAGTCGCAATAGTCATTTTGCCAAAGGTACAGAGATCTACTATTTTTTTATCATGGTCAGGCACCATGTTGTCTTCCTTCTTCTCTTACTCAAAAAAATACGGACCAGAATAAAATTTCTGAAAAACGCAGAACAATGTATATTCTGTTTGGTAAAATTAAGGATGTCGCGAAAATATCATTTCCTTTTATTTTTGGCCCAGCGCTAGCGAGTGGGCCTTTAAAGAGAGTCTCACTATTTTGTTGTCCGTGTTTCCTTCTGTCTGTCCGTTTTGGTAGAAACAGCGCTTAATTAGCAGTGCTCCTTAACCACAAACGTTTTCAAAACAAAACAAGATGGCGGTCGAAGCGAGGAGATTGATTTTATGTGTTGATTCATACTTTCTTGAACATTTTCTTTGATTTAGTGGTCAAGAGACTCTCAAACTAAATAAACTTTGTACTGTAGTGATTTTTCTTTGTAAACTTTTTCAACATTCTGTCATATCTTATAGTTTTTGGTCAAGTTTTCATAAAGCTTTCTGAGTGAAAATTTTACCTTAAATCACTTTCATTTTTAGTTTCTTGTTTTCAAAAAGACCTTATTTTAAGGAAATAATGGCTTCTAATATAGAAATAAATAAACAGAAATACAGCTCATGTGTAAATTTGAATAAGATTGGAATATATTTCTTGATGCTACACAAGGTTACTTCTGGATCTGTCGCTGTTAACAACGGTCAGTCATACATCAGTGACAATGGGACGTGGCATGATTTTTAAACTCGACACAGAATCATTTCAAGTAAAACTGATTCTGGAATTTGTAACCTGATAACAGCTGTTCATAATTTTCTTACGTGCACGGTAAACCTCTGAAGGCACTTGAAAATTATACATCTGAGGAAAATAGTCCTCCCGCGGAAAATTTTACAACAAGAATCTTGCTGTGCGCCAGAAAGTCAAAAACTGATACGGCGCCCTATTCATAAACACAATCACGCAACTTTGTTGTCATACCCAGTCCTTTTAGACGAACGCGGTCCTTACGATTTCGAGATTGCATATTCGTCAGATTGTATGTTTTCACCCATCCCTTTAGAGCTTCAGCGTGGTGGGCAGAAATCAATTACAATCTGATCTCTGTAATTTGACAAATATTGAACTTATTGAACTGCAAAATTTATCAATATCTCAAGTTTGAACTCATTTTATCTTCAATCTCTTCCATTTGTTTTTGTATCTATTCTGGTTCCTTTTAAGTGCATTTTTCAGTATTTTCAGTGAAAACCAGGTTTTCTGCATAATTTATGATAATTCATTTTGTATTTTCTAGTTTATATCAATTTTAGTTTGATAGCCAACTTGGTTCATCATATTTACATTTCCTAGCTATTTTTCATAATTTTAGTATTTATGGCCAACTTGGTTTAGATTTTCTATAAATATGGCAGCTTGTCCACTTTTCTTCAGAGTTCAGTTGACATGTAGCACTCAGAGAGTCAACACCTCAGGACTTAGTCATTTTCTCAACATAAATATTAAATAATGTAAACAAACATAAGTCAATCAATGATAGTCTTCAAATCATTTTGACATTTTGGATTCTCCTTCACAGTTCTTTCACTCTGGCAAGCTGGTAAGCATTATTTATTATTTACTATTCAATATATTTCCTCTTGTTTACTTTAATGTATCCTCTCTTGTATGTATGATACCCTAGTCTCATATACTCTAGACTTTGTTTGATATAGACTTAGTCTTAGAATTTATTCATTTTTGTTTTTCATATAAACTAATTTTGGATCTTTGTATCTATTTAGTTTGAATCCTTGATTACAAATATACGTCAGTACGAGAATCCTCAGTGGTGAACTCCATGCAACAATCTCAGGTTAGGAATTTGTTGATGGACACTAAAATAGAGTTCATGTGTAAATTAGAACAAGATTGGAACTTTTTCCATGCTGCTACGTGTGACTGCGTGTGAAAATGGTTATTTCTAGATCTGTCTCGTTTAACGAATTGGTGGCTTGATTTTTCAAACTCGACACAGAATTATTTCAAATACCGATTAAATGAAATATGGCAATGGAGACTAAAATGCAGCTCATGTGTAAATATGAACAAGATTGAAACTTTTTCCATGATGCTACGTGTGAAAATGGTTATTTCTAGATCTGTCTCGTTTAACGAATTGGTGGCTTGATTTTTCAAACTCGACACAGAATCATTTCAAATACCGATTAAATGGAATATGGCAATGGAGACTAAAATGCAGCTCATGTGTAAATTTGAACAAGAATGGAACTTTTTCCATGATGCTACGTGTGAAAATGGTTGTTTCTGGATCTGTCTTGTTTTACGAATTGGTGGATTGGTGGCTTGATTTTTCAAACTTGACACAGAATTATTTCAAATATCAATTTTAAATGGAATATGGACATGGTAAATGACTAAAATGCAGCTCATGTGTAAATTCGAACAAGATTGGAACTTTTTTCATGATGCTACACATTAAATGAAATGGTCATTTCTGGAATTATTCAAACTCGACTCACATAATTGTTTTCAAGTCGAATTGACCTTGATGGAGGAAAGAGGGAATAGATGAACAAAGACAATACAACGAAGAAGCTCAATAAATCGATGTGTCACCATGATAACATTTTTTGATTTTTTGATTGTTTACCTTCGGGTAGAAAATTTCGAGCTTTCAACATTCAATTCATTTTTGATTGATGACATTATGTTTCGTTTATTTTTTCACTTCCCTCTTCTAAGAAATGAAGAAAGGGAGAATTATCCTTGTCGACTTATTTTTCATTTTGTTTTGCTCAACGCAGTAAAATTTTAAATCCTTTGGCCATCCATTTCCTGCCAGCAGTGAACGATGATATGATGATATGATATCTTTCTTTTTTCAGGTCTATGTACATTTAAAAATATCCTAAATGAAAAATAACGAGTATAATTTGTTCACCATGCTTTCGCCAAGCGATTCCTGTTTTTACGATATCAACACTTTGCTCGGGTTTTCCTCTGGATTCGGGTCAAAAGAGACATTTTTGCTTTGTTTTCAGATTTTCTTTAAAACTTTAAATGTTATTAACTAATTAATTATGCGTGGATGTTTTGAAAGCCAAAAGCTTTTCTTTTTAAATGTGAAAACCGTTTTTCAATATCTTTTTCACATCATTTGTAGTAAACAAAAGTTTGAAGCTGGTTGACTGATTTTCAAGGCTGCGCAAGGTAAAACCCCAATTTTTGGTTTTCGCACCGAGATTTGGTCGAGCAAAATCGAAACTGAGTGCCAAAAAATCGTGGAATTTAGCTGGGGGGTCGTGTTACCAAAGGAGCTGTAAAATTGGAACTTCAAATTGATATTATCTCAAGAGCTAAAACTTTCTGCCAGGTAAATGACCCCTCATTCTTCTCTTATGATAAGGGCTTTCAAATGGCATAAGGTTTTGAATTTGAAAACTAAGATTGAGATTTTGACTGGCAGCTCTATAGAGGTCCAGAGGAGAAGAAATAATACTTTAAGGCCAGGCCCAATTGATAGTTTGGTTTGTGTCCTCTGGCCAAAAAAATTTTACCTCCTTTTCACATGATAACTGCTTTGATTCTTCTATAAACAATATTCACTTTGCACACAGAAAATGTCCTGGTGTAACCCGTACTTAAAAACAAATATTAAGCACCTAAAAGCAGAAAGTTGCAGCTGTATTCCTTTAAGCTCAGGCTACGAATCTCAGGGTACTAGGGTTGCAAGCTGACGGGGGGTGCCACCCGACTTTCGAACTTTGGACCCTTACCGGGACTAAAAAGGAGAAAACAAAGGGAAATGTTGGGAATTTTACGAACCTTAGCGGGACAAATTTGACCAATTTTGACCAAATTTCGATCTTTCAGGGGGGAGAAAGTTGAAATTTTTTTATATTTTTCCGACCCTTAGTGGGACTGAAATTTGATTTTCTGATTTTTCGACCCTTAGCAGGACTTTGGAAGTCCAAAAAAGGTACCCTTAAGGGCTACAAACGCATCTCCAACTAGAAGTTATTTTGCGATCGCGGCGGGCGCGTGCCACGTGCGTTTGCGTAGGGTAAAATGGGGAAATGCGAAAATCGATTTTGGCAAAATTCTTTTGAAAAATAACCCTACAAGATTTGACTATATCTTTTTATTCCATGATGATGATCTGAAATTTTCAGTAGGGGTGGCCAACATTGTTCCCTTGCTCATATCAGGGGGGCCCGCGACGAGGCCTGGAATTCCCGAGTTATTTTTTCCTAGTTAATAAAACCGAGTTAACAAAAAACCGAGTTATCCCGAGTTATGACGTAATTTTTGGAGTTTAGTGACGTTATTTTTCATTTTCTAACTCGGGAAGTTTTACTTCCTTTAACTTTCCAAGTTATTTTCCATTTTTTAACTCGGGAATTTTTGCTTCCTTTAGCTTTCCGAGTTATTTTTCATTTTTTAACTCGGGAATTTTCTCTTCCTTTAGCTTTCCGAGTTATTTTTCTTCATAAAAAAACACCAGCTTTAATCTATTGATCGAAACCACAAGCACACCACAAATTTAATATTTGCTTGAATATCTAGAAGAAGAGTTTTGTGATTGAGTACTATGGCACGTACGGGTATGCCGCCCTTAAGGCTGCCTTTTTTGGACCTTTGAAGGGTCGTAAAAATCACAAAATCTAATTTCAGTCCCTTGTAAAAACAGCCAAAAGTTCCAATAAGGGTCACAAAATCCCAAAAAATCAGTTTTTTCCTCGATTTTTGCAGCAAATACCCGTTAGCTCGCAATCCTAGTACCCCCGGGCTTCTATGGAGCCGAACAGGTCTTACACGATTCCTCCATACCTGCTGTACTTTTTTAGATTTACACAGTATTTATGCTGTAAGATTTTTGAAGGGCTTACACTTTGTTTATCTAGCAGGTTTTAACTTCAGTTCTTGTTTTTCAATTATTCACTTGTTTGTTGATTATTCATTTTAGTCAAAGCAGGCTAAGGTTTTTCTAGTTGGTAATGGGAAAAATAGGTAATGGATGGTTATGTCTTTGATTTTGGTTGGTATTGGATCAATAGATTAAAGCTGGTGTTTATTTATGAAGAAAAATAACTCGGAAAGCTAAAGGAAGCCAAAATTCCTGAGTTAAAAATTCAAAAATAACTCGGAAAGTTAAAGGAAGAAAAAATTTCCGAGTTAAAAATTCAAAAATAACTCGGAAAGTTAAAGTAAGCAAAAATTCCTGAGTTAAAAAATGGAAAATAACTCGGAAAGTTAAAAGATGTAAAAATTCCCGAGTTAAAAAATGAAAAATGACGTCACTAAATTCCAAAAATGATGTCATAACTCCGGATAACTTGGTTTTTTCTTAACTCGGAAAAAATAACTCAGGAATTCCGGACCTCGCCTTAATAACCTCCTTAATAGGACCTCCTTAATAATTGTGTTAATAAGTTTTATGTTTTATAAAGAGAATGGAATGAGGCTCGATTATCATGTGTTATCAAATGATAACACAATTAGATTAACCTAACAAATAATATTTTTCCTTTTTAGGTCGGCTTTGTCGACCCAAAACATTTCTTTTGTCGGCACGCCAACCTAGAGTGTAAATCACGTCGGCAAATAAAAGCCAACTTCAGCTCAGGTTACGTCAGCTTTCAGGTCAGCATTGCAAAGTTATGATTCTATCATAAGTTATCGGTCCACTTCAAAATTTGTCAATCTGCAACAAAAGTATTGAAGTGATAAACTCTACAAAATGTCTGGGTGTAATAATTGATGATGAATTGAAATGGGATGTCCATGTTCAAAAAGTTACAAAAAGCTTTATTGTTAAACTTAAAAAGCTATATCAAATGAGAGGAATGCCAAAATCTACTCTATCTACTATTTATTTTCAAGGTATCCTTCCATCTGTTCTTTACGGTATCCTTATCTGGGGAAATTGTTCAGACACCCTAGATTGTCCAGTATTGAAAAAGTCCATATCAGAGCAGCTCGTTTCAGCAATCGTTTGAAGAAGTCTCTGATGTCTATGTTTTATCTTTTACAAAATTGGAAAAGAATTGCTTACTACTATAAAAAGAGTATAGCTTGCAAAGTGTATAAAATCTACAAGGTCCGTGTCCACCCCTCTTAACAGATCACATTACAAAATCAGTTGCTCGTGGTAACAGAAACTCATCTAAAATTAACCAAGCACGCTTTACTTTTGTTGACTATAAACGCTCTTTCAAATATAGAGCTGCTATTGTGCGGAATAATATTCCTAATTCCATCAGGGAGAAAAATACTTATGATGCCTTCAAAGAGGCCCTGAAAAAGTCTGACTGTCTTGACAAAATAAATTTTAATATGACTGGGAGAGCTCTCCAACATGAAGACTACATATATTTCTAGAACTACTTATTTATTACTTATTCTAATGTCTAAATACTTATATCACATTATTTTATACATACCAAACGTACATTTTTGAGAAAAAGTGTTTCACTTTGAGTCGGAAAAATCAAAACAATTTTACCTCCTTTTCACATGATGACTAATATCTCTGCGGTTCTTTTTTTATAACTGACTGCTTTGATTCTTCTATAAACAACATCCACTCTGCGCACAGAAAATGTCCCGGTGTAACCTGTACTTAAAAACAAATATCAAGCACCTAAAAAGCAGAGAGTCACAGCTGTATTCCTTTAAGCACACGCCGCGAACACCTTAATCTCCAACTAGAAGTTATCTTGCGATCGCAGCGGGTGCCTTTGTGGATCCGGGCTTTTAGGCTATTTCTTTACATTCGTGGTTGGATTCTAGAATTGCAACGATTGCTTGAGGGATTTCAAAAATGGAGGTTTTTGGTGGGAAAATGAAAAAAATGTTCCAGTTTTAGCTACCGACCGACCGACCGATGCATTTTTCAAAAAAATCAATTGGGCCTGGCCTTTTTTAATTCAATTGCCTTAGAAATTCATACATTTTCTTCTCTCACCTTGGAAATTTTGAATTTTGGTGAAAACTTTTGCCCTCGGAAATCCTGTGTCGTCCGCCCCCTGTTTTATATTTGAGTATTAAAAAGGCATGCATTGGGCCATTCCAGAAAAAAAACATTACCCCCTAAATGTAGGGGGTCAGTCGAAATTTCAAAATCATTTTCAAAATGTCAAACCAAGTTTAATGAAAAGCCCTTATTCTCAGAAAAAAAATGAGGAGTCACTTATCTTTCAACCTTTAGTAGTTTTTCAGATATTCCATTTTGAAGTTCCATTTTTTTGAAGATTCCTGTTCAAAAACCTCCTGCCATCTTGTAACATGTCCACGGCACTGAAATCGAAAGTGTTTTACAAAAAAATCTGCGCGGGAAGTTTGGGGCGAGAGTGTTTTTCCGTAGTGCGAGCCATAGAGACGGGGGTCACTATACCATTAAACTTCTCTTACAATGGAGCAGATATAGATACAAGAAAGATAATTGTACAGCATGAAAGAGGAAGGTCTAAGCTCTCTGCTGTTACCTTTCGCTAAATATGACGGATTCTTCGAAAAAATTTAATTCTTTGATTTACATTTGCTGGAAGACAATGCACGACCCCACAGAACGAAAAAGAAAGCTTGATATACCATCTTTCAAATACAAAAAACCGTTTGTTACGGGACCGATCTGCTCCTTCGTGATCTTAACAAAAGTAACCATTGTTTTTCCAAATTGGCAGTGTCGTAATCTTGTTCACAACAAATAGGGCAACCCAAGCTCTGAAAATCGAAGATTACAAATGAACGAAGAACGTTAAAGACTTCTGGTTTTTTGCACTGTAAAGGTGAATAAATTATTTTCTTTTTGGAACAAAAAATCATGCAGATATCTTTCTTTATCATTTAGATATTTAATTCTGAATTTTATTTTTATCCTTTTTTTGTTGCCCCGTCTTTTGTGTCGCGCGGGAAAATACACGACTTCCGACCGCCCTACCTAATGGATGACATCAATTTTTGAAATAAATTTTGGCACGGAATTCCAGGCAAACTTTTAAGAGAAAGTATCGGAATTCCATGAATTTTACTTACTCTTAGGTTCCAAATAAACGGGGGGGGGGGGGGTTCGAATAAACGGGGGGGTTGGAAAATTTTCTAGATCTTAATAAACGGGGGGGACCTAATTGCCGGGGGGTTAGAAATTGTATTTCTAAAACCCAAAAATAAGGTAAAAATAAGGCTAAAATCAGGCTATTTAGAGCAAAATAAGGGGCCTTCTCTTGACAGCTGAAAATATTCTTAGAGATTAATAAACGGGGGGGGGTCCTAATAAGGTCCGGGGGGTTGGAAAATTTTTGAAAAATTAACAAGCGGGGGGTATTGGAATTCCGTGATTTTTTTAGCTTACAGTAACGGAATTCCACAGTTTTGATAGGTATTTTGTAGATTTGTTACGGAAATTCCGGACTTTCTTGAAAGCAATTTGCTACGGAAATTCCATGTTGTCCATTGGGGGGTAACAAATAAAAACTGGAATGGCCCATTCAAATAATAAAGGTTTAAAATTTTTCTCTGGGCTAGTTAGTAAAATATCTCAAATAGGCTCTGTGAAGGAGTGCAAGGCCAGTCAGGATCTCATTCCACTTTATCGATATTACACGAACGGCAGTGTGCGCTAAATTATCTTGGTTTCACTTTCGATTTCAAGCAAAGGTTTTAGCAACAGGGCGCGCGTACATATAGCAAAGGGCTGGGTAGAAAAATCTAAACATAGAAACAAAAAAAAATAGCGATCATCGTATAGAGCACTAAAAAATACCCCCTTTCTATGTTTAGTTTGTTCTACCTTGGATTATAACTGAAAATATCTTCAAATAACCTTTGTCTGCTATCAGCCCGCGCGATAATCTTTGCCCGCTTCAATTCTTAGATAATGAATAAGATAGGTGCGCTTAGCTAAGCTGTGCTCGCAGGTGATAAATTTATGTTTACTTATCTTGTATATTTTAGTGGTATTTATCCAAGGAAAATGATGTTGACAAAATATGCACGGCATAGACCTTTTTTCAAAGAGGATGTCATGTTGAATAATTATGTAGTCCAGCCATAAAAAAATGATATAGCCATGCATAATTACTGTATCATACATATTGTAATAATTATTCATGGTTTATCACTGTTTTTCTGCTGGACTACATAATTATTCAACAGGGTGGCCTCTTTGAAAAAAGGTCTATTATGATTATGACATCATTAAATATGTCAATGTCGATTCAACGCCCGTTAAAGAAAATAATTTGTAAATAGTTCTTTTTATCGGGAAATTTAGAAATACGAACAAAAAAAGAATCAAATTTAATATTTGTTTCCTATCTAGATTATATTTAGCGTTAGAATACGGTAAATTTTCACGAAAAATTTCGCGATGGCGGTACGCCCAATCGCGCTCACGGGAAAGTTCCAAGTTTCAAGCGGTTCACCACGTGGATAAAAAACGTGCGGAATGAAACCTGATAGAAAGTTTCAACCAGATTTATTCAGATAAAGCTATAAGAGGTTCATTACTTGTGGATTTTAAAACCTACATAAGCAAAAACGAAAGTTGTGGGAAGGAAAGAGTAAACGCAAGACAGAAGGTTTGGTTATGTTGATCATGTATGTTTTTATTCTATCCGAACTAATATTATAAAAGACCGATGAGGCCCTGACTGTTGTGCAAGGCTGAAAGCCACACGAATATGGTTCATTACGCACGAGCGAGCGCAACGAGCGAGTGCGATTCTTTTGGCAAAAGCGCGGGAAAAAAAGCTGATATGCGGAGTGATAAAATCGATTTTTACCCTTTTTCAGCCTCGTTTCCATTCAGACTTTCGTCGTCGTGTGCAACTGTCTTAAGTTCCAATATGGAGAATTATCGCCTGTACCCGACTGTCTGTTGGAAGCATTACGTAATGGATTTTTTTCCAAATCTCTGTTTAAATCGAGCTCCGGCGTGAAAAACAGTAGGATGTTTTTCATACAACGATAAATACGTCATTTCTTCGAGAAACGTCGGAGGAAAATATAAGTATCCTTCTCGATCGGGAAACGTCGCTCGGTTCGGAAGCGTATTGTTGATCGGACCATACTGCCTTTTAACAGTCAAAACAAAGATGGTGGCAAAAATAAACAACTGGTTGCTACCGCTCTTTCGCTATTTTTCTTTGGTTTTTATGCTTTAATGAGTTGAATTGGATCATGATTTTTGTGTGATTGTTACAAGAAATGGTTGATGATGAAGTTTTCTTATTATTCCTTCCTGAATTTGATGTTTCGTTTGGTTTGGCATGAGAGATTGGTGCAATCTCTTCTTGAAAAACAGGATATTTTATCCGTTCGATATTTTATCAACTTTCACAACAAACTAACTTCAATTTTGCCCGTATATTTACACAATTTCTAACAAGGCAGTTGACTGAATATTTGTGGATAAATCTGACCATGCTATATTTGAAAAATTTTGCGACATCAAAAAAGTTTGAACTCACTTTTTTATGATGGTCAGATGGTAGATGCGGCACCCAAGCCAAGGAAATGGTTGCGGTTGGATATGAACTGGTTAGCTTTAATGTAAAAATTTAAACCCAGAGCAAAATTTACTGATTGATGATTGATGTTTTAAAAATGCAACGTGGAAAACTTTTGGTTGTGAAGTTGGACATTTTCTTGCATGCGCGTTTAAAACGTGGAAATTTTTGCTGTGAATTTAGACATTTTCTTCTACGTGCGTTTTAAACGTGGAAAACTTTTGGTTATGAATTTGGACATTTTCTTCCACGTGCGTTTAAAACGTGGAAAACTTTTGGTTGTGAGTTTGAACATTTTCTTGCACGTGTGTTTTTTAAAACGTGGAAACTTTTGCTGTGAATTTGGACATTTTCTTCCACGTGCATTTTAAACGTGGAAAACCTTTGGTTGTGAATTTGGACATTTTCCTCCACGTGCGATTAAAACGTGGAAAACTTTTGGTTGTGAATTTGGATATTTTCTTCCACGTGCGTTTAAACGTGGAAATTTTTTATGTGAATTTGGACATTTTCTTTCACGTGCTTTTAAAACGTGGAAATTTTTGCTGTGGACTTGGACATTTTCTTCTCCGTACGTTAAACATGTGGAAAATGTTTGTCGTTAACTTGACATTTTCTTCCACATGCATTTAAAAAATGTAGAAAAGTTTTGCTGTCAGGCAAAAAAAAAAAAAAATGTAGTGTTTCCGGAATGCGGGTGAAGGAAAAAAGCTTTGATGCGGCCGGTCAGAAAAAAAAATTTTATTATATTTTTTTGATGATTTAAGTAATATATAAGATCATTGAAATAGAACTTTAACAATAACTTTTATGTACGAACAGTATGAAGTAAGCCCTGAATATACTAATGTATCAACTACTAACTAACAAACAATTCTTGATCTACGAGTGAGAATATCTAACCAAACTACTTTTATAGCTTAAAATGCTCCAACTTGATTTTTTTTATAATGAACTATATATAGATGAACCCAGATCAGAAAATTATTATTTTTCACCCGGTTGGTTTCCAGAAACGCTACATTTTTTTATTTTCGCTTCAATTGAAAATTTTTTCAAGCAATATCCTGGCATGAAGACTTTTTTTCTTTTTGGAAATTTTGGAGATTATGATTGCCAATTTTGTGACATTTTTTGCTTTTGCAGCATGCTTTTGAAAATTACAAAATGCCTTCTGCTAGGGGGATTTTTTCCTTTCGACGTTCTTTCAGATTATGAAAATGTTTCCCAGTATATATGAGATTTCTTTTGCATTACACTTTTATAAGAACCAGTAAAATTTTTCTGAGCCTCGACTGTTCTTTTTTTTTTTTTTGCACTTTGAGCTTCTATCAATCATATGTTCTTATTAATAGGATGTAAGTCAGGTATTTTAGGAATTATACCCAATTTTTATCACTTTGACCCCTAAATTGATTGAAATTGAGTAGTTTCAGGCTCAGCATTGCTCTTAAATTGTTCTTATTTTTTGGCGATTTTGAGCCTCGTTGTTCTTATAAAATCGTTCTTATATTAAAAAAAGTGTATGTTTGAAATTATGAAATTGTTTCCCTGTTTTGAAAGTTTTTTACTTTTTTTCAATATTTTATATATTTTACCTTTTCTCCAATATTTTATATATTAAACCTTTTTTCCAATATTTTATATATGAAAGTATATGCAAAATATTTCATCTATTTTGAAAATATAAATTTTCCTTTGGTTTTCTTATTGTAAAATATTCTCAATTTTTGATGAACAAGATCAATTTTTGTAGATATACATTACCCCCTTGATTTAAGAAAACGAGAAAAGAGAAAAAGTTTTAGGTTGAAATTTTAAGATATTTGAGTTAAAAAAACTTCAAAAAAGCAGTTTGTTTTGAAAATAGAATCAAAGTTGTTTTGGTTCACCAGAGTTTGTACATGTTTAAGATGCATTGATAGAAATTTTCCTTGCTCTCTTGACGATCATGAAAATTACCAAAAAAGGTTTGTTCACCATGCAAATATCGCGAAAATAGCCCAAATCATGCCTCGAATTATTTCCCGATCACACATCACCCAAACGGCTGGGTACAACTTTTTAAAATTGTATCATAAAATGGCTAACTTTCTCATTCCCGGGAAAACATACCTGCCCCGTCTCCGGGATCTTTTTGCTTCTAGGCGTCTCCGGCTAAAATCGGTGTTAAATCTACTTTTGTGGCGTTTTGGTCCTTTTCCGATGTACACTAGTAATCGGAACATTTCGCTTGGAATAAGGAAGTTTAGCAATCCTACGGTATGTAGTGTAAAAAACCTTTCGCTTGCGAACACGAGATTTTCGTATCGTGCGTAACCCCTTTTACAATTGATCCTATAAAAGGAAGTTCATTCTATGGTGGCCTATCTTGAAGTGAAGGTGGTTGAACAAAATATTTTTGGCATATTGATGGCATGGAACTGAGTGGAATTGGATGCAGGTTGACGACGCGTGCCAACTGGACCGACACATAACAATTAAAAAAGTTCTTACATTCAAAAGCTCTTTTGCTGTGTTCACTTTCATCCATTGCAATAAGAACCTTCTTTTCAGTTTGAGAAGCCATCGTTATTCTTTGTGAAACTTGAAGATCCTCCTGACTGAGCTGAGAGATGTAAAAAATAAACCAACTCGTCCAAGATGTCCAAATGCAGTCGTCTCCTACTGGAATATCTCCCATGATTTAAGCACAAAGTATCGTACTTGTTAAAGACGACTGGATTCGAGCGGCTTCTTGTTCAAGGATCACGAAAAAGATTTAAAACCCGAAATAGAACTCGGTACTCTTAGGTTCCAAATAAACGGGCCCCCCCCCCCGCTTGTTAATTTTTCGAAAATTTTCCAACCCCCCCGGACCTTATTAGGACCCCCCGTTTATTAATCTCTAAGAATATTTTCAGCTGTCAAAGAGAAGGCCCCTTATTTTGCTCTAAATAGCCCGATTTTAGCTTATTTTTACCTTATTTTTGGGTTTCAGAAGTACAATTTCCAACCCCCCCGGCAATTAGGTCCCCCCCGTTTATTAAAATCTAGAAAATTTTCCAACCCCCCCCGTTTATTTGGAACCTAAGAGTAATATCGGGGAATATTTTTTTCAAAAAAGGTGAAAAGTTCAATTTATAGCCTCCCGCCCAAATTCAGCAAATTTGGCTAAAGTCTATTCACGATAAGTGTGCACTCTTTTTTCATTTACCTATAACTTTTGAAGGAATTCTTCAATCTTTATAAATTTGGTATCATTGAAAAGATATTAGTGAGTGGAACAATTTGGAGTAAAAAAATCGATAAAAAAGTTCTAAAAATGAAGATGAAAATGAAGAAGAAAAAAATGAAGATCTTGTAGAAAAGTGCTATAACTATCATTTTCACTGAAGCAAATCCTTGATTATCGAACGTCATCACTATGAAAAAATTTCTCAAAAATAATCATTCAGTCAAAAGATATCAAACAAAGTTATAAGCTGATTGACGTCTAAAAACGCTGTTTTCTCCTGTTTTCTGCTGTTTTTTGGGGTCAATCACTTATAAACTTTGTATCATAACTTTATCTTGAATAAATATTTTTGCAAAATTTTTTCACAGTGATGACCTCCTAAGATTAAAAAATCTCTCCAATGAAAATGAAAGTTATAGCACTTCTCTACAAGATCTTCATTTTTTTCTTCTTCATTTTCATTTTCGTTTTTAGAATTTTTTTAAAGACTTTTTTATTTCAAATTGTTCCACTCACAAATATCTTTCCAACGATACCAAATTTATAAAGATTGAAGAATTCCTTCAAAAGTTATAGGTAAAAGAAAAATGAGTGCACACTTATCGTGAACAGACTTTAGTTACTCTTCGCTTGTTAATTTTTCGAAAAGTCCCCCCCCCCCGTACCTTATAAGGACCCCCGTTTATTAATTCTTAAGAATATTTTCAGCTGTCAAAGAGAAGGCCCCTTATTTTGCTCTTAATAGCCTGATTTTAGCCTATACTTACCTTATTTTTGGGGTTTCAGAAGTACAATTTCCAACTCCCCCGGCAATTAGATCCCCCCCGTTTATTAAAATTCGAAAATTTTCCACCCCCCCCCCCGTTTATTTGGCACCTAAGAGTAGTGATGCAGATTTACCATTTTTGAAAAATTTCATGAACAATTTTCAAACTTTTTGGATGACGTTATTTTCGTACGTTAAAATGTGTCGACGGTTATCCACTTACGATTAGTTAAAAGGAAAAGGCAACTCTTCTCGCCTGACTAAAATTTGAGAAGAAGGGACCTAAAGGAATAAAGATTCTGAATTTTACCAAATTTTCTGCGTCAAGCTGCAATCATAGTCGTAATATATTAGAAAAAAAATTTCCTTCCCGGGTTGGAACATTGGAATGGTAGAGTTTTAACGCTAGACTTTAAAAATGGTCCAGCAAGGCTCAAAATATAGCCTTGAAGTCTATCAACCCGTGCCAAATTAAAATATCCGACAAAATTTAAGAAATTGCCCAAAATCGACTTTCTCGCCCAAACTCCCAAATGTCAAAAAGTAAAATAAGATTTTGACCATGATTGTGGGTTTTTTACAAGTTCTTATTTGATAAATTTAGTTCAGTTGGTTGGTAAACATATTATAAAACAATAATTTTGCTACTTTTTCTAAAGAACGTCTCTATTACTTTAGATGACCAATGAGTGAAACATCTTATAAAAACTCCAGCTCTTCCCAATTTTCTACTCAAAATATTTTTCAATAATTAAGTTCTGAATTAATAAAAACAAGCAACATGCTGAATGGACCTACCTAATGATAAAAATCAGATGAAAATAAGAAAAAAGTGACAATAATTGTACAAAAATTCAGAATGGAAAAATAAAGCTTGTGTGTTGAATAATGTAAAATGGTAAAAAGGAATGTCCCCAAATACGAAAATCACTTAAACCATCCAGACCCAAAAAACCTTTTAAGCTGTTTTTGCCCCAAATTTGCCCAAAAAAATTTTCCTTAAAAAGCTGGCTCAGTCACATTTTGGGCATTGTCATTTTGCATCATTGTGCAAAAAATCAGAAAAAAAATATGAGTCAACATTATGAAAAGCTATATTTTCTTATTTGGTTAAAGGGAATTTCCCCAAAATACGAAAATCCGTTTTTTAAGGCGAATAAGAATTTTCCAGGAAAAAACACTTCAGCCATTCTTTGAAGAATCTTGCCCTCCATCTTTGTACAAAAAATCAGAAAAAAGTAATGACAGGATTTTGCACAAAGTCCAAAAAACCCTATTTTTAGGCAGTTTTTGGCCCAAATTTGCCCAAATATATTTTTTTTTCGAAAATCGGGCTCCGTCACACTTTAGGCATTGCCATTTTGCATCATTGTACAAAAAATCAGAAAAAAATAATGAGTCAACTTTGAGAAAAACTATATTTTCTTATTTGGTTAAAGGGAATTTCCCCAAAATACGAAAATCCGTTTTTTAAGGCGAATAAGAATTTTCCGGGAAAAACCACTTCAGCCATTCTTTAGAGAATCTTGCCCTCCATCTTTGTACAAAAAATCAGAAAAAAGTAATGACAGAATTTTGCACAAAGTCCAAAAAACCCTATTTTTAGGCAGTTTTTGGCCCAAATTTGCCCAAATATATTTTTTTTCGAAAATCGGGCTCCGACACATTTTAGGCATTGTCATTTTGCATCATTGTGCAAAAAATCAGAAAAAAATAACGAGTCAACATTGAGAAAAGCTATATTTTCTTATTTGGTTAAAGGGAATTTCCCCCAAAATACGAAAATCCGTTTTTTAAGGCGAATAAGAATTTTCCAGGAAAAACCACTTCAGCCATTCTTTAGAGAATCTTGCCCTCCATCTTTGTACAAAAAATCAGAAAAAAGTAATGACAGGATTTTGCACAAAGTCCAAAAACCCTATTTTTAGGTAGTTTTTGGCCCAAATTTGCCCAAATAAATTTTTTCTCAAAAATCGGGCTCCGTCACGTTCTGGGCATTGCCATTTTGCATCATTGTGCAAAAAATCAGAAAAAACTAATGAGCCAATCCTGAGAAAAGCTGGTAACAGACGGACGGACGAACGACGAACGAACGGACGGACATGGGTTAATTTATAGAACATCCACCGGGGCACCCGGAGGTAGGTCCAAAAATAATTTGCTTTTATTTTTATATTTCATGTCTTTATAAATAAAAAATTTTCTTAAAAAACAAAAGAGTAAATAGTAATAAAACTGTAAACAAATAGATCTTATAAATATATGACATATATAATAAGAAAATTAATACTAAAGTAACGAGCTGATACCTTAAACAAGGCGTATACCTTGTTTAGGATGTACCTTAAACAAGGTACATGCATATACCTTGTTTAAGGTAGGGGTACCTTGTTCAAGGTATTTTTAAAGATTTCTTGAAAAAACGTCGGGTACCATTTTAAATTGTTTTGTATTTTTTGTGTACACCCTTTAAAAAAGCTGATTTCGTTTCATGTAGACTGGACTTTAAGGTTGTTTTAAAATTGAAGATTGTGATCAATTCCGGCTGTGGAATTTTCTAAAAATCACCATGGGAATTCAGTTTTTCGTGCTCTTTCCAATAGTATAGACGAGAGAGTGCCCTTTTTCCTAGTTTGGAAAATATTCCCACTACTTCCTAAATAGGAAGTATCAAACAATAGAAATTTTGAATTCTTACTTGAACAAGGTATACGCCTTGTTTAAGGTATTACTCCTGACTGTCAATCAAGTCATAATAAATACTAAGGGTAAAAAGCCAAGGGTGAATAGACAAAAATATAAAGAAATACAGAGATCAGCTAATT
Source organism: Clytia hemisphaerica (assembly GCF_902728285.1). Taxonomy (NCBI): domain Eukaryota; kingdom Metazoa; phylum Cnidaria; class Hydrozoa; order Leptothecata; family Clytiidae; genus Clytia; species Clytia hemisphaerica. The sequence goes on along the minus strand of NW_027103268.1, from coordinate 472,896 downwards.
TACTATTATTTGACTTTACATTTTGTTCTTCTTCTCCAGATGCCTCGTTTTAGATGCATTTGATTGCTATAGTATTGGCATGAATTAGGAACCCCAAAGAATAGCAATAAAAGCTTAAAATATCTGCTAGCCAACGTTACTGTCAATAATGACTTTTTTTCGAATCATAGAAAAGCATTTCCGAATATTGAAGAAGAAAACAACGTGGAGTAAAGATAATTCCCGATATAAGTATCCGTAGTTTTCGTCTTTTTCTTTTCACCCAAAAAACCCCGAGAATTGGCCTTTATTTTGCTTCATGTATATATTTTATGAAACTTACACATTATCACGAATTTTAATATTACATGTAAGCGCCGTAAAGAGATACTAACATTAAAAGGACGCCTGATCATAAAAAATATATTTTCATATAGCAAAACGACAACATGTTCTAAATAAAAGCAAAGCAAGGACGGATAAAAATATTAAAAACGCGGGACCCTTTTAAAAGCAGAATAAAAGTGCAAATAACTGAGCGATTTCCTTTGGAAACTTTTGATTTAATCTTCAATCAATCAGGTATCGAAAGCTTGTTCTCTAAAAGAAAAAGGAGGTAAAATAGGAGTAATAGCATGGGTTTAATACCGTTCCCGTTTTTCACGAAATTCGATGGTCAAAATAATAAATAATATTAATAGTCACCGCATATCATGGTTTCTCCCTCGTCTTTAAGTTGCGTGGAATCGATGTCTGCGTGTTGCAGTAGTAAGTCTTTCAAACGCACGCTTTCATTGGCGTTCACTGTGTTGGAAAAATAATAGTCATAAATATACTCAGTTTTTCATCAGCCCTGAAAATGGCCAAAGAATGAAGCAACTTGGCTTATCAACCATAGCCCATACTGAGTATGAACTAAAAAGCAACCAATATTACCTTGAAAATCAGAATTATTTTGCCTAAATTGGCATCAAATTGCCTACCTAAGGCGAAACAAAAAAAATTTCTTGTTTCCGGAAACCGGCCGGGTGAAAAAAAAAAATTTTCTGACCCGGCCGCAAACTTTCGTTCGTTAGTAGTCCGTACTTGTTGTAATTTAGGGCATAATTTATGCTGTATTTATACATAAAAGTTATTCTTAAACTCTATTTCAATTAGCCATAAATTATTAAAAATAGCAAAAAAAAATTATTTTCCGGCCGGCCGCATGATAACTTTTTTCCTTCACCCGCATTCCGGAAACAAAACCTTTTTTATCATTCGCCTAATTTGAGGTATTTTGGGCATAAAATGAAGTAATAAGTGAAATTTTTTGGAGCCGCTAAGCAATTTTGGCTCAAAATGCATACTCTCGGGTACCTAATAGCCGGGGGCTTTGGAATAAGCGGGGGGGGGGGGTTGGAAAAAATCTCAAAACTTAATAAGCGGGGGGGTTGGAATAAAAATGTCCTGGGTGGAAAATTTTGAAAATGAGGCTAATACAGCAGAATTAGGACAAAAGAGGGAATTTGAAATCATCTTCCCAAAAATTAATAAGCGGGGGGGGGTTGGAATAAGAATGTCCTGGGTGGAAAATTTTCGAAAAATTAATTAGCGGGGGGGGGGCTACTTTAGGCGTACAATCTTTCGCGAGCAGAAACTTTCGCGAGGACGAAAAATCGCGAAATTCACGACATTTACTTTCGCGAATTTAACGAAAAAATATTTTTCGCGGGCATAAACTTTCGCGAATAAAGACGTAAAATTGAGAATTTTCACATGAAAAAATGGCTTAGATAGGGACAAATACTTCGTGGATTGGCTTGAAACATTTGTCCTTTGACTTATTAGTCTTTTAGCAGGCTAAAAAATGCCAGAAAAGTTCCATTTTATTTAAAGTTTGAAGTTTTACAGATTTTCTATTTTATCAAGAATTTTTCGCGAGCATAATCTTTCGCGAATGCCCTTCCTAGAATTTTTAAAGACATTTACTTTCGCGAAAAGGGCCAAAATTCGCGAAAATCGCGAAAGTTTCTGCTCGCGAAAATTTGTACGCCTAAAGTATTAGGTACCCGAGAGTAAGCAACTTTTTGGCTAAAATCATGAAAATCTTTAGCAACTCCAGCCCAAAAATGTGTATTAATTCCTCACAGTTCAATGTTTGGAAACCCTTTGAAGCACAAACAAAAGCAACACAAAATCAAGGTCGAATACGTGTAAATAATATGTGCTTTGATCGTAGTAACAAAGGAAAAATTGAAGTTGGATACTTACGAAATGTAGAAAGTCTTTCGTGCCATTCTTCTATTGCCTCCCTCTTCTTTGAATCGTCAACCTGAAGAAAATAAATTACTCTTAATAAATAGTCGAACGTGCGCAACGCACTGGGCTCAACTTCAGTAGCTTCAAGTTATTTATAGGCCCAATTGTAGACCCCAAGATATTCATCAAAGGAATAAGTGTGCCAAATTTAAGCCAAATCTGACAATTTTTTAAGTCTCCAGGCTGCCCAAAGGTTTTAGCCTCGTTTTGGCGAAATACTCGTCCCCAGGCCCCAAAAATCAAAAATTTTGAAAAATGAAAAATGAAACCCCAGATATTCACCCAAGGACCCAAGGAACAAGTGTGCAAAATTTCAGCAAAATCGAACAATATTTGAAGTCTTCAGGCTGCCCCAGAGTTTTAGCCTCGTTTTGGTGAAAAACTCGTCCGCAGGCCCCAAAAATAAAAAATTTTGAAAAAATGAAAAAAACATCCCCAGATATTCACCCAAGGAACAAGTGTGCAAAATTTCAGCCAAATCGAACAATTTTTGAAGTCTCCAGGCTGCCCCAAAGTTTTAGCCTCGTTTTGGCGAAAAACTCGTCCCCAGGCCCCAAAAATCAGAATTTACAAAAAGTGAAAAAAACACCCCCAGATATTTACCCAAGGAACAAGTGTGCCAAATTTCAGCCAAATCCGACCATTTTTGAAGCCTCCAGGCTGCCCCAAAGTTTTAGCCTCGTTTTGGCGAAAAACTCGTCCCCAGGCCCCAAAAATCAGAATTTACAAAAAGTGAAAAAAACACCCCCAGATATTTACCCAAGGAACAAGTGTGCCAAATTTCAGCCAAATCCGACCATTTTTGAAGCCTCCAGGCTGCCCCAAAGTTTTAGCCTCGTTTTGGCGAAAAACTCGTCCCCAGGCCCCAAAAATCAAAATTTTCAAAAAATGAAAAAAACACCCCCAGATATTCACCCAAGGAACAAGTGTGCCAAATATCAACCAAATCCAAGCATTTTTGAAGTCTCCAGGCTGCCCTAAAGTTTTTGTGACAGACAGACAGACACACACACAGACACACAGACACACACACAGACATTGTCAGATTGTAGCTCAACTGAAGTTGAGTGAATCGTCAACCTGAAGAAAATAAATTACTCTTAATAAACTTCAGTAATTGGTTCACGGCTCTACGCTTATTGTATAAATATCATCACCTCCTTTTCTTTGAAAGAGAAGTAAATCAGCTTTTTTTGATAAATTGGATGATCAATACTGATTTTTTTACACGTGAAAATATAAATAACTACAGTTCGTTTTGGAAGCGTTAGAAGTTGAATTAAGCATGAAGAAGAGATGAGCCTATGGCCAAACATCAATGATGAAACTAAACTAGAAATTGAAATGATAGGGTTTCAATCTGCAACGTGAGCTCTGGCGGGAAAAGAAACTTTTATTACAAGCCATTCAAAATAATCACATTTATTTTGAATGGCTTGTAAGTGGAGTTAAGAGGTGAAAACTAACTCACCCCGAATGTCGATGTGAGCAAACAGTCGAACACTTCATGGGACAGAGACGAAATGTCGAAAAAATCAAATAACTCGTTATTGCAAGATTCCGTGAACGACTTCACCTGTAAGTAAGTAAGTGAAAGATAAATTGATTGTTAATTAGCATTTGATTTAGACTGGATGTCTAAAATAACCGTGACAAACACGAAAGCATAGCTGGCCAATTTCAGATTCGAATCTTTTAAAATTCATTTGTTCCTTAAATTTGGACGAATAATAAGGGCATTTGTGAGAAAGGGAGCAACTACTGTATGACAGACACTTACATATTGTTCAAGCTTGATAGCGATGGAGTAACGCAAAATATGTTGTCTGATTGACGTCAATAGAACTGGTAGCTAGAAGAACAATGAAAAACATGAAGCATGAAACTTCAATTCAGTGTCGAGAACAGTTAGTTGTATGTCAAAACAATAGCCATGTCCTATTTTTTTACACTGCAATTTCCCTAATATATTTGAACCAAGAGATATACATTAAAATAAATATAAATTTTATTAGACTAAATTAGTTAAAAACGAATAATAAGAAAGACTGAGAAAAAGGCAAACAAATCTGAAAAGTATCACAAATCCACATCGAAAGGGTGTTCTATTGTCACTTTTACACCAATGATACAAAGACGGTAAACCGTGCGCCACTTTCGTTTCGTTTCTTTCTTTCATTCTAGATCCTACTCTAAAATATTGTTTTTCACATTACATCAAATCGATGATTACCGTGATCAAGGCGACTTACGTTTCTTATATCACACATTTGTTGACAAGAGCGTTCACAAAGGTCGATCAGCTCGTCCACTTGGTAATACTCAGCAGCACACGCCAAACCCACCACAGTTTCTGGTGTGATCACACACGAACCTGTTTGGATGTATTCGATCAACGCCGAGAACTCCTCCATGTCAAATTCTGTGACTTGAAGCTTAGAAGGAAAGTTAAAAAATAGTTTTTTATAGCTGGGTTATTTTTATGTTTAGATCACATATGAGAATCTTATTATGATAAGATATAACAATGTAGAAGCGAAAAGACTCTAAAAGGTGGCAAGCGTACATAAGTGAAACAAAATGAACAGTCGAAATGGGCAAAACATGAATAGTGAATATAACTTAAAGCTATAGCAAGCTTACCTTAGAGGACAGCTGACCTTCCTTTATATCAACTATACTCGATTCAGGAGAATGGTTATTGTTTTTAGAAGGAGAGGAATCATTTGATGAGGAGGCTGTCGTTGTTGATGTTGTAGAACCGTTGTTAGCTGTCGTGTTGTTGTTGCGTTTCCAAAAGTCTGACAGTCGTTTGCTGCTACGGAGGTGTTGCGAAAGGTAGTGAGGAGAAACGCGCGATAAGACGGACGAACGACGACGAGGCGCGGAAGATTGATACGAACCAGGGAAAAACATCTCGTTGAACACTCTGAAAGTTGAAAAAGGTAAAGCAGAGTTAACTAGAAAACACCAACCAAATTTATCGGATATCTCTAAGTCCGGGCACAGTCGGGGAACAATCCGTACTCTTAGTACTCCCCCTGCTTGTTGATTTTTCGAAAAATTTTCCAGACCTAATAAGGAATAATGGATTCAGAAGCGGGCGTTCATGTTTGAGTCAGCCTTTGGAACAATATGACCTGATACTAAATATATTGGACGAAGATGCTAATGCGGATGTTGTGTACCTAGATTTTTCAAAGGCTTTTGAAAAAGTAGACCATTCAATTGTACTACGAAAAATAAAGAAACTAGGAGTAGATGGAAAATTATTACAGTGGCTAAAGTCCATCCTAACAGAGAGAAAACAATCAGTGCTAGTGAATGGTGTCACTTCTGAATCACAACAGGTCATTTCAGGAGTCCCTCAAGGTAGTGTTTTGGGACCTTTGATTTTCCTCATATTGATTGGGGATATTGACAAGGAAGTGGTGCACAGCTTTCTTAAATCCTTCGCTGATGACACTCGCGCCACAAAGGAAGTCAAAACTCTAGAAGATGCTGTCCTACTTCAAAACGATCTTGATAGAATATATAAATGGACGGATGACAACAATATGAAGCTAAATGATATAAAATTTGAACTCTTGCGCTATGGAAAGAACCATGAGATCAAGACTCAAACAAGCTATACATCACCGTCTGGTGTTGAAATTGAAAACAAAGATGTTGTGAAAGACGTTCGAATCCTGATGGACAGTAATTGCACATTTCAGAAGCAAATTACTGCAGTAATCGAAAAGGCTAAAAACTTAACATCTTGGATCCTGAGAACTTTTTCTTCACGGTCTTTAAATTGTATGATCGTACTATATAAATCATTGGTGATACCAATATTAAAATATTGCTCCGTTCTGTGGAGCCCAAATGCAGTTGGTCTCATTCAGAGACTTGAAGATATTCAAAAGTCCTTCTTACAAAAGATAAATGGCACCCCAAACAATTATTGGGAGTGTCACTTCAAAGGCGAAGAGAACGCTACAGAATAATGTATGTCTGGAAGGTGATGGAAAAGATTGTACCTACTGTAAATGGTATCAAAACCACTGAAAAAAACACTGTCAATTCCAAAGAATCAAACATCAAAATTTAGAGACAGCACACTTGCAGTGCAACGTGCAAAACTTTTTAATGCTATGCCAAAGAGCATCAGAAACCTCAAAAACATTTCTATCGATAAATTCAAAAGAGCCCTGGACACACACCTTAAGTCTATCCCAGATGAACCCCAGATTCATGGATATACTGGATGCAGGAGAGCTAATTCAAACTCAATAATTGACATGAAAAATATCTGCTGAGATTCTTTTTCTCTCGACAGATTAATCACACGGAGGCGTGGTTCACCAAGAACCTTACCTGAAGCAGGATGCTCAAACAACTACACAAGTAACACAAGTAACAAGTAAGAATTAATTTTTAATAATATTTTCAGCTGTCAAAGAGAAGGCCCCTTATTTTGCTCTAAACAGCCTAAATTTCCAACCCCCGTCAATTAGCCCCCCCCGTTTATTAAAATCTCGAAAATTTTCCCCACCCCCGTTTATTCCAGCCCCTCCCCCATTTATTTGGAACCTAAGAGTAATTTTCCTTACCATTGAAAATACGCAATGGCTGTATCAATCATAAAATCGAAATACGATGAACAGTGGCGACAATGTCTATCTTACCTGCTTTTCATAGCCAAAAGAGCTTTTACAGCGGGAACTGAGCCTCCCCTCTCTTTACCTGGAAAAAGAATATAAAGCTAGAGAGGCGGCCTCTCCCTCAGGAAAACGGATTTCAAATTCGGGAGGAGCTTGATAAATTTCATTTTGAGTCCCTTGATATTACGAAAGGCACAGCTGATGTGGCCTTTTTTTGGGACCTTTAAACTAGGAAATGTAAATCTGATTGAGCAACGAAGATTGGTGGAAAAACTGACTTTTCATATCTAACTAATCGCAGGGACCATAGTGCAGTGGTAGAGCATCCGATTACGGTGCGCGAGGTTGTGGGTTCAAACCTCAGGTCATACTAAAGATTCCAAAAATGGTACTTGATGTCTCTCTGCTTGATGCTCAGCAATTAAGAGAAGGATCAAGGGTAAGTGGAGCCATCCAGGGAAAAAGAGTGACACCCTCCCCTACCTTCGGGTAGATAGCTATCGACTGCAGTCGCAGACTTACTTATCATCAATCGCAGGGATCAGGAGATTTTGTGGAAACTTACCAACGAGAAAGATGACGTCATGATATTGACTGATTCCACAGGCTAAAGAGCGTTTAAGATCACGTCGTAGCTGGTCAGCCGGTGATGTTATACCAATATGGTCGGCTGCAAAACTCATCGACCTAGTTATTGAGAAGAGAAAGCTACAGTATGAGTAAAACAATATGATGTGATGAACACACGATAGATAAACCAAAAAAACTAAAACAATTAAGTTTCCACAGAAATAAACCTCAGAAAACATCCGAAAATTCATCTGAAAATAAAACCTCCCTATTTCAGATACTATGTATAATAGCGTTGATTTGAGCTATATAGATTAGAGTGTGGGTTAGTTAGAGCGAGCGAATGAGTGAATGAAATGAATGCATGAATGGCTTGTTTTGTCCTGATACCTTTGCAAGGACGGAGTATGTGGCGACGATCGAGTGAAACTGTGTCTGTGTAATGTAGAAAAATTCAAAATCAATTATCAAATACTTTTAAAAACCATCTTTGATGATGGTTAAAACACACAAATTTCTGTTAAGTTTACAAAACAGTAAGTAAAACAAGATTTTTACATTCTCTTCTATTGAAAGAAGCTTGGTGAACTTATTCCTAAAAGGAGTTCTTTGTTGTAATGAATCTATTTGGTTCTAACATGCAGGTTAATACTATAAATTCCACTCGTTTCCACTTATTTTAACTGATTATAATATATTGACATGACGAAATACGTAAGCTTACCTAAGGGGAAGAAGCCGTTGAAAAGGATTCTTCGAAAATTTGAGGGACGGCTGAACTTCCTTACAAGCTTGATCATGCACTAACTCTTCTAAAAGTTGCCGACGAGTACGTTCCTGAACAAAAACAAGAATAATATAATATGCGATTGTCATAACCAGCGAATACAATCCCGTTTGATTCTTTTCAACCCGTTTTTTTCGTCTTGATACAACTATTGAACCAGTCAAACTATTACCTACAAGTGTCCAACACAATGAACATTAATTGGACTTATTGATCAGTTCTAACACCTTCCATATCACCAAGACAGGGTGAAGCAGAAATAAAAACTTCTTTACCTGCATGGAAGCGAACTTGGGTGAACGATAACTCGCTCTTTCACCGTTGATTATCTTCGCGTACAGCCATCGTTGAAAAGATGAATCCTAAAAAAAAATAAATAAAGAGAGATTATTGCTTTTCATCCCTCATGATCCTCAGGATCTAAGGCTAACGCTGGAAGCAGTATTTCCTTCTTGATGAGCCTCCAAGAAAAGGAAGAGACTTTGCTCAAAATATTACCTACATCAATACAATATTAAAGGAACCTTTGAAAAGATTTTTACAAGAGGGTGGAGAACTTGTCAAATAATCTTACAACAAATTTTAGGAAAAAAGAACGTGAACAGCGGGGAGAGGCTGTGAAATTTAAAGCCAAACTTACATTTTTGAACAGTTTATTCTTGGGAAGTGGCGGTCCATAATTTTGGACAAAATCTCTCGAAGCAACATCGACCTGAGAGTGAAAGAAATATCAGTGAATTGTTTCATGTTTCAAGAATTCAATTGTACAGTGTACATTCGAATTTATATATAAGTAAAAGTACATTTCGAATAGCTCCTTCTACTACATAGTGATGAGGTGAATAAACGACAAGCAATCGGTCCACCTTACCATTTAATAAAGAGTGAAAAGAAAATAACATTGATACCTTGTAAAATAGTTCTCCATGTAAAATCTGTGGTTGAATTATGATGAAAACATGAAGGAAATTTGATTTGATCGAGTTTGGGTCGAAACGAGCGCCAGGTGCAAGGAAAATTATACAAACAATATCATTCCCAATATGTCTTTTCCTTTGGAGCTGGTGAACAGAAAAAACGAAATGGCTTTCGTTAAGGTTTTCTTGGAAAATACGAGGATACAAAGCGAACTTTCAACAATTTAGAAACAGGGCTAGTATGTAGATAAGAAACTGTAAAATCAATAAATGGATCTCATTAGACTATCGAAAGGATTATTTTCATTGGTCTTTAGAATACTATGTTTTTTGTTAAATTCGAACTAGAAATATAATTTGAATGTTCGAATTACTGAAGAGAATCACAGAAAGTGATCTTTGACAGAGATAGGGATTGAAATGGTTAGGAGTTTGTATACAGGAAAATCACTGCACGCCACTTGATATTTCCTAGGTTCAAAACTCACTAATGTGGTCGTTCAAAAGAGCTAATCACCACAGATAAATGATTTTAGAAACATTATTGCAGTGTTTGCATAATTACTTTTACAAAAATAAAAAGATCAACGCACACAAGGCAATTTGTCAAAAGACAATGCTTAAAATGTATAGATAACAGGTTATTCTTTTTCGAAACAAGCTAACCAATCAATTAACTCTTAAAAAAGTCACGAGCACTCAATCACTGCAATTATGATGAAAGATGATTTTTTTCTTCTCTTGATGGCATTTTTTGCAATCATCAAACAGCATGTCTTGGCATGTGGCACAGTACATGTATGTTAATTATCTGAGCACACAAAGCAATCAACAAACTTAATCATTGTATGGTTGAACTATAAACCACGTACAAGAGCAGACAAATTTTTCTCAGTGATACAAATGAATCATGGAAACCTCACATATCTGATTCCTCTTTCGTCTACTTCCTCCTTAACCATAAGATACTCAACAAACTCAGAAACTGAAGCAATGATAAACTGACAAGGGATATTGAAATTCTTCTTCAGCGTGCTCTCAAAAGTACTAAAAACTTTTAAGCTATATAACTGGAGTTGACATAGCAGCTATTTTACGTGTCAAAAAGAAAATAACTGTCGAAAACAAAGAAAAACTCTTGAGAATTCTTCCTACTCGAGATAGAATTGCTAGTTTTTAAAAAGGAAGTCTGGTGAATGGGTATTAGTGATGTCACCAAGATCAGGGATTTTAAGAATTCTGCTGTTGTGGAAATTCAAAACACCAATATAAAATAAGGATAAATGCCTCAAAACACAGGAAGTAAGACAGAAAAAGAACTGGTTGTCTCAAGTATGGAACCATGACAACGAGTAAATCTTAACTATTTTAAAACTTTGAGACGGAAAAATTAGTCAAAGAGAAAGTCAGACTACCTTTTATTGCTGGTAATGTATAGTAAATGAAATGGCAATATCATATTAAAATTTCTAAACAATTTCCTTCGCTAGGTATCCTGTTCAAATAATATCAATCATTTTCCTTTGGAAGGAAATGAAATATACTTCACATGTCTGCCAAACTTTTTTTCGACGTGACTAAACACAACATAACAAGGCTTTGGTTGGAATTTCATACTTTGGTAATACTGTCTTATTGATTAGTACTTTTGATTAGCAAAGAGCTATGAATGTCTAAAAGAAAATTAATTGAAATCTCTACCCATACACCTTTGTTAACAACATTCAGAAATTCATTCATTAAAAAGTTCATTAAAATCTCTATAGTTCAAAAATTTAAGAAATTTTGTAGGCAATTCTGAAGTGAAAGCATAGAACCAAAAAACTGTCTAATTGACGAATCAATCCACAGAAGCCGGGTTTTTAATCGAATTCAATCTTAATATATTACCTTCTGGTCATCATGCTCTTCCATTGGCAAGAGAGTTGAGACGTGAAACATCATACGGAAATTGTGGTACTCTTTGTAAATGGAATGCTCTCCAGTCAATCCATTGTCAGTATCCAGGCCACCGCTGTAACCATTGAATCCTTTCAATGATATCTTTTCGCCTAGGTATGTAAGGAATTCCTCGAAATCGTCACTGTGTGTAGTGTTGGTAAAAAATTGCTCCTCTTTGAGCTGATCTTTGTCCACGAAAACAACACCTATTTTGAATTCACTTTTCAACATCACCTGGAAAAAAGAAATTATTTTTACAATTTAAGATTGCAAAGTCAGATTTAGCAGAATAAAAGATACCAATCTTATTTTGGAATATTGGGTTGAGTGCAAATACTATTACATATACCATTGGACTATATTGACCAATTGGCTGAGTGCTCATCAAATACCATCATATCAATGGACTATAATGATCAATCTGTTTCTTACTTTATCCAACAGGAGCAATTTGGTAGGTGGAATGGAATCATTGAATTGTCTCAAGTCTGAAGTAAGGTCCAATTCTCTACTGATGACTTCCAGTACTGCATTATCATCATAGTCATTTAAACAGAATGAGGTCGTTGGGATTAAACCTTCTGTGATGTGTGATGAAGATCGTAGAAGAATCCTATTTAAATGAAGAAAAAAAAAAGAATCAAAAAGAAAAAATTCAAGAGATAGACTATATTTCTATATCAGTTTTGACCAAAACTGATATAGAAATTTTATCAGATCAGTCTTTCTTGGTCCTGTACAGGTAGATAGGTGTATGGTTGATACTCCAGGAACACCACAATCTATGCCACTGAGTGCATTATCTGTCTTCTGAATAAAATTTTTTTTAATGCATTTGAAGATATCTATCAGCTAGTGGAGGGTAGACCCTTAGTTTGTGACTCAAAACATCTGTAAGGGGAATTAATTACCTGTAAAAAGGGATTTTCATGATAGATTCATGCTTCAAACTCAATACAATAGGACCAATACGTTCATCTACAGAATAAAAATTGGCATGTCTCTGTCCATGATAGCACATCTCATAAAGTTCTTCTTCACTGTGTTCAATTTGTGTTGTGCTTCTACCAGATGTGATCTTCCAGGTTGCCACATGAAAATGTTTAAAGTCTCTCGATTTAAGATAACATTGTGATGAAGGACAATTTCTGAAAGTACACTCATACCAATAACCTGAAGACTTTCCACTTGAACATTTGCAATCTAATTTCACGAGTCCATTTTTTTGATAATGTTGTTTTACAGGGGAGGTTTTCCCATTCACTGTCGAAGTCTTTGATTTCTCGATAGAATATTTACGAAATTGTTTAAGTTCCCTGAAGAAATGTCCATGCTTGTCTGGGCCATCATGATCATAATGTTTAAAACAATAAAATTGCTTTTTGTTGGTTAAAAAATAATTCCTTGGATTTAAAGGTACTTTACAACTGGAGCATTTGAAACAGTTGGAGTGGTAAGGAACATACCACTTATCAACTTCACCATCAATTCTTTTACCACAAAGTCGACACTTATCTTCAGCTCCATCTGTTGCCATTAAAGTTACTGTAAATACATTAGAAGTGTCAGTATTAACTTTGATTTCATGTAAATACTTCATCCTAACCAAAGGTTCAAAAATATGCCTCTACATTTCAATTAAATCATCATATTTTTAAACTCAACCTTCTAACTGATGACTGCTGTCTTTCTTTTATTTACAAACTTAATGTATTCAAAAAGTCGATTTTAAAAGAGCTTTCCTTTCACAACAAAACAATATTAAAAAAGACAAAGCCCATTAAGTGATATCCCCCCTTTGAAAAAAATTAATAGCAAGTTGAATTGATATCCATTGTTGACAGTTTCAATTAGAAATTCCTTTCTTTTTTGATAATTAGAGAAAAAGAAAAGTAGAATGATCAATGAACAGTAGGTTGCTCCTGGAGGGAATAAACCAAAGCAGCTCAAAAAGGCTAGATAGTTATAAAATAACAAAAATTTAGATTTCGAAGAATAAAAATAATGCAACACTTTTTATGAAGTAATAAAGTTGTATTCAACTTGTAATTTTGAACGACAATTACTTTTTGTAAGGGTTCAATTTGAATATTATTAACACATTAGCATTAGATGAAAGTTAAATGGTGTTTTATCAAAAAGGATTAAAGGTATTGCACAATTTTCTTCTTTGCCTGTATCTTTCTTTTAATAAGCTTAAATTCTTACTGATGGACAATAACACTGACTGCAATCAAAGAGAAATTTATGTTTTTAATCTTTTATTAAAGTAACTTTTAGTTAAGGAACAGCCTTATCAAAATCCAAGTTAGCTTTGATATATTAAGAAAAATTAATAAAAATCAAAACTAAAGTGACCTTCTGATTCTGTTTGATTCCTCATTTCCCACTCAAAAAAATAAGAGAAATATTCCCTGAAAACATTACCAAAAATGTGTTGAATTAAAAAAAAGGCTTTATTTTTTTTGGCAATCAGCCGGTTATTTGTTTGGTGTAGCCCAGTGTAATAAAAGTAGATGGAAAATAGAGTGGAAAAAGTGCCGACAAAAACTGTAAACAAATTTCCTTTGCTACTGGCCGATTGCTGGGTATTTTCTTTTTTGTTGCCGGCAGATTACCCCTTTAGGCAAAATCCTTTTCTAAAAAGAGATTTTACACAATTGTTGCTGGCCAACTGTATACCAGCTTATTGGCGGCTGTAGTTAATAGATTGCTAGACTCAACAGTAGTGTAGCCAGCAAGATACTGATATGCTGAATTCTTATGTTCTTAAAATTGCTTGGAGATTCACATTATATTGTAACCTTCAGCAGAAACAAATAACTTCAATACCACAATTTCAAATGCCAAGTTTATTAATGACCAATACCTCTTTCTTTCTAAAAACATTCCATAAATATTTTTTTTTCGGTTAAAATACCAGTTCTGGAACAATAAATTTAACAATCTAACTTGTAACAGCTAATTTCTAATGCAGTTAGCTAAGAACACCAGCCTGCTACCAGCAATGCTACAATTTCATAGTGTCCTCCAGGGTTTGTTCCCCCCACCAAATTCTTGATTTTTTTTAATCTCCCCTCTTTTTTTTCCCCCTATGACTTTTCAGTTTTTTAGTTTCCCCCCTCTTTTTTGCTTTCCCCCCAGAAAATTCTGAAAATATCAGTGTTCCCCCCATATACCTGTGTAAATTTCTCAAATTTCAACCTGACACAAACGTAAAATTTTGCTGCAAAAGGAATAGTAGACAAAATAGAACGAAAATTGGTTAATCTTTAAGTGATGATCTAATCACATGATATCATGTGACTGACCTTTGTTGCTCAGATAAAATTGAAATGATTTCACACTTCCCCCACCAGATTCGCCAACTTTCGATGTTTTCCCCCTCTTTTTTTCCCCCCTTTACTTTTCAAATTTTTATTCCCCCCCTCACCCATTCAAAATTGGAAAATTGGTTCCCCCCCCCCCCTTTATAAAGGGCAGCCCTGGCAATTCAATTTTTTTTGCCTCAGCATTTTTTTGTCAAGGCAAATGGCTAAATTTGCTGTTTGCCTCGGCAGAATAGGATTCTGCCTCGGCATTTTTCCCAATTTAAAGGGAGGTCGGGGGACGTTACACTGTTACATTGCAGTTCTTCGATTGTTTCGGCAGTTATCATTTTTAGTAAAAGTCTTTTGAAAAATTTGCCTTGGCATTTTTTTTGCCGACGCAAACACACTATAATCCAATTTAATTCAGCTTTTGCCTCGGCATTTGCCGTATGCCGGCGCCAATTGTCAGGACTGAAGGGGGGGGGAGGACACAATTTTATGACAATTTCTGGTAGATGATAATTTTTGAAGGCAATTAACTCCATTAGAACATCTGTCTGGTTGGTATTTCAAAGATATTTCAAATACACAAATGAGGAAATTGGGTCATCTGGATTAGCTGAGAATTGCTCCAACTAAAAAAGTATTTTAAAGAACAGTAGACTATCAAATATTTCTTTTTCAAAGTAAATTACACTTTACCTTACTTGTTGCATATATATGAATGGCAACTTTAATGAGCTAAATCTTGGTATCATTTCCAACTTTTCCCCATTCAAGCTGATTCAAGAGATTCATACTCAGATTTTTCTGAGTTAAATCTTCTTCATTCTCTTATCTGAGCAAGGTTTCAGACAGAAAATGTTAATTAATAAATTAATTTTTTGAAAAAAACTGTCTCAAGAAAATTGAACTAAAGTTATGGTGGAACCTTGGTCCCTGGACCAAGCTATATCCGCCATCTTTGATGGAAGCTTTTTTAAAGGGGGACCAGCAAAGAAGTCATTGCAGTGTTGCAAGGTCTAACGGCGCTACATCATCAAAAGTATATGAGGGAGCTAGACCTAGTGCTCTCGATGCATTTACACCGCTATCGAGTGGTTGCTGCCATTAGGATACAATTTTTCAAAAAACATATATCAAAGATTTTCCTTGGACGGGATTGAGAAACTTGGTCCAGGGTATATAAAGCTCAATGCATTTACCTAATGCAAATAAATATACAGGGTACTGTAATCCAGTCGAGGAATTCCCTTGACTAGTGTTTGTAGTATTTTTTACTGCAATTGAGGTATAAACTGCTGTACTTCGCTTTTTTACATTTTTCATACCACAGCCAAACTTAATCGAACTTTGTTGGCCGATTGATGTTCGACAAAGTTCGGTTGTCGAAATTTAATCGAATACTCACAAATTTCTCAAAATACAAAGTTCGATTAAGTTCGATTACTGAAATCGAACTTAATCGAACTTTTTTTAAAGAGACCTCGACAGTTCGATTAGTTTGATTACATTATTCGAACTTAATCGAACTAGTGTAATCGAACTTTGTCAAGTTTAATCAAACAAAAATTTGAGAAAACCCGAGCAACTGAAGGCCGCTCCACTTGCGCGTAATTCGATTGCACTTTTTACCGGCCTTTGACGACACTTTAAAGGAACTTTGAAGCACTCCCGCTGGTGCAGGCGTGTACCCTCATATCCCCCTGACCAGTGGGCACCGATCAAACCTCCCGGAACCCCGGCCGGGACCCCCAGGGGCCGTCCACGGTGGTACCCAAATGATGAGGTCATTTTTCCCAATTTTTCCCAATTTTCGCCAATTTTCCAATGTTTGCCGGTTTTTGACGACACTTTGAGGAACTTTGAAGCACCCCAACCGGTTCAGGGGAGTACCTTTACATCCCCCTAACCAGTTGGCAACAATCGAACTCCCGGAAATCCCTGCCGGGACCCCCAAAGGCGTTCCACGGTGGTACCCGAAGGAAGTCATTTTTTCAAATTTTGACCGATTTTTGCCAATTTTCAAGCATTTCTGAGCCTTTTAAAGGCTTCGGAGCACTGATGGAGGGTGCTGGCATTGAGGGAGAGCAAGGCTGAGGGTATCCGAAGGGGTCCGAAGGGATACGGGGGGCTGTGGAGGGATGCAGAGGCCTCGATTGGTCCCACCAGGGCCGGTACCCAAAGGAGGTCATTTTTCGTAATTTTTGCCAGCTTTTGACAACACTTTGAGGAACTTTGAAGGACCCCCAACGGTGCAGACGTGTACCCTCACATCCCCCTGACCAGTAGGGCACCAATTGGACCCCTCTAGACCTCGGCCGGGACCCCCAGGGGCCGTCCACGGTAGTACCCAAAGGAGGTCATTTTTTTTTGGCGAACTTTATCGAACGGAGTTTTTTGTCGAATTTGTCGAACCTTTCTTGTTGTCGAACTTTGTCGAACTTAATATGATTTGTCAAACTTAATCGAATACTCACAATTTTAGCAACTTTTGAAAAGTTCGATTAAAGAATTTAATTGAACTTTCGTCGTTCGATTAAGTTTGACAAAGTTCGATTAGTTCGGTAATCGAACTGTTCGATTAATTACGTCAGGTCCTACACGTAGTAAATGGAGTAAAGACTTTGGATTTCATAATAGGCTTACTTCAAGGCTACGCTGAGAAATTCTCCAGCTCATAGATATTCCCTTCTTTCAAGACTGGCATTTTTGTTGAGTAATGACAATCCTTCCTTGGTTCCCTTTTCAACCACGCCACTGGTTTCTATCTCAGTGACCCAAGCCGCAAGAAGCGACAAGAAGCACCAGCAGAGGCAGGCCTAGCCTTCCCGATCTTCCACTGATAGATTCTATAAAATGAACTTAGTAAATGGCATGGAAATTTCAGGACGGGTTTCCGGTGTAAGGCAGGCCCCGCACAGGCGCAGCGCAGGACAAAACAAAACGGTCTTTGAACTCTGATCTACTACTTTATATAAATGCAAATGATAAATACTATAGATTGAAAACGATACTATAAAAAAATCAACAACTTGCCTGACTCCTTAAAGGGA
The DNA here is from genome assembly GCF_902728285.1 of Clytia hemisphaerica. Classification (NCBI taxonomy): domain Eukaryota; kingdom Metazoa; phylum Cnidaria; class Hydrozoa; order Leptothecata; family Clytiidae; genus Clytia; species Clytia hemisphaerica. The sequence goes on along the minus strand of NW_027103268.1, from coordinate 455,388 downwards.
ATAGCGCTAGGCCAACCCTAAAAATATTTTTGTTTCCGGTCCACCGGGTGACGAAAAAAACACTCACCCGGCCGGCCGCAAAAAAATTTTTTTTCCTAAATTTCAATCCCAAAAAATCGATTTTTTAAAGCACTCGTGTAGAAGTGCTTCGGCATAAGAAAAATTCACGTGTGATCATCGCACGCCTAGATTTTGATTTATAGTGGTCTAGACGTGTGATTATTCAAATACTTAATTTTCATCGTTTAAATTTTCAATTGTGTTACAATATCTCTAAGAACTGGACACTCTCTTTCATTTTGAATATTTTATCTTCAATTGCTAAAGGCTCCAAACCGTGATTACGAAGTGAACTTTTTTGAGAAAAAAGCAAAGTGAGAGAAACATTTCCCCAATTTTTTAAATCCTCACTTTATGAATGTTTCTTTTTATTTTACTCACAAGTCAGCATGATTCCTTTTATAAAAACAAAGCTGTTTACTTACTGAAAAGTCCCCACTTTGTGAATGTTTCTATTTATTTTACTCACAAATCAGCATGATTCTTTTATAAAAACCAAGTTGTATATATAAAAAAAAACATTCTTAAAAGTTGAGTTGCAAGCAAGAATTAACAAAAACAATGCAGGGCTTAGTTTGAGATGAATAAAATTTCATTTTTATAACAATGATCAGGATAAAACCTTCATTCCAAGTGATTTCTAGGCGTGCATTTTACAGTAGAATATAAAATATCACGTGCGATAAATCACACGCCTCAAAAACTGATTCACTAAAGTTTTCCACTAACCCTAACGATGATGTACGAAAAAAAATGCGGCCGGGTGACGACGAAATAAATTTTCACCCGGCCGGTGGACCGGAAACAAAAAATTTTTTCGGGTTCGCCCTATACTTATAGTAGGGGTCGGAGTTGCTGGTAATTCCATGGTATACTCTGAAATACATGCTGATGTCAGCCCGAAAGCTGATTGGCTTAACCGACAGTTATACGTGGTTTGAGAGTATAGCTAAAACTTTGTTATGTTTCCAACAGTAAACGAAAGTGAATGAAGACAAAATGTAAACAAAAAGATTGCAAAGAAGTTTTCGAATAAATTCACAATAGAATGTCTTCATTTAAAAATAGAAACACTCGATTTCATTCAAAAGAAAAAGACATTCTTTTTTTCTTTCAGTTTTATGTAAGTCTTTTTGTGTTGTTGTTGAACATTATAGTAAATTATATTCACTTTTTTGAATATATTTTTTGGAATAAAGTCACTTTTGGTTTTTGTTATGATCCAGCACTCCTAAATACCCCTCTGTATGGGTGTTTGTGCCAATGCTAGATCCGCATTTCATAAATATACCATGCGTCGTTCCCTTTAAATGAAATGTGAAGTAAGTTACCAAAAAGGCAAATAAAAAAAGACAGTAAAATTTAAAAAGACAGCAAAAGTTGGTGGATGGTAAAAATTTCGCCAAAATTCGAAAACAAAACATTGAGAAATTCGGCTGCCGTATAATAAGTAGGCCAGAGGGCGTATAACCTATACCATCCCGCCCACATTACACCCACCTCCTCCCAAAACACATGGCGGAGCGAGATATTCTTTCCCTTACTCTTATCAAGGACACTTTTTCTCCTAATTCTACTTATTTTCTTATTTTTTTTCCTTATCCTGGCCCTTCTTTGGTTTCTTCGAGATTCGTGGTTTTAAAGAAAAAAGATATAAACAAAAAAATGTAACCACCCTTCTCTTGGGCGGGACCTAAAATCTCGATCTATCTGAATTTGACAAAAGATGGGTTCTACAAGAATGCACACTTGATGACACTACACGGGCTAACAGCAAGTACAAGTCCAGAGTGGTTGACGTCAATGAAGTATAAGCCCGACGGGCTAGAAGTCAATCTCCTTGGTAGGATCGTAGGATTTGAAGCCAACAAATCCTACCAAAGTCGCACAGCCTTGAGCGGCTCGCCTGGTTTTTACACAAATGAAAGATTGAAACTAAGATTTACCGCTAAATTTCGAAAAAAATATCAATCGTAAACAAAGGAATTGCTAGATTCAATCCGTCGTCAAAAATGCTGTGCATTTTTTAACGCTTCACTTTTTCTTGCCTGAGAAAGGTTAGAGATTGAACTCTAGCCCTTCGGGGGCTTTAAACTCAATGGTTGACGTCCCTTTTCCCTTTTTTGATAAGAGCAGAGTAAAAAAAAACCTAAGGGAGTAATTTTTAGCCAAATTGTTCCTGCGCTATACACGTTTTATTTTTTATTAGAACCCAGTTTATAAGGAACATTGAGGCTGAAATTTGGCGAAAAATTAAGAACATCATAGGCCATCATAAGAACATGCCCTGCCTCAATTTTGAAAAAAATGACAAGAATACTACATTTTTTCCTCTTTTCAAGCAGTTTTTTTAACCGAACTTAGGGATGGATTTTCTAAAATCGAGAGTCAAATATTGCCCAAACTTTACTCTCTTTATTTTGCATGATATTGTCGATTTAGAGTCGTAGAATAGTCTAAAAAATTAAGAGCGCATTATTTGAGAACATTTTAGGCTGAAAACTGCCAGGAAAATAAGCACATCCAGACTCAGCCAAATTTTAGGTGTTCTAATAAAAAAAAAACGTGTACGGTTGTTTTGAAATTAATAAATGCTGATTGTTGCATTAAAAAGTAGACCAAGTCTCGATTAAACTGGTCTGAATCGCAGACTTCTATAAAACCACATGTGGCTGGTAAGTATAAGGAACCACGAATTCGTTAGGCACCGAGAGCCTAGACTTACAAACCTGTTCTTTGAGAAAGTTAATTAAAAAAATGGCTCGGTAATTCGAGTAAGAGACTCTAGGCTAACCTCTGGAGGTTGCTGGCAATTTCAATCTTAGGCTATGTCACGTCTCTTTGGTTCCGAGCATAATGTTCTTGTTCTCTTTATAAGAAGGAGCAAGGTCTAAAACTAGGCTCCCCCCACACCCGCTTATTCCAACCCCTCCGTTTATTACTCAAGAGGAAAAGTCTAGAGTTGAAAACTGGAAAGCTTCCTTTTTGGATGGATTGAAAAAAGAAAGTGGTTAATGAAAATAATATAACAATATTTCTCCAATTTTGTACAATCTTGAAGAATGAAACTGTGCTGGTAAAAATGACAGCCTTTCTTCGACATAGAAGCATCAATAGGGGAATCCAATTTCTTATAGTGCATATTTATCTCGATTTTAACTATAAATGAAGAAAATCGTGTCATCTTTTTCCATTTACCTTTTTGCATAATAGAAACCTTAGAAAATTTGACGCAGCAACCCATACATGGATCTAAAGGAATTTTCAAATGTCTATGACGTGATTATCATTATTTTTCTTGGAAGGAAAAACATTTTTCGAGAAATAAGGAAATTGTTTATCAATTTAAGCTTATCCATTTAGGTCTTGTCATGGAATCAGTTTTATCCGATCCATCAAAGTTTTCGGTATTTTTATGAATTCAAAAAAAAGAGAATGAAATATTTACAATTTCTTACAAGTGTTCTATAAAATATAATCCAAATAATTATATACACAAATCAATAACAGAATATATCTATTATAAAAACCCATAAAAAGCATCCTAAGTCAACCAAGATAATCCTTGACACAATCATCTATTGCCTGGGAATATTTTTTCAACAGCAACCAGAAATTTTATCGATTGTTTATTGCTATTCAACAAATTCTTTAATACTTGAAAAATGTACAAAACCAATTAGCTTCAAAATTGCCAAATAAAGTGTGCAAAGGCATAATATCAATCATGTGATTTCAATTTTACAAGGCACTACGCTTTGGCAAGAAATGCAAGCAAATAATAATCAAATTAACTTAAATCTCTGTTCCCAACAAAATAATCCACGTTCGACTTTGTTTATTTATCGAGGAAAATTCTGAATTTTGTCCGGTGCGTGCAAAAGGAAACCTCAAAGATCTTCCAGAACAGTCAATCACTGTGGACTGCTCACTGGCTGATCAACTTGATAGTAGAGAAATTGTACCCAGCCAAAGCGTTACACACTGTGTCTATGTGAATGGTTTTCCACACCAGCTTCTGTCTGTTCCACCCTAAATTACTGGGTACCGCTTAGAGATCATGAAGCAGAGAGGAGAATGGCAGTGGCTTGGTTGACATCATTTTCTGTACTTGCCAAAGCATTCAGCACTGCATCACGATCAAATCCCATATCAACCAACGTTTGAACCTATATTAAAATAGAAGACGAAATTCAAATTTCTATTCTAATGTGATAGCTTTAGACCGATCTCACAAAATTCGGTTAAGGAAATCTTCAACCAAAACTCAAGCAGGCTGCTGTTCCTAACTGATTTGAATTTCACCCACAAAACAAGAACAAACAAGAACGAACAACAAAAACCTTACCCGAAAGGAATGGGAAATAACTTTGAGCTAAAGCAAGGCGTGACTTAATCCCCATGTACATGTTTTCTTACCATTTATAAAGTTATAAGAAAAATAGCTGACCGCGGGTAAAAATGACGTCAAACGGAAACGGTCAAAATAAACCTTTACCATTGCGCAAAAATTGACATCATCGAAAGTCTCAAATTTTCGTTTTTATATGCAAAGAATCACTGGGTTAAACATTTTCAGATTTGAAGTATCCTAGTACCTTTTCTTCTGGCACATTATCAGTTTGTGGGCTTGAAATTTCAGCTTGTGGAGGCTGAGGATTCTCGGGTGGCGTGGGCGGTGAAGGGATGCGTGGCGGTGGCGGTGGCGGTGGGGATGGGTGTCGTATGAAATTGAAAGGGGAAGAGGGGTTCATCACTTCGGCATAACCTTGACCAATCTGTTCACGATTCTAAAGAGAAAATATCAGTAAACACAGTTTTTTAAGATAAAAAAGATTGTGTTAGCGTTTAGTGTACTTTGAGATTAATTTTTGGGGAATTCTAATGTAAGATAGACTAAAAAAGAATCAAGATAAAAGTAAAAAAAACAAAATAACTTTTTTTACAACGTTAGAATCATTTTTCAACAAATGATAATGTTTAAGCGAAAAGGTATAATAACAACAACAGATAGCTTTCATACTGTTTTGGTACAAGACAACTTACATTATCATTTGAAGGTCCAAATCTTCTTGGCATCATTCTCCCCCTCTGCATCGCGTAATCATAAAGCATGTCCTCGTGAATCTCTGGCGTGGCTCCCATCAATACTGAGCGCGATGAAAACTCCTCCGAATTGTCAACTAAACCCAGAAAACCGAATACCTTGCTGCTTGTGCGTGATAACCATTTTGGTATTTTAAACCAACTTTGAACACCAAGGAAATTGGATCTTTGCAGTATGCCAGCTACCTATAATGATAAAGAAACAGAAATTATTCTACGCCTACCGGTATCAAAAAACGAAGAACCATTTTAATGAAAAGTTAAAACAACACATATTGTAGAAGTGAAGAAACTTTGGATGAATCAACCGCACAAACTATTTCATTTGTTTAAAGATGTAATTATATGAATGATTTTATTTAGGTTGCACACTTTTATCCTACCACGGGGTATTATTTTGTAATGCCAAAAATAATGATACGCCCACTTTTCCGCCGTCCCGCCACAAACAAGACGCAGTGTTTACAACGGGTAAACAACAAAACTGTTGAACCATTCAGGAGAAATTAAAATTCTACGTTTCAATTTTAGAAGAAATATTTTTGATCAAAGCTGTTTTCTCCTAACATAATTTCACGCGCCACGTAAGTGTTCGAGTTTCCAAAACATTTAATTATTTTTGGGCAACATTCGATCACAAAAGTAGACAGGTTTTAAAAAACTAATGCAAATATTTTGAGTAGCTGTCCGGTCAAAGGAGACGAAAAATTCGAGCTGTTGGATGATGATGTTATTCTTTTATTATGGCAAAACTTTAAAAACACAAACATTTCGATAAATGCTTTCAAAAATGGACGAACTTTCGAAGACTGGATATAATTTGAACACTTCATTTACGACCATTTTGAATGGAGATACAAAAGAAGAATATAGCACTATGATTATTATAAACCTGACTCGCTGATGATAATGCAGGCGTCTTTGCAAAGGAGCCGAAAATACAATTTTTATGAAGAATCTTCCTCCCAATGCTATTGTTTGAATGTTTGTATTGTGGATTATTTTGGATTATCGTCCACCTCTAAACAAAACGCACTGTCCAATATTTTTAGATATCCGATAGCAAAATATCTCTTCTGTAGCAGCGAGCATAAAGAAAATAGTTTTTTGATCAAATAAATATTTAAATGTCACATAAATAAAACAGATAAAAAGGAAGTGCTTTTTAACAAAAGAGAAAAAAACCATGAAATTGACATCCTTAAATAAGATACACGCTTTCTTTTTTATAAGAATGGTGTAAATCCATTTCATCATGGATATTCTTAACTTTTTTGGGAAAATCATCCTAAAATATTCTTACAGCATTCTTATTACTTGGGGGTAATTGGCAATTTATGATTTAGAATGCTCTAAAAATGACATTCTTTGTTTGAACAGCAAAATTCGATGATGGTGATATTCTTAGCATATTCTTAATTTTTTGGCCATTTTCATCATGGACATTCTTATAAAGTGTATTCTTATAAAAAAAAAAGCGTGTAGTAAAACGTTCGAAAATGTTATAAAAAGAGAGAAAGACTGTGAATGACAAAATAATAATGGGACAAAAAAGTAAAATACATTTCTGCTCATTGGTGAACGATAAACCATATATTCAACGTGAAAAATCGGATATCGAAATTATTCAGTCTCGCTTTAATGATATTCGACTCAGCCAGACTCAGCTTCGCTTCGTCGAATATCATCTAGCCTGTTAGACGAAAACCGCTTTTTTATCGCGATTTAAAAAACAAAGAAAAAATTTGGTTTGTGGGAAGGTACTGGCTAAATATCATCAAGCTCGACTGAATAATTTTCGATATCCGATTTTTCTTACCGAATATCTGCTTAATTAGTTTTATTGTTTGATATTATATTTATTAAATATCTGCAACAATTTGAAAGTGATATGGAATGATTTGTGTTTTGAAGCAACTCATCATATCTCTATAGAGCCCTATAGAAATACATCATAAATTTTTTGTCTTACTTCTGGAGACCTCATTTCGGATAGCTCTTTAAAAAATAACAAAATCAGTCATATAATTAACCAGGAATGATATGGCATTTCGTGAAAAATGTCATATTATTACTATTACTAATCTATCAAACGAGACTTATTTAAAAAGGATTCGGTTTAGAATGAAACGGGTCCTGTATTTCCATTTTATCCAAAAAGAGGGCAACTTACAATTCCACATAGCGATAGGAGTGGTACCTTCGGACTATCAAGTGAAATCAGCATCTAAATGCAACAACATAGTATACAACCAAAACAAAATCAGTAGATTATATATAATTATAATTATAGTTGGGTTGACAATGTAATAATAAGACATCTCTAAATATCACTTGATCTTTTTTAAATTCATTAGAAGGAAAGCTTCAATGACAAGAAATAATCAATTTGGAATTGCTTTAAAATGTTTCCAGACCCCCTTTTCAAGGCATCAATAAAGCCACTGTAAAAACCTCTACCAAAATAATCATTATAAAGATTACCTTTAACATGATCAGGCAGACAAGCCAGGTGTTGCCAGTGGGAAGGGACAATCTGTTTGTGTTTGTTGCTCGTGCATCCGATGAAGGTGGAATGTCCAATAGAAAGTGAACGAAGGTTGCAAATAATGGGCCATATCTGTTTTCATGTATGTTACTTATTTGATTAAGGTAAAATATGTGAAAGGTTTTTGGATGAATTATTAGTTCCTGAATGAAATAAGGGTGGACATGTAGGAAAATAACACTTAGCACGATTGAGTTTTTAATGTCTAGCGACTCTAATAAAGTACTTAATGGTGAACAACAAATTTCTTGACAAGCCTCTTTCAAAAATACTAGCAAATTTTTATGTATTAGCATTTTTGACTACGGCGGAGTAACTGAAGCGTTTTGGAATAACTTGCAATTTTGACCTGCAAAATCGAAGACAGTAAAAGTGCAGATTAACTGTCGTCCTCAGTCAATTTAGATTGATTTAGAAATATCAGAAGCTTACTGTCTCCGTCGCAGAATAACACAGATACACGTTTTTTTAATAAGAATAAAATATATAAGAACATAAGGCTTCGATGATCAAAAAGTTAAGAACAAGCTAAGAACATTGCAAGACTTTGCAGACTCTAAAACACCCAATTTCTTAGGGAAATTGACAAAAACGCTCAAAAAATGAAAATATGTTAAGAACATTTTTAGGCTTAAAACAAAAAAAGTTAAGAACACCCGATTCAAAAATTTGGATGCTTTTGTATCGATATTTTAAAACTTATCTTCCATTAAAAAACTAAAATGATGTTCTCATAAAAAAACGTGTAAACTTGCTACTGGATAGCTTTTGAAAGATTTATCCAATCGTCAAAAATGGATTGGAATTTTTATTAAAGATAATTTCAAAAACTAATGAACGAAAAAGATACAGTCCAGAAGGGACATTTTGTAAATCCAGCCCAGTGTGTTCAAGTAATCTGCTTTTGTAAATAGCATAGTAAAGTGATAGTGACAGCGACCAGCTAGATAGAAGGTGTGACTAAATACACAAAAGAAAAATATGTTTTGAAGAGCAGCAAAATATTATCCACACAAACCCTGTGGTCTGGTTTAAGTTATCAAAACATGTTCCAGTATTTACAGTACGTCAAATTATGACATATAAATAAAATGATAAGTGAGAGATAAAATACAAAATTAATTACCATAAATTTAGAAGTACCCCATCTTCGTTCCAGTATACGGAAGTGATAGATCAGAAACAAAGTGGATACTGTATCTGTCAACAAATATTCTCCCATGAATTGTGAGCTCAACAGTCGCCAAACCTAAAGAGAATTTAAAACAATATCCCTTCAAGTATTATGTACTAAACAAAAACTGTTCTAAAATTAAAAATTTGAGAGTAGGAAAAATCTTTTAACCTGACCTGACTGTAAGAATATTAAATCCTTAAGGCTACATCTTTCTAATTATTTCTTAGGAATTTAATGCGAATTTTAAGTACTTTTAGGGAGGTGCCTAATAAAGCCGTGTTTTTAGGTTGTGGATATCAATCATCTGTCTTTCAGAAAAAAAATCACCCCCTAGTAAATAGTCCTTTCAGACTCTCAAAAAACAGACTTTCTAAATGGCCATGTTCAAGGTGGGATTTCAATCATATGACAAAATACAACTAAATAAGTCCTACACTGACATTTTTGTCTCTGTGTATACCACTCCTAAGAAAAATTAGCCGAGAATTTACTATTTTATATTATAAAAGAAATATCAAATTTTGCAGATGATAATACCTTATAATCGTCTGGCCCCAGCATAGACGATGTGAATTTAAAACTTTTGCGTCAACTACGCATAGTTCTTGATTGGTTTAAGCATAACTCAATGGTTGCAAACCCCTCAAAGTTTCAACTCATATATCCTGGCACCTTCAACCTAAATCTTTCTTCTTTCTTTTTTCTTTCTTCCGATAGAATTAAAAATAACATCAAAAGCGTTGATGTTGTTAAGCTTTTGGGCATAAAAATTGACAGCAGACTGTCATTCATTCCTCATATCACCGAGTTATGTAAGAAATCAAACCAAAACTCCGGGCATTAAGAAGGGTAAGAAATTTCTTATCGGAAGACAAAGCAAAGCTTCTCGTTAACTCTTATATTTTTTTATCCCTTTAATTATTGCCCACTTGTTTGGATGTTCTGTGGAAAGGGGAAAATAGCCTGATTGAGAAATGCCATCACAGAGCACTTTGTGCTCTGAAAAATAAATCAATCTCGAACTATGGTACTTTATTAACTGATTGCAACTCTGTAGATATTCATGCACGAAATCTTAAACCCCTCATCACTGAAGTTTTTAAATCTACGCAGGGCCTTGGGCCGCGTACTCTTAGGTTCCAAATAAACGCCCCCCCCCCCGCTTGAAAATTTTCCAACCCCCCCCGGACCTTATTAGGACCCCCCCGTTTATTAATCTCTAAGAATATTTTCAGCTGTCATAGAGAAGGCCCCTTATTTTGCTCTAAATAGTTTTTCGTTTTCTTTTTCTTAGGATTTTATTTTAATAGCTTTTATATAATATTTTTACAACAGTTGGACTTAATTAGAATTTACTTTTGTATTTTCTAGCAGGTTTTTACCCAACTTTAAATAAAGAATAAATAAAAATAAAATAAAAAGGATGAAAAAAAGAGTAACTCTATTGACTTGAAATCACATTTAACTACAATATATTTTTCATTCTCAAGTCTAATTGTTTAATTGGGTTGGCGGTATCGCCGGGATATTTTAACAAAAAAGCTTGAATAGTAGCGAGGTTAAGCAAGAAGCTATCTATTACGTACGGAATCTATTACGTGAGTTTTTCGCAGGCTAGCGCCCAAATTTCAAGGCTAACTCTGTCCCGTGAAATTTGACCTGTACGTCATAGTTTGAAGAGTGGATCTATTGCGCGAAATTCTCCAATCTCACGTAATAGATTTCGATTAGGATATAAGCATGATCCAGGGAAATTTACCTTACGGAGATTGGGCTGAATCGTTTAGGAAAAAAAAATCACCCGAAAAAAATGTAAACAGAAAAGAAACTTTGGTAGATTTTTTTTGACTGTTCTGACAAGTTTGAGCTGACAGAAGAAAGTTTTTGAATCTCATCTGTGGAAACAAACTATGATGCATACAAACAAAGTGAAAGAATTTATTGCTCAAAAGAAGGTCAAGATGTAAGTGTAATTAAATAACCTTTGCTGACTTTTTTATCAAACCAAAACAAACAGAAAGTTTCTTCTGGTTCTTTTTTCTGTTCGTTTTTCTTCTCTTTTTTATCTTGCTTTTTATATGCTCTCAAAGTCCAAATACATCCAAAGTAACCTTTACAATGAACAGCATGTAACCATATTTCTTTTTCATGTTTTTTAGTGTTTCTGACTGTGGTGCCAGCCCATCAAGTGCGAAGAAGCCAAAGTTATAATGTCACCCACCCAAAACAACAAACACGAAAAAGACACTCTGCCAAGCTCAAAGAAATTTACCCCTCCACCCGAAGCAAAACAAAAGAAATCTTTATATATTTTTCCAATTTCAACTGCTACAACTATGAATTAAGTAACGAGTTTCAATTCCTGCTCTTCATTCATCATCAACTATCTGACTAATATTGTACGTACAAATTAGCCTGCTAAAAACCTGATGTCACACAACCGCTGAACTTCAAACCGTTCCCCAAAATTATATAAAGCTCTTTATTCTGGACACCGCTACTGCTTCAAGTTCTCAATCCTTTGCTGAAAAATTTTAACTGACTGGTCATCCTTCAACTTCTTCAACATTATAACGTTATAACGTTTGGTTTGATTGGTTGGATTCTAAAGAGACATCTCCCTTCCTAAAAAGGTGATATCGGTACCTTGAAATGTAAAGAAGCAGAAGAAGGAACACCTGCCAGATATGAAACACGAGACCAGGTTTGCACACTTTTTATAACAGTGTTTTTATTGGTAATGGTGAAGCATTCATATAGAAATTCAGCTAAATAAGGATGACATACTATGACATACTGTACACTATGTCTATGCTCTTACAGATTATTTTTTGTTTATAAATAAAGCAGTAATTTTTTATTGGTACCTATGTAAACTAGGAATGAAATTATGAAATTATATATTTTTATTGCAATGTTAAGAATTCATTGAAATGATAAGTCAGAGACATATTTTTTGTTTATAAAAATGTTGAATAAAAATAGTAAAAGTAATATAGAGAAAACTCTGACTATGCTTTCCTAGTTTTAATTTTTGTGAAAACATTTGTCTTGGGGAAAAACTAAGTAGATTAAGATTGAAAGTAAGGGGATTTTATAGACCAAACTCCCAACAAGAAAACTGGAAAAGAAAAAAAGAGGTAGAAAATTTCAGAAGTAGGGGCCGAAAGTGAAATATGGAAAAATCGACATTACGTCATACGTAATAGATCGCCTTTTTTGCTTAACCTCTTTTTTCTCTATGCCGTGAAGCTTTAGGAATCAGGCTAAAACACCTCGGATCCAGTCTAAAAACTCACGTAATAGATTCCGCACGTAATAGATAGCTTCTTGCTTAACCTCGCTAGTCACAGAATTCTTAAAAAATCCCATCCTGAAAAAATGATTGAGTGTATTTTGTCAAAAACGACAGAAAGAAGCTATCAAGCACCGGGGCCTCTGTAAAGCTATTCAAAGATTTTAGAAATGAAAACTCACCTGTCCCTGATTGATAATATCTGTTAGATTTAACGTCAACCTCTGATAATATTTGGTTGGCAAGAAATATACGCTAACTGATCCTATCCCAGTTGCTATCATCATCAACTTGGAAGCACTTGCATTTGCTAAAAATAACTTTTCATCGTTAGCTGTCGTTAGATATTCAAACTGAAAAATAAAGCCCTAACATAAGTTTATAATCAGATTATCCCAAAAAACTGGAACGTATCCTTATATAAATAATCGTATTTTTAAATGAAAGTTTGGAATAACTTAAAAGTTAGATAGGAATTTCTTGTTTACATCAGTATCAGTATCAATTCTCAAAGCAACACACGCAAAATTATAGAATTGTGCAGCCAAAACATGTGATTACTCGAAAATGTTCACGTGATTTTATTCCCTTGTTACTTGGTATACAACTCACATTTAATTACTTTATTCGTATTAATGAATTCGAACCAATCAGAAATGAAGGTCGTGTAATAAGCACATGAAAATTCGAGTAAAAGCATGATTTAACTTCAAACTTTATTTTTGCAACCTGTGTATTTAAAACAATTCAAAAAAAGTCAATCCAGTTAGGTCATTACATTTTGGCATAAATTGTGAAGGTTTTTCTCTTTACCAGTCCTGTTCGATATTTTTCAAGACAAAACGAACGAACGAACGAACGAACGAACGAACGAACGAACGAACGAACGAACGAACGAACGAACGAACGAACGAACGAACGAACGAACGAACGAACGAACGAACGAACGAACGAACGAACGAACGAACGAACGAACGAACGAACGAACGAACGAACGAACGAACGAACGAACGAACGAACGAACGAACGAACGAACGAACGAACGAACGAACGAACGAACGAACGAACGAACGAACGAACGAACGAACGAACGAACGAACGAACGAACGAACTTAAAGAACCTCTGAGGTAGGTCCAAAAAATTATCAAATCTTATTGAAATGAAAAAAATCCATACCGAATCCAAGAGTTGAAATAGAATCTGGTTTGACTAACCCAGCCATGATGTTAGTAGCACCTAGAAAATAACAGTAAAAAAAATAAAACAACATATCAACTGATAAACAAAAATCCCCCTTTTTTATAATTCTATAATTCTACTTAGTTTACCAGGATGTTAGCCATTTCATGATTTAGTTTTTCCCTACAGCATGTTTTTTCAGGAATTTTCTTTTCTTCCCCTTTTTTTCTAAAGTTTGTTTATGTTTTGTTTTGAAAGTTGTCGTCTATGGTGTGGTTTTCAGTTGAGAAAAATACGGGAACTTTTTACATCCATCCGGAGATTCAATATACTGGTTTACTTTGTTATTTCAAACCTGAGCTAGAAACTTTGTCCATCGGATGTTTTGATCGCAATGCAAGGTCTTCTTTCTTCCCTGTGTCTCAAATGTTTTGATCGCAATGTAGAGTCTTCTTCTTTTCTTATTTTCTTATACGACTAATTTCAAAACTGATTGCATCAACTTTTTTATCAATATTTCAGAGGAAGGAAACTGTATCACGCTGATTTTTATGGAAATACTTTCTAACATACTCGTCATTTTGGACAAGTATTTTTATGAATGGTAGTTAAAGTGTTTTTTCTTACGAAGCTTGTTTGTTCACTTTTTTGATTTGACAGTGAGGATCTTATCATGATTCTCAGATTTACGGAAAACACCAGCTTTTTGCTAATTTTTGCCTCGATTAACCAAACCAAATTTTTTAGCTTGATGGAAGAAAAAAATTAGAGTTCATGGGTTTGCCAAAAAATGCCTTGTTAAAATTTTTTCATCTTCGCAGGATCCATTCCCAGTCTCGCAAGACGTCTTTTTGTCAATGGGTTTTTTTGGCTAATTCTTCCTTCGAAGAATATCGATCGCGAGACAAAAATATCAGGGCTCACGCTCTCTAGACGGGCGGCCTAAACTCGCTTTTGTTTGGTATAATTTTTATAAGGTAGTGTAATTTATGCAAATGAAATATGATGGTAATCTTTTTGTTTATTTTCAGGTATGCCGCCAAACATTGACGTCATTGTGTATGGATTTAGCATGCAAACAATAGGACAACCTTAGAAACTTATAATGAGAGCGCTGAGTCTCCGCCTGATTTCACGCCCACAGAAGACGCAATCTAAAAGCAGGGGGTAAAAATGGTAAGTTCAAAGTAATATGTTTTTATACGACAATGAAGACGTCATTTCTTCGAGAAACGTCCGGGGAAAATATAAGTATCCTTCTCGATCGGGAAACGTCGCCCGGTTCGGAAGCGTATTGTTGATCGGACCATACTGCTTTATAACAGTCAAAACAAAGATGGCGGCAAAAATAAACAACACTGGTTGCGGCACCCAAGGAAATGGTTGCGGCTGGATATGAACTGGTTAGCTTTAGTGTAAAAATTTAAACTCAGAGCAAAATTTACTGATTAATGGTTGAATTTCCCTTGGTGTTTTAAAAATGCAACGTGGAAAACTTTTGGTTGTGAATTTGGACATTTTCTTGCTGCACGTGCGTTTAAAACATGGAAACTTTTGCTGTGAATTTGGACATTTCCTTCCATATGCATTTTAAACGTGGAAAACCTTTGGTTGTGAATTTGGACATTTTCTTCCACATGCGTTTAAAACGTGGAAATTTTTGCTGTGAATTTGGACATTTTCTTCCACGTGCTTTTAAAACGTGGAAATTTTTGCTGTGAATTTGGTATTTTAGGCATTATACCCAATTTTCATTACTTTGACCCCTAAAATGCTTGAAATTGAGTAGTTTCAGGCTCAGCATTGTTCTTACATTGTTCTTATTTTTTGGCGATTTTGAGCCTCGTTGTTCTTATAAATTGTTCTTATATTAAAAAAAGTGTATGTTTGAAATTATGAATTTGTTTCCCTGTTTTGAAAGTTTTTAACTTTTTGACATGCATTTCAAAAAATATAACTTTTGGATGCTATAATTTTTTACCTTTTTTTCAATATTTTATATATTTTACCTTTTCTCCAAGCAATATTTTATATATTAAACCTTTTTTCCAATATTTTATATATGAAAGTATATGCAAAATATTTCATCTACTTTGAAAATATAAATTTTCCTTTGGTTTTCTTATTGTAAAATATTCTCAATTTTTGATGAACAAGATCAATTTTTGTATATATACCATTACCCCCTGATTTAAGAAAACGAGAAAAGAGAAAAAGACGGAACGAAATTCTGTTACTTTGCGCAAAGTATCATAAGACATTTTTTATACCAAAAAATCCTTATTATGTTCTTATTTTAGGTCGAAATTTTAAGATATTTGAGTTAAAAAAAACTTCAAAAAAGCAGTTTGTTTTGAAAATAGAATATCAACTTTCTTTTGGTTCACCAGAGTTTGTACATGTTTAAAATGCATTGATAGAAATTTTCCTTGCTCTCGTGATGATCATGAAAATTACCAAAAAAGGTTTGTTCACCATGCAAGTATCGTGAAAATAGCCCAAATCATGCCTCAAATTATTTCCCAATCACGCATCACGCAAACAGCTAGGTATAAGTTTTTAAAATTGTATCATAAAATGGCTAACTTTCTCATTCCCGGGAAACATACCTGCCCCATCTCCGGGATCTTTTCGCTTCTACAGTGTAGCTGGAACCACGATATTCCAGGATTAGAAAAAGCTATACCTGTTATCTTTTTTCTTTAAAGAATCAACAATCCATCAACATCGATAAATTCCACACATTTCCTCAGAAACTTTTAAAATCATCTGCCATTATGACTTTCTTGAAGCCGTTCCGAAATGGGCTCTTCCAGAAAAAATCCGTTCATGGGGGGTGGAGGATGAATTGTCCAGGGGTATTGAAAAAATACCAAAAAATTGCAATGTCCAGGGGGTAAATTCCAATGTCCAGGGGTAATTTTTTGTGTCCACGGGGTTGATTTGATGTTTGTCCAGGGGTATAACCCGTGTCCAGGGGGTTAAAAATCAAAATGTCCAGGGGTAATTCATGAAAAAAATAATATATCCTCCACCCCCCATGAACGGATTTTTTCTGGAAGAGCCCAATGAACCAATCGGGTTATGTATCGGAATTCCTATGGGAGTTCTTTTCCGAAATTTGTAAAATAGCTAAGTCGGCAAAAAAACTTTTTCCGGGGGTTTGAGGAAAAACGGAACTGCTATCATTTGTTTTTTATTTAACCAGATATTT
This sequence comes from Clytia hemisphaerica, assembly GCF_902728285.1. NCBI lineage: Eukaryota > Metazoa > Cnidaria > Hydrozoa > Leptothecata > Clytiidae > Clytia > Clytia hemisphaerica. The sequence continues at coordinate 438,808 of NW_027103268.1, read as the reverse complement.
AAATTTGGGCTGAAAAATACTTAAATAAATAAGTTAATAATATTCAATATATACTATTTGTATCTCTTAGAAAATAAACACTTACAAAACGACATCGTTTATCATTTGGAATACCCCCGTATTTGGATCATTCTATTGTGGGCGCAAAAAAGGGCGGAAACTAAGTAGCACCCTCAGTGCAAGATTGCCGCCTCATCTTTATTCGCCCGCGCGAGAATGTGAGCTAATCATTTTTTTCTCACGCGCTTGAGGGGAAAAGGAAAGTGATCGATATTCTTTGAAGGAAAAGCGTCAGAAACAAACCCAAAGACCAAAAGATGTATTTTGTTGTTGAGAATCGATCATGTGAAGATGAAAAATTTTTTGCTTTGCGTTTTTTCGGAACGCTGAAAAACTCTAATTTCGATATTCCTTAAAGGTAAAGAGGTTGCGAGATTTGGGTTAGCGAGGCACAAATCGCTAAAAAGCTGGTAAAATCGTAATCCTCAAAAATTGAAGTTCCAGCCTCACTGTTCTTAACCTCCAAGCAGCTCTTCGTGCTCCACTCATTCCACACATGCGCTCTAAAAGGAATGGTTCTGCAAGAAGACCTGCAAAGGTTCTCGGGTTTTCTTTGATGGCCGACACTCTGAAATTTCAGAGTACAGTACTTTTCACGATTCAATCGCGGCATTCGCATAAAATTTATCGATTTGCTCGGGCCGTCTTTGGATGCGTGGGCTAAACAAAACCGATTCTACTGCGACCGTGGCTTTCTTGCTCCGAACCAAATCCAAGATGGCGCCTGAAATTTACGTTTTGGCTCTTGGTCAATGTTTTGAATTTTTTATGGATTTTGAGACTTATAAAGGAAAGTTCAATGTTTCAAATGTTGTTTATTTATTTTAGTGTAGCTCTGAAATACACCCACAGAAGTGGCTGCTCATACTTATTGACCTAAAAGCTTTGAAAGACTGTTTTGAAAGTTGTATTTTGTACAACTGATTTTGCTTGGATGTTTTCTTATTTTTGTTCAAGATGAAGGCTCAAACACCAACCAAATTATTACAGGTATGTTCTCTTATGTAATGATTACTTCTCTCTTGCTATCTGCTTGATTATTAGGAGGAATGAAGCATTTTATCAGAACAATTATAACTTAACGTGTGCGAAATGTCTGTCAGGCATTCAACCGACAAAAAATTTGATTCAAACACTAAGAGGTTGACTAGTTTAGGCTCTCTTTGTATTGTTGGATATTTGGATACTCTTTTTGGATAAAATATTGGTGAAATTTTATGTTTGTTGAGCTTTTTTAAGCGGTTTCAATGATCAGTTTTTTGGGTTGATACTTTTTGCAATCAGACTTCAAAAAACTTTCATGAGAACTTTTTAATAGATTTGGAAGATAAACAAATACCAACTCTAAGTTCTGGAAATTATTTTCTGGCTTGAAAAGGTCTCAAAACTCCAAATTAAATGATATTATTTATGATTTTGTAGCCATGATATGTTCAGGTGCTCAAAGGGCATTCCAACAGGAAAAAAGTTAGTATTTTTGACAGGTGAAGATTCAGATTGTTCCATGTACAATTGCCTGTTATCATCTGAAAAAGTTCTTGGAAAATATTCAATTTTTCAAAAGATACAGGTTTTTGCTACTTTATTTCTTACAAAAAATTGTTTCCTATAAAATGATAAATAAATCTTGAAAACTGCGGGCCAATCGGATACCGGTATCTGGTCACGTGTCATAGTTTTTCCCAGACCCCGCCGAACGCGGTTTTGTAAAATTCCGCTGGAGAAACTTTTCAGATCATCATATGCCTTAGCAATGGTGATCGGTTATGAGATTACACTGTTAATGTTCTAGGCGTCTCCGGCAAAAATCGGTGTTAAATCTACTTTTGTGGCGTTTTGGTCCTTTTCCGTTGTACACTAGCAATCAGACAGTTACATCAAAATGCCTCGAAAATGTCAATATGAAAATTGCGTAATCAGAGAACGTATGTCTCGCTCATTATGAAAAGGCCGACACAAACTTTCAATAATTGGATTGTAACATCGAGTTAAGTCCCTTTTGTTAAGTCACCAGGGGGTAAATAAAACAGACCTTGATACATTTATCGTTCGTTTCAACTTGACAATTCGTTTAAAACTCAGCCTCCTAAATATTTGGGGTAGGTAAAATATGTACAAAGAAATTCATACTTTTCCAACCCGGCGAATCTTTAAAAAAGAAGCGAACAATAAAATATAATTACCCTTTCCAAATAAACCTCTTCGGTGGCGAGCGTTATCTACTCTGACGTAATTGTAAAATTCATGTTATGGGAGTTTGACATAGTAATGTAATGTTGTTTGGGGAATTTTGAAGTTCTCTGGAATTTCGATTGCCTTTATTCAGGTTGATTTTTTATGACTTCTAATGGTACTTTTTCTAACGAGTTTGATTACTCTGTTCTCACACTTATGTATTTTTTTTTCGCGTCCTTTTCCGTGATTACTTTTATTTATATTTTTAAAGACAGGTAAGAAGGCATATTGATGTAACTGTCAGAAAGTTTCGCTGGGAATAAGGAAGTTTAGCAATCCTACGGCTACGGTATGTAGTGTAAAAAACCTTTCGCCTGCGAACATGAGATTTTCGTATCGTGCGTAACCCCTTTTACAATTGATTGTCTTTTTTCTAAAAGAAGAATTAACTTTCTGCTAGACTGCCAAACAGTGGAGAGAAACAAAATAATGCATGTGCATCTGTTTTGTGAATTATGCTATGGGAAAGATGTATTCTTCTAACGTTTCTTCCTGTCTTCTCTAATCTCATAAAATAGATAAACAAACAGGTCCACCAATGTACAATGAATGAATGAAAGAGGTGTTACGGATACATGCATGAAGCAGTTATGATGAACAAAGCTCTTACCCCTTTCAAGCTCTTCTTCAAAAAGTTCCAGTCAAGACACCACAGTTCAAGTCAGTCACTGTCAGAAAAAAAGTCACTAGTTCTGCAGTCGGGTTGGTTATAATGGCCTAATTTAACTTGAGTCCCGCTCGGGACTGTCCCGAACTAGAACGACGTAAATAGGAAGTCGAAAACGATGAAAAAAAAAATTGATCGATGGTTTGATTTATACTATTATATAGTAAATGGGGACTAAAAGTTTCTCGTTACTATATATACTTTTACTTGAGTCCCGATTTTGCGTACGAAATGTTTGGATTCGGGACTAAATTAAAATTCCCGATTTGGCCTACGAAATGGTTGAATTCGGGACTCAAGTAAAAGTATATATAGTAACGAGAAACTTTTAGTCCCGATTTACCTTATGAACATATTGGATTCGGGACTCAAGTAAAAGTATATATAATACATATTTAATATCTGAGTCACTGAAAAGATGGATATGGCGGCTTGAATTGAAAATCAGGGAAGTGTGGGGCAGATCTTTATTTATACGGGCTAATTATAGCTTGTCTTGAAAATGTAAATTTCGGGACGGTCCCGAATCTGTCTATATAATGGTTTGATTCGGGACGGTCCCGAATTGGTCTACGAAGATGTTGCATTCGGGACTCAAGTAAAAGTATATATAGCAACGAGAAATTTTTAGTCCCGATTTACCTTACGAACATATTGAATTCGGGACTCAAGTAAAAGTATATATAATACATATTTAATATCCGAGTCACTGAAAAGATGGATATGGCGGCTTGAATTTGAAAATCAGGGAAGTGTGGGGCAGATCTTTATTTATACGGGCTAATTATAGCTTGTCTTGAAAATGTAAATTTCGGGACGGTCCCGAATCTGTCTTTAAAAAGGTTTGATTCGGGACGATCCCGATTTGGCCTACGAAATGGTTGAATTCGGGACTCAAGTAAAAGTATATATAGTAACGAGAAACTTTTAGTCCCGATTTACCTTACGAACATATTGAATTCGGGACTCAAGTAAAAGTATATATAATACATATTTAATATCCGAGTCACTGAAAAGATGGATATGGCGGCTTGAATTTGAAAATCAGGGAAGTGTGGGGCAGATCTTTATTTATACGGGCTAATTATAGCTTGTCTTGAAAATGTAAATTTCGGGACGGTCCCGAATCTGTCTATATAATGGTTTGATTCGGGACGGTCCCGAATTGGTCTACGAAGATGTTGCATTCGGGACTCAAGTAAAAGTATATATAGCAACGAGAAATTTTTAGTCCCGATTTACCTTACGAACATATTGAATTCGGGACTCAAGTAAAAGTATATATAATACATATTTAATATCCGAGTCACTGAAAAGATGGATATGGCGGCTTGAATTTGAAAATCAGGGAAGTGTGGGGCAGATCTTTATTTATACGGGCTAATTATAGCTTGTCTTGAAATGTAAATTTCGGGACGGTCCCGAATCTGTCTTTAAAAAGGTTTGATTCGGGACGATCCCGATTTGGCCTACGAAATGGTTGAATTCGGGACTCAAGTAAAAGTATATATAGTAACGAGAAACTTTTAGTCCCGATTTACCTTACGAACATATTGAATTCGGGACTCAAGTAAAAGTATATATAATACATATTTAATATCCGAGTCACTGAAAAGATGGATATGGCGGCTTGAATTTGAAAATCAGGGAAGTGTGGGGCAGATCTTTATTTATACGGGCTTATTATAGCTTGTCTTGAAAATGTAAATTTCGGGACGGTCCCGAATCTGTCTATATAAAGGTTTGATTCGGGACGGTCCCGAATTGGTCTACGAAAAGGTTGCATTCGGGACTCAAGTAAAAGTATATATAGCAACGAGAAATTTTTAGTCCCGATTTACTTTACGAACTTATTGGATTCGGGACTCAAGTAAAAGTATGTAAGGCAACGAGAAATTTTTAGTCCCGATTTTCCTTATTTCAAAATATCAAAAGAAGGCGAAATACTATATTAGAACAAAAAATCCAAACAATGTATTCCACCTTTTATAAAAAAATTCCCTTTCGAATGTTTCTAAAGAAGGCGTAATACATTACTATGGACTTACTGCCCTAACATAGTATTCCGCCTACTTTAAAAAAATTCCCTTTCGAATGTTTCTAAAGAAGGCAGAATACAGTACTATGGACTTACTGCCCTAACATAGTATTCCGCCTTCTTTAGAAATATACGTTTTCGAGTGTTTCTAAAGAAGGCGGAATACACTACTTTGGAATTACTGCACTAAACATAGTATTCCGCCTTCTTTAAAAATATACGTTTTCGAGTGTTTCTAAAGAAGGCGGAATACACTACTTTGGAATTACTGCACTAACATAGTATTCCGCCTTCTTTAAAAATATACGTTTTCGAGTGTTTCTAAAGAAGGCGGAATACACTACTTTGGAATTACTGCACTAACATAGTATTCCGCCTTCTTTAAAAATATACTTTTTCGAGTGTTTCTAAAGAAGGCGGAATACAGTACTATGGACTTACTGCCCTTACATAGTATTCCGCCTTCTTTAAAAAAATTTCCTTTCGAATGTTTCTAAAGAAGGCGGAATACACTACTATAGACTTACTGCCCTTACATAGTATTCCGCCTTCTTTAAAAATATACGTTTTCGAGTGTTTCTAAAGAAGGCGGAATACACTACTTTGGAATTACTGCACTAAAACTAGTATTCCGCCTTCTTTAAAAAATATACTTTTTCGAGTGTTTCTAAAGAAGGCGTAATACATTACTATGGACTTACTGCCCTAACATAGTATTCCGCCTTCTTTAAAAAAATTCCCTTTCGAATGTTTCTAAAGAAGGCAGAATACAGTACTATGGACTTACTGCCCTAACATAGTATTCCGCCTTCTTTAGAAATATACGTTTTCGAGTGTTTCTAAAGAAGGCGGAATACACTACTTTGGAATTACTGCACTAACATAGTATTCCGCCTTCTTTAAAAATATACGTTTTCGAGTGTTTCTAAAGAAGGCGGAATACAGTACTATGGACTTACTGCCCTTACATAGTATTCCGCCTTCTTTAAAAAATTCCCTTTCGAATGTTTCTAAGAAGGCGGAATACACTACTTAGACTACTGCCCTTACATAGTATTCCGCCTTCTTTAAAAATATACGTTTTCGAGTGTTTCTAAAGAAGGCGGAATACACTACTTTGGAATTACTGCACTAACATAGTATTCCGCCTTCTTTAAAATATACTTTTCGAGTGTTTCTAAAGAAGGCGGAATACAGTACTATGGACTTACTGCTTCCCCTACATAGTATTCCGCCTTCTTTAAAAAAATTCCCTTTCGAATGTTTCTAAAGAAGGCGGAATACACTACTATAGACTTACTGCCCTTACATAGTATTCCGCCTTCTTTAAAAAAATACGTTTTCGAGTGTTTCTAGAGAAGGCGGAATATACTACTATGGACTTACTGCACTAACATAGTATTCCGCCTTCTTTAAAAAAATTCCCTTTCGAATGTTTCTAAAGAAGGTGGAATACACTACTATAGACTTACTGCCCTAACATAGTATTCCACCTTCTTTAAAAAAAATACGTTTTCGAGTGTTTATAAAGAAGGCGGAATACACTACTTTGGAATTACTGCACTAACATAGTATTCCGCCTTCTTTAAAAAAATACGTTTTCGAGTGTTTATAAAGAAGGCGAAACACTTTGTTGGGACAATAAATCTAGATAATGTATTCTGCATGTCTCTTTAAATATTTGCTCTGTTAGAGTGCATGTAAAGAATTCGGAATGACGTAGGGGCAAAAATACGCATAGTATATCTATATCTTTTCTTCAAGAAATTCGGAGGACTTAAAAGCTTTTATTCGACTAGGTATAGTTTGTCATTAAAAAGCAAAGACAATTATTTTCTACCATTAGTACTATTCAATTTTATTATTGTAAAGCGACTGTTAATGCAATGTAACAAATACAAGTGTCGAATATTTCAAATAAATGTTTTTCTGTTTAATCGCAAACTGTTCACATACATACATATATACAATAACAATTATTTGTGCATGGGAAAGCAATTAATGTAAAAAACGATATTCTTTTAACAGTAATGTGATTCCAAAAATGTATTAAAAAAGTATGAAAAGTTACAATGGTGTGTAGGTACTCGTTGTATGATATAGAACTTATGAAATCAAGCAAAATCGTCCATATCCGATGTGGTGTCGAATGAAGTGATGAAATCTCGGTATTTAGGATTTTTCACCTTTTTTCTTCGGCGTAGAGTTATGCCAGAAGGACCTGGCCTTGGAGTTGAAGTTGCAGATTGACTTGTTGTACCATTTCCAGTCTCAGAGGTACGTATATTGGCGATAAATTCCTTCTCTGTTAGACCAGCATATTCCAATGCCTCTTTATTGCCCATTTTTACAAGGCTGCAGTCTGCTGGCATGTACACATGCTTTCGTTTTAATGCTGCACGTAATTTTGTTGCCTAAAAACATAACAAATTTATAACGATTGAAAATAGAATATCTCTGTCTCGCTTCTATGTAAATCTAATTTTGACGAAGTCATGGCTTCTTTTAATTAATACCGTTTGTTATAAAAGCAAGTTTTCAGAACTTTCTGTACTGTATAAAAAAAGTGCTTCAACAAAGGTTGTATCTGTTTCGAAACTTATTACCTTCTCTTTTCCATTTTTACTTGGTGCTTTCTTGGATTCCATGGCTGGTTGCTCAATGACCGAATCAGAGATGTCTTCTACCTGCGCACTCGATGGTTTTTGATCTACGCTTATGTTGCCTTTGTGGTAAGTAACGATGGCCTATGATGGTATTTTGAAAAAATCTTGTCTCATAATAATAATAACCATTTCATTTTACAATTTAAAAATGTATTTATAAATTTGCTAGATTTCATTAGTTCTAGCTACATTTTTCATGATTGACTGTAAAATTTATTTTTGTTACCTTTCCTTTTGCATTTGTAGTGATTGTGGTTACTCCTTTTGGCTTTTCGATGACTATGTCAACCAATTGCGAACCTTCTTGATCATTCATTTCATCGTTATTGTTGATTTTTGAAGACGTAGCCTGAAAGAGTGAGTAAAAATGAGTTTTTATAAAAGCAATGAATAACTTGCCCATTATCACAAATTATTGACCTTATCACAAATAGTTTCTTTGTTTTCAATATAACTTAGATCATCACAATATTCAATGGAAAATAGTATTCTGAAGTTGGACACACACAACATGAACGGCAATATTCCTTTACTTTTAATAAATCATTACCTTTTCTTTTCCTCTCTCAGAGCTTGCTGTTTTGGAACTTTTATTTCCCTCCACCAAGTCAAACAACGTGGCATAGTTGTACGGCACAGTCTCGTCACTATGGTTAGATGTCTTTTTCGTGCGTTGTAAATTCACGACTGGGGGGCTCAAGTTTCCGTTGCTGGAAGAAGTTTGCGCATTCAACGTATTGAAACTTACATCATGGGTTGCAATCGGTGGTGTTTCTAAGTGAGGTGCTTCGGGCTCAATGTTCGAGTTAACCAGCGCGGTAACATCGATATTCTGCAAACACAAGAAATAATATCCACTACAAATTCCTTGGAACAGAACAAACCAATTACAGTATTAAAGAATTCAAACTTTATTTACCTTCAAGTATTCTTCGTTGTCGACGAACATATACAAAGATTCGTTGTCATCATCTATGTCTTGAAACAAATCTTTAAACGTGTTTTCATACGTGAATTTGGTGGACCATTTCTTCCACATCATAGTTGAACTATTTGATTTTGTAGTTCTGCTACAACGTTCTTGCCAACATGATGGTTACGCCATATGATTTCGCAAAGATGACCGCTAAAGTAATTAATAGCAATTGTAGCAAATATTTAAATAACCCCGAAACCTAATGACATTACGAGTAACAAATATAATCATTACTCTCTCTACTGTGTCTTCATTATTCATTCCCTAAACAACCTTGCTTTTGTTTTGGATAAAACATATACTTACTAAAAAGTTCTGGCACTGGCACCGTATATTTTTCTGAAATGATTCTTTGCATGGCCCCAAGCACCTTCAATTTTGTTGGTGTTTACAGTCACTTCTTCTCCCGTTTTATCGTTTTTGTAAGTGGCAGTAAAGCCCTCTTTGTGTACGACTGAAAAATGGCTATAACCGTGGTCATTGAGGTTTTGGTACGCAGGCCATCCATCTGAATAAATAGTCGAGTTCTCCTCACAATGGCGCTTGATCAGTGGCACAAGGGTTTTTTCCTCACGATCTTTGACGGGGTACAACATGATTCTGTTGGACTCACGCTCAACCATTCCTATAAAACAAAGTTTGGATGTTGTGAATGTAACGTCATTTTTTCCTTAATTCGGCTAGCCGCTACAAAAATTAAATAGAAAAAAAAACATTTAGACAAACTTCTTGCGGACAATGTCAATTTATTATAAATGTTAACTTACCAAACACCCACACCTTAGGGTTTCTATCCTTGCCTCGATGGTCTTTAACCTTTCTTCCAAACAAACTCTCGTCGATCTCGATTACGCCTCTAAATTTTGTGGTGTATTGCACCGTTGAAACATTTGCATGAATATCTGCCTGATATGTTTACTGTAGTCTACAGATGTTTTACCATAGGTAATGCCACACACGTACGAACCTCGTTTCATGGTAGATCCAAGTGCAAATTCTAATATATATGACATAATGTCTTGTGTGGTATATTTAGCGTTATCAAAGAAAGAATATTTTCTTATGCAAAATTCATGGTTCTTGTTTTTTTTACATCGGAAAGTTTCACCGGATATATTTCTCACCCGCTTTTTAGGGGAGCCCCATCCACCACAATCTTCGCACCAACGGCCTTTAGGTAACAACCCTTTATTACGCATCCAATCGTTGAATTTATCATCTTGCATAAGGTTGTAAAAATTATAAGGATTAACTAAGTCTATGAATTCCACTGATTCAACAACGTTCTTTCTATCATGTTTGTTTCTAAAAGCTCCCACGACCTTCCTCTCCTTTTTTTCTCCGCCATGTTATGAGTTATCAAACTAAGTCGCCCTTTTTATTTATGTCTCCGATGTGGTTCGCTTCATTATTCCCAGACCCTTTTCAAATTCGGCACCTTTCCATTTGAAATGCATGATGGTATATAAATGCATTGTTTTTTTTCCACGTGTGCTGTACTTTCACATTTCGGAAACTACATTCAGCATGGAACGTCTCAACTTCTATGATTGCATAACCGAAGAAAAACTCAATGGTTTCACTTACAAAGTTCAAAATATGTTGACGTTTCAGGTGAATGAGTGGAGATTGGGCATGATTCGTGTAATAAGCAATGACTTATTGCCTCATGTCAATACGTGGCCGTGTTCTTATAGGCTACTATTTTTCAAGAAACCACTGGGTCATGTTTTATACAACAATGGCGATGTAGCAAAACTGTTTTGGTTTTTACTAGGTGAGTGAAACTTTTTTGTCCTAGTTTCTACTTGTACTCCGTTGGTATAGACCCATTAAAATATTTGTCTGCTTCATCATCCTTAATGCAAATAAGTTATGCTGTTTAGTTTTCATGGGGATTGGGATGTCAGATCATATTATAATGATTTATGAATTTTCCTGTACAAATACAGATTAATTTTATGTACCGTGTGGATGTTAACACAATTACTACACATTTTAGGTAATGGCGTATCACCGATCGTTTGCGCTGAGTGGATTTTGTCTTCTTTGCACTCGTGAAAAGCAAACCTCGACAATAAACTGCAAGGAAAAGGCAAATACTGGATTTGTTTCAGGGATGGAAAAAGAACAAATACAAATGGTTTTACTACTCACTTAATCATAAGAGACAGTTTTACTTCAGTGGAAAGCCCAGAGACATTCGCCAAGAAGCTTTACTACATTAAAAGGATAAATACAGAAGATCTATTTTTATACTCTAGATGCTATATTATTATATTCAGTAGTTTTATTTTGAAATATTTATATTATTGTTCTGTTCATGTTTTAAAAAATGGAAAGTACAACATTACGTCAACTAATATTTATGTGGTTGCATTTAGTCGTGTATATCTGAATTTTTATACAAAAAATCTTCGTTTCGGCAGTTTAAGGAACTTTCCCGTATTTCCTAACGAAAAGGTTGTATTCGGGACGGTCCCGATTTTGATAAGAAAAAGGTTGAATTCGGGATTGTCCCGAACGTGTTAAATATGTGGCTAGATTCGGGAATGAATTAATATGGGTAGTGGAAAATTTTCGAAAAATTAATTTGCAGGGGGGGCGGCCATTAGGTACCCGAGAGTATTACAAACACGGACAATCATTTCCAAATATTTAAATCGGTATGGTACTTTTCCGGGCGTGTTACAATGACGTTGAAATCGGGTTCCGGCAAATTAGAATGGACTTATTTTAAACGCATAGTGACGAGGGATCCCTAATGACGAAAAGAAGAGGAAGAGAATCGACTCCAAAGAAAACCCAAAAAGGTAAAGAAATAAATTTATGGTTAAGTACAAAATCGACGAAAATCCTTTGTCTGAAAAGTCGAATCCCACTCGGGACTCAACTCCAATTAGGCCGGTTATAATCATAATACATTTAACAATACTAATACAGATTGCGATAAGTATTTTGCATTACATCTCGACATTTAGCTTATAATTGCTTACAATCAGGCCCGACTAGCTAATTTTTTTGTGATCGGTTTTAGAGTATCCCGATTTCGAACCCCGATTTCCATACTTTCCGGTTTCCGCTATGTATCTTTCCAAAGTTCGCTTAACACTTGATTTTCTGAGCACTGATTGGTGGATAGGTTTCATTAGATTACATCATAACTTCAAGATTTGACCACTTATATTGATTTGAAGGTTTAGCAAAGTTTTGGAAAGTTAGCCGTAAGTAAGGTATTCCGCTACGTTGCCGTTCACTGTGTGAAAACCCGGGGCTTCCAAACCCACACGAAAACGAGATCGGGCAAAAGGCTGGGATGAATTTTTTGTCTCAAAATATCCAGAAATATGGAACGAAAGTTACTTTTATCATTTAATTTCGGTGCTAAAATTATTGTCAGTAAGTATATTCAAGTATTTGATAAAAAGTATGTTTTGTTTTTTTATCTGATACATTTTGCAGACTTTTTAAAAAGTTAGGCTGGTGTTTACTTCTACATTTTGATACTTTTCTGAAGGCTTCCTTGTTCGTCTCTCAACAATCATCCAATTTGAGTAATCTGATGATGGATGCTATTTGAATCAGCTCTCCTAAGAGGAAAGTAATTCGGTAGCAGTGGCTCATTGGGCAGTGAATTGAGACAATGGTCCAATTGATGTTTAAATCTAGTTTTGGAGCTGTTTACGTTTGTTGGAGCAATTTTTGGAAACGTCCACCAGAGCAAAAAGTGCCGGTGTTCCAGTGCACAATTTTTGGCGATTGGTCTGCACCGGAACTGTGTTAAGAATCACTAGCTCCGGAAGCACCGGAAGAGCTCTGGAACTTTCCAGAGAGAAATTTTGATGGGAGGGCATCATTAACCCTTTCCGGACGCACGGGCCACTGGGTGACCCATGAATCGTGTTCCTATATGACACACGGGCCACCGGGTGGCCCATAGCTTTGTAAAAGATTTTAACAGTTTTCGCGCCAAAATACAATAACATGGTTTTCAATAATGATTTTAAGATAAATTCCCCGTAACCTGCAAAATACCGCTTTTCGATATCTTGTTTACAACTAGAATTATAAATTTTCAATGTTTGTTGTAAAGTTACTCAGGCTAAATCTGTAAGGGAAAAATTGCTCAAAGGTTTGGACAAAAAATCACTTTACTCAGATTCTTGGAAAGCTTTTGACATGAAATTTTTTTTATCCAGTCAGTAATTCAATTGTCTAAATCATATTCAAAGTTCAAGGCGTAAAGCAAATACCTTTTACTTTATTTCTTTATTCAAAGTCAAAAATTTTGCCTTTCCGAAAAAAACTCTGCCGATTTTTCGGTCACATGACCAGGTGTCAGCCATATTTAAAAATTTTTTTTTGGTATTTCAAAACTCCTATTACATGTGAAAAAAACGAGGTATTACTTATCGTGATATCTTTTATCAATCACTTTCTATTGACATTTTAGTGAAGCCAGTCAAAAATCAAAATTTTGTTCGCGTCATATAGCCGTGAAATCATGCGTCCGGAAAGGGTTAAATAGTCTGGGACCTTCTTCTGACAGTTACATCAATATGCCAAAAACATTCATTTTGTTCAACCACCTTCACTTAAAGATAGGCCACCATAGAATGAACTTCCTTTTATAGGATGAACCATATTCATGTGGCTTTCAGCCTTGCACTCCATCGCAGAGGCTAATCAATATTAATTACTTTTTTGACTAATGACCAAGTTAAAATTTTTTAATTTTTTTATATTTGAGTATTAAAAAGGCATGCATTCAAATAATAAAGGTTTAAAATTTTTCTCTGGTTTACCGTGAGTGGTCCTAAATCCGACAGCCCTGCCTAAATCCGATGGGGTCATTCAAAGATACAAACTAAAATAAAAACAAACTTTTTGCTATGACGCAATGAAGATATCAAAGTGTCAACTAAACTGAGAGATTTGATACACTGAACCAAAACATTAATTGCTTCTTATACAAAAGATAATTTTTTATTACAAAATTGTTAACGTTTTAAACACGAGCATCGGATTCAGAATAATAGAGGTAATTATTTTTACAACTCGCACTTTTTTATCACATTAATTGACGTCTCACATTTTAGTAGTCATCTTGTTAGATGTTTTGGTTTCAAGAGTTCTTGCAATATAGTTTATTGTTCAACTTGGAGAGGGAATGTTTGTAAAAATAGAATTTTTTTTCATAGCAGTTATTTGGGGGGTCGGCTTTAGGCAGGGCTGTCGGATTTAGGACCACTCACTGTAGTTAGTAAAATATCTAAAATAGGCTCTGTGATGGAGTGCAAGGCTGAAAGCCACATGAATATGGTTCATCCTATAAAAGGAAGGGGCCGTCGACATTCGACTTTCAAATTTTTAACGGCATTTGGCCGTTAAGGGGGGGAGGGGGTCGACCATGTGCCGTTAAGGGAAGGGAATCTCTTTAGGGGTCAACTCACCACATATCAATTCTTTTCACCAGAAAATATCGATTTTTGAGACGTTTATTCCATACAAATGTTACTTTCCATATTTCTTTTCCTCCTTTTATCAACTAAGATCTGCTAAAGTCGCATACCTAAAGTATTCACTTCGCTATTTTTTAGAATAATTTTAACCAAAACAAACGACCCGATGTTTATGTCTCGTGTTCCATTTGTTTAGACGGTCTGCATGGCCCTTGAATTTCGCAGACGGTCGGTCTTTTTTCTTTGAAATGCCGCTATTCTTTTGATTATGATTACGGAGATAATTAATTCGCGCAACTTTCGGAAAAAAGTTTAGAAAATAATTATCTCCGTTATTTTTAAAATGTAAACTGAGCAAAGCCATAGCGATATTAAAGATGGCTGACGAAACAACGATGAAAGTGAAGGAGAAAATTTAGAGTTTCATCGATTTTTGACAATTTTTTAACTTTAGAGAATTTGATGGCCGTTAACGTAGAGGGGGGAGGGGGTCAGAACCATAACGGCCAAACGCCGGCCAAACGCCGTTAAAAAATTCGAAAGTCGAATGTCAACGGCCCCGAAGTTCATTCTATGGAGGCCTATCTTGAAGTGAAGGTGGTTGAACAAAAATGTTTTTGGCATATTGATGTAACTGTCTGACAGGGAGTCTCTACATATAGGTTCTTTGTCCTTATGTTGACCTCTTTTATATAAAATTTTTTGTCCAGTCTCTGGTGCAAAGACAGAACAGATGTCAGTTGAACAGTCTGGGAAATCCTCTTATTATTATTATTATTATACAGAATACGTTTTCAGGCCCGTTCAGGTCCTCTCTTAATCGATCTTGTTTTACAAAATATTTTTTTTAAATATATAGTCCTCCTTGAGGACTTCCTCGCACTCTCCATTTGTAATCGCTCTGCGGCATTGCTTGATTCCGCTTGTTTGCCTTACTTCTCCATTCTTTTACTTGGTCTCTTTCCATTATTGTTAAATCGTCTGATTGCGTGCTTAACTTCCAAGAATTAAACCTGCAATTACCAGGGGGTTAACATTTATAATACCAACCCATAGCCCAAAAACCCGACTTTTGATCTTTTGAGCTAAGTTAACACCACCACCCCAAAATTGGTATCGATACCAACTTGAAAATCATAATTTTCAGAAAAAGGGGGGACCCACCCCCTTAATTTGGTATCGATACTACCAACATGACTTTTTGAATTTGACAAAATATCATGGGACCCACCCCCTAATTTAGTACCAATACCAATCTGACAAATTTGAGTTTAAAGCTCTTTAAAGGGGACCCACCCCTCCCACACAAACAGGGTACTAAGAGAAACTTCAAAAAAACTCATTTTTGAAATATATACTCTTTCTTCAACACAACACAAAAAATGTCATATGCTAAAATAGAATATGACTGAAAACTGACAATATAATAAAAACAAACCCAATGAAGCTAGCAAAATCAATCTGAATCAATATTATCTGAATATAATTGATGTGCAAAAACTAGGAGAAGCTATTATTAGTACATAATTTTAGAACAGAATAGATTCACTCATTACCATATACCAAATGCTATCACAGAAAAAATGTTTTTGCTTCAGGCTTGATCAAAAATAAAACTTGAAATTATTGAAAAAGTCCAAAATAAACAAATTTCAAAGTCATTTATACTTATTTACTCATTTACAGTCATTTTACGCAAAAGCTAAAACAAATCCAATTGAAACCTGTTTTAGACCGATATGTACTTTATTTAAAATGAAAAAAAGTTAAATCATCCATCTAAATTAGAAAGAAAAATAAAGAGTAAATCTGATCAAAATAAAAAAACTTTTTAACTGTAAAGAGCTTTCTGCCTCCAACTAATAAAACAGAAACACTAAACAGAAATTCGATTTGAATACTTCGAATATTTTTTTCGAAAATTCAAATGTCTTTTGCACATTCGAAATTCAAATTTTCACAAAAACAAAAACAAAAATAAGATTTGTTTACTCTGGTTTGTTTGATACTTACATTACATCCTGCTTGATCAAGTTTGCTTGGTGTTAAGTTTTACCTTTATACAAAACGACCAAGATAATAAAGAAATATAGACTGTTTAAATTTTTCAGGGTATTTTCTAGCTATAAGGGCAAAAATTAGGAAAGTTTTGCTGTCATTTTGATATGGATACCAACTTTTCTGAATCATATATTTAAAAAAAGGGTACCAACCCCCTATTTTGGTATCAATACCAACAGAGGATAACTCTTTTTTCTAAAAAAAGGGGGACCTACCCCATCAATACCAACTTGACTTTTCAGACTTTTAAAGGAAAAAANATACGAAAATCACTTAAACCATTCAGCCCCAAAAAACCTTTTAAGCTGTTTTTGGCCAAAATTTGCCCAAAAAAATTTCCTTAAAAATCTGGCTCCGTCACATTTTGGGCATTGCCATTTTGCATAATTGTGCAAAAAATCAGAAAAGAATTATGAGTCAACATTGAGAAAAGCTATATTTTCTTATTTGGTTAAAGGGAATTTCCCCAAAATACGAAATCCGTCTATTAAGGCGAATAAGAATTTTCCAGGAAAAAACCACTTCAGCCATTCTTTAGAGAATCTTGCCCTCCATCTTTGTAGAACAAATCAGAAAAAAGTAATGACAGGATTTTACACAAGTCCAAAAAACCCTATTTTTAGGGCGGGTTTGGACCAAATATTTATTTTTCGAAAATCGGGCTCCGTCACATTTTAGGCATTGCCATTTTGCAGATTTTTATCTCGTTTTTTTTTAACTCGATAGATGTGCAAACTTTCTCGTCCCCCTTTTTTTCCTTCCCCATTTTTTTTCGTTCGCCCCCTTGACGTCGAAGATCGTTCCACGGGCTAGCAGCCGAGCCTCAACAAAATTTTACTGGTTGTTATTTTGAAAAGAGAGTGAGAACCCCATCCTTCAGCATAATTCTTTTCTTCACATATACCTATCGCATGTTTTTGAGGCGTATGGTTCGTAATGGTATGAAGCATGTTAACGAAAAGGAGAATGATTTTCGTATGGTATTGAACAATGTTCGTTTACATGAAATATGTGGTACGAAAGATGTTAGTGTTTTTATTAGAAATCAGCAACGTAGTTATTTGGCACATGTTATTCGCATGAATGTTCACAGAAATGTGAAAAAGCTCACGTTCAATGATGACATATATACAAGGAGAGGGCGCTCCGTTAAGTCGTTGGTTGATTTGATTATTGAAAATGAAAATGTCACTCTTGATAGATTTTGCAATCTCGCGTTGCAAAGAAAACGTTAATGGAAATGTGATAGATTGATATTATTTAATATTATTTACGAGAGACTGGGTTACCCAGGTTTTTATTCTATTTATTTGACGAGAGTTCGGTGTGAGGATGTTTCGGTCCACCAAAACAGATTCACACCCTATTCGACCTAGGAATAGGGAATAGTAAAATTTCTTAATAACTCGTCATTTAAAGATATTGTTCAGACTGGAGAAGTTGATGGTTTGCTGTAAAAAAGTTATTTTCTATATTTATTTGCATATCTTGGACATCATGCACTTAAAAATGAGACAGAATTTAAATTCTCGGTTGAGAGCATGTTCGGTCTAAAATTGAATCAATCATTAAAACTTCAAATAAGGGGTTTGTTCTTCAAAATAATTAGAGCTTAGTGTGATTCGCTGAATTCAATTTCACGATAGGCACACCCTACGCACACAAAACCATGAAATTGAATTTCGCAAAAATTTTCTCTCTTTAGGTAAATAATACAAAAATGAACCAAGATCAAGTTCAACGCATTGTAGACCAATTACAACTTCCATTGTACCAATTGACACCACTTCCCCAACTCTATCCAATACAAAATCGACCAACACATACACCACATACACAACAACAAAGACACACGCTCCTAAAGATAATAGACTTTATAAATAAAAGCAAGACAAATGAAAATGATCACAATCCGCACGAATATAGCATAAACGACATAAACCTATACTTTGAAGATGAACTTAATAAATATCTGTAAATATCAAGTGCTGTTTTTTTTTAAGATTTCTTTTGTTTTTATATTGTAAATACCCTGTAAATAGTATGTACATAAACCTCATAACCCTAAATGCCAATATCAATGTAGGTTAAGAAAGCTCAGCTATAGATGTACCCTATCGAGACAACTTCTGTTTTTCCATGCACGCTTTTTTATAAGAACTTACTCTTTAAGAATATTCCTTAATGCCTTTCTGTTATATATTATATCTGAAGAAGCTAATTAAATTCAGAAACAACGCGTGTTAAGCTAAAAGTCAGAAAACGTTCTTTTATTTTTTTCTCTCTCAAATACCATAATATCTATTACAAAACAACCTATCACCTGGCAATGTAACCTGTATGAGGTTTTCAAAGCCGCCAGGGAAATATTGTATGTTAGGTAACAATGTACATGTTTTAAGGATATGAACAATAAAAATAGCTTTTTAACAGCTACAATTGATAGATAATGTTGGAAAAAAGACGTCATACAACGAAAATAAGAAAAAACAAGCAACATGCTGAATGGACCTACCTAATGATTAACATCAGATGAAAATAAGAAAAAAGTGACAATAATTGTACAAAAATTCAGAATGGAAAAATAATGTAAAATGGTAAAAAGGAATTTCCCCAAATACGAAAATCACTTAAACCATTCAGCCCCAAAAAACCTTTTAAGCTGTTTTTGGCCCAAATTTGCCCAAAAAAATTTTCCTTAAAAATCTGGCTCCGTCACATTTTGGGCATTGCCATTTTGCATAATTGTGCAAAAAATCAGAAAAGAATTATGAGTCAACATTGAGAAAAGCTATATTTTCTTATTTGGTTAAAGGGAATTTCCCCAAAATACGAAAATCCGTCTATTAAGGCGAATAAGAATTTTCCAGGAAAAACCACTTCAGCCATTCTTTAGAGAATCTTGCCCTCCATCTTTGTAGAACAAATCAGAAAAAAGTAATGACAGGATTTTACACAAGTCCAAAAAACCCTATTTTTAGGGCGGGTTTGGACCAAATATTTATTTTTTCGAAAATCGGGCTCCGTCACATTTTAGGCATTGCCATTTTGCAGATTTTTATCTCGTTTTTTTTAACTCGATAGATGTGCAAACTTTCTCGTCCCCCTTTTTTTTCCTTCCCCATTTTTTTTTCGTTCGCCCCCCTTGACGTCGAAGATCGTTCCACGGGCTAGCAGCCGAGCCTCAACAAAATTTTACTGGTTGTTATTTTGAAAAGAGAGTGAGAACCCCATCCTTCAGCATAATTCTTTTCTTCACATATACCTATCGCATGTTTTTGAGGCGTATGGTTCGTAATGGTATGAAGCATGTTAACGAAAAGGAGAATGATTTTCGTATGGTATTGAACAATGTTCGTTTACATGAAATATGTGGTACGAAAGATGTTAGTGTTTTTATTAGAAATCAGCAACGTAGTTATTTGGCACATGTTATTCGCATGAATGTTCACAGAAATGTGAAAAAGCTCACGTTCAATGATGACATATATACAAGGAGAGGGCGCTCCGTTAAGTCGTTGGTTGATTTGATTATTGAAAATGAAAATGTCACTCTTGATAGATTTTGCAATCTCGCGTTGCAAAGAAAACGTTAATGGAAATGTGATAGATTGATATTATTTA
Organism: Clytia hemisphaerica; assembly: GCF_902728285.1. Lineage (NCBI taxonomy): Eukaryota > Metazoa > Cnidaria > Hydrozoa > Leptothecata > Clytiidae > Clytia > Clytia hemisphaerica. The sequence continues at coordinate 419,019 of NW_027103268.1, read as the reverse complement.
ATATTATTTACGAGAGACTGGGTTACCCAGGTTTTTATTCTATTTATTTGACGAGAGTTCGGTGTGAGGATGTTTCGGTCCACCAAAACAGATTCACACCCTATTCGACCTAGGAATAGGGAATAGTAAAATTTCTTAATAACTCGTCATTTAAGATATTGTTCAGACTGGAGAAGTTGATGGTTTGCTGTAAAAAAGTTATTTTCTATATTTATTTGCATATCTTGGACATCATGCACTTAAAAATGAGACAGAATTTAAATTCTCGGTTGAGAGCATGTTCGGTCTAAAATTGAATCAATCATTAAAACTTCAAAATAAGGGGTTTGTTCTTCAAAATAATTAGAGCTTAGTGTGATTCGCTGAATTCAATTTCACGATAGGCACACCCTACGCACACAAAACCATGAAATTGAATTTCGCAAAAATTTTCTCTCTTTAGGTAAATAATACAAAAATGAACCAAGATCAAGTTCAACGCATTGTAGACCAATTACAACTTCCATTGTACCAATTGACACCACTTCCCCAACTCTATCCAATACAAAATCGACCAACACATACACCACATACACAACAACAAAGACACACGCTCCTAAAGATAATAGACTTTATAAATAAAAGCAAGACAAATGAAAATGATCACAATCCGCACGAATATAGCATAAACGACATAAACCTATACTTTGAAGATGAACTTAATAAATATCTGTAAATATCAAGTGCTGTTTTTTTTTAAGATTTCTTTTGTTTTTATATTGTAAATACCCTGTAAATAGTATGTACATAAACCTCATAACCCTAAATGCCAATATCAATGTAGGTTAAGAAAGCTCAGCTATAGACGTACCCTATCGAGACAACTTCTGTTTTTCCATGCACGCTTTTTTATAAGAACTTACTCTTTAAGAATATTCCTTAATGCCTTTCTGTTATATATTATATCTGAAGAAGCTAATTAAATTCAGAAACAACGCGTGTTAAGCTAAAAGTCAGAAAACGTTCTTTTATTTTTTTCTCTCTCAAATACCATAATATCTATTACAAAACAACCTATCACCTGGCAATGTAACCTGTATGAGGTTTTCAAAGCCGCCAGGGAAATATTGTATGTTAGGTAACAATGTACATGTTTTAAGGATATGAACAATAAAAATAGCTTTTTAACAGCTACAATTGATAGATAATGTTGGAAAAAAGACGTCATACAACGAAAATAAGAAAAAACAAGCAACATGCTGAATGGACCTACCTAATGATTAACATCAGATGAAAATAAGAAAAAAGTGACAATAATTGTACAAAAATTCAGAATGGAAAAATAATGTAAAATGGTAAAAAGGAATTTCCCCAAATACGAAAATCACTTAAACCATTCCGCCCCAAAAAACCTTTTAAGCTGTTTTTGGCCCAAATTTGCCCAAAAAAATTTTCCTTAAAAATCTGGCTCCGTCACATTTTGGGCATTGCCATTTTGCATAATTGTGCAAAAAATCAGAAAAGAATTATGAGTCAACATTGAGAAAAGCTATATTTTCTTATTTGGTTAAAGGGAATTTCCCCAAAATACGAAAATCCGTCTATTAAGGCGAATAAGAATTTTCCAGGAAAAACCACTTCAGCCATTCTTTAGAGAATCTTGCCCTCCATCTTTGTAGAACAAATCAGAAAAAAGTAATGACAGGATTTTACACAAGTCCAAAAAACCCTATTTTTAGGGCGGGTTTGGACCAAATATTTATTTTTTCGAAAATCGGGCTCCGTCACATTTTAGGCATTGCCATTTTGCAGATTTTTATCTCGTTTTTTTTAACTCGATAGATGTGCAAACTTTCTCGTCCCCCTTTTTTTTCCTTCCCCATTTTTTTTTCGTTCGCCCCCCTTGACGTCGAAGATCGTTCCACGGGCTAGCAGCCGAGCCTCAACAAAATTTTACTGGTTGTTATTTTGAAAAGAGAGTGAGAACCCCATCCTTCAGCATAATTCTTTTCTTCACATATACCTATCGCATGTTTTTGAGGCGTATGGTTCGTAATGGTATGAAGCATGTTAACGAAAAGGAGAATGATTTTCGTATGGTATTGAACAATGTTCGTTTACATGAAATATGTGGTACGAAAGATGTTAGTGTTTTTATTAGAAATCAGCAACGTAGTTATTTGGCACATGTTATTCGCATGAATGTTCACAGAAATGTGAAAAAGCTCACGTTCAATGATGACATATATACAAGGAGAGGGCGCTCCGTTAAGTCGTTGGTTGATTTGATTATTGAAAATGAAAATGTCACTCTTGATAGATTTTGCAATCTCGCGTTGCAAAGAAAACGTTAATGGAAATGTGATAGATTGATATTATTTAATATTATTTACGAGAGACTAGGTTACCCAGGTTTTTATTCTATTTATTTGACGAGAGTTCGGTGTGAGGATGTTTCGGTCCACCAAAACAGATTCACACCCTATTCGACCTAGGAATAGGGAATAGTAAAATTTCTTAATAACTCGTCATTTAAAGATATTGTTCAGACTGGAGAAGTTGATGGTTTGCTGTAAAAAAAGTTATTTTCTATATTTATTTGCATATCTTGGACATCATGCACTTAAAAATGAGACAGAATTTAAATTCTCGGTTGAGAGCATGTTCGGTCTAAAATTGAATCAATCATTAAAACTTCAAAATAAGGGGTTTGTTCTTCAAAATAATTAGAGCTTAGTGTGATTCGCTGAATTCAATTTCACGATAGGCACACCCTACGCACACAAAACCATGAAATTGAATTTCGCAAAAATTTTCTCTCTTTAGGTAAATAATACAAAAATGAACCAAGATCAAGTTCAACGCATTGTAGACCAATTACAACTTCCATTGTACCAATTGACACCACTTCCCCAACTCTATCCAATACAAAATCGACCAACACATACACCACATACACAACAACAAAGACACACGCTCCTAAAGATAATAGACTTTATAAATAAAAGCAAGACAAATGAAAATGACCACAATCCGCACGAATATAGCATAAACGACATAAACCTATACTTTGAAGTTGAACTTAATAAATATCTGTAAATATCAAGTGCTGTTTTTTTTTTAAGATTTCTTTTGTTTTTATATTGTAAATACCCTGTAAATAGTATGTACATAAACCTCATAACCCTAAATGCCAATATCAATGTAGGTTAAGAAAGCTCAGCTATAGATGTACCCTATCGAGACAACTTCTGTTTTTCCATGCACGCTTTTTTATAAGAACTTACTCTTTAAGAATATTCCTTAATGCCTTTCTGTTATATATTATATCTGAAGAAGCTAATTAAATTCAGAAACAACGCGTGTTAAGCTAAAAGTCAGAAAACGTTCTTTTATTTTTTTCTCTCTCAAATACCATAATATCTATTACAAAACAACCTATCACCTGGCAATGTAACCTGTATGAGGTTTTCAAAGCCGCCAGGGAAATATTGTATGTTAGGTAACAATGTACATGTTTTAAGGATATGAACAATAAAAATAGCTTTTTAACAGCTACAATTGATAGATAATGTTGGAAAAAAGACGTCATACAACGAAAATAAGAAAAAACAAGCAACATGCTGAATGGACCTACCTAATGATTAACATCAGATGAAAATAAGAAAAAAGTGACAATAATTGTACAAAAATTCAGAATGGAAAAATAATGTAAAATGGTAAAAAGGAATTTCCCCAAATACGAAAATCACTTAAACCATTCAGCCCCAAAAAACCTTTTAAGCTGTTTTTGGCCCAAATTTGCCCAAAAAAATTTTCCTTAAAAATCTGGCTCCGTCACATTTTGGGCATTGCCATTTTGCATAATTGTGCAAAAAATCAGAAAAGAATTATGAGTCAACATTGAGAAAAGCTATATTTTCTTATTTGGTTAAAGGGAATTTCCCCAAAATACGAAAATCCGTCTATTAAGGCGAATAAGAATTTTCCAGGAAAAACCACTTCAGCCATTCTTTAGAGAATCTTGCCCTCCATCTTTGTAGAACAAATCAGAAAAAAGTAATGACAGGATTTTACACAAGTCCAAAAAACCCTATTTTTAGGGCGGGTTTGGACCAAATATTTATTTTTTCGAAAATCGGGCTCCGTCACATTTTAGGCATTGCCATTTTGCATCATTGTGCAAGAAATCAGAAAAAAATAACGAGTCAACTTTGAGAAAAGCTATATTTTCTTATTTGGTTGAAGGGAATTTCCCCAAAATACGAAAATCCGTTTTTTAAGGCGAATAAGAATTTTCCGGGAAAAACCACTTCTGCCATTCTTTAGAGAATCTTGCCCTCCATCTTTGTACAAAAAATCAGAAAAAAGTAATGACAGGATTTTGCACAAAGTCCAAAAAACCCTATGTTTAGGTAGTTTTTGTTTGGCCCAAATTTGCCCAAATAAATTTTTTCTCAAAAATCGGGCTCCGTCACGTTCTGGGCATTCCCATTTTTCATCATTGTGCAAAAAATCAGAAAAAACTAATGAGCTAATCCTGAGAAAAGCTGGTAACAGACGGACGGACGAACGGACAAACGAACGGACATGGGTTAATTTATAGAACTTCCACCGGGGTACCCGGAGGTAGGTCCAAAAATATATACGAATATACTAAGTTTGAACATAAAGAACATAGAGAACACAATGAAAGTGCTAAGGTATAAATAAAAGTTTACTAGCTAGTCATCAGAGTTTTGAAGATTGCGTTTTAAATGTGTAGTAAAGGATTAAATGGAAAAGCTATCACGAGTGAGGTGACATAAATCGTTCCAAAACTGCGTAGCATAGAAGGATATTGGTAAATTAGCATTACAAAGATGAACATTAAAGAGACCATGATTGTCTGCGTGTCTAGTCCCATGCATGTGGTCTGGACGATTAAATAAGCAATGTAATGAGGTTGGGAGTGTTTTATCTTTGACATACGAGTAAATGAGTTTACAACATTGCATGATATAAAGTCTGTTTAGATTTAGAGGTTTAAAGTGTTCAATTCCATCAGGCTTATGTTTATTTATAATGTGTATTATTTTGTCGATTATATTAGATATAGGAACTGTTCCCTTCGTTGAAGGTGACTCCATGAAGACAGTCCATACTGAATTTGTGATTGAATGAAGCTGAAATATAAAACACGGTTGATAGAGTTCAAAACCAAATACCTACCTTTCTTAACATACCAGTGGCTTTCTCAACTTTTCCTAAAACATAATTTACCTGCCCTGTCCATTCAAGTTTATCGTCAATCATCACACCAAGATATTTCGCTGTATTAGGAAGAAGGATCTTATGCAAGGCTGAAGTTTTTAGCTCAATAATCAGCAACAAAAGTGCAATAAACTACATAAACATGTCATAAATCATAAATCAAATTTTTGAAAATTCAAGGCAAAAAAAAAGTGAAAAAACTACTCTTGTCTCCCAAAAAATTTACAACTCATTTAGCAAGCAGCCTGTTTTTAAGCCAACCAAATTTATAATCCTTTGAGTTATTGTTTTTCTATAGTTTTGATTTTTTTTGTCAATCCAACAGAGACATTCCTGCTATAGGTTTTTCTAAGTCCAACCCCCCCCACCACTATGCTTAACTAAGTTTGGCCAGAGTCATGTTTTAGGAATAATTTTGCAGGAAAATGTTGTTAGTTGTTTCACCTCTTGGAGATTTTACAATATTTCAAAGTGTTTAATTTTTCTTCAGGTTGTGCAAGCTGAATTTTGTGGCTCTCAGTGACTGACCCTGAATACCCTTGATCTCGCTAAGGTATGTCTTTATAACTGAAATCTCTATCAGTACCAGTAAGGGATGGAACTAAGCAGTTGAGATAATTTTCACTTGTGAGAAGCTCTAAAACGATTGTACAGGGTCTCTATACCTCCCTTTATGACTCTGCTCCTTTTTCTTGGACAATGAAGCCTAAGAACCTAACCCTGTCAAAAAAAGACAATGATGACAAGTATCATTTTGTTTTTAGATATATCTTGATCCAAAACCCAATTGATTTCTTGCACAATATTCATGAGGTGAGTTTTATTTAAATTAAGTGATTTTAGCTCAATCTGGAAATATCTAAATGCCTATAGTGTTTGTTTTTTCATTCGGTTGGATGGTGTAGACAGGGGTCTTTATACCAATTATTTCAGCTCTAATTTATTGCCTAAGGTTCAATATAAGTATGTTCACATTCAAAGTTATTTTTTATATTGCTGATCATATTCAATCATCTTTTTACCAGAGTAAAGTTTGAACTACTATTTGAACAGCCTTTCAGCATTCATCAAAGCTCAAATAGACATGCCATGAAAAAGGACAAGAAAAAAAGACAGGTGATTTAGTTATATTCTAAGTAGTTGAGATAGATACAAGTTTTTTAAAGCTGAGAATTAAAAATCCCAAAACAAATATGAAAAATGCAATCGAGCAGTAAATGACCACTTTTCAGTACAGTTCCTTTTGAAGTCTCTTGAACTTTATCTTTTCCATAAATAATATTAGGAGTAGGAAGTGCTGTCTCTAAAGAGTGACCACGTATTAGAAATACTATAAAGTGAATTTTTTTAATGTTTTGAGGAAAGTTTAAATTTATTTTAGATGTCGTACAGCTTAGAATATACATTTTTAAATTTTAAGGTTGAAATCATGGAGAAATCGAAGAAAATGAACCAACCTCAATAATGATGATGACGATGATACATCTGTTTTCCCACCAAGAGATGAGGTTGTCATCTCTGAGCTTACCGACCTACCAATCGATATGATCAAAGATATTACTCTTAACCCAATGCACTTGGTTTACCTTGGTATCACCAGGCGAATTTTGTACTACATGAGAGGTTCCTACCGAAAAATCAAATCTGGGAAGTTGTCTGCTGCTTATTTGAACGCCATTTCCAACGATTTGAATTCCATTAAGCTTCCAACTGAATTTGCACGAAATGCCTTGACTGAAATAGATCGATGGAAAGCTACCGAACTTAAGTCGTTTTTATTGTACACTGGATTAGTAGTTTTACGACCATATTTATCATTGTCTGCTTTCAAGCATTTTCTTAGTTTTTCCATCGCTATTCGATTGATCAGTGAAGAAGATAACATTATTAGAAACCAAAACATTGGAGCATCTCGACGTCTTTTAAAATGTTTCGTTGACATTTCTCATGTTTACTATGGTGAAACATTTTGTGTTTATAACGTGCATAATGTGGAACATCTCCCAGATGATGTAGTTAGATTTCAGTTACCTTTGATTAAATTTTCATGTTTCCAGTTCGAAAACCATCTTCAAAATATAAAACGTCTTGTTAGAGGAAGAAATAACCCACTGAGTCAGATTGTTAAGCGATGAGATGAGCTCGATGCAAGGTAGTAGACCTGACTGAACCACTTGTATTGAAGAATGAACCGAATGGTAAAGATTCATGGTTCATTGCATTTGATTTGCTAATCCAATTAAAGAAAAGAATAGGACATACCAGAACATTTCGATTTGATACTTATATACTATCTGATCTGTCATCCTACTTCAATGTTTTAAACATCGATTCTAAAGTGCTCGGGATATACCTTTTAAAAGGCAACTTGAAACCGTCCCATTTTAAAGAGCAGTTGCAAAAGAAATGCGTTTGTCTACCATATAAACACGACTTCGTAATTATATTATTAATGTTGTAAATAGATTTCACACAATGTAAATTTGAGACGGAGAAAAGTTCTCAGTAAATTCGTTTCCATAAAATGTGGATCCACATGCATATTTTCCTTCAAATTCGATAATCAGCAAAGGAAAAACAACGAATGCTAAACTTCAAACGAAATTATTTTGAGAATTTCTCTATGTAACAAATTCATTTCCTATTTCATGGTCACTATAATTGAATCTTTTTAGACCTACCTGGAGGTCCTATAAATCAACCCATGTTCGTTAGTTAGTTGGTTAGTGCGTTCGTTACCAGCTTTTCTAGAGATTGGCTCATTTAATTTTTCTGATTTTTTGCAAAAAGATGCTTCTTTTGGATTATTAGTTATTTCAATTTTTTTTTTTATCTTTTTGCATGAAAGTACCATCATAGGTAAAAGATGGCTCGATCAGATTTTCACAAAAAAAATTTTCGGTTCAAAAAACGCATTTTTAGCTATAAGAATCATTATTTATAAGCATAGACCAATGTTCTTAACTAAGTTACTCATTTTTTCGACCAGATATATGTCTTTTTACTCATAAAGTCGTAAGTTGAAAGAGTATTTGTGATTAGGGATGAAATTTCTTTTTCAAAAGTCGTTTTCTATAGTGTTGATAGTTTCTCCCAATAGATATGCTTTCATTATATCTTTTTATATTTTGACCAATGTCTTATGTGTTTCATTGTTCCTTTATTATTTTTGATAAACAAGTAGGTCCATAAAAATATCACTTGTTCTAACCAAAATTTGTCAATTTATATCTTACTGTCAGAGCTTTCTGCTATTTTTCAAAATGTCCTGGAATTTTCGAAATCTTTCGAAAACTCCAAAGATTTATTGTTTTAAAAAAATTGTATGCCTCTGGTGCTTTCTAAATTGCAAGTCCAGTCGCTTTAAAATAATCCTTCAAGCCAAATAAAAAGAATTTTTTGAAAAATAATGAAGACGAAAATCTAATTTCTGATCTTCTTGGCTCTGAATTTCAAATTTTGGATCAGTTTGAAAAATTCAGTACTGAGTGTGTGACATTTTTGAGGACCTTAACATTATACCTTATAGAAGCAGGGCACCTTATGCTTAGTAGTCTACATAACAATGGCAATGAACATTAACTTAGTGTCTTTTAAGCACAATATAAAGGGTTGTAAGTGACAAAAAGCGACTTACTTTTTATTTACTTTAGTCAAAAATGATATTTTTTCGTTGTCATATTACAAATACTTTTGTATATATATTAAGTTACAAGTTTTGAAACTGATTTTTGGTAACATCTTTTTGGAACTTGCTCATTTTCTTTATTTCTTCATCGTTTAGCAAAATGTCCTATGCACTATTCAAGATCGAGAAAAATTCTCCTGAATGCATTGCACCAACACGTTGGATTCGAAGGTTTACTGGCCTAAATATGCTACCAAGCAGCTGGCTTTGGAGAATGCTCCCATGGAACCCACTTGGCCTGCTTATGATATAGCAGAAATTAAGAAATATCATGGTATGGATTAAATTTTTTATCATTGTCTATGAAAGACACTAATCCAATTATAACTTATAGAACTTTTGTATGAGACCTTGAATATGACTTCTAGTTTGTGATACTTAAACAGGTTAACTTCTTTTTTCGCAAAATGTTAGCCAAGCTATGAGGACGCTAAACTAAAGCTTAGGAAATTTCAACCTATCTTCAACATAATTTCAAACAAAAATCTGCATCATTCTTCAAGATATGCTGGAAGAAAGGCTCGAAAATCACGTTAAATCTAATGACGAACTAAAAGAAGTATTTTCAAACATACTGGATGAAAAGCTCAAAGATTTCCAGGATTCCATCGATGGGAAACTCAAACTTGTTGAGTCAAAAATATGATGACAAAATTAAAACTCTAGACAGAATTACTCTGCTGGAGAACAATCAACATAATCAGATTGAGGCTGCTGACAAAAACGAGACATCAAACAACAACCACAACAATGAAATTCAACAACAAATTGAGAAACTGCAAGTTGATCTCGCTGAACAGACTGATCGTAATCTTAGATCCACAATTATTTTTAAAAACATTCCATATGACCCTAAAAACGAAACTTCTTCCGACATCACCATTGACAGTCTCGCCAAATTTATTGCCAACAAATCAACCATCGGTGAGGAATTCTTTAAGGAGCAGTTGAAAGAGGACACCGTAATTTCGAGCGAAACCGACAAATCAACAACAACAATTGATCAAATGCTCCTTCCATAAGTGTCAAATTTCTGTTGTGGAGAGACTCTAATAGTATTTTGGACACATTAATAAAGCATAACAAGGTTAACAGAGGTTCCTTCATTTCCGTTAGTCAACAGTTTTCCAAGTCCACCACAATTCGACGTAACAAAGCCCTGGCCCATCGAAAATCACTCCTTCAAACTCACAAAGATATGGAATATAGACTCAATTACCCTGCTACCCTACTTGGTAGGAAAAAGAACTCTAATGAGAATTTTTCTCTTGTTCAATCATTTTAGATATTTGCTAGGATAGTTGGGTCCCTTTCCTAACCCTTGCCATAGTACTATTCCACTATCATATGGTTGAAATTTCCTTAACATTCTGTTTCATACCCTTCACTTTTGACTCCCATTTCACGGTTTTTTATTTTTATTTAAGGTCCTTTGTCCGTCCAACGAAGCATTTTATTTATAACTTCTATATTTTTATTTTTTAATCTACTGTTTTTTGTTTTTTCTTTTTGTCTATTTTTTTTAATTACCATCTTTATCTTTTTTTTCTCTCTCTCTCTCTCTCCTTCTCCTCCCTCTCTCTGCCATGGTTGCCTTCCCTATCTTGACTTATTTCTACTATTATTATTGTTATAATTACTCTCGTACTGCTTATTATTATATCACTCTTGAAACAGGCTTCGGACACCTGGACCTCAATTGAATAACACCTGCGTCTTATTTCCAAGGTCCCCTGGGCATTCTAGTATTTAGTTACTATTTCTTGGGCTCACCTTCCGTATTAAACCCAAAGTTCTTGTCCAATCATAAAATAAGACCTCTTCTGTTTGCTTTTAATTACTCAAAGTAAACGCATTAGTATACCAAAAAATTAGAAACATTATATCTTTTTTTTCCTATAAAAAAGGATTTTATTCATAGTCTTCATTAAACTGTGTAACATTCATAAAAAGAAAAATATTTATATATATCAGTGTTTTTATCTGTTTATAATTAGAGAATGTGAATATTGCTTAGGAGTCTTAAACCCTGGTAAATATATATCTATCTATCTATCTTAGGTTAACTTCTAAAATATGGTTTAATTTTTTTTCAGACGACTACAATTATCTATCAAAATGTTGCTATTCTACGACAGAAGATGACAGTCCTATCAAAAAAAGCCTACTGGTTAGTATAAGAATTATTTGAATTTAAATTTTACGGCTCCCCGATATGATTCCCCGTTAACATTGCTTCTTTTTTCACAAACATGAGATTGTATTCAAACCCACCATCAAGTTTAAATTACAATACAAAAGCTTAGTCGTCAATATCGTTGTTTTATTTTTTTTTGTTTCAGAACCGAAAAGAACGTTGTCCAGCTACACAAATTCGTTTACGAAGTCTCTCCCCGGTGCTTGTGGAACACAAAAATTATCTCCTACAATCAAAATTACGTATATTAAGATTTGATTGACCGCTTTGTTGAGAGCTAAACATACATTTTTCATATTTTCAAAATACTCTTGAGCCACAATTCAGTATAGCAACATTTTTTGTTCATAGGGAGAAGGAATGAAAATATTGTGCGCTCCAGTTACTCATCGAGAGCTGCTGAAGACAGTTTTATACCATTGTCGTCAATGATGAACTTATCAGGTATTTTTTAGTTGCTCACAATAAAAACTTATTTTCTAAGACGAAGACAGCCTCTAGGTATATTCGAATTCTGTTGGACTTTAATATACTAAACCGGTAAGTGAATTTAAAGAAAGTTGAGAAATAAATGGAGTGCGGGATAGATGAAGACCAAAGTCTGGCATCAGGTGTTGCCATGAGTAAGCTTGCCCTGCTACTCTAGAGACACCCGTCATCAGCACAATCTAGAAAGAAAGACGCATAATCGAAAAGTTTGAAAAGTTGGCCGAGAGCCCGGTTCGGCGTGCCTTATCCGAGTGGCCGTACGGTAGAAAAAGAAGAAGGAAATGAGGACTTCAAACAAAAAACACACAAATTTATATCAATACGTGTGAACTTCTTTAACCTAAATTTTACTAATGTGAGTCGCCAATTCACATATCCTGCAAACAAGTGGAGGGCTACCAACCACTGGACTTTCTAACAAGTTCAAACGAGACATTCACAATTTTTAAACTAAAAATGTTAAAATAAAACGACAAATCCGATAAATGTTTTAGATGATGATGATAATTAAATAAAACTAGAGAAGACTTTCTAAGAATAGTGTTATATTGCTAGCAAGGGGATGGAATACCTGCTGGCGTCCATATATTTTTTCAATGTCTTTTGTAAACGAAAGACTTTTCCGCCTTGTTTCAAAGCACGGTCCATTAAAACTCTACCCGCCAAGCTAAAATTTTCCAAAGATGAACTAACCCGTGCTATCCGGATGATTTCAGCACCAAAACAAGAGTAAAACATGGTTGAAGGCAAATTACTAGTGCAAAAAGGAAGACGTACAATCTCAAAGGAAAAACTGTCCCTTTTATCAAAAAGTCTAACATCTAGACGACCGTTGATGTTTCTCAATTCAATGTCTAAAAAAGTAATTCGATCACCAGAACTTTCAAGATTTAATTTTAATTCTGGAGGATAAATTGACTCAAAATTTTCCAAGAAGAGATTGTTATCGTTGATGGTAAGAAGGTCATCTATAAAACGAAATGTGTTGCTAAATCGTCTGGCTTTTTGAAGATTTTCTTTTTTCAAGCTCTTGATCCACTTCGACTCAAAATGATAAAGGAAAAGATTAGCCATAAATGGGGCTGGGTCCGACCCCATCGGTATCCCAATGATCTGACGAAAAATATTAACCCCAAAAGTGAAATAACAATTCCCCATAAGATATGAGAGAGCCTCCTTGAAAAGATCTTTTGAAAATTTTACACCGGCATTACTTTTCTTTGTCACCCATCTTGCACTAGTACCAGAAACAGAAATCACATCATTAGCACCTCCTTGAAAACAAAAATCAGAAAGAGTGTTCAACACATCAAGTAAACTTTCGTGTGGAATTTTGGTATAAAAGGGTTGAAAAAAAGTCAAACGTGGCCATAGATCTAAAAGAACCTCGCTTGTTCAATTTGTTAATGCATTTGATAACATCGGCATTGTTTTGAATAACCCAAAATGTTTTGACACTTGAATAGAAAAAAGATTTAGCATTATAGTAGTTTTCTATCTGACGAAAGAATAATTTCAGAATTTTTGTAATTGCTTTAGAAAGCGGCTTGATGGAACAGCAAGGGGCAGCTATAATAAACCTAAACTTTATTGGATTTTTATGTAATTTAGGCATCCAATAGATGTGTGTGGTAATTTTTATTTTCCTCTGGTACTTTAATGCAGAAATTTTCATTCAAAGTTTTAATATCCCTCTCTATAATGTCCGTAACTGGCTCAAAGATTTTCTCATAAGTGGCACAACCCTCAATCCCATCTAATCCGAGTTCTTTAACCAAAACTTGAGCATAAAATCTCTTACAAACAAAGGCTATATTACTTGCAGCTTTATCAATAGGGCAGATGACAAACCGTTTCTGAAGTTGAAGAAGAGCTTCGCGACCACCATTTGAATTTAAAACAGAAAAGCAAGGTTTAGCTTTATTGTTGCTTTTCAAACTTTCAATTTTTTTCTTCACTTTCTCAGAAACTAGAGCAATCCATCCTTTAAGATACACAATATTTTTCTTGTGTTTGTTACACCAATCCTTTGCGCAATTCCTAATTGCTGTCAACAGTTTTTCTTCTACAACATTCCAGTTTATAAATTTCTTCTCCCTGTATTTTGGACCTTTCGTAAAAAGTTTTCTAAGCTTATTGTCCCTAACTATTCTCAAATCACCAGAAATGATATGACCATGATGCTCATCTTTGAATTCAGAGTTACCACAGTCACATGGGAGAGAGGAAGGATCAGCAAGAAAAGTTTCAACGTCTAAGTTTGACACAAATTGATTGAAATTGAAGATTTTTGATCCAATAGCTGGCTCTAAGGAATAAACAATGGTTGGTGGAGAAAAGGTGTCGATGATAGAAGGGATTGTCTCTAAAACAGATCTTTCATGTAAGATGGATGGCAAGTTGACTAATTCTATTCCCTTGTTGCAAAAATCTATATGTAAAACATTTTTAAGCGGGGGACGTTTCTTTTTGGGTGGAGGAGGTGAATAAACACGGCAATCTATAATGTCTAAGGCGATAGAGTACCACTGAGAAAATGGAAAATTTAGAGGACTAGATAAAAGTATGTCATTAATTTTGTCGGCTAGCTTCTTCAATTCTGATGTCTTCATATTGGTCAAAGACATTCGAATAAAATTAGATGCGTTCTTGATCTCAGTATTCAAAACATTATTAAGTTCCTCTAGAAAGGTCTTGTGATCAAACTTTCCTGTGCCCACCCTAGAAAAACGTCTGTGCGAACGGTTGAAATTGCGCTTTAATGTAAAAAAGGCCTCCAGAGCCGCCTGGGCTTAAGCTGTAAGCTTACAGCGCTGTACTGGAGCCTTAGTTAAGCTTATTCTGAGCTCCATACAGGGCTGAGCTGGTTCCCAATGGTCATAAACCTCATAGGACACTCCCCTGCAATGGATTAGACCCATTGAAGTCCAGCAAAGGGGGCAGAACCGACGAATTTTCACTAAAATAGCTTAAAAACGCTTAAAAAGCTCTATTTAAGAGTTTTTAAGGCTTATTTAAGCAAAAAACGTAAAAACGCGACCTTGCAAGCAAGTGAGCTACTTCCAAAGGCTCTAATTAGCATATTTCCATAGTGCTGAAGCGATTTTGAGGGTTTAGAACCGGCTGGGAACAGTAGTTTTTCCAGAAAACCAGTTTTTAGGCCTCCAGAACCGCCTGGGCTTACGCTGTAAGCTTACAGCGCTTTACTGGAGCCTTAGTTAAGCTTATTCTGAGCTCCATACAGGGTTGAACTGGTTCCCAATGGTTCTAAACCTCGTAGGACACTCTCCTGCAATGGATTAGACCCATTGAAGTCCAAGATTTCTAAAAATAACAAGATATTTTTAATCCGTCACGGAAGGACAAGGTGAAAGTGTCACGGAAGGACAATAATTTCAGACCTTGTAAGTGAATATGAAGGAGGTTGCTTTGGAATGTAATTTCATTTTTTGTTAGGGGGTACCAATAGTTAGAACTTGCAATAATATCAAGAATAGTGTACTTGCACAAAACTGGTGAAAAAACTTTTTGTCTTGAATTGTCACGGAAGGAATTCAATATTTGAAAAAATTTTCTGCTTGCAGTACTTTTTTGTTGTTTGACTTATTTCAAAATGAATAAACCTATTAAACTAACTAGGGTATGTACTTGTTTTAAAACAACATTTCATTTTTGATTAATCATTTTATTTTTCAAAAGAAGGTCCATTATATTTTAACACTTGTCCTTCCGTGACAAACCTCACTAGTTGTGTTTCGATATAATCACCTGATTACAGAGTCTAAAAGTGCGACTCGGTTGATTTAAAAGTTGAAATTGGAAAATTTAAGGGTTATTTAAAAAAAAAATCACAGTTACTTATTTTGTTTGTAAGATTTTTGATTTTGTGTTTTTTTTTACCATTTTTCAATTTGGTCCATCTGGAGTGCGGGCCGCATCAAAACACTTGACTCATATACCTTTGTTCATATTGGTAGAGGAAAAGGTATTAGCCCAAAATGGTGCCGGATCAATTCCCATCAGAATCTCGATCACAAAGCAATATCATCTGCATTGAAAAAACTATTTTTTATCAGATATTTCATAGCAGTTTCCAGACAGTGTCAATCGAATGAATAGAACGCCAAATCAATTGAATGCAATCAAACACAATCGAATAATTGCGATTCGATTGTCGAACGCAATTACCATACTTACGCGCTCGACCGTCAACGCTTTTAAAAAAGCTCTAAAGGAGTGATCAAATTTAATTTATTTGCAATCAAACTTATCGATCAAACATAATCGAAGATCAATCGAAGGTAATTTACAATCAATCGAATCAATCAAATGGTACTCGAACTCAATCAAACACAATCAAATATTACCCAAGAATCAGTCGTTCGATTGAGATTCGATTGCGTAATTATATCCAGCCCCCTGTCCATGTGCAAATGTTAATAAAGTCTTTACATAATTTTTTCGAAAACAGGAGGCAACAGGGCAGCCATTTCACAGAAATTTGAAGTCAATGGTATATACCTCTTTCAAAAAAAGTAATTGTTTTGTATGAAACACTTATCTTAATACATTTAACTGTCATCCTGACATTCTTTTCTAATGCTTTGTTTTAAATGGCTTTTTTCAGAGTTTATCTTACAACTTGGATTTTCTTTATTGGCAGTCACCCGTGGCATCAGGATTTAGTAACACAAGTCTCATTTTGGACCTCTCACGTTGCAGTGGTGTCCAGGGTTGCGCTTACCAAGCGTATGATTTATAGCCAACCATATATTTTTAAAAGTATTAATCATTGCATTGTGATTAAGAAAAGGTTTTATAGATAAATAATTTCGAACAAGTTGCTAAAAGATTTCAGTTCTTTGACAAAAATCTGCAATAATGTTCACCTGTTTTGTGTAGTCAAATTTCAATTTGAGCATATAGGATGCTTCAAATGTTGTTTGAAAACAAGTGGTAATAGAATATTGGCCCTTTTTGCCTATGTCAGAATAGTAAAGTATTGTTTTGGAGAGTTTCTTAAAAAGGAAATTTAACAGTGACCAGTAATGAGAAAAGTTGAATGGTATTAGATAACATCAACTTTATCGAACTCTATTAACAGCCAAAAAAAAATACATGCGTCCCTTAATAATACACATATCAAATGAACACAAGGAGGCGTCGAACGAAATCTGGAAGCAAAGAGGACAACAAGGAAAATTTCAATGCAGGCTACGGAATACCTTTGACAAATAGTGGAAAAACATTTACAGAAACTTCACAAAATTACAATCAAGTGATTGTTGATCCTATTGATATGTCATGTCGTGATAGAACAGGAGAATTTTTATCTGCAGTCAAATCTTTGCAATCAAGTCAGGTTTGATCATTTTTTCATATCAGTTTTTTGCTTGGCAATCATGAATAACTTTAGCAAACCTATTCTGTTATATTTATCATCAAGCCCTTAGTGCTACCTTAATGCAAACTTCAAATTCAAAGTTAGGGGAGCCCTTTGAAAAAACTCTTTTTTAAGAAAATTTTAAACCAAACAAAGAGCAGTTCATAGAGGTGCATGTGCTTCTCTTTGGCTTCTCTACATTAGACAGGCAGCTGATGACATCAAAAAAAGTGAATCAGTGAAAATTCGAGGGACAAATATTGAGTACTTATTTAGAAATCTTTATAGTTTAGAGAGTCAGAAAAATTTACTCGGCGTGTTTAAAAATCTTTACCGGACGTGTCCGAGAATAATTTATTAATTGATGACGTCACAAGCAAAAGTGAAAAATTGATGTTGCAAAATTTCAAAGTTTTACATACCATTTGAAGCGTTTTTTTATGTAGATTTCAAATCACATCAATCTTAATAAGTAAAAATTTGAATATGAGAAGTTATTGAGGTCCCTAGCTCTTCTATGACGTCATTTTTGAAAAAATGCCTCATTTTATAAGGAATTACGATCTCAATTTTCTCGAGTTAGGCTGAGAAATCGAATATACCCGTTTAATTGTCTTCTATATAGTTTTTGACGAGCTTTCGAATGGTGTAAATTGTTTTTCGATTTGATGACGTTGAAATTTGACATTTTTAGGGGGTGAGAGGGTCATGATTGACCAAAATCACATGTCAAATTTAAGTCATAACTTTTGAAATCTAAATTTTTACCTATTGAGACTGATGTGGTTCAGAAACTAGATCGAAAAATGCGTTGAATGGTATATATTTCATTATTATATGCTGAAATCAAATTTTCACTTTTGGTGGTGACGTCATCATTTGACAAATTACCACCGGACATGTCCGTTAAATAAATTTTCGGACGCCGAGTAAAATTTTTAGGATCAGTAGATATATGGAAACAAGAAAAATCAACTCGACGTTTGTCCCAAAGTCGTCCAGATTTTAGATGTCGTCAGCTGCCTGTCTACATATATGTTATTTGCCAAGAACAAATCTCAGAAAAGTACATGAGGCGTCAAAATTAATAAAGGAGTGCAAAAGTTAATGGGATTCATTTTATTCTTTTTTTAAAGCACTGGTAGAATCTATTTTTAATTTTATACAAATCTTTATTGTGTAAGTCTTCTTGCTTTCTGTTTCTTAAATTAATTCCATTCGTTCTTGGCATTTTAGTTAAATGGTCATGCTGGCAGGCATGGGGCTAACAATGGAAAGAAAGTACAACCTAGTCCGTTTACAATGGCTTCACGAAAAATTGGAAGAGACATAAATAATACTTTTAATAAACTAGAAAAACTAGCAATATGTAAGTCTTCTTTATTAAAGCTTTTTCATTCGTGAGAGCTCTGTAGAAAATTGACTCTAGTGTTCCTTAAAGTGGATTAAATTTCAAGTGGATAAATTTTTGTAATTTTTAAACTTTGTCCTTTTGTAAAAGAAATTAAGTAAAAAGAGATTGATTTGCAAGTTTTTAATCCACTCAAAAGCTTCAGACTCTCAATTCCATGTGAAAATTAATCTTAATTAAGCTTTTTAATATTTTGTTTTGATTTTCATTTTCTAGTGGCAAAACGAAAATCACTATTCAACGACAAACCTAAAGAAATACAAGAATTGACTTATATTATAAAACAGGTGCTTTCATTTTGTTTGTTTATCCAATACAGAGTGTATATACAAGTTGTCTCACACAACTGAGGCTTAAAAGTAGTAAATGTTCAAACTTTGGAATCTATTGGTACCATGGTAAGTCTTTTGAGGTTTTTAGTGATTTTAACAATACTTTTTGATTCATATTATAGGACATAAATCATTTAAACCAACAGATCAGTGATCTGCAACAGGTAACGGACATTCGTTTTCAGATGTTTACTAAATTAATCTAAGACTTAATCAAACTAGTTCCCCTGGAGAGGGGGTCAATTGTCTAAGCCAAGGTCACATAATCTAGTTTTAGTTATTTGATTCATCAGACATTGTTAGAATGTAACATCTTAAAATATTTAGACCCCGTATCCAAATCCAACTGTTTCCGCACGTGATAAACCCTGATCAATCTGTTAAAGATTTAAATTCTTTCTTCAAATTGTTCTTTTTTACAGTTTGTAAATAGAAGTGATTCCGGGAACAGTAAAAATGTGCAGGCACATTCACATACAGTGGTCATGTCACTTCAAGTAAGTCTAAATTATTTCTCATTTGTTTAAATAAAAATAGAACTCTGATTTTGAAATTCACTTTTTAAAATAATGCAAATGATTAGTTACTCTATAGGTGACCGAACACATACGTATGATTTTTTGACTGTATGCCTTTGACATGTGTTTTGGTGATTCGAGAAACCTCTTGAAGAGTTCTGGACATTGATAATACATTGCAGTTGTTTTTGGAGTCGTTTCTAAAATACTTAGTCTTCTCTAGTTATATCATTTTCAAAATTTACTTTATTGTTCACGAGGAATAGTCCCACAACAAAATGAAATCCTTTGAAACCTTTTTATTATATTTTGTTTTCTAGAGTAAATTGGCTTATATGTCAAAAGACTTTAAACATGTCCTTGAAGTAAGGACAGAGGTATGTATATAGGTGGTTTTCTTCCTTTTTCAAAATCTCAAATTTGGACAACCTAATGATTCCAGATGATTCCATTATACTCCTTAAAATGTGAAAGTATATGTCTCAAATAATATCATAGCTTTTTCTGTTACTAAATATTATTGTAATCTAATACAAAATTTTGTAGAATATGAAACACCAAAAAAATAGGAGGGATCAGTTCTCACAAGGAGCCGTCGCTGAAACCTTACCGTCCACACAAGTCGCATCAAACTCACTATTGCACAGAAATGTAGGCGGGAACTCATCACAATCTGATACAGTGTCTCTGGACATGGAACCGCTGTTAGCGTCCAATAATCAAGCACAGCTTTATGAAGAGGATGATGAGTACGTCAAAAGTCGAGCCACAGCAATGGAGAGTATTGAACAGACTATTGTCGAATTGGGTGGTATTTTTCAACAGCTGGCACACTTGGTTAGTGAGCAAGAAGAACAAATCAAAAGGTACGTCAGAGAAGCAATATTCATTTTATCAGTTTGATAATTTTTTGATACTACGTTTTTTGTTATATGAACAAAGTATATAAGAACTTTACGCTTCAAAACCAAAAAAAATTAAGAACGTTCTAAGAACATTATAAGGCTTTGTTTATTCTGAAACATAGATTTCCTTAGGCAATTTTTTCAAAAAATACTCTGAAAATGTCAACAATTTTTAGAACATTTATACTCTTAAAACCCAAGAAGTTAAGAACGCCTAAAAGTTTGAAAAGGTTTAAATGTTCTAATAAAAAAATGTGTGGTATATTTACTTCAAAGTATTTGTGGGAGACAAAATGTTGCTCTTCTTTTCTAGTATTAAGCGGTTAAACATTGTATACAGGTTTTTAAGATTTTGGTTGCTTTTCCTTCAAAGAAAATCACTTTGCCAACACGATTTATAAAAACTTTGTTTGGATCTGTCCATATTACAGTCGGTGAGGAATAAAAATGTAAATTATTCTTGTTGGACCTACCCCGATGGAGGTCCTATAAATTAACCGTTGTATGTTTGTCTGTTCGTTCGTTAGTTACCAGCTTTTCTCGAGATTGGCTCATTAGTTTTTTTCGGACTTTTTGCACAAAGATGCATAACTATAAACCCTCGAGTGTGACGGAGCCCGATTTTAGAAAAAAAAAAATTTGGGCGAATTTGGGCCAAAAAACGGCTAAAAAAAATTGGTCCCTAAAAGTATCACTTGTTTTCACTATTTTCAGAATTGATGCAAATGTCGAGGATACAGAAATGAACGTGGAAGCAGCACACAGTGAACTACTCAAATATTTTCAAAACATCTCATCAAACAGGTGGCTTATCATCAAAATATTTTTCACTCTCATCATCTTTTTTATCATCTTTGTTGTGTTTATGGCGTGAAAAAATCCTCCTCTTTGTCTCGTATCAGCCCATAAAGCGTGAGGAGACTTGGCTAGGGTGTATTCTTACTGAGAAGGATTGATGTCATTTATTTAAAGTCGTTACACTGATTTTCTTTTACAAAACACAGACGTTTTGACACCATTCCTTGCTTATAAACTTTAACCAGTCTCATCATGTTTTATTAAGGGATGATTTATGTATTCTTGTAAAACTGTTTACGTTTCAAACTCTTGATCTTCGTCATTTCTCCCTTTTTTGAATTAAAAGATGTTAGGATCTCAAATGTTACTACCCTGAATTTTTTAATATTTTTAAGAAGAAATTTTAACATTGGGAAAATCATTTAGATGTAGAATTTATTCAGTTAGTGCTAATTATTCGAAGGAAATTTGCAGGATGGTGTTGTAATTCTTTTTTAGCTTCAACTCTTATTTTACATCTTTCTAAACTAATAAATCCAGCAAAAAATCCACAGTGTGATCTTATTTAAGATCCTAAATAATCTACACTGCAAAGAAGCACACGCGAAATTTTAAATTATACGTATTATTTTTGTTCATTTTTATTTTGCAATTATGATTATGTTTCTTTAAAATCTTTTATGAAACGAGGAAAAATGACAGGAAGGAGAACGTGGTTATTAAATATTTTAATCCACACCTTTAGTGGGTAAGGATTTTATTTATTTCATTTTATATGATGATGTTTTTAACTGAGAGGATGGCTGAAGGATTTAAAGGTTTTATTTTCACATAAGTGTTTCCGTTTCATATCAGGACAGTGTCTTGCTTTTGTTATATTATGTTGATGTAAGAAAAAAAAAATTTTTCTTTTCCTCTTTCTGACCAATCTTGCTCGACATCCGTGTCAATCCAATGTGAAAACCATGTAAATTAAAATTGATGAGTAAGCAAACGTTATCACTCTTATTTAAAAACAAAACCTTTAATTCTTATGATGTTATCATTCTCTTAATTAAAAGAAAAATTGCCAATTAACTAATAAAATTGAAATTACACAAGCTTTACAATCGTAGCAATCGCACTGTACAATTTTCTGTATTACTTTGTGACTGTACAATTTCGTTTTCGTTTCAAATCATTCTAGTTGCATGTATGGAGGTCATTTATAAGCTTTTCCACTTAATATTGCACTTTGAAATTTGAACTCTAATGGCATTATCTTTATAATGACCATCATAAAATCCGTTTCGAAAACCTGTGTCAGTTTTCATACAAAACAACCTATTGACAGAATTTTGTATATACTATGTCAAATTTATTGTGTCAAATTGTAGTGAAATATTGCATATTTGAGACATGATTTGACCTCTTTTGAAAGAGAAATTGTTTGAATAGTAGATAAATTCTATGTTCATAACACCAGCTTTCAGCCAGCCTCTTTTAATTTATATGAAATGATATAGATAATGTTATTATTATTACTATTATTATTTTTTGGTTGGTTGTCAATTTATATAAAAATAAATGAATGGATAACAATATATTTTTTGATTTTGAAATTTCAATTTTGATCCATAAAATCTTTTATTACATACCTCTCATCTCAGATAGGAATGCTTATCTATGAGCTAAACTGATTTTTGCTAACTTTCTTTTAGGATCAGGCAACTTTTTGATATCATGCAGATGTTTTATTAATTTGATTATTTTTGCATAATTTTTCATCTTTTCCATATCCACCGATAGGTTTTTATGATTTCCTTTGGTCTAGATTCTGAAAATTGAATCAATGGTATCGCTAACAGTCGAAAACATCCTTGGGTGCCTACATGCTTTTAGTTTACATTAGACAGCGCTGGACTCGGGCTTTCCATACTTGAAGCGGAGAGATGGTTTATCTTAATATGCATTTTGATTTATAATGACCGTCTTACAATTTATCCTTAGTTGAATTTTTAAAAACAAACAAATATTCAAAATGTTCCTTGAAGTTGTGTCAACTAAATTAATAAATGAACAGCGTTTATACATATGTCTGATTCTAATACCATTGGTATACATCATCTGGAGAAAGATTACGTCATCACCACCAAGGAGACGTGTTGTAGGTTACGTCAAAGAGATTCGAACACATCCAGTGAAATCATGCAAACCATATCATGTCAAAGAAATAGAAGTCAGTTCATTTGGTTTAGAATTTGACAGGTATATTTTGCTATTGTTTTATAAAGAATTTACAAATTAAACCCTTTCGCACTTCTTTTTTAATCGGAATCATTTAGATAAAAGTTTTTTTGTCTAAAAGTACCAAAAATACAAAAAAGAACACATTTTTTTCTTTATAAGGCTGGAGCCCTGAAATTAGCCAAATTATTTTCACTATAATATATCTTAAAGTAAAAGCTTTTTAGATAATCTAACCATGGCAAACGATCGCCCTTGACCTGCTAAGCAACCCCAGCCCTGACCAAAAAATTGGAGTTGCTTGTAAAAAGAAATGTGTAGTAAATATATTCTAGTTCTCCCGAAATCGTTAGAATCATTCATTTTTCACTCTTCTTTTTTTTTATTTAGGCAATTTGCTTTGCTGAACGAATATGGAACATTTGTGACATTAAGGAAATATCCCAAATTCGTTTTAATTGATCAAGAGATTTTGGGCGATGAAATTCGTTTACGAGCAGAAGGGATGCCTGATCTTCGGCTGCCGTTGAAAATGACCAAGAAAGATGGTGACCATGTTGCTGATGTCACGTGAGTTATTCTGGATTCAAAAACAAATTTTCCTCATATCATAATACTAATAAATCGCTATTTAAACGTATGTGTTGGACTAAACTAAGTACTAAAAGGTCGAGCAGTTTTAATAGACTTTAATAGACCGACCCGGCTTGTTTTGAACCTCTTGGAAACAATAGAGAGACTGTCTAAAAATCTTATATTACTGAGCTATCAAAGTAAAATATCGATTCTAACAAATTACTCGAAGAAAACCCTTGCAAAGTGGCACAGCCTACTACCTGACGGACCCCGATTTTGGTGATTGATACAAAATCTTAATAAAACAAATTCCAAGGAAAATGCTAAATCTCGTAAATTGAAAGTACTTTCCAGACCGTCAACAGGTCTACAGATTTACCTGAGTTTGCGACCAACAATATTTTTTACTATTAAATTACGTTAGGTTTTATTGACTATGAATGAATAAATTTGCTTTTTAGTGTTTGGTCTATAACAGCAGAAGGTGTTCACGTGTCTCAGGAAGCCGATGATTGGTTCGCTGAAATCTTAAACTTGGAAGGATGTAGATTATATTGTTTCCCTTCTGATGGTGTACCACGTAAAACGAAAGTGAAAAATGTTGGTCAACAGTTTGATGTAAGTTAGCATAACAGAATATCTTTTAGTAGATCTTATCGGAGTTTTTTCATTTTCTAAAGAAGCGATGCATTGTGGGATTGTTTCGGGAGTATTACAATAGAATTTCCTCGAGGAATTCCTAAGAGTAAGAGATTTCTATTGTAATACTCCCGAAACAATCGCACAATGCATCGCTTTTTTAGAAAAATCAAAAACTCCGATAAGGTCTATTTGTCCCGCATCAAAATCCAGGTTCTTTGGCGACATGACAAACCCTTAGAAGCTCTAAAAACTTTCGTGGAACCAACCGCATGTGGTTAGTTCGAAAGTAACCACGTGCGTCAAATTGGATGTGAATTCTGAACTTTAACCTTTACCACGCCGAGGCCGTAAATTTACGTTCTAATATATAGCCGAGGCCGTAAATATACGTTTTTCATGGGGTGTTAAGAAAAGCCGCCCTACCGCCTTAAAGACGCCTTTAAATCCCGGGAAATGTCTTATATGATGGAGAGAAAATGTAAACAAACTAATTTCAATAGTTTGAAACCACCTACTTTCGATTTTAACTGTCAAAACAAACTGGAAAATCAGGCAAAATATTCTTTTGGAAATTATGAGCTCATTGACTGCTGTAACTAACTTTTTATGTTTATTTAGTGGAAAATTGTTTGTTTTATTGGTTGGAAATGTTATGTATTGCTTGTTTGTAGTTTAGTCAGTGTTTGAGGTAAGTTTCTGCCTCCTCATTCTTTAGTATGACGGTACATAAAGGGTGAGGACTGGAGGCTTGTCGGCCGTCATCGACCGTCACCGAAACCCAAGTTAAGGCTTCTGATAAGGCTGCAAAGAGTTTCAAAGTGTATATACTATGTTATTTCTATTGCTTTCATGCTGGTTGATGATAGGAAAGTCATTTTTAGCTGTTTTTAGTGATATTTCCCATAAAAATTACCTCAAGGGGCCTCTGCCTTACGTGCCTCTGATTTACGTGGAAATTTTCTCGAAAACCAAGGTTTTCTAAAAATGAATTCTGCCTTTTCTAGTAAAGGTATGATTGTGATTTTTTGGCTAGCAGTTGTAGTTATAATGGTGGAAACAATGAGCCAGAAAATTATGGTATCGCAAATGTTCTCCCCACTTTTTTTTTAACCGGAACTTAAAATTTTGAAAAATATGACAAATTGCGTTTTGAATTTTTTTCAACTCTAAGGCAGAAGACTACTGTGTCACCATTGATAGAGGAAAATCCTTTATTTTAACATTTTTAGAAAGCAGGATAGTTGGGCTTTCCAGAATGGGCTTATTTTTTTGAATCGGTTTAGTAGATCAAAAGTTATGACGGAAAGCGTAAAACTGTCATTTTTCCCAAAAAGACAAGGCGTGCACGGGGTGAAGTTCCCAGAGAGAAGGCGTGGTAAAGGTTAAATGGCCATTTTAAAAATATTTCCTAAACTAGAGCTAGGCCAGTTAGCTTTAAGAACCAAAATTTATCTCTTTAAACGGGCATAATCATAACTTTGTAACAATATAGACGGGACCCCCCGCATTAGTATGCATGCATGAGGTATAAAGATTTTTCATGATTTGTTAAGTAACGTAATTTCCGCCATTATAGAAACAAACGTTCGATTTGCGTAAGGGTTCGCCTCTTCAGATTCGAACGTTTGTTTCCATAATGGCGGAAGTTACGTAACTTAACAAATCATGAAAAATCTCTTAACATACTACCTCGATCCTACTAACCTGTCGACAGTTACATGGAAAATAGTTGTAACACATTCATACTACCTCCATCCTACTGACCTGTCGACAGTTAAACGGAAAATAGTTGTAACATATTCTCTCGGAATCATATTTTTTCAGATGATGTTTCCAGACGGTTGTCCTCTACTCATCACCTCGGAAGCCTCACTTTCTGCATTAAACATGGAATATTCACATGAAGACATAGTCATGGATCGATTCCGTCCAAATATCGTCTTAGGAGGATGCTCTTCATATCAAGAGGTAGTTTTTTATACTACAGCGGAGTATCCATGGAGTTGTGGCATAGGAAACAGAAATTAGAATTGTCTAATAATTCTCTATCAGAAAACTTGTTCTTCAGGAGACATTCGTGTTATAGAGTTTAGAGTTTAGAGAAAAAGACTTCCGCTGCACTGCATTAGTGGAGTCTCTATATCTCGAACCTTCATATTTCTCGAATGTCTCTTCCTCCTTAACTCGAACAAGTTTGATGGACCCTTCAGTTAACAATGTCCCATAAACCTGTCTCCATTACTCGAAACTTTCTTCTTTTTTTCAAAATTGGAAAGTTTGTACCTTTGTTCAAATTATTGAGTTTCGACTATATCGGTATCGGATCTTATAAAAAAACAAAAAAACATTTTGGATAAAAATATTAGAATGGACAAAGAAAGTGATAACGATTTTTTGGTGTTTCAATAACTTAACATCGAAATTTCCTCTAGGATTATTATTTGGAACTTGAGAATTTCAAAGCTAGCCTTACTCTGTGCTACTTATAATCATTTACAAACATTAAAGTCGAAGTTACATCGAAAATAGAGACAGTCTAATTGATTGAACTGTCAGGAACTGTATGTATTAGGGCGTTTTGACCCACTATAAAGACATAACGTCTCAAATGGGCACTGCATTGAGATTCTTCAATCCTTTGCTTGAGCAAAATTTTAGTTTGACTTATGATTTTTTCAAGGATGTCTTGCAACACATACAAATTGGGGATCATGCTGTAATGAAAGGCTTATGGGCATGTGAAAGGTAAAAATAGATATCATTTCACCCTCTCTCTATCAGTTTTCAAAGTGCCTCTGTTTCAAATGACGAAGTATTAAGAGGCTGTTTTGTTTCAAAATTCCACAACATTTCAAGAATTTGGGATAATTACTTTTTATAAATTTCAATTATCGTTTGCTCTGACATTTGCTTGAAATACATTGAAAAATGAAAACTTGTAAGCCTCAGCAAAGATTGGGCTATTCCAGAAAGAGCCTGTATGACGCCCGGTATGACGTCCAGGGTGGTCTTTAAAATAAAAAATCCAGGGTGTTCTGTTTTTTTGAACGTAAAAGTCCAAGGTGGTCAGTAAAATGCGGTCAAAAATCTAGAGTGGTCCAAAAATTTAAAAAAAAATCCAAGGTGGTCCTGAAAAATTGAAAAAAAATCCAGGGGGGTCAACTTTCCTAAAAAAGACCTCCTCAGCATAGGGATTACAATTTTTTTCTGGAATAGCCCATTCACCGGTTCTTATAAAAAGAAGAGTACAAGTGATTACAATGCTATTTTTCTTTTTCTAGATGTGTTGCAATCAATGTTGACACGCTCAAAGGAGAGAAAAGTTCTTATGATCTTTTGAAATTTCTTACTAGGTATTGTGCTTTACTTTTCATCATAAAAATGTATTTAAAATACTATTGGCAAAAATAGTTTTGGCCAAAACCAAAGAACGAATTCAGAATTATCTATAGTCTGATATTTAAAGATTGGCTAAGAAAATGCTTCGGTTACAACATCTTTCTCTACAACATTTTAGTAAACATATTGAGAAAAGTTTAGAAGAACATTTATGTCCCAATGTTAGCCTTGTGAGTTAACAAAGTGTTGTTCTGGGGATGCGATAAATCTTAAAACTTGTGTGTACGGTTTTCTTATGTCTTTGCTCTATATCCTATACTATATCCCTTGATTCAATTTCTTTAAGTTTAAAGAGCTTATAGCTTTATCAACAACCTTGTGTATAATGATGCCCAATCATAGTTTGCACCCCTCCCTTTTTAATAGGGGGGGGATGCCAACTTTCTGGAGGGCCTTTGTAGGGGGGGGGGGGTACCGACCGAGATCTGCCGAAAAAAACTAGGGGGGATGGGAATGTAGGGGGGATCAAATAAAAAAGGGGGGTTTGGAAATTTTGGTCAATTTTCTAATCAAATACAAATTGTCACAGTTTGTGTTTTAAATTGTTGGCTCGTGACTATAATACTTCATACTCTTTCTTGTTGATAATTTTGCTGGTAGGTGGGAAAGCGAGTTTCCTTCGAAACGGATTTTCTGTAAAAAAAAAGGGGGGATAAGATTTCATTACAAAAGGGGGGGGGATGGGTATATAGGGGGGATGAAATAAACCTAGGGGGGTTCATACCCCTCTGCAAACTATGCCAATGCAATGTGTGTTGATATCCGCTAGCATAGCTAACACCCAATAAAATAAGTCCAGCTAAAAGGAACAGCCAAAATACTAAAACAGTGCGTTTTCAATATCTTTCAGGACACGACCTGGAACCGTATACAATCCAAAGGTCAAAGGTGGTATTTTTGGATATAATTACGGCGTTCTCAAACCTGGTATCATCAAACTTGGAGACCCTGTTTACCAGCTTAGTTCGTAGTCAATATTTTTTTAGGTATAGCTAGGTTATTTAATAGTTGACACATTTTGACTTTTTAGAAAGATTTTTAAACCCATGACTTTTTTGAAAAAATTTTTAACCCCACGACTTTTTGAGAAGATTTTTTTATTGCGTTTTAGTAACTTTGAGTCTCAAATTCATTTTTCTTATTATTTTTTTTACAAGGGGGGCGGGACACTAAAAAGCCAAATTTTCGACGAACCACAACGCTACTACTTAAGCCTTAAAAAGCTTTTCAGATTACCTTGCAGGACGAAATTTAGGCGGGAATATTTTTTTGGCAGATGAAGGAAAGGATAAATCCACCGATAAATTTCTTCCTTTAGGGTAATTTGTCCATATAGGTCTCTCATTAGCAGCAAAATATTAAAATCAGTGTAACAGCTAAACAGACTGTTGTGTTACTACACATCGGATGGTCGAATACACCTTTTCGACCGTAGCCGCCAATTGCCGCACTGGCATTTTGTTATCCGTTTTACCACCCTAAAACTGTCCCAGTCTTTTTTTCGCACCTATAGACAATAGAAAAAGGTGTAAAAAAGGATTGTATTGGGTTTAAGGGGATAATTAAATAATTAAGTGGCACGCGCTGACTGTGTGACTACGGTCGAAAAGGTGTATTGATGTTTGAAAAAAGTATGCTTTTCAATGGTTGAAGTGACACGGGTATTCTCATAAAAAAGCCAATTTTCACAAGCTGTATGAGTAATTCTCCAACCTTTTTGTTTTTAGATTCAAGCAAGTAAAATATAAAATATTTAAAAAAATGGCTAAGGAGAACATCTTCCCATTTGAAGTGTACATTGCATTTTTCCTTTCCGCTTTCATATGCTTTATATACCATAAATTTTCGACGTATAAACAGCATCTTGATGTGAAGGGAGAAATTGTTGCATACATTAAAGAGATTCGAACGCATCCAGTTAAATCATGTAAACCTGCACAACTACAAAAAATTGAAGTCACAAATCTTGGGTTCAAACATGACAGGTAAATTCTTTTTCCCTAATTTATGTTTTTTTAAGCAAGTTCATCAACACATCTTGAAAACAAAACCGGGAATAAATGACAAATTTTGCCCAAACGTAATTTTTTCCTGGTTCATGACGTAATATTTTATACGGAAACACACGAAAAACACCGGGCGTTTAAATTCAAAACTGGTGGTAAACGCCCGGTGTTTTTTCGGTGCTCACGTATAAAAGATTACGTCATGAAAATCAAGAATTTCATAGAGGTACTGACTATCATTTTCAAATTGACTCAGTTTTACCTTTAAGGTATTGCTAAACATCAATTCTGAATATCCTAATTCACCAAAAATCAAAGCACAACAATGTTCAATCCCAAAAAATCGAAATTCGAATAATTTTTCTATTTTTGGTACCCTTATAGAGATCCTCCTCCAGTTTACTTTGAACGAATGATTTTGAGATCGTCTCTCTTTAGAGGGTAAATTTACAAATTTTCCATGGACGGATTTGGTTTCTGTAACCTTTAGAGAGATTTGTTCTATTTCATAGGCAATTCGTCTTATTAAACCAATACGGAACATTTTTGACGTCAAGAAAGTATCCCAAATTCGTTTTAATTGAACAAGAGATTTTGGGCAATGAAATTAGTTTACGAGCAGAAGGAATGCCTGATCTTCGGCTGCCGTTGAAAATGACAAAGAAAGATGGTGACCATGTTGCTGATTTTGCGTAAGCCATCTTTTTTTAAGGACAAAATTTGTTTATTACTGTTTTCAAGTCAACTTTTTGGACCTACCCCGGTGGGCTGTAGGTCCTATAAATTAACCTCTGTTCGTTCGTTCGTCCGTTCGTCCGTTCGTCCGTTCGTTACTAGCTTTTCTCGGGACTGGCTCATTAGTTTTTCCTAATTTTTGGCACAAAGATGCAAAATGGTAATGCCCAAAATGTGACGGAGCCCGATTTTCGAAAAAAATTCATTTCCGGCCGAAAATGCCGGAAATATGCCGGAAAAACCGGTTTTTTGGCATTTTCTCGAGATTTCATCATTAGTTTTTTCTGATTTTTTGCACAAAGATGCGTAATAGCAATGCCTAAAACATGGATTAGTCCGATTTTTGAGAAAAATTCTATTCCGGCTGAAAATGCCGGAAATATCCCGGAAATCGCTGTTTTTGCAGATTTTCATCGGACTTTTTCCTTATATTTCGTTGTTTTTTCACACAAAAACATTATTGATAGCAATGCCCACCATCAAGCATGGTTTAATTGTCAATAAAAGTGATTTTTGAAGCCGGACGGACGGACTTCTAAAAATCGCCGGCGGACAGCCTATTTTCGCCGGAAAAAGAAAAAAAAACGGTATTTCTTGAATTTCTCGAGCTGTACTTTATATTTTTTCATGAAATTTTGCACACTGATGCAAAATGACAATACTAAAATGTGACGGAGCCCGATTTTCGAAAAATATTTTTTCCCGGCCGAGAATGCCAGAAATATGCCGGAAAACCGTTTTTTTTACATTTTCTTGAATTTTCATCTTTAGCTTTTTCTGATTTTTTGCAGAAAGATGCGTATTTGCAATGCTCAAAACATGGCCGAGTTCGATTTTTGAGAAAAAATTTTTCCGTTTGAATATGCCGGAAATCACCGTCTTTGCAGATTTTCATTACATGTTTTCCTTGTATTTCTATGTTCTTCACACAAAAACATTATTGATAACAATGCTCACCATCAAGCATGATTCAATTGTCAATAAAACTGATTTTTGCGACCAGAACTTTCTATTAATTTTTCCCTACAACCCTTCCCTCTCCCCCCATCAACAATCAATGATGAATTTATTGCGTTATGCATTTTCGCTAAACGATATATTTTCTGATTGATTTTTTTCTCCTCGCATTGCTATCTAACTTTCATCATCAGGTAGGTCCATTCAGCATCTAGCTTGTTTTTTGTGTTTTCAATTTTGTTCATTTATTTATTTTTTTCAGAAAAGGTTATTTAAATCAATACAAAGCAACCTTGAGTACCGCGCTTTGATAACGACTTTCTATTGGTCTAACGCACTGATTTGGAAAGCCCAAAGGGCTAAATGTCGTGCTTTTGCTGAAAAGTGTGCCGTTGTTACAAAAGAATTTCAGCACTTGACCAATCAGAAGCTTAGTGGTATTTCGAAAACAATAGAAACTATATTTCTTGCGATATCCACTTATTTTACCTGCAATGGCTTAAAGCACGACATCTAGCCATTCGGGCTTTATAAATCTATAGTCTAATGGTCTTTAAATTGGGATGCGGTCAGTCCGGATTACCAATGATTCATTCTTGAAATGGCCGATTTCACGCTAGTACAATAGTCAGTATTTTTACCTTTTTCGATAGAATCTGGACCATCAAAGGACAAGGTGTTCACGTGTCTCAGGAAGCCGACGATTGGTTCGCTCAAGTCTTAAATTTGGAAGGATGTAAATTGTACTGTTTCCCTACTGATGGGCCACCGAGGCGAACGAGAGACAAAGGTCAATATGAAGTCTTTGAGAATTATGATAATACCCCGAATACTGTAAGTTTGATGAGTTTATTCTAAACTATTCTTGTTGATTTTTTAACCCTACGCGCTTGACAATTTATCGTGCGAAATACATGAAATTAAAGTAAAAACTTATTTGAAACCCGTGTATTAACAAAAGAACTTCTCAAAATTTTTGCTCGCGTGGCGTCGATGGCGGTGTTTAAATATGCTGTGAAAGCAAACGATAGTCCCTAGAACTGAAGTGACAAAAGAAAAAAGAAAAAGAATTTCTGGTAACGAAAACAACCTGAACCCCTATGAATCGAATGTTCCATGGATCGAAATTTCCATAGCAAAAAATCGAATAAATCTGTTTTACCTTTTATTTTATTTAACCAATTGCACGTTTATTTCAGATGATGTACACAGATGGTAGTCCTGTTTTAATATTATCACAACCATCACTGGTTGATTTGAATGACAAATATACAGAAGAAGATCTTAGTATGGACCGATTTCGTCCAAACATTGTTCTAGAAGGCTGTAAACCTTACGAAGAGGTAGTTCATTCAATGACTTTTTTTTGCCACCAAATGAACCACTTCTTTCAATCTTTTTTCAGGCCAAAATACTTGGAAAAGCTTCCTGCAAGCGTCCGAAAGTGCAATATCCTATTTTCTAGGTCTTCCGTTGAAAAAATAGGCGTAGTGGTATAGTGGTTATCGTGCTTCACTTCTGCCCAGGAGACACGAGCTCAATACTCACCGTGGCCCTGCAATTCACTTGACAAGTGAATACTTTTTCGCCCGGGTCAACCCATGCCATTCGAGGAGAATTGGGTAGCATAATAACTCTGATACAAGACTATGGGTAGATATTCCAGACATTGTTGTGTCGTGGGACACTTAGGAGGTTCTACACCTGTGCGGACATCCGTTCTCCCGTGTAGTTCGAGTGTCATGATATACGCCATGGCTGGGCAGCTCGCATCTGCAGGGTTATAATATCTGATTGCGCTGTAATCCCTACTCCATCGTGGGTAGGACCCATTCCGATACATCGGAGGGCATATCTATCTATATCTATCGTTGAAAAAATAATATTTTCTTAATTTCATTTCAATACTTGGGTACAACGCCCGTTAAAGGCAAATCTTTTCAAGTTAATTTAAACCTGTATTTTTAAGGACACTTGGGGACGAATACAGATCGGTGATGACGTCATAATGGAGGGTGTTTATCCAAGTGAAAGGTATATACAGTGTGTGTGTTTTTTTTTCGGCTTAGAACATAAGTCATTAGACGTCCTTCTTATTATTCAAATTCCCAAGTAACATAGTGAAAAAGATCTATACTGGGACCCCATCTCAACTTTTGCGAAAATTTGGTACCAGGTGGGAAAATACCCTGGAATTTCAGCCCCACTGGGAAATTGACTTTGATTTCAACCCCACTCGTAAATCAATGTCTGAAAATTGCACTCCAAGACCATCCCCATTGGATTTTTGGACCTACCCCGGTGGGCTGTAGGTCCTATAAATTAACCTCTGTTCGTTCGTTCGTCCGTTCGTCCGTTCGTTACTAGCTTTTCTCGGGATTGGCTCATTAGTTTTTCCTAATTTTTGGCACAAAGATGCAAAATGGTAATGCCCAAAATGTGACGGAGCCCGATTTTCGAAAAAAATTCATTTCCGGCCGAAAATGCCGGAAATATGCCGGAAAAACCGGTTTTTTGGCATTTTCTCGAGATTTCATCATTAGTTTTTTCTGATTTTTTGCACAAATATGCGTATTAGCAATGCCTAAAACATGGATTAGTCCGATTTTTGAGAAAAATTCTATTCCGGCTGAAAATGCCGGAAATATCCCGGAAATCGCCGTTTTTGCAGATTTTCATCGGACTTTTTCCTTATATTTCGTTTGTTTTTTCACACAAAAATATTATTGATAGCAATGCCCACCATCAAGCATGGTTTAATTGTCAATAAAAGTGATTTTTGAAGCCGGAACTTTCTAAAAATTCGCCGGAAGCCTATTTTCGCCGAAAAAAAAACGGTATTCTCGAATTTCTCGAGCTGTACTTTATTTTTTTTCATGAATTTTGCACACTGATGCAAAATGACAATACCTTTAAATGTGACGGAGCCCGATTTTCGAAAAATATTTTTTCCCGGCCGAAAATGCCAGAAATATGCCGGAAAACCGTTTTTTTTTTTAATTTTCTCGAATTTTCATCTTTAGCCTTTTCTGATTTTTTGCAGAAAGATGCGTATTTGCAATGCTCAAAACATGGCCGAGTTCGATTTTTGAGAAAAATTTTTTTCCGGTTGAAAATGCCGGAAATCGCCGTCTTTGCAGATTTTCATTATATGTTTTCCTTGTATTTCTATGTTCTTCACACAAAAACATTATTGATAACAATGCTCACCATCAAGCATGATTCAATTGTCAATGAAACTGATTTTTGCGACCAGAACTTTCTATTTATTTTTCCCTACAACCCTTCCCTCTCCCCCCATCAACAATCAATGATGAATTTATTGCGTTATGCATTTTCGCTAAACGATATATTTTCTGACTGATTTTTTTCTCCTCGCATTGCTATCTAACTTTCATCATCAGGTAGGTCCATTCAGCATCTAGCTTGTTTAACCTTGGAACAATAAAATTTCTATCCCCATTGGGATTTCGATAGGAATTTTTATCTCCACTGAAGAAAAAAGTTCCACCGGGGCTGTGAGACAGGGGTGTGTCATTAGACGTCCTTCTTATGATTCAAATTACCAAGTAACATAGTGAAAAAGAAAGTTTTGAAAATTTGCGAAAATAATGGTTGCATTTTTTGCCACTTTAGAATAAATTCTTATGACTTTCAATCGATAACCCAAATTTATGACGATTGATTTTATTTCCATTGGTATTAAAATTTATTTACCATTTTCAGATGTGTGGCTATCAACGTTGTTCCAGACAAGGGTGCGATGAGCGACAAAAGTATTCTGAAATATCTAAATGAGTAAGTCGTTATTCTTAGGAATAGTTTGAAATAATTTCTCATCATTGTTATAGTCTGTACACAGACCCGATATCTACGGCTAATTTCAAAATTCATTGCCGTAGAGGGTTTGCTAGTCATTGTCTTTGCTGATTTTAAATTTTTCAAACCTACTGCTGCGATGGAGTGCGGGTGAGACGACGAGAGAAGTGTTGCTATTTAAAAATTATACTTTATCGCAGAGGTTTCCGGACGGGAATTTTTTTTATCAAACAGACAATGCGGACAGAGTGTTCTACGAAACGATGAACTTGAGATACACTCTGGTACAGAGTACCTTTGTCATTGCGTCGTCAAAACTGTTCAAGCTGATAATCAGCTTGTTTGAAAATTAAAACCTCTCAATCGTCTTCTGTCATTGAAAAAGCCTTTTTAGTTTAGTTTACTATATTGAGCTTTTCCTCTTCGAATGAAAAATTGTCTGATCAAAAAGGCTCGAAGATAAAGCAGGCAAAAATTGAAGAAGTTGAAAATTGAACCTTCAGTCACTAAAGTGAACATAAATGTCCGGGTTAATCTGTATCGGACTCATTACTCATAATTATTGACAGCCAATAAATCGATAATGAACACAAAAATCAGAAAGTGACTTTAACTTATTCGACACTTATTTGTCAAAGTGCTATCCTGATTGAATGCGTTCTATATTGAATTAAATAGACCTTCTCATAAATTACGTCACGAACATCACTTGCCTCGTATTCAAAAAATTACCATGGTGATTGTGTTTCTTGAGACATTAAATGATTCTTTTATGAACGGGAAGTAGTTTTGATAAAATCTGCTGCGGGGAGTTAATCACCATGGCAATAATTTCAAAACAAGGCAAACGATGTTCGTGACGTAATTTATGAAAAGGTCTATTGAATTTTAACTTACCCATTTCATATCAACGAGAGTCAACCGTTTTTATTTTGTTTCTTAGGAATCGTTCAGGTCCAGCTTTTACACCTCATGCACATAAACTTAAGGGCGGATTATTTGGATTCAATTACGGCGTTCGAAAGACTGGTTTTATCAAAATTGGTGATCCTGTTTACAAGTTGAAAGAATTACAGACCAGATCTAAATTCATGAAAAATGACTAAAAACGATTAGACTCACGTTTATAATATTGCCATATTTTACGAAAAGGATTTGAGAAAGGATTATTCTGCCTGAATACTTTATTGGACATGAATTTTTACACAATTAGACCGTGCTAATATAATCTATTCAAAGATTTACAGCCCTTTTCCCGAAAGTTTCGGGAATCGATGAATTTTTTTAAGAGACTATCTACGTTGCATTCAATGCTCATAATATCCATTACATATGTTATGAACTTTTCCAATGTGTGCGTGCAACAATTTATCGACAACACACGAATGGACTTGTGATATATTTATCCCAGATGTTTTATTACATTTTTCATGTATCATATATTACAACGCTTTCTTAAGAGAAAAATAAATTTTTGCTGAGGCTCAGCTGTTATCATATTTTCGTTATCTGTAGTTATAACTTATGTTACTTTCCTGAAATGGCTGGAAATGCTCATAATTTGTTCTAAAGTTGTTCTGACTAAATTTGAGCCTCTCGTAATCTTGTTCTTATAAAAACGTGTAGTTTACATATTTTTAGGCTTCTATTAGATTTTTGGAGATATTTACATAGATGGTTTTAACCATGTTTTTAAGGGCTCTGTTTTAGGTTCTTTAACACTTTCAACAAAGAATTGCCTCTATAAATTGCTTTTTAATCAAATCCCTTAAGAGTTATTAAGAATTTAATTGCAAAAATGACGTTATGAACTTTAAAAAGACGTTAATAATATGTTGCATCACCTTCTTTTATAAAAAGTGCTAAGTTTTAATGGGTAATTAACCTTTTTGTTTCGAAGTTTTTTCAAACTGTCTGCAAAGAATTGAACTGTTTTAAATTTTTCAGAAAAAATTTTCTAAATTAATGCATCAAAAGTTATGGCTGTTTTTCTATGAAAAATCGAGATAGAAAATTGGTCAAAAAGCACTATTTTCAAGATTTTGAGACAAATAAGCTTTTAGAAAAATTTTCCGAAAAATAATGTTAGTTCGATAAAAAATACACCATCTATCGCAAAAAAATTTTCAAAATGTTTTTTCTTCGCCGAAACTAAGCTCTTCAAAGTTGAAATACTCTTCTTTGCAAAAGTCTTCATTTTCTTCTTCATCAAATTTTTTCATTCCGACTTTGCAATTTTTAAATTTTCAGACTCAAGGATAGTTGGCTTAACAGGAAATGTATAACATGTATAATGCCACAATTTTGTGTGCTACATCTAGTAGAAATTTATATTTTGTAAGTGGCAAATATTAAAATTATAAAAATTCACTATGGTCAGAGCCCTTAATTAGCAGTATTTCAGAAGTTGTCGAATTCTAAATATATTATGTGAAAAATAAAAATTGACTGATGGTATCATTTCATTGATATTTCATAGGATTTGTTTTTTAGTAATATTAATAACACCCTCGACCCCATGGCTTATCTAACCCCCTTACGCTATTGATGATTCTGATGGACGCGTTGACGGGGGATATAAACCCTAAACCCTAAATTGGCTTCACTTTTCAGAGTTTTTCTTGCCTGAGAATAGAAAGGTTAGAGATTCTACTCTAGCCCTTCGGGCTTCAAACTCAATGTTCTAGGAACTCTCTTCACAGTTGAACCAACCGCTCCCCCCAGTACCTACCTAGCACCACCCAACCTCGTTCCCTGCATATTATAACTTTAAGTTTTTTGATGCTTACTGATGATAGCCGCCAGATAATATTCTCTGGCGTCCATAATGGGGATAAAGCCTCTGGGATACACGGGGCGGGGCGACTTAGAGTCCCGCCCTCTCTCCTCTCTCCGCCCGGCGATCCTAGTCCATTTCCGGTAAGATTGAAAATACTGGACAGGACAGTTTAATAGGCGGAATTCCCCGATTTCAAAATGGCGCCTCCTCGCAGATGCACGGGAGAGGATAATTACAAGGTCTCAAAAGAAGGTTGTCTACTGCTCATTCCGACATCGACTCATAACCTGACTGAAATTCGAGCCGTTACTAGCAACCCTGCGGGGCCCAAGGCGCCGAGTATGCACCCGGCACAGTGACAAGCCATTACTAGCAACCCTGACCCTACCTAACTGTTAGTTAATCAATTCCAAACAACAAAACCCCCGGAAAATTTAAAATGTCGGAATGAGCAATAGACAACCTTCTTTTGAGACCTTGTAATTATCCTTTTCCCAGATGCACGTATGCAATTATCCTTTTCCCAGATGCACGTATGCAAAAATTTTGTGCATTCTATTTCAATTTTGATGATTGAAATATGACCAATGTAATCCAACTACCAGGTAAAATATGTGTTGTTTTGGGTCTTTTAATTTCTGTCAATTCTCTTCGCTACCACTTTTTTGTGAAACTAACTAAACTATTTTTTGTAGCTCTCTGTCTGCTTTTTTTTGTTTCTAGCCAGTCTGGTCTTTAGATTTGGTTTGGCACTGCAGGGAGACATATTTAGATTTTTCAGTTTTTGAAGGATCAAATCTCAATCAAATATTACTGCAATTTCAAGATTCGGTTGATAAGAATTGCGTTTGATTGTATGAATTAGCAACATGCAATCAAACACATACATACATGTGAGTCTTGGTGGTGAGTCCAGACGTTACCAGTCAGGGCCTCTTTGGTCTTTTATAACATTAGTTCGGATAGATTAAAAACATACCTGATCAACACAACCAAACCTTTTGTCTTGCGTTTACTCTTTCCTTCCCAACAACTTTGGTTTTTGCTTATGTAGGTTTTAAGATCCACAAGTAATGAACCTCTTATAGCTTTATTTGAATAAATCTGTTTAAATCCTCCTGTCAGGTTTCATTCCGTACGTTTTTTATCCACGTGGTGAACGGGTTTCCCCTATTTCCCGATAATTAAAAATTGGAACTTTCCCGTGGGCGCGATTGGGCGCACCGCCATCGCGAAATATTTTTCGTGAAAATTTACCGTATTCTAACGCTAATATAATCTAGATAGGAAACAAATATTAAATTTGACTCTTTTTTGCTTGTATTTCTAAATTTTACGATAAAAAGAACTATTTACAAATCATTTTCTTTAACGGGCGTTGAATCGATATTGACATATTTAATGATGTCATAATCAATGCCGTGCATATTTTGTCAGCGCCGTGCATATTATGTCAACATCCTTTTCATTTGATAAATACCACTAAAATATACAAGAAAAGTAAACATAAATTTATCGCCCGCGAGCACGGCTTAGCTAAGCGCACCTCTCTTATTCATTATATCTAAGAATTGAAGCGGGCAAAGATTACCATGCGGGCTGATAGCGGGCAAAGGTTATTTGAAGATATTTTCAGTTATAATCCAAGGTAGAACAAACTAAACATAGAAATGGGGTGTTTTTTAGTGCTCTATACGATGATCGGTATTTTTTTTGAATTCTATGTTTAGATTTTTCTACCCAGCCCCGTTGCTATGTACGCGCGCCCTGTTGCTAAGACATTTGCTTGAAATTGAAAGTGAAACCAAAATAATTTAGCGCAAACTGCCGTTTGCGTAATATCGATAAAGTGAAATGAGGTCCTGACTGGATGTTACTAATCGATAAAATCGATAGCTAATCAATAATTAATCGATTGATTAATATCAATTAAAATGATAATCAATAATTAATCGGCTTCTAAAAAATTGTGAGTATCAATTATATCGATCAGATATAAGATATCGATTATAGCAATCATCGATGATATAGATTAAAAATCCCTAGGGTTGAGGTATCATCGATTATAAACAATTATTAACACTGCCATTGATATCATCCGTTAAAAATCTATGGTGATAATTTTAATTGAGTGCTAAAATATTGTGAGTATATATTGATTAGCTAGCTATCAATTATCGTTTTTAATCAGTATTTTAAAAATCAATCGAATAATTATCGATAACAGTAGCTATCAGTTTTAATCGATAATATAAGAATAGCGTTCAGTTTGAGGTTGTTGTTGTTATTTTCTGCCCGCGATTATTCAACCGATGAGGGCTAATAATCAAATTGCAAGGGCAGAATTAATGACAAGAACGAATGAAAACTTAACGCTATTACTATTATTATCCATATCGGACATTCAAACAAAGTTTTTTTCTAGTGTCAACCAATTCTTTTCGCTTCAATGCAATGTCTTCTACAAATTTTTAACACCTTGCAAGCGGGCCGCAAATGACTAAAAAGTGTTTTTTTCTGACGTTAGTTTAGTCTCTTTGCTTCAATGCAACGACTTCAATTCAATTCCGAGCGAGCCGCAAATGACGTTAGTGCCCTATACCTGGGCAGTTAATGATATTTTAGCCCTCTGAAGCCTGGCGCTTTAGTTTCAGCGCGGATATGACAATTTGAGTCACAAAACCTTTCAATACCGCCCGCCAATTGAACCTTTAATGGCTTACTTAATGATCGCTATCAGTTAGTCACACTAGCATCCCGCCAAAATGCGTATCAAAGATTAATGCTGTGAAAGCGCTATATCATTTACCTGACTCTCAAGCAAAAATTGCGCTGCAAAACTTCTATTATTATTATTATTAATTTATTTGGTAAAGAAGGTCTAAGTTTTGTAAAATATACAATGCAGTAAAATACTGATGTGGACCTACTAAAATTGTAAAATAAAATATAAGATAGTTATAAAAATATAAATAAATGGATGATATTTATTGCATGATTATAATAAAATAAGTAATTGTATAAATATGTTAAAATCAATTAGTATTAAAGTCTTTATAAAAAAGTATATATAAACCTGGATTTATTAGTTTAAGAATTAAGATTGTCCTGACTAGACCAGACACAGGAACAAGAGGATTGATTAATAAGTTGGTATTAGGATAGAATTAATTTGGCAAAACTTGAGACACAACCTACAGAACTTGGATTTTGACAACTGCACCGAGGCAAAGAGAAATAAATAAATAATCTAGAAGAGTTAGAATAATTTGATGATTCTAGTAATATATAAAATCATTTTGTAAGGCTCTACCAGTGGCTAAGGTGCCAAAGGTGATTTTATCAAGTTCTTTTTCAGTCAAACCTTTTTTAAATTGGTTGTAAGTCTTTTGCCTTTGTTTGACTGGTAAAACATTCCAAACGTTAGTAGCTCGATAGCAAAATGATTTCTTGTAACCAACATAATTATATCTGGGCAATTCAAGCTTAAATGAATTCCAGTTTTTGCGTTTGTCACTTCTTGAAATCAGTGAAGAAAGTGGTTTTGGTGACAGATTATAGAAAACTTTGAATACCTTTGATGCTATTGAGCGCTTGTAATAATACTCAATTGGTTTCCACTCTGCCTTTTTCATGACTTCATAATCGGGTACAGACTTTTTAATACGCATTATAAAACGAGCAGCTTTCATGTGAATATTTTGTAAGTCTTGAAGATGATTTGAGCTACCCCAAATAAGTATTGCATAGAGGACAGACGGCAGAACACCTTGGAAATAAATTGTCAATAAGGTAATTTTTGACATGGCTCTCATAGTATAGAGTTTCTTAACTTTTGCATAAAATTGTTGACACAATTCAGATATATGTGCTTCCCAATTTAAATGCTGGTCTATTGTCACGCCTAGACATTTTGTATTGCCTATTGGGGACGCATTCAACAACTTTATCATCATCTAAAGGGATTCATGGAAAAATAACCCGGCGCTTTTAAATGAAATTAACAATCTCAAAAACTATGAGAAATTGCCTAAAATTTGAGCCATAGATGAAATAATTTTAGCCAAGCCGACCTTGAGAACTAATTTGAAGATCAACTTCCCAAGAAAAAGATCTGCGGAGGAGACGGAACCCACCTAGATCAGCGCACTGCCGGATAGGCTATTTCTCGGAAATTTTGCCGGACCTCAAACACTGACCCATTTACATGTGCGGAATTGTTTTTACTTTAGCGTATAAACTAGGCCTTAAAAATCGAAGCGCTGTCTCGGGAATTGAATGACAAATTTTGGTTGGTTGATTTTGGCTGCTGCACGTTTTATTTTGTTTCAAACTTTCAAGTTTTGATTAATTGTCTTGCGAACTTGATTCAGGTAACTCTCATCCTTGTTGTTGGAAATACATCCTGTAGATGACTGATGTTGTTTTTTCTGAAAGCTAGATTTCCTAGTGTGACTAAACTGGCTATATGGATAATAATCAATTTTATCAATTAGTAAGGTCTGGGTGAGTGTAGTCTATACAGTATGTGGCCCCCAAAACGGCAATCAAATTTGAAACTTCTCTCAAATCTAGAGGAAAAGAGATTTTACAAAAATTTTTGCTGCATGAAAACCTTTAACATCTCTACTTTATTTCCTGGAAGTTCTTTTTCAAAATTTTCAATTTCAACAATATTTTTCAATCGCTTAAAGATAGGTAGCTTTTTTCTAATGGCCCCCAAAACGGAGGTTTGAAATTTTAGCGATTTCTCGAGATATCTTTAAGATATGTTTACAAAATTTTGACCATAGTTTTGAAATATGATTTAGAGGGTTTTGGGCATAAATTTATTTGATAAAATTTTTACAGTATACCCCTGGTTGTCAAAATGCAGGTTTGGGGCCCCCAAAACGGAGGTGTAGCTAAAATCAAATTATTAAGCCCGGTGGTAAAAGGGGGAAAAACTATGAACATATTTGTGTTTTCCCTTAAATTTACGACCCGATGGATGTAAAATTTATGATTTTTATGAAATATTTCAAGATTTTCAATATTGCAAAGTCCAAACTGAAAATTTAGAAATTTTCAAAATGACAATTTTGATTTAACAACGTCTTAATCAAGTTTTTGAAAACAAATCTCTTTTGAAAATAGTTCCATTCATGTATGGAATAAGCTGTGAAAATTTTAGAAAAAAAGCTTAACTGAAACTGAAAATATTAAGCTTTAAAGATATTTTTCTCCTATATTTTGCAAAAAAATGACATAATTTGCCGTTTTTGCTGATTCAGCAAAAATTTTTAAATGTTAATTTTTTGTTATAAATTATTAACTCAAGGTGATAGGAATAGAATTCCAAGAATTTTTCCTTTTTCTCATATTTAGAATTTTCGGTTTGTCAATGCTGATTCTAGGGCTCCAAAATACTGGTTGACCTTCAAGATGCTATATCTTTTACCCAGCCTCTAAAGTCACAGATGTATTTGCATTTTCTGAACGGCATTAGGTGTAGAAAGTTTCCTATACCCCGTTTTCATAACTTATTTTAGATATCCAAGGAGCTAGAGTGAGTTATATGCAATATTTATCCAATTTTGGTGTTAAAATATTTCCTTTAGACGCAAATATCAGTGGCGTCACTAGGGTGTCGCTGCTGAAGACTCAGCGACACCCTTTTTTGACAAACAAAAGTTTTTGAAAGACAAGAAATAAAAAGCGCTGGTAAGAGGACGACGCGTGGCGACTAGCGCTCGTACGGACACGCGCGGCGACTAGCGCTCGTACGCGCGGCGTGCGGCTTTTTTAGAAAATCACGCGCCTTCAATGGGCGGTTTTCAATTGGCGGCGATGTTTTAAATTGGCGGAGATATTTAGATTTTAATAAATTTACGGCACCGAATGAAAATTCAGTATTGCGATTCCTTAGCTTAGTAGAGCTCAGTCGAAATGAAGACGGCTCTCCGGGACCGTAAAATAAGAATTTTTTCTTCACTTTGGCCTTCATCGTCTGCACAAAAACAATGACACGGCTACCGACTTTAATATTTATTGTTATCCTCTTTGTTAAATTGTTAGCAGAACAAAAGAGGTCTCGTCGGTGACCGTAAAAATTGGAAACCTGGAGTTGAGAATCGTTTCGCATGTTTGAAAGGCCTCTTCTACACTCAAAAGCCATGGCTTCGGTCAATGTTTTTGAAGAAGGGTCACTTGCACTTAAAAATGGTGATAAATTGCAAGTTCAACGTCTGTATGATAACCTGTTGAGTGAAATTGTACAAGCGGTAAAGAAACGAGATTTGATCAAATCAACTGTGAAGAAAGTTTCCAGAAATTTTTCTGTTGATTGGTGTCTGAAGTTGGTTGACAACCCCTCAGTTCACAAGTTAATTCCCTTGAGGTAGGTAATGGTTATCTTTCTTTGTTTGACACCATCATGGTGATTTAATTTTTCTTACTCATTATTATGATAATTGACTTA
Organism: Clytia hemisphaerica; assembly: GCF_902728285.1. Classification (NCBI taxonomy): domain Eukaryota; kingdom Metazoa; phylum Cnidaria; class Hydrozoa; order Leptothecata; family Clytiidae; genus Clytia; species Clytia hemisphaerica. The sequence continues at coordinate 374,467 of NW_027103268.1, read as the reverse complement.
ATCATGATGGTTATTTATTGTGGTCAGATGAAAAAAATATCAAATTACTTGCTTTATTTGACATCTCACAACAAAGCTTTGTTGGTGTTTTTTTTTGTTAGAAATAGAGAGAAAAACCACAACATTTTTTAAATTGAGATTTAAATACTGTGATTGATTTACCATGGTAACTTTTTTTTATTGAAACAAAAGAGTCAATTATTATGTTATTGAGTGAGGAGAGCAGGGCTAGGATATTACATCTTGTGTCGTGTTTTTTTTCATGCATCCCGTAGGGACGTAGTTTTACGTACTTATTATATTTTGGCTGAATTTTCTCAAAAAGAAAAGTTTGATTGGTTAGAGCTTATTTTGGTTAGCACTAAATTAGAGAGGTTACGATGTTGTTTTTTGTTTTGACGACAACTTTTTTTTTTGAAGGGTTAAATTTTTATTTTTATTTTACTTAGTGAGGATTCATAGGCTAAATCTGTTCTATTTTGAATTAGATTTTTTTTTCAAAATTATCACCTGAAACACGAGCTATTCATTTTTGTAATAAGATTGCACATTTATTCCAGACGGTTGTAATCGATGAAATTGAGATGGTTAGTATAAAATCAATCGATCAGTTATTGATTAAAATCTATAATCGATACTTCATCGGATAAAAAATATTGTGAAAATTGACAAGCCATCGGTTGGCCAACGATAGATAATTGATGAGCAGTAAATTATCGATAAATATAATCGATAATAACCGATTATATCGATTCAAATTGATGACCGATTTCTTTGATTACGACCGTTTGAATTGAATGTATTGAAAGTCAGATAAACTAACTTCAAGGGGCATTCAGAAATTGTGGGGGTTTGGAAATTATCTTGATCACATCTATTAAACTAAATTTCATTTCTTTCCCTTTTTCTAGCTCGAAATCCGATGGAAATTGTCTGTTCAGTTCAGTATCAATCCATTTGGTGGGAGATTCAACATTAGCTGACAAGTTGCGGGTAGTATCATGTCTTGAGCTTTTTCTTAATGCCAATTTTTATTTTAGTCATCCAAATTTTTTTCTACTTTTTTTGTTATTTTTCGTGAAACTTTCAAGAATTATAAAAATGTCTTTAGTTTTGCTCTCTCATCTCAGCCTGATGATGGGGTTCCTTATTCTGAGGATGTGATTGTTGCTGAAGCCATTAGCAAGTGTTCAAATAAATCATGGGCTTCTTATGTCTGTATTTTAGCTCTTTTTCTTCTGTTGTTAATCAACGCATACGTGTCCATCGTCCCATTCTTGAAGCAAGGAAGTATCCATATGAAGTTATGTTTAATTCTATGATTCTTCCACGTTTATTTTACCAAGAGCAAGGCTCTAAAAGGAGACCCCAATGATTGGCTTGATATACTTTTTTGTAGGGAGGGTTCTGGAGATACACTTAACCACTTTGTACCCCTTATTACACTAGGTGAATATCGTTTTCAAAATCAAATTAAGAATTTGAAAAGGTCAGTTTCCGACCATTCTCCTAATCAAAGTAAGATAAAGTTTGAGCCTCTTCCTAAGAAACCTACTTTTCCAACCGCTACAATTTCTACGTCGCAAGCTTCCAGAAAGAATTCTTCTTTCAAATTGTCTAAAAAAAAGTCTCCTTTTCAAGGCAGAACAATTTACGATTCTTTTGATAGAAAAGCATGTGTTTTGCCCTGTTCTAGCTCTTCATCTACTATTGTTACTTCTTCTTCATGTTCAGTTGTTACTTCATCTTCATCAACTATTTTGACAACTATGTCAAATTCAACAGTATCTCTATCCATGACTAATTCTATTTCTTCTAATACTATTTCCTCTAGTAAGATTTCAAACATTCCTCCATCCTCTCAGAAATCTCTTATTGCTGTAGGAGATCCTATTTTGAGTGCAAGCTGTATTACAAAACTTTCTCCTAGTGAACCTAAAGTTTCTACTTCTCTTAGTGTGTCCAGGGTTTCCATTTCTTCTCTTTGTGAACCTGGAGCATCTAGTTCTTCTCTTAGTGAGCCTGGAATTTCCATTTCTCCTAGTGGGTCAGGGGCTTCAATTTCCTCTCTAAATCAGCCTAGGGTGCCTGTTTCAAGTTCTTCTGTTTCTCAAGTTTCAAATCTTTTCAACAAAGGGTCTGCTATGGACTTTAAACCTTCTTATTATGTAGATGTTCCTATTAGTGACAGATATGACATTGCCTTTTATTTTCCCATATCCAAAAACTTAACACATGAGGAAAGATATGACTTATTAATGAACTGTTTCAAACCAGATAGAAATTTTAGTTTCCCCTTGAAAGAAAAAAAAAAAAAAAACGTTTTGACAGAGAGTACTTAAGTAATTATCCATGGGCTAGGTATTCTAAATCTCTCAATGGTGCATTTTGTATAGATTGTTCCCTGTTTGCATGCTTTAGTCAGAGATTAAGTGCTCACAAGAACTTTATCTCTCAGGCTGTTTATCCTGGAAAATCTTTCTCTACTTCTTTCAAACGCCACATTGGTAACAACTCTGGGTGTGTTAATCAGACCTTGCACGAAGAGTGTGCAGCATTGTCACTTTCATTTAAACGTCGTTTTGAGGGTAAATCTAAAGATGTTGATATGCTTATCAATAAAGAAAGTTTGAAAGCTATTGAAAAAGCCAAACAAATACTTCCATCTATCATTGATACTGTTATTGTTTGTGGCCACATGGGGATTTCATTTAGAGGTCATAGGGATCATCGGAGTAATCATCCACCTTCTGGGGAGTATTCCTCTAGGGCTGGGCTGGGAAATTTTGTTGAATTAGTTAATTTTGGTATTCGAAGAGGGGATACAATTTTAAAAGATCACTATGAATGTGCTCCTCTCAATGCCCATTACCTATCTCCACCAACCCAAAATGAATTTATATCAATTTCGGGTGCTCTTGTCCTTGAAAAGGTTTTGATTCAAATCAAACCGAATGAAGATTTTAGTTATTTTTTTTCCATTCTTGCTGATGAGGCAATGGATTGTTCGCAAAAAGAACAGCTTTCTCTAGTGTTGAGATTTATTGATGAGAAAAACATCATCCACGAAGAGTTCACTGGGTTTGTTCATTTGAAAAATGGTCTCTCTGGTAAAGCTATTGCCGATTCTGTCCAAGGTAGAGTCTCTGATTTGGGCCTGGACATTAAAAAGTGTAGAGGTCAAGGATATGATGGTGCAGGTAACGTTGCTGGTTACAAAAGTGGTGCTGCTGCCCATATTCTCAGACTTGTTTCCAAAGCTCTATTTGTCCATTGTTTTTCCCATAGACTGAATCTTTCTGTTTCAAAGGGCTTTAAAGTTATTTCTGTTAGCAACATGTTAGAAACTGCTACTAAACTGTCATATTTTTTCCATAATTCAGAGCAAAGACAAAGATGCTTTGAAAAACATGTGAAATCGTTTAGGCTTCAAAAACATGTTTCAGATGATTTAGATTCTGAATGGCTTTCTTCTGGACTCGACTCAAAAGTAAAAAAATTGAGAGATCCTTCGAAAACTCGATGGGTTGAACGGATCAAAGACCTCGAAATTTTCATTCAACTTTTTGAACCTCTCTGGTTTGCTCTAGAAGAGATGAAAGTTAACTCAAAAAGAGAGTATAATGATAATACCAGGAAAGATGCCTTTTCTTTTTTCAAAGCAATTGATACTTTTGATTTCATTGTGAATCTAGTCATTTGTTACCGTGTTCTTGCGCTTTCATTGCAGATCACTCAGCTTCTTCAATCTAAACTTAATGATATTTCAAATGCTGTTCACATGATCACCTCTTTGATTACTCAAGTTTCAGAAATGAGAAAAAATGTTGATAAATATCATGATGATTGGTACCAATTTTCCTTAAAACTTGCCAATAGGCTCAATATAAATGCCTCTAAACCAAGAACTAATAAGCGGCAAATTTTCCGTGACAATCATCAAGCGGAAACCATATCAGATTTTTATCGAGTTTCATTGACGATTCCTCTTCTAGATACTCTGCATCAAGAGTTGAATAGTCGGTTTTCTGAAAATTCTTTAATTGCTTACAAAGGTTTACATTTATTACCTAGAAATCTTTTGAGTAAGCAAGAGAAATATCCACTCCGTGAACGTGTTCACGCTTTTTTTAACTTTTACTCTGACGATATGCCTTTTCCATTACGTTTGGAAGATGAAATAAATCTTTGGGAGACTTATTGGTCGACTTTCGTACACGACTTACCAACTGATATTTCTGAGACGTTAAACGCACACTGAAAGGTTTTTCAGGTTTTCCTAACATTAAAACTGCTCTTAGAATTTTGGCAACTATTCCAATTCCAATTACCTCTTGTGAATGCGAAAGGTCGTTTTCAAACATGAAATTGAAATTAAAAATAGTTTGAGGAGTAAAATGAGTCAAGATAGACTTAATGGTCTTTGCCTTCTGAATGTTCATCTTGACAAAACTCCAGACCCGATGGCAGTTTGTGAAAAGTTTTTTAGCCAAAAATCAAAGACGAATTAATAAGTGAGTTATCATTCATTTGTTTTACTTCCCAAAAAAAAAAAACAAAAATTAAAAAACAACTAAAAATTTAAAAAATTATAAATTGAAAAAAAATCTCCTCTTCATTTCTTGTTCCTTTCTTTCTTTCTTTCTTTCTATATACTGCTTCTCCTTCTCCATTCCAACCCGCCAAGTAACGGTCGATCCTATGACACAGAGAGTGTATGGACACTTTATTAGGTGCTGACCAGGGTTAAACTTTCGTGTCACTTATCCTACAAGAATGGAAAGATCCAGCAGGCACAATAGAACGAAATTCTAGCTGGTGGTTTTCCTGGGAAATTTTCGTGCCTTTGTAGTCCTTTGTATATTCTTCCGTCTTTCCATCATCTGTCTATGTCCGTGTAATGCTGACGTGATCTAGTCAAACTATGTATTGTTTTACTAGTATTATTCAAAATGGTTTTTTTCATATTAGATCACGGCAGAATTATTCTAGGCATACTGATGAGCTCTGATATTGAGCGAAACAGATCTTAATGTAAATGCCTCACATCAGACATATCTTAAATATATTTTATTTTTCTCTCGTTTTATGTACAACCGAGCCGATATGCATTGACGGATAAAGCTAACGTATACAAAACGGAAGTCACCAACGATCAATTTGGACAATCTTAATTTATTTGACATTTGTTTTTAATGAAAATATATATTTCGATAGTAAAATACTATGCATTGTATTAAATTACTTTGAATTTTTCTATCCCGAATTGTTTAATGATGAGATGGAGAAGATACTAGTAGAGCAACAATCTATGTTTTTTAAACCCAAGTGGATTTAAACATACCTTCTATGATTTAAACAAGCTAAGATCCGAGACTTTAATCTTTGCGTTCCAGTTCCACCTTGGCCTGTATTTTGAAACACGCCCCATACAAAATGTTCCATCAAACCCACTTCTATACCAATTTAAGCTATGGGCGTCCACGCCCACGAAAACTTACACTTTTGAAAACCTTTCGAAATAATTTCATCCACCCACGTTTCCCAATAGTACCTGATAGTACATATGAGAGAGTGATATATAGCGGTACCATTTTAGTTTCGTCCGGGAATTTCCCTAGGACAAAAGGAATTTCCCAAAGGGCAATATCATTCTTTTAGAAACCACAAGCTATTATTACGAACGAGACACTCACTCTTTGAATATTTTCGATCAAATGTGTGGCTCTGCCACCCATTCAACAAATGGTAAACTCGTCTAATGGTGAGTTGCCGGTTAACCACGTGCAACGTGGCCTGTGTTTGGGGTTCACAGGTATTGGGATCTGCAGCCCATAACGTCCCCCGGTTGTTTGGAAATATTTGGGCGTTAAATCTTAACACCGCCCTAATGAAATTAAAAACCGCCCTCTAACCGCCCATTTGAAAATTGAAATTTGCGACACCCCTTGAAAATCCTGGCTACGCCACTGCAAGAACTACTTTTGGTGAATTTGAATGAAAAGTCATTATCTACCATAGACCTCTTTAAATCTTATTTTCCTTACAGGACACCTACGAACCATCAACAAAATTTTGCCACAAGCACCAATAATGCTCAACTTTATAAGTAGGTTTCATTTTTGAAATTGTTACCACTGGAAATATAAATTTGATTTGAGGTACCCCTTCTCGACTCTTACTTCGACTTCAAACCAAATCTTTTATCGAAACATGGTTTTTTTATAAGCAAGTGTCTGCTCCTATATCATCAGGCTTGCATTATGGTTAGCATTCTATTGTTCTCAAACAATAGTGCCATGTGGACACTGTCATTTAAATGGTACAAATCATGCACCATGCCAAAAATGGTGCAAAAACAGCTATTTTTTGTACCATTTAAATGACAGTGTCCATGTCTCGTCTGGGTGGCAAAAACTGAGCCTGCATATGCTTGTAACTGTTATGCTTAGGGGACGTCCACATAGTACGTACGCACTAGAAGGGAAGGGGGTCTTCTCAAAAGCGTATGGTTGCATACAGTGGGAGGGGAGGGGTCAAAGGAAAATGTACGTACACAGAGAAAAATTTCTCGTAACCCTTTTTCGCTTGTTCTGTTGTTTTGTCGACTTTTACACTTGTTTTACTTATTCTTGATAAACATTGAGTTTCATGTATACAAGTATAAAATACATAGATAATCCAAACGATTTGAATTCGAAATTTTCTTCAACCGAGGGGAGGGAGCTGAATAAAAAAGTACGTACTTACCAGTGGGGGTATAGCCATTTGCGTACGCTTGCGTACAGGGGGGGAGGGGGTACTCTATTTTCGACATTTTAGTGCATACGTACTATGTGGACGGCCCCTTATCACAGAAAAAACATGTATGATTTTTATCATTTCAGCAATCAATTTGGTGGAAATATAAACTGGCCCGGATTCACAGGTCAATCAATGTAAGTTTTTGGGTATTTTGGTTCCATCCGTGTGCTATTGTTTGTTATGGTGTATTTTCGTTTGATAACAGCTACAACTGTCTTTCTTCAAAAATCAATCTCTCTTTGTAAGTCTGAGGTTTATCTTAAAGAGACATAAAAGTGCTGACGAAATTTGTACATGTTTTTTTGTAAGTAAGTGTATGCCGTGTATGCTTAATTTATCAAATCATCAAGGCTTTGCTTATGCTTATTATATATATGCTTATTAATCATGCTTATAATTCATCCCAAGCCAAGTAAAAATTGTTCTTTTTAATGACACGTAAAAAGGAAAATGCAATAACCAAAGTTCATTTTGATGTGGTTCATCGATTATCAAACAATACGATTAAGATTGAAGATGACAACCAAGATGAAGAAAATGATATTGTACCACCTACCCCTATTAAAAAGGTACATATGAGACAAAAGGCTCTCCATATAATTTCCCCAATGTTCACTCTCGCAAAGACTCACCTAAGAATTTAAGTCCTCGCTAAACCATATTCCCACCTGGAATCCAATAGCTTTTAAAATCCCATCTGAAGACAGATTATCTAACTTAGCAATTCCCTCACCGCCAATGTATTGTTTTTAGAATGAAGTGTATAAAGAAAGCATCATTCAATCAAGTTTAAGGTAGGCAAAATTAATTATAAGATGATACTGCAAAACCATTCATGGAACAACTTGTGTGTGGTTTTTCGCTAGTTCGGACTAAATGTTGTTTGATGTTGTTAAAGAACTCTTGCCAAAGATATAGAAGAGGGTTATGCAACTCATTATATGCAAACCTGGAATAATAATATGTTCGAATGAGTTGATAAGGAATAGATTAATGTTATAATTCATTCATTTATTTATTTCGTTTAGTGAAAGCAGCGTACAATTGACTTTAACCAACAGCTCACCTCGAAGGTATACAAAGTTGAAAAGATAAGTCATTCAAACAAGCGAAGCTGAGTCTATTGGCTTCAAGTGCTTTACACCCTCTGTTTGGGATAATGAGCTTTTTATTTCTGAGAGACATGCACGTTAACTTTATTCTTATAAAGTAGAAGTACGTAACAATGAAAACTTGTCAGGTTTTTTATTTGTCTCTATTGCTGTAATGATGAACACTTATTTGGATTATAATATTGTTCTTTACTCAGGATACTGACAAAAGATGTCATGAGAAATCAAATCATCAGCTCTGATGACCTTGTCAAAGCTGCGATTAAACAACCAGACTACAAGTAAATATTTTATGTTGATATACACAATTTTTGATACCATAAACAAACTAATTTTGGCAGATTTTCCAAATTAAGTTCCCGCCAGATTTAATATTTTCCGCCATTTTATGGTTAAAATTTTCAGCAATTACCAAATTAAATTCATGCCGAAACTAGTTCCTTTAAGTGATATACCTTATTAAGGGAAGGGAATTTTGCGGGAAGAAATTTTTGCGGGATTCAATTTTGCGGTTTAGACCTTGCAAATTAAATATTTCGCGGAAATTAATTTTGCGGTTGAGGGCATTTTTAGTCCAAATTATAACCTACTTTGGCCTAAAAGTGCCAATTTTAGGGGTAAAATTTCAAAATTCAAGATTCAATGTGTTTCGCAGAATTTAATTTCGCGGTTGACACCGCGAAAATTAAATGCCGCAAAAATTTCTTCCCGCAAAAATTTCTTCCCTTAAGGTACCCTAGCTTCTATAAGAGTATTTGGGTTAAAATTGCCCAAATTGTGAGAATTATTATATTCCCAGGAGAATTTTTATCAACCACAAAACCAAAGAAACAAGAAGATACAAATTTTTAAATTCATGAAATGACACGACAATAACTAATATACCTTCAAACAGAAAAATCAGAATACATAAGGATATTTTAGAAATTCATAAGAATATTTCATTCTCAACGAAAAAACTATTCTTATAAAAAAAGTGCATAGATTTCATCCCTTACCCATACACCCTATGTGGGTCCTGAAATAAATATGTATATGTCGAGTACAGTGCGAGTACATATCCATATCAGGATCTTTGGGACTTACATACCTAGGATTCTTTTGAGAATAAACTAAAATGCTATGAGATAGTTAATAATGTCTTTGTATGTGTGTTGTTTTGTAGTTTATGACGCTTTCCACTTTGTAAAAAACTCTGACTCTGAGTTTGTTCGCTGTATTTTTGGAAATTTTGACATTTTGATAAAAGTAAAAATGTGGGTTTGTTGAGATAACTTTTGATCTTCTTTTTCAAACTTGATGTATGATACACCAAAGTTTAAGTTAGGCTATTCTCTATACGACCCGAAAGCTCAAACCACCCTCTCAAACTTGTATACTTTTTTCTGGCGCACCTGGTATTTGTAACCATGAGAAGAATATAGAAATATATTTATTGATATGCAATAACTTTGAATTCGAAAATGAGAATGCGATGGCTGGAACACAATACTGTAGTATAAAATAATATCAACTTGAAATACTACCACATTCTTCTTTTAGGTTCAACATGTCCCCAATTACAATAGAAGATTATTTTCAAAACGCAAGTACATCCATGACAATGAAGAAATATTTTCGAAATCCAAGTACATTTCCAAAAGCATCAAGGTTTTTATTCATGATTTAATATTACAGTTTCTTAGTCTGAACCACTTTTTTGGAGGGGATTATTTCCATAACTTATGTAAAATATTGAGACACTTTTGTACACAATCAGTTATTTCCTGGTATTTTTGTCAATCACGATTCTTGTTTTTACATAAGCGTGATAAAACATAACTATATATTAAAGAATATTATGAAGTAGCAAAAATAATTTATTTTCTCAGTTATCTCATATCAAATGGACATACTCTCGTAAGAAAAAAAAGATTTACGAAGGTATTATATTTTTTCAGAAATTATTTGCAATTTTGATGAGATTTTGTAGCAACTTTATACGCTAATTTTGCATAGACAGCTCAAGTTTAAGGCGTAATTATTTTGTAAACTGATGTCACAGAAAGGCTTTGTTTTGTTCTGTTTTTTTTTCTTTTCTATTTATCAATTTTTGTTGATACTTTTGTTAAACCCCCCTATGGGGGGGATAGCCCAAATGCCCAAATGCGCAAAACAAAATGGTGGCAACTTGAGAGTTTTACGCAGAAATCAAACATAACCACATACAACCAAAGTACAGCAATTTTCTAGCTTCTGTAGAGTCTATTCTTGATTTAAATAAATCATTCCCATCAAAAAGAGATTTTTTTCCGTTGCTAGGGGGATTTTTTAAGCACCAAGCAGGAAAAAAATGCTCACCACAGTCTGAATAATAAAGATATCACTCTGAAATTTTCAGGGGATGTTCAGAAAGACATTTCTTTGGAAAGACTTAAGGATCTAAAAACATCCAAAATTCGAAATTCAATTATTTTTACGATGATTTTAAATTTCGCAGTAGACCGCCCTTAAATTTCAAAAAATGTCAAAGGACCACTTTAAACATGTTTACCACAATCAAAGAAGCTAAATTTAATCCTCGTGAAAATTAATCCAATTGAAGTATCAAAGTCGATTGATATCCAATCCGTCGATTGATATCCAATCCATCAATTGGTTTTCGGTTGGTTATTAAGTGAAAGAAAGCTGCAGATTGTATTTAGTGAGAGTCTGGTCCATGTTATTTGTACATAATTTCTTGTGCCAATGATTAAAATATTTCTAAATATTATGGTATTATTACACTTTTTTTGGATTAGTAAAAGTTCAATGTAAAAGTTTTAATCAACCTTTTGGACTTTGAAGATTTTGTTTAACATTTTTGTGTGAGTTTCACAGCTAAGTAGCTGTACGTATGTGTCGTATATTAAGAGTTCATTATTGTGTATGTCAATCAAGAAACTTTTCTTGATGACAAACTGTATTTTCTGGGAATTAACAATTAATCTTTGGTAACATCTGATCAGATTTTTAATAAATTGGGATTGTGTTGCCATGGTGCTTGTGTCACAGTATGTGACATTGTGTGTTATCAATAAAACCAAAATTAATAATCAATGGATGATTGATGACAAATCGATAACAATTAATGAAAAATCAATTACCATCGATACACTGGAAGTTAATTGATAATGATCGATTGTTAATCGTCAGAACCTATTCCGAAAGGTAGTCGATAGTAATTGATACCTCATCAATAACAATTGATTTTGCATCATTATCTTGGATTAGTTATTGATTATTGATTCTGATATTTATGATCAATTAGATCATTTATGACTTCCTCAAATTCTTTATCTGAGACTTTTTCATTACTGGTTCATCTGAAACCCTTCACAAAGGGGAGAAATACTTTAAAGATATATTAGATAACTAAAAATAATGAGATGGTTTATGCTAGATTACAAAGGGATCATTAAATGAATCGATACGGCTACACATATTAGCCACATTAAAAACCAAAGTTCCTTCCCAATAAAGTTAGCCGGCATCTTTTGACATAGTGGTCACGATTGTCTTTTTGACATCAATAATAAGGTTTTAAACGTGTCAAGCAGAAAGTAACACTTTGGCATTGCACTTGACACTTCTTTGGAGATGAAACTTTTTAATCTAGTTAGGGGATGAAAAGAGTAAGTCATACTTTTCATAAAGTATTCACGTTATGAATACCTTTACTTTCAATCGAAGTTGTTGAAAAGATACGAGTCACTGTTTGCAAAATATACTATTTAAGATGTACACACAGTAATATATCTTTATGTGGTATCTCTTTTTATTTCAGCTATAAAGAATTGACCTGGACATGAATTCAAAGCTCCAAGATTTCAAAATGCAGAAATTGGTATGGTTTTTATTGAACATTTGAATTTGAGAGTTTAATCGAATTGACTGCACTAATTTGTTTACTATTTATTGGGTGTTCTGACATCTAAAATCCATACAGTGGGTGGACAAAACTTTTCAAGCAAAAAATAATAATTTGTTAAAATGGGTAGATGCTAGATACCCCTTGAAAATGTCAAAACTATAACTCAGATAACCCGAGGGAAAAGTTCGCTTACCCTTCTATATGGATATAAAATGTAATGGGTCATACTTTAATTGGATAAACTTTCGCGGAGATTAAATTTCGCGGTTGGGCCTATCCACGAAATTCAAAAATTTCGCGGGGACTTAATTTCGCGGGTAGCACTATTGGGTGGCAATATTTTCACGATTTTGTGACTGTCAAATCATGCATTTTGGTTGTTGAAATACACATTATTAGCGCTTCTTTGATGCCAGTAAACATTCAAATAGTATTTCTTTCACATATTTTGAGTTTTGTTTAGAAATATTTCGCGGATGAGGCCCTTCCAAATTTCCATTGGGACTTAATTTCGCGGATTTTCGCGGATGACACCCAAACCCGCGAAATTTAATCCCCGCGAAAGCTTATCCCATTAAAGTTTCCTGTTCTGTACTACCTTAAGGGGATTAATTTTCGCGGGGATTATATTTCGCGAATTTCGCGAGTTTTTCCGAAATTCGCGAAAATTAATCCTCCCGAAAATTTTAAAAACCTTTGGATTCGCGAAATTCACAAAATATAATCCTCCCGAAAAATTTAACATCATAATTTATGCCTGAATCCCTAGGAAAATGAAAGAAATTCGGTCAAAAAGGGGCTGATTCGCGAAATTTTATCCTCGCGAAAATAAGTCCCGCGAGAATTAAATTATTTCGCGAAAAAATAGTTTCGCGAAAATAAGTTCCCGCGAAAATCAATCCCTATAAGGCATAGTATCAAACAGTGTTCACTTCGCGTGAACAAGATGTCAGTTCAAAGAACACTGAGAGATGGCACTGTAAGAAATGGATTGAGGAATTTCCTCATTCCAATTTTTAAAGATCGGTTCTACATAGTTTCTATTCGATGTTTATGGGACGTCGTTGAAAAAGATCTAGGAGTAGCTGCATATAATATCGATACAAAGCATCTCGAACTGGAGAATATTGTTGACTCCTTTGAAAATGTTGTGGCATACTTTTCTTGCACGTGTGCAATGGAATCAAACAATTTGAGAGAGGAGCTGAAGAAAAAACGGGATGTTGTTGGTTATGAAAATGACAATGAATTTGAAGATTACGATGAGGACGACTCGCTTATACCAGGTAACGAAGATTTCTCTATATTTCTTATTTTTTAACTGACGTCCATTAATTTCCTATAGCGCCCTTTGAAATTTATTTCCTAATTATAATATTTTTTATCACAATCTATTATTTGAGCCAAAGTTTTTTTTTGTATGGAGGGAAAATTTATTTTTTGTACCTAAAGTTTTCGTATTTTTAAAAAGAAAAAATGGTTTTTCCACCACGACAGTCAGTTGTAAAGGTATTTAACCTATCAAAAATAATCCTTCAATAGATCATCAATGCAGATCAACAAACACTGAAAGAGCAAAACACGCAGAATTACTTCAATATATCGAAGAGTCGGGAGAAACCTCCGTTTTAACAGTAATGCTAATTTCATTTAACTGTTTTCTTTAGGATGTAGTCATGGCACTCTGTACACAGTGAGCAATATTGGGATTAATTTTCGTATTGTTTGTCCTTTATCTTTGTGAGCTTTTTGGGAAAGTAAGACAGTAATGAAGCAACTGAAATATTGCAGGAATAATTATAAGAGACTTTTTATTTGTTCTTTAGAGCTCCTTTGAAGAAAGTATAACTGAGGATAAGATCATATCTGGTGGCTTTTAAAAGCTGCTATGAATCATTGAGTTATGTTTGATTCTTCTTACCTTTTAAGGAAAGCACAAAGCAACACATACTCCAATCATTAATCGTCTATGATGTTTTAATCAAACGACGCACGTCTTTTGACCAATTAAGACAAGGCCTAGAGATGGTTGGTGTATTGCAAACTATAAAAGATCACAAAGAATTGTTTAAACCCCTGTTAACACAACAAAATTTGATGATATGAGTCCTGAAAATATGTTACGAAACATATCTTGTTCCAGTGCTAACCTAGCACACGGACCAATATTATCAAACGTCGTACATCGAATGAACAATAATGAATTGAAAGGATTGCTAAAGTACTCAACTGGGTCAGATAATCTGAATGTATTAAAGGATCAGAATCTCTTTGTCAATGTCAAAGCAGAATATACTGGAGTATTTTTGTCAACTTGCTTACTTGAATTGACTGTTGCTGAACACCCGTTTATGTAACTAGTAAACGATGCACATCAGTTTACGCTGTTGTTGTATGATGGATAGCCCATCAGTATACGCTGCTCCCTACTGCTTGGAGAGCAAGTTGTATCTGATACTTTATCGATTACTATTAGATTTCTATCTTTAAAGATAATATGCGCATGCGCGCTTTATAAACTTTTAAAACCAAAATGGTAGATCTTTGAAGTGTAAGTAAATTTTGGCGGCGAAAAGGATAAATTGTTCGTTCGTGTTGGCTCTTTTTGTTACTTTATTTTCCATATGGGGGTAGAACTTTCGGTTACATGAAAACATGAAAAAGAAGAAAACAGAGGCAAGTTCATTTTCCAAGAAAACATGGTTAGTCATGATAATGCATGCAAACTTGTTCATGGACTCGGTGTAATCTTTGGATGTTAATGGTTTTAGACCAGACCCCCGCGCTCGATAGGATCGATCATCGGAACGGCTCGATGACGGATCGATATGTGATCGATGGATTACTTATCGATCCGGATAGGAGATCGATAGAGGATCGATACTCAAGATTTTTTTAAGCTTATGATTAGTTATCGATCTATCATCGATCTATCATCGATCTTTTATCGATCTTATCGACCCTATCAACTCTTTCTAAAAATCGAGCTCTAATATTAATCGATCTTTCTCGCTATCGATTACCTATCGACACCTATCGATTACCTATCGATTACCTATCGACACCTCTATCGATCCAATCAAAATATCGACCGTTTTTTTATATTGATTAATCGATCCATACCGATCTAATGGCGTCAAAACCGGATTTACTTATCGGTACTTATCTGGCATCCCCGATGTAGAAATTTTCTTTCGACACGCTAAGAAAGCTCTGGGAAAAGGTCGGGGAAACTTTCAACATCTGCTGGAAGGTTTAGATTACGGAATTTCGCCTGAGCCCTAGCTCCGAACTTAAAAAAGCGGAGGGGGCCGGCTTAAAAATGGCCGATATGGTACTCTCGGGTACCTAATATAATAAGCGTCCCCAACCTGCTAATTAATTTACGGGCTCGATGTATGATCGATACATGATCGATACATGATAGATGCATAATCGATTTATAATCGATGCATATTCGATTTATAATCGGTGCATATTCGATTAACGATCGATGAGGAATCGATTAACGATAGATGACGAATCGATTAACGATTGATGACGAAATGATTAACGATCGATGACGAATCGATTAACGATCGATGACGAATCGATTAACGATCGATGACGAATCGATTAACGATCGATGACGAATCGATATACTCGATTGAAATACTAGCTCGATAATGGATCAACGAAGGATCGATACTCAAGACTTTTTAATGGCTGAATCTTCCATCGATCTCCTATCCGGATCGATAAGTAATCCATCGATCACATATCGATCCGTCATCGAGCCGTTCCGATGATCGATCCTATCGAGCGCGGGGGTCTGGTTTAGATCTTGTAAGGCTGCTTTTTATTGATTTCTGTTTTGCTGCTCTGGGTTGGCTAGGAAAGTTTTGGGTTTTCAGTTTCATTCTCTAGGGAGACCAAGCTCTATAATTTTAGAACTTTGTACTGAGGTAAACTTTGTTTTTCCTAAAATTTTGAGCTTGGATATCCAGCCAGGACCCTGCCGACGCACCGGACTGTCCGGTGTATTTGTCCGGTGGCAAAAAGTATCCTTTCGCTACATCGGACGCAATAAGTCCGGTGTCAGTCCGGTGTTGCATACAGGGAATTTTTTACGCCGGACATTTATGAAACAAAAAATTAAGAAACACCGGACGCCACCGGACTGGTCATGTCCGGTGTTTTGATTATCCGGTGGGAAAAAATATCCTTCTCCAACACCGGACATCCGACTTCCTTAAGTCCGGTGTAGAAATTGTCCGGTGGTAAAAAAAATTCTCATTTTACACCGGACTTTCGCGTGTCCGGTGTTCGTTAAGTCCGGTGCGTCGGCAGGGTCCTATCCAGCCAGGGCTAATGGGTGAGATTTATTGCCTCCGGAAATATGCAAAACATATACAACTTTACACCAAGAATAGACCATTTTTCAAAGAGGCCACCCTATTGAATAATTATGTAGTCCAGCCATAAAAACAATGATACAGCCATGCATAATTACTGTATCATGCATATAATAAAATGCAGTTTTCTTTTAAAAAAACAACTTATATAATTACTTACTCCAATAAATACTGACTAACTTTTACGAATATTACATGAGCTTATTTTTTACTCATTTAAAGGAATTATACGGTGTTATATACACCCGACTCGTCTGAAACTGATGTCAGCAAAATTTTAATAAAAGAGTCCTTTCAAATTTGTAATAAATAAAAGGAAGAAAAAAATCTTGCTCCACATTTTTCTTTATTCATTACAAAAGATTCTATTAATTTCAATCTGCTGAATCAACATACATTATAACTATGTAAAAGGTAAATGGCTTTAAGAGAACAAAGAATAATTACAAGAACCCCCGTATTATTTCAATTGATTAATCAGGGTTTAGAATGATGGAGATTAGCACAAACTTCATTCCCCGCCCTTTGCGCCGCCCAAGTCTTGTATTTTCACCATCTGGGACTTCTTATTTGGATATGAAAAATTCCAAACCAAAATCTACTTTTTAGTAACAAAAAGTAAAAACTTTTTTCAACTGATGGTTGGAACGACTGGAACCAAGGAGTATTTTACTATTTCGTAACAATATGCTTTGACGACCCTGGACACCACCGTTTAGGTTAGTTCTAAAACACCGTACAAACCCATCCACGATGGATATGTATATACGGTGGTATTTTAGGCTGGATCTAAAACACCGTACAAACCCACTGTACATGGAAATTACCGGCCACCGTACAGTATATATATGGTGGGTGTGCACTGCACTGATAGACTACTCACCGTACATTGTCAATTTCCGTGTACGGTGGGATTTTGAAGGGTGAGGGTGGTCAAAATAAAATGGGTCAGGCTCAATCCACTGTACACCCACCAGACACCTCCACACAATGTACAGCAATGTCAGATGCTTTGAGGACTAATTAATATAGACCTTAATAGACATTAATTTTTCATATATACCCCCTGGTTAGATTTGCCGCTCTGGAGAAAATGAAAGTACTTTAAGCAAAACATTCAGTCTTAAATTTGTAAGGAATTTTGTTTACATATGTAATGAAAACACACAATTTTTACCAAGCTGACAGGATCAACAATAGAATCAATCAACTGATTTAAATTTGATTGTCTTTGAAACATTATTCACTACAAGTTTTTGTATACTTAACCCACATTGAGTCTTGTTCAAGTTTTTTTATGTACCTTTATTGAAATTTCCATAACAAAATTCAGCACACCAATGTGGTAAGGCCATTTTTCAGAGCATGGTATGGCTGTTTCCAAGGAAATATTAGAACATTGAAATCTTGACCCTAAACACTGTACTTGCCTAGAAAATCTGCTAAAATGCAGTGCGGAAAAGATCAATTTCAAAACAGATTGATAAAGGATTGATTTGAAACCGCCACTGCTAGGCAAGGTAGACAATAAATTATGGATTTGAATGAGTGAAATCTATCCATACCAGTGGGGTCAGTAGTAAAATCTCAGACATACATGTGTAGTTAAAGGATTTTTACAGATTTTTTATTTTTACATACACCACCCAGATTCTTGGAAGAGGTATTTTACTACTATGGTAGTAAAATATTTTGGGACATCTTTGACATAGAGACCACTTATTTTTTGGATGCTTTTTGCACCAACTTTACGAACAAAGCTAGAAAATCATCAATTTTGTGACACATTTTGCACTTAGTGCAAAAATTATTGTTTTTCCCCCAGAATTAACGTCTTTTTATTTTGACAAAATATTTTGAATTTTTTTTTGCGGCGAACAAATATCCAATATTTTTTTTTTTCAAACTACAAAAATTTTCAGATTTTTTCAGTAAAATTATCCCATAAAACAAAGAGTAACAAAAATTAACTAAAATTTAAAAATTATACCACATTTTACTACCAATGTATATATTAATTTTTTTGAAAATTTACACATACATACCACCTGTTTTGGTATTTTATTACCCTGGGTAGTAAAAACTTGTTTTCCATTTTTTGTCACACCACCACAGTAGTAAACGTCGTAATGTCTGAGATTTTACTACTGACCCCCCTGTCCATACATGTATTATATAGAAAGTTGTCTTAAAATTTCTGGCCAAAATATGCAAAAATATGATCATGGAATGGAACCCCCCCGCCTAAGTGGGGGAGCTACACCTAAAATTTGCATGGTAGCTGTTTGTTTTTCCTGACAGGTGGGGGTGCATTATTTTATGTAACTCTCGGGGCTAAATAACACTTCCTAAATATTTTTCTTTACTGTTGGTTTTTAATTTCTCTAAACCTACTACTAATTTACTTTACTGTTTATTTACTGTTTATTTACTTGTGTTTTCATTGACTAAATGGTAAAAATTCACATTGAAAAGAAATTATTCATCAAAAATTTCCCCCCTATTATACTGGGACCTAAAGTTTTATCAAGCTGGGGGGACCTTTTTCTCAGGGGGGACCTAAATTTGGCGGAGGGACCTAAAACCCCAGTCGGAGCCATGTTTACCCCAATTTTAGTACACTGGTAATAAAATCATAATTAAAAATCGTCTCGAAATTCAGAGAAAAAACATGTCACCTTGCAAAACTAAAACCATGAGTTTAATTCTAGCCAAGTTTGTTGAAATATTAAAATAAATATATTTTACTTTTAGATTCTGTAATATTTTATTAATGGTATTTCCTGCTAGAAAAGGTTCAACTTATAAAGTTGCCAGCACTTGGGTTTCTAACAAAAGAAGAAAAACTAGATTAAAAGGTCCGCCAAAATATAATCAGCGATCAAATGCAAAAGATATTCCCTCAACTTCCTCTTCATATCAAACCAATGTACCTCACGAAAGAGACAACTTTACAAGCATGCTGTCTGACAATGAAGTTGACACACCTGATATGGAACAGCAGAAAAAGGGCAGATACGAACTCGGAAAAAAAAAGGAGCTAGGACATTGGGATAGATATAATACCGAATTTTTAAAATTGTATGCACAAAAGCTGGACTTTGCCCCAGAATGTTGCTGTTTTTGCGAAGAAGTCTTTCCTGCTGGTTACATATGGTGTAAATCATGTGGACCAATTACTTATTATTGTTATGATTGTGCTACAAAAATTCATCAAAATATCCCTTTTCACAATTTACTTGAAGTAAAGGTCATTATCTTTTTCTTCTTTTTGGATTTATATTCTATCTTTAATGTTATTTAACCTTAATAGTAGTTAAGTAAAAGCTTACTTTTTCATTCTAGTTTTAATTTGATATTGGAAGTATCAGTGATCGAAATAGCAGTCGGTTATTGGTTAAAACCGACCAAAAATAAGAGTCACCAACCTGAAAATTTTCAGATTTTGAGAAAATAACTGGACCAATATTGCTCGGTAAATGGTAATCCAGTTACCTTGAGAATCCATTAATTTCTATTGAGAATTTCTACTATTCTTGCATTTTGAGCAAACTAATTTCAACTGTTTCGAGGTATTTCGGCAAAATTCGACAAAATTTTTAGGATTTTCCTACTCATTAAATTCGTTCTCTTCAAAGTAAGCTTTTATAATATCTCAGCAGATTGATGTAAAAATAAGATGATTTTCAGGCAACTAGAAGGGGCAAATTTTCAAATATTCTGGCCCTCAGGGCGAACTATGGTTGCCCTTTAGGTGACATTTGAACATTTATGATTTACTAATATTTTAGTGGAAGAAAAAAGCTTATTTCGAACACTGAAGAATTCAAGAAAATGTTAAAAAGGATCTAACAATATCTTTAAAATTTCTCTTGAACCTTTGAAATATTCAACAAATCATATTTTCAGGAAAAAGTGCTTGTGAAAACATTAATTAGTTCAATTTATTCAATCGGAACAAAACCAAAGCAAATTGAGCTATGTAAAATAATTTCTTCTTTCATTTTAGGTTGATGGGACTGTTGAACCGTTCAAAGTTGCTTCTGTACTCTCAACCAGTCAACATACACTGAAGTGTACTACATCATACTCAAGAATTCTTACAGTGATTTCAGAAACAGGTAATAATGAAGTTTTAGTTTTGTGGTATTGTCATTTGTTGAGTCTTTATTGCCTTCGCCATGTCCTAAGTCATATTATTATTTGCATAATAATAATAGCTCTTAGTATATTTTCCTTATGGAAGCAGTAAGGCCCAATCAATCATGTACTTTTCTTGTTCGTTTTTTTTAACTTTTAAATCCTTCATTGATTTTATCCATTGAGAAGTGCACCTTCACTATTTCCTTCAATTCGATGGAGTGGGAGCGTTAAGGTTTTTATGTAATTTTTTCTGAAGATTGAAAATACTTTAAACCGCCTTATTAGATAATCCTATGGTGTTTTGGAATAAATGATTGATTTGATTGTTGTTAAACTTCTTTTCAATAGGCGCACACAATCAATGTCTCGTTCATTTCTGTGGATGCAAAGATGAATTCACTTCACTATTACATCTTGATCTATGGCCGGTGACACCAATTAAGCCCAACACTGTTGTCTCAATCAACCTGATGCACCTGTTTGTTGCCCTCCAGCTTGAAAGTAAAATCTCTTTCGCCTCTTTTTGTGAGGGTCTGTCATGGAAAACTGGAGTAATTGACCTCGATTTGGTAAGGTTTTACTCATTTCTCTATACATAATGTTTATGTCAATTCATTCTTTCCTGAAAGTTAGGGTCAGATTCTAATGAAGAAAAACGGATAAATCTTCTAGATAACTAATCGTCTTCATTACATCATTCTATTTCCATGGCACTTTTTAACAGAGGTTACTCAAATTAGTTTATGAAGAGCAACTATCCAATATATATCGAAAGAAAGTCTCCATCAGTATCTTCAAGTACCTTCTGTAAAACAGCGTTTATAAAAAAACGAGACCTGAAGTTTTACCCTATTCGTACTAGGGGGGGGCTCTTTCTGTTCGGAGGTCAAACTATTGCTAATAGCTCCTGAAATAATAGAGCTTTTGCCGTGAAATTTTCTGTAAATTCCTAACTTTTATTTAGCTTCAAAATAAAAAAAAATTTGACACCTAAATATTTTCACACCTTGAGCATGATGACATTTCTGACAGTAAGGTGTCACAAAAATTGACACTTTTCCAATACAAATTTATTTTCATTGTCAAATATATCGTTTAAACCGTAATTTATTGAATATTTAGGATAAAATAAGCATTTTAAACTCAGGCAACTTTTTTCTAAAGCCTTTGTTGGAATACAATAGCTATTTATAAGAACAAAGGAAATTTTCGGTTTTTGCTCACTTTGGGCATGATGAGTGACGTCATCAAAAAAATTTTTTGTCAAAAGTTACCTTACGTCACAAGGATATTGTGTGCCAAATTTCATCCAAAAAGACCCACTAGATCAAAAGTTAAGGGGTGGTACAGGAAAAGCCCCCCCCTAGTTCTGAACCGCCCCTAAAAGCCTAGTATGAATAGGGTTAAGGCAGCAAGAATTTAGGGAGTGTCGTCATATCAGCTTATATTTCCCTTAATTAGATGCTTTGTACTGTTCCTTTATAGAAAAGATTTCTCAACCGCATGTGGCAAACTGATTCTTTGGATCAGTTCAGAAATTTTCGCCGGCAACTGATCAATCTCAAAACCGTTTGTTCTGACTATCATGGGCTAGAAAAGTGTGCATCATGTCCTACGGTAGAGGGGTTTCTTCGTTTTAATTTTTAGGGTGAATTAGCGATTTATTTTAGAGCATTTTAAGAAATGATATTTTACAATTGCATCAAATGACTAGCTGGCTTAACAGGAAAAGCATTAAAAGTCTTTAAAAAAAACTGCTGACAGATTTCCTCTCTTTGATATTTAATAGCCAGTTGAAAAAAATGAAGGAAGGATGGAATGACGGATCCTTAAAAAATTCAATTTGATTCGAACATGAGCCTAATGTAAATTACATACATTTTACTTTCTTTTACAGGAGAGCGGCAGTGTATTTTACTGTTTTGATGCAAATTTTGGTCTGGTATTGAAAAATTCTTCCTCTAAGTCAAAGAGACTGGCAACAAGATCGGACAACCTGTTTTTCTTGGATGAAGAAGTGAAGACATTCATGGATGGCTATGATGACTCTCTAAAGACAAAGGTAAGTATCGTGCAGAAGTTTTTCTCAGTGGAAATATATAAAATCAACTCAATTTTTAATTACATCTGCAGTATGATGTAGTATCTTTAGTATTTCGATCAAGTGTCAAGTATTGCAGTCTTGTTTACTATTTTAAAATGCTGAAAGTTCATCACTTTCTTTCAAGGATTGTAGTAATTTCCAAGCTGGTAACAACCTGCGTTCAAAAAGGAAGACCAACAAGCTCAGCGTTACTGGCATATTTGGAATGTCTTGTCGACATGAATTCCCCAAGCTGTTTCTGAACATGAGACATGGTGAAAGGTATTTTATATTCAATATGGTATACTGATCACAGCGAAGGAAGGTCATTAAAATTTATTTGATAAATTGATAAATTGTGAAGAATGATTATTATTTTATTCTAGAGCAATATGAATAAAATTCAATGAAAGATCTGTCATCTCTATCTCTTACAAAAAATATGCTACCTTGTGAATCATGAAATAAACCTTTGATATAATGACGAAGTCTAACTTTGCGAAAGAGTGAAAATGAGCTAAGAGAGAATGTCATAATATTTATTTATTATTCACTATGCCATAAAGTTTATTTCCTTTGATTTTCAACTGATTAGATTGGGCTATGCAGTGATGATACTTGATCAAATATTGAAGGATGTAAAAGACAAAGATTTGAGTGTTCACATCATATATGATATTGCTTGTGTACTAAAAGCCCATTTGCAGGTATTTCTTTTTACTCATCGTCACAGTAATGTCAATGCCCCTAGATCTCTTTGAATAAATTTAGAAATTAGGGCCTCAAAATTTCGTAGAGAAAAACCTTTTAGAAGTCAAATTTAATAACAGATATCTATACTAATGATTCATTTCTTCTTTTCAGAAAAAGAAAACTTATACCAAATACAAAAATTTTAAATTCGGAATTCCAGTTTTTCATTCCTATGGTCACAGGGGAGATTGTCAGGTAAATGTTTATCATGTTCTTCGTTTCATCGTTAATCTTTTTTCACGAAAGTCATAACCCAAGACCCTATATGGAATTTAAGCCCATTCATTCGCTTTCATGATTTCAAAATAGATTTTCTTAAAGAAAGAGGAAAGTTATCAAAGTGGGGTTAGGTCATCTACAAAGGAGAGGGTTTCAGCAAAGTTCTTTCATAGTGTGAACTTTTTCTAAAGGGAGGGGTAGAGCCTTCAAAAAAAGGGAGGGGTAGGAAAAATGCTTAATAAAGGGAGGGGTAAGATAGCTTGCCTGCAGATAGCTTCTAGGATTTTAGGAAAAACCTCTAAATTTTTCGGTGTATTTATTTTCTTAACACAAGTTATGCCAATATGAAATCTCGAAAAATGGAACTTTTCAGGGACTTTTCACACTTTTTCCTATTGTTTTCAAGCAAAGGTTCAAAATTTCAAAGTGGTATAACTTGAGTTGGGAAAATAAGTACTCCGAAAAATTTAGAAATTTTTCCTAAAATCCTAGAAGCTATCTATAGGCAAAATATCTCAAACCATCTGATTATCCCTTTAAGGTTAAGAATTCAATTAGAAGACTGGATTCTTTTGGCCTAATGGACGGGGAGTTGATGGAGAGACTTTGGTCCTACCTTCGCTCATTTTCAAAAGTTACCAAAGAAATGACTCCGGCTCATCGCATGGATCTTTTGAGTGACGCACTGATGCACTTTGGCTCAAAGAAAATGGGAAACATCGGTGAGTGGTTTCCCATGTAAATCTTGTGATCTATAACCTTTCAAGTCGTTTGCTGACCAGTGCTAAGGGT
This sequence comes from Clytia hemisphaerica, assembly GCF_902728285.1. NCBI lineage: Eukaryota > Metazoa > Cnidaria > Hydrozoa > Leptothecata > Clytiidae > Clytia > Clytia hemisphaerica. Next base: position 350,275 of record NW_027103268.1, on the reverse strand, counting down.
TTTTGAGGTTTTTTATTTTTCTAGTTTCATGTTTTTTTTTTAGGTAAACATTTGGTATTTTTGCATCAAAAAGCAAACGAAACAATTAAATCGTGTGAATCAGAGATCCAATCCCTATGCTCAAATTTATCTGGTATGTAAACCTCGTAACTATGAAAATACTTCCATGACAAAATAAAGTTTTGTGTAAAGTTATTGTTTTTTAGCCTTGAGAAGATTGAACCTTTTTAGTTGAAATAGTTTTTCATTGTACTTTAATCGGATTAAATTTAGCGATTCATTGGTTTGAAAAATTTCGCGTGGATTTAATTTCACGAACGAGCCTGAAAATAGCTGAAAATGGCCATTTTTGGGTACAGATGGACACCCAAAAAGTGACTTAGCGATTTGGGTACAAATAGTCACCCAAAAAGCGATTAAAAAATTTTGCTTGTATTTAATTTCGCGAGTCAGTAATCTCACACGTTTTCGCGAAATGGCAAAAATTCGCAAAATCGCAATATTTAATCTCGCGAAAATTAATCCGATTAAAGTACTGGGTACCTACATCTTATCTCATAGTTGACGTCAATGAAGATGTGTTGAAGTCTTGGAAAAGAGAAGAAGACGATGCCGTTAGTCATAAAGTAGAAGAAAAACAAAGAGGTTACATCCCCTTTATCTTTCTCAATTTATTTCGATTCGCTACCTAAATCTAAGTATAAAACGATGACGTGCTTCTACCTCAGTTCGAATTGAGCGCTATGGAACAGAGAAGTATTTGATTTTTCTTTCTGCATCTCGAAACTGATTCCTTCTAAACTTTACAGAATCGGACATTACGATGGTAGGGTTGTCTTGATTCGACGTTACTTTTTCATTCTAATACTAAAACCAATTCGTCTTAGATTCTGGGTGGAAGGAGTTGTATTATCTTAAACTGAAAGATTACTACAAAGAGTCTGCATTGGTTTTAATAAGTGAAAAAGTCAATGACGCTGTTCTGCATCAACGTAAGGCAAACAGGTAATATTTCCCATTTGCCTTTCTAAAAGTATTTTTCTATAACATTTCAACTTTGACCACGATGATTATTTGACCTTTCTTAACCCTATTAAATCCAAGCTTTTTTAGTGTAGTAGACTCAAGGGGGATACCACCAGGTGTGAAAAACTTCTGATCTAGAAGTAAAGCGACCGTGACCGTGAAATTTTGTAGGAATGGACCCTACGATTAGAGGTACTCAAGGAAAAAATGAAGTTGCAGAGCCTTTTTTGTGGAGCTATCAATAAAAAATCGCACACCCGGAGGATTCCACCCCCTTGGAGTAATTAGAGTTAAAAGAATTGTCTTTTTTATAGACTTCAAGGCTCGTTAACGTCATTTGAAAAGAAGCACAGCATTGTTAAAAGATGGTCAACTGCAGATGCTGACTTTCGAAGCGAACATGCGAAATATTTATCTGACAAATGCAACGAGACTGTGTCCACTCTATACAGCAGGTGTTCAGAAAGGTTGATGTTGTTAGCACTAAAAAAACGATACGCAGGTAAATCACTGGCCTAAAATTTCGTCAATTTAAAATTATGTCCGGTTTGAATTCCGTGTAGGAATTTTTCTCTAAGATTTTTAATGTTTAAACGGCGGAGCATTTCAGCATTGGAATTACTTCAACTAAGTAATGTTACTTTGTATTCTTTCATTATTTGAAACAGCACTCCGGCGAACGAATTAAGAAACAGAAACTCTTAAACTTTCAGTTAAACACATGACAAGACTTTTTGAAATCTTGTGACAATGGTCCATGGGATGGGTGGTAAGATTATTTAAGGAACCAAGAAAATATTCAAAGCTCACATACCAAACAATTTTCAAAGATGAGGTATTATCATTCAAATAAGTTTTTCATATTATTGTGTTTTTATATTTTTATTTTAGATGGATCTTCAATCGCTGAAAGACTTTCCAAACAGATTAATAAAGTTTGCAAGGAAATCAAAAATCTATTGGCAAGTTACAATTCTATGAATCACGAAATGTCTTCTGGATTTAAAAATGTGGAGTACATTGAGGCTCTAAATGTAAAATCATCGATGTATAACGCTGTCAACTTTGTTTTTCAGGTAGCGAATGTTTTTTTTTCAGCTTCTCTTGGTGAACTTATTAAATAGGATATATCCGGGGGCACTCAATCTGAAAACGACCATACATTCGACCAAAAATTTGACTTTCAAATTCAGACCCTTACAGTGCATTCAAAAGTTGGTCGAAAATTGTCAAAAACAGACTAAAGATTGATACTTACAGTGCACTTTATTCAAATTTCAATTTAGTCTAGACTTTGCTATGAGCTTAGGAATCACATTTACCTGGGTACGTTAATTTGGACATGAAATTAAACATAATATTTTTACATTTAGGTTGGGTCGATCACGTATGGTAATATCTTATATAAGTATCATTATAATATCAGTATTATTTTTTTTATTTTCAGAGACAAAGTTCGAACGTTCCAACCATTGTGATTAAATCACTAGTCCAATTTTATGTTCGCAAACAAAGGGCAATGGAAGAAGTACTAATCATCAGACAAGAGATGGAAGATACAATCTGCTATTGGAAACAACAATTAAGCATATTAATCAATCAGACTGCCGTAGAAAAAACTGTTGGAATACAGTTTATTTTACATGAAGAGTTTCTAATGTCAAAAGCTTTATTGCAGAGTTAGAAAGACTTTTCGCATTGTATTGAATCCGAACGTCGATATCAACGATATCAATGACGATATTTGGAAACCCGCTGAACCCAAAGAGGACATAACCGAATCACAGCACGAAAAAGATATAATGACGAATGCAGAAAGTTTTTTTGAAACTGATGAATTCTCGAGTGAAGATGAATTGACTGACGTCTCGATTTCTTCTGATGATGAAAACACAAATCATTCCGATATAGATACAAGTAATTTGTTTTATATTTAGTTTATACATTACTTTTTCAGCTTTGGAGGCTCTGAAAATTGATTACCTTAAGGGAACTTATTTTGGCGGGAACTAATTTTGGTGAATTTGGCGAATTTAGACAAAACTCGCGAAAAGTTAGTTCCCATCAAAATTAAATTTTTGGTCACTCGCCAAAATGAATTCTCGCCAAAATTAAATAATAAAAATTAAATAAACTAGTGGCCGCATATAGCAGTGCCTATAGACCAAGAGTAAGGCCTAAAAGCCTGGAGCTGTATATTATGTAGACTAATTGATTTTTGATGATTCTTCAAGAATACTTCAGTTTGAGCTAAGCTATTGTCGACTATGCCTTTGATAATACCTGCACCGATGTGTACAAATCATAATCAGTCGAGACAATGCATAAAAGAAAAATAGACTTTTTTATACATTCTAGTTATAAATTATATCCCAAATTTGTACGTAGATTTTTAGATTTTTACAACTGTACAGTGTTTAAAAAGCCATATAAAAATAAAAAAAACTAGCATTTAAAGCTGGAAATACAGCAGAGATATAAGTTCATGAATCGTACAATGATTCAACAAGTTTGTCACTTGTTGGCTGTAACATTTTATTTTTGTTGAATTTAAATCTCAGGTGTAAATTTTATATCTTTGTTTCCTATGAAAAAACGCTTACATACCTCTCCCTTCCCGCTAAAATATTGCTTCGAGATACACAGCGATATTAGGCTTGACCTTCTTCCCGCTAAAATATTGCTTCGAGATCGACAGCGATGTAATCATCTATGTATGATACGTGTCGCAGTTGGTTTGGAGCGATATTAGGCTTGACCTTCTTCCCGCTAAAATATTGCTTCGAGATCGACAGCGATGTAATCATCTATGTATGATACGTGTCGCAGTTGGTTTTGGAGCGATATTAGGCTTGACCTTCTTCCCGCTAAAATATTGCTTCGAGATCGACAGCGATGTAATCATCTATGTGATACGTGTCGCAGTTGGTTTGGAGCGATATTAGGCTTGACCTTCTTCCCGCTATAATATTGCTTCGAGATCGACAGCGATGTAATCATCTATCTATGATACGTGTCGCAGTTGGTTTTGGAGCGATATTAAGCTTGACCTTTTTCCCGCTATAATATTGCTTCGAGATTGACAGCGATGTAATCATCTATGTATGATACGTGTCGCAGTTGGTTTTGGAGCGATACAAGGCTTAACCTTCTTCCCGCCCTGATATTGCCACGAATTTTACAGCTATCCTTTGGTAGGGGTGGGTGGACTGAGCAGGAGGGGTTGGTACTCTGGGAGAAAATCCTTTAATGGGGTTGTCATCTTTAAGTTAATTTGGGGTGATTTGCGTTAGGAAAATGCAGGTTTTGACAGTTTTTCAGCAAAATTTCATAAAATTGATGGGTCGTCATAAAGTTAAGGTGATTTTTTCCGAAAAACTGCGAAATGACCAACCTTACAATCAAGCACAAAAGGGTAAAGATGCGTATCATCAAGGGTTTCAGGTATTAAAACTTAAGACGCACTGAACCGATTCCCAGACCTGAAAGTTCAAAAGAACTGCTCTTAAATTTTCGGACTTCTATCTAAATTCAAGCTGATTGCATAGAATAAAAGAATTATCATAAGTAAACCCCTTTAAAATCTGCATGACAACCAAGCTCTGCCTCGGTTGAAGCAATATGTGCTGATTTCACTTCTCCCTTGTAGTGGGGCCATCGATCGAGAAACGGTTCTTTCAATAGCTCGGTAATAATGTTAATGAAAAGAATTCAATTTTGTTCAACTTAATGCATGTCTCAAAATTACATTATCCGGCCAAGTTCCAGTCCCTAAACCATAACAAAATATTCATTTTTTGTATTTGGATGTAGAATATCGGATTCGGTGTAACATCATAATTTAAAAAGTTGAATATCTATCGAGAAGTAATAATCGAAACTTTATAAAATTTGGATCATGCATTAAGTTACCCGAGTAGTTTTTACCGATTTTAAAAAAAATTAGAAAAATTTAAGTTGCGATTTTTTACCATTATTCTCCTCGTATTTTAACGAATCGAACCATTTAAAGTTTCTCTGATTTATAGCAAAATATAAAAATGGTGAAACAATCTATTCCCAAAGCAGTAATTCTAAATACTGTATCACATACATTATATCCGTCTTTTCAAACAATCTGTTTGAAGAGATGGAAATGAAATGATGGATTGTAACCTTTGTGATTTGTCAACAAAACAGTACATCAAAAGATTACATCATTTTTAATTATCTCACCTGTGTGAGATTTTCATCTAGACGATCCCAGGGCTAATAATCACGCCGTTAATCAAATAATCAAGTGATTTATATTCTTCAAGTACTTTCTTCAAAACAAAAAAATTATTGTGTATTTTTATCGGTTTACTGAACCACATAGCCTCAATTTCTTAAGAATGCCCACTCCGTTAAGATTTAAGTTAAAAACCTGGCGGAAAATGAGTTTTTCAGTTATTCGAGTCAGTTATCGTTGGAGCTTCGAATAACCGGGAGTCTACAGTATTTGCAAAAAGAACTTTTCAATCAATGAGAATCGCTTGTAAGTAATGTTTATAATATATTAATCCTCGCTTATAATAATGCCTGTAAACACGTTGTTTGTCAGTTCTCTATCTTTGCGTCTTTTGTTGCTTTCATACAAAAAGGCTTTAAGATTAGTTGAAGAATAGCTTTTCCAATTATACATTTTACATAAAAGCATAATATTGAAATTAATGTTAACGGAGATAATTGAAACATGCACTAATTAGTTTTAGCTACCCAGAGTTAATCATTACTTTTGTAATCTTGGAAAAGGGGGACTTTAATTAAGAATCAATGAAAAACTCTTTCAAGCGGCAGGCAGGCATGATAAAAACTATTTCTTGATCGTGTTCATTATATACATCATTTCAAATTGAATACCAAAGTTGGCACGTAACTATTTTTAAGATTTTATAGCCAGCACCACTTGTACTCGTTCAGTTTTCGCATATATTGGCTTTATTCTCAATGTGGCTTTAAAACACGAGAATAAATGTATGATTGCATGATTTCCGCCGCCATTGTGATTTGCCTGGACAGGGGTATTTTTCATTCAGGACCAAAAGGCAATGGATTTTTAAGAGATGAAAGGTTTTAAGGAAAATTTCATAAAATTTGGGGGGGGGGTCGTTTTAAAATGATATCGAGGGTGAAGAATAAAAAAAAGTAAAACCCTCGATATAATTAAGCACGGAATAGTGTAACCTGGCTCTCTCAACCATAAGAATTAAGGATAGCCAGATCCTGGCAAAAATCTTTCTGACATACGGTGTATAATTAATATTAGTCGAACTACAAACAAATTGTCGGAAAACTTTTGTAAAAGCTTGCTCGTCTCAACACCTTTAAAATAGATAGATTAGCACTTTTTTGTAAAAGAGGGAGGGTAATAAAACTTTTTATTAATTTTTTTTAAAAGTTCATTACGGTATTTCTCATTTTTTGTAATTAAAACATTAATAAGTATTCTTAAATGAATCACATTAAAAAATAATCTAAACAGGCAATTTTTTTAAGGTGTGAAGGAACTTAAAACAAAATTTTTATCTTCAAATTCCTTAACCAATTTTCTGACTTTGGTCAGAGCCGTTAAACTCAATCCCAGGGAAATTAAGGAATTCTTCCTACAGAATAAGTTACGCAAAAAACGACAAATCCTCGCACCGTCAAAATAAGTTACAGGAAAATTAGCTTCGGTAAAATTTGATTCCCTCCTAAGGCAAGGCTTTATGATTTGTTTCAACGTTTATCTAACACGTTCACAACGTCCATATAACGTTAGATGAACGTTGAAACAGCGTTGTGTGCCTGCTGGGGTCAGCGGAAGGCCAAAATTTTATGAAAACGTCATCAACCTCGCGAGCCAGGGCCGTAATCGATTCTGCGACGTAAAGAGGCCAGTGCTGTAAAATAGGAGGAATCGATTATGAGAAAATGACATTAGAAAATGTTCATGGGGTAATAAAAGATGAAGATACTTCTTCTCCACATTATTAATTTCTGTCTTACAAACTTCTGGTATATTCTTATTCTGGTGTATACTTCAGATATTGCAGTCTGTTCCAAAAAATTGCAGTCCAGATATTTTGATATATTACTTTCAAAAATCTTTCAACAGGCTTAAATACAGGATATAATCTATATATAATCTTTGATCATAATAAAATAAACAGACTTTAGCTACAAAGTATATACACAATAAAAATTTCTGTTTTCGTTATCCTTTGAAACGTAGAACGCTGGATAAAAATGGTAAAAAAAACTGTAAAGAATTTAAAAAAAGTGAAGAAAAAAAAGTAGAAATCAACTAAGAACAAAAGCAGTTTTACAATTCAGACAACTTCCCTTAATGTTCATCCCCTACGAAAAAAGACAATCGGAAAATTGAAAAAAAGGTGGTTTGTTTTAATCAGCAATGAAAAGCTCTTTCAATTTGGAATGTAACAAAACAAAAAAATGCACTAAAACTAAGACGATAGAATCATTTGGTAGTACTACACGCTTTTTTTTATATAAGAATACACTTTATAAGAATGTCCATGGTGAAAATGGCCAAAAAATTAAGAATATTGTAAGAATATCACCATCATGGAATTTAACAACTGAACTTAAGAATGCCATTTTTAATGCATTTTAACCTGTAGATTGCCAATTTCGATCTTAACCTAAGAATACCGTAAGAATATTTTTGGATGATTTTCGCCAAAAAGTTAAGAATATTCATGATGAAATGAAAAAACACCATTCTATAAAAAAAAAAGCGTGTAAATGTTTCTGTGCTAGGTTCTACTTGGATAAAGAGGCCCTATAATAAAATATGTCATCTTCTGGAATTTCTTTTTCCCAAGTGGTTTTAGGAAACCCAATCCATTTTACACAATATTCGTCTTCACCTTCAAGGTTGGAACGGTGACCCTCGATGTACTCGACGTAGCCTTCATCCGTGCTTGCCATTTCCAAAACCTCTCGCAACGAAACGTCTTTATCACTTTCATTTGGGATAGTGTCCGATAGAGCCAATTTTTTACAGTGGCTCTCTAATTGTTTATAAAATTTGTAGTCCTGGGGACGTTTAAGGTTGACTTTAAGTTTTTTGGAAGCCGGTTGCTTCGAAGTTTCATTTTTGCTAATCCGTGTTTTATTATGGTTAGCAGCATCAACATCAATAGAATGGTTGCTATTATCTACAGGTTGGATGTTATCATCGGCGGGTTGGAACTCACCATGGGTGGGTTGGATGTCATCATGGATGGGTTGGATGTCATCACTGGCGGGTTGGATGTTATCAGAACATTGTCCGGAAGGGTGGAAACGTGAAGTTTTCTTTTGTGGATTCTTCTTGACTAAAAAGTGAGAATAAAAGTGAGGAATAAGCTTCTGGGTCTCGCTTTCTATAATTGAATGTAAAATTTGTAATAACCATAACGCGGTGCTAGAACATTGCCAAGGATATCGGATGGATATTAAATAGCTTCTTAAGAAAGATAAAAATTACGTTAACATTGGAGTTGAGCCAAAATGCAAATATCTTATGAGGAGACCGTTTATAGCTGCTACTTTTAAGAACAATTTTTTAAATAGAATAATAACGAAAGGGAAGGGCATTACCGATGAAAGAAATATCTTCTATGTGTTCTTTGATGATCTCCATCTCCCAGTTGGCATAAGCTGACGGATTCCGAAAATCAAAGTCCATGGGAAGACCCCGCACCTCAACTATTCCATCTTTAATTTTCTTGTATGGTACTGTACTTCTTTTTCCAATTTGTTTACCTAGTATAAAGGTCATTGGAAATAACATTAGACAAGACAGAATCTCTCCAAGGCTCGCAATATGAAATTTAAACTCTTGATTTCATCAACACAACACCAAGACAGTTTGTATCATGTACTATCCAAACCAGATACATGTTCTGCTCTGACATAAAGGTTAACCACAAAACAGGTTAAAAAAAGGTTAACGGAGTGTGAAACACCTACGGAACTTGCTATTCAACATATCTCGAACTTCTTTCCTTGTCGTAGCAGATGGCCGTTGATCTTTCTCTTCCTGCGACTCCACCCCTACATGAAAGGTAAACGATTAGAAATGATTAAAAGTAAATTCTTTGTTTTCACATTATAAGTTTTTATTTGACTTTTTTTGCCAAAATCTCGGTCAAAAGACTAAATTCAAAAAATATTCCTGGTAAACCTTGAAGCACAACTTATTTACGTCAACACTAACCAAAAATGGTGATTTTAAATTGAAAATCAGGTATATTCCGACCTCGGTAGTTAAAGGGTTACGAGATTAAGTATTTATACCACACATGAAGGCTGAAAATTGCCACTCCAGATTGTCATTGCTGAACCAGAAATCGTATGCCCTTGAAGTGCCATACGCATTGATCTTTCTTCCTCTTCGTGTTTTATCTGCCTCTACGATAAGGATATCGAGTCCATACTCGCCGAGCTCTTTTGCCTTAACGATAAATAAATAACATATAAGTTAATCTAAATTAAAGCTATCTCCTCTAATCAGTGGGCTCCATAGGGCATTTAGGATGGGTTTGGTAGAAAGGGGAGCTACATGCTATGTCCACTATTTATATACTTTTAGATTGTCTGCCAATTAGAGGTTTTACTTAAAGTGTATTCCAAAAGCTTGTGTAAATTTTACTTTTTTAAATTTTTCCCCAATCATGCATTATTAGTGTTATACACCGTTGGAAAGATAACTTTTAGCAGAATATGTCAAAAGTCAAAATGAAAAATGAAGAGGAAAAAAATGAAGATTTTTTCGGGTCGGTCAAAAATATTAAATTTAATACTTTTTAGAATATTTGAACGTTGTTGATTCCAAATATGTACTCAGATTTCTTACATTTTTCTTTGATCAAAAGTCACAGCCGTTCAAAGAGGGTTAAAGGGACATAGGTACTCACGAAATTTGTAATCAAACTGTATGTAGCGGGATACAAAAGCAAAAGGGCCATAAACATCAAAGTATAATACTAGGGTAAAAAGCTTGGTAAGATAACAACAAAGAGAAAGACAGGCTTTTTTAACTCAGAAAATCAAAAAAATAGTACCAGATTTTCCATTTTCTGCATTTTGCTAGATACAATCTTCTTTTGGCCCTCTAAAGAGAGGTCCTCAAAATTAGGGAGTTCTTTCTGCAGAGCTTGGTTCTTAAACTCTGTTTTCTCTTCCTCTGTTGCATTACTCCACGCATTATTTGCGTCACCAATCGATGCAGTTGGGTTCGTATTGCCTACAAAAATGAAAACTCATAGTATGCCCTCTTGCATTACACGTTTTCTTTTTTGTAAGGAACCTAAACTTTGCTCTGAGCCTGGAGTTCCTTATTTTTACAGAGAATTTCAGCCTCAAAGTTCCTTATTGAGTTCTTTATTTACATAGCTAGTTTAAGTGAAAACTATTACTCTTACTGTTCTTTAAAACTTGTTTTCTTATTCTCAGCCTGAACAGTTCCTTAACAATTCCTTATTTTTTGGACTATTTTCAGCCTCGAGTTCCTTATAAAAGTGTTCTTTATAAAAAAACGTGTATGAGTTTAAGTCTAGAATATGAAACAGTTTTAATGAATGGAAAAAACACGATGATTCATTCTGTGTTCTGAGCAGAAAGGATAAATTTCACGATGTGTAATATTCAAAAAATAGTTACCTTTGAGATATTGTGATTTGAAAATATCAAATCCACGCTGCCTTCGCAAGTTGACTTTTTCCTTTACTTGCGGTGGTTTATTCCGATAACTGATCCAATTCTATAATGACAAGTTTAAAAAGTATCTTAAGATAGCACGAGTCAAATTTTGACCAACCAGGAACACTGATTTGAAAAGTGAATTTCAATGTTTGCTTTAAAATTCAGTTTTGTTTGCAACAAACCTTTACTTGGTCGATCGTCAAATTAGTTTTGGCTATCACCTCCGCTAGCATGGCTAATGCTGAATTATTATCTCGTCCATATGAGGTCATTCCACGGGAATAGTAGTCTTCAAGGATTGCTATCTGTTCTGGCGTTTTTTTAATTCTTTTTTTGTCTGACATTGTGTATTTTTTACTAAAAGAATAAACGTAGTGCAAATTAATGTGAAATGCATTTCTTAGAACAGACATAGACGACAACAATATGACAAGACACAAAGAAACTTTGATAACAAGAAAGAACTCAATCATTAGCTACGGATTAATGAATACATATTTTCATTTTTCATTCGCCTATTTCATATTGAGAAGCTGGGGTAAAATCCCCTTCTTTGGCACCCTCCTCCACCCTTGGGTCTCCAAAGTTTGGCAGTTTTCAACCCTAGAAAAAATCGAGCCATTTGATCACCTAGCACTCAAACAGCACACTGTTATTGTATAAATTCCCCTTTGAAAAAAGTATTAAATCTGCTCTGAAACGAAAGCTTCATGTTGATCCCGACCCATTTTGAAGGATCCCCCTTTATTGCCATTTAATTTATACAATAAACTAGTACTTAGTATTACTCAGAAGAGAATGTATAAAACTAAAACTTGGTAATGTACAAAATTCGTTATTATTGAAAATTTGAAAAAAAACCTCTTTTTGGGCCCAAAATTTATAATATATTATAGAAGTATATTCCACAGGTCTATTGACCTGTATGAAACAATTTCATTTAAATTTACAATTTATCGATCACAGTCTTTTTACATACGCACCATTAACCCTTCTCATTCTTCGTTTTCTCTTTAGCTTTTTCATATCATTCTGTGATGGTTTCACGTTCTTTCTTCAAGAAGACATGAGTCAAAACATTGGAAAAAGGTCAAAACTTATTCCACAATCTAACTAGCCACTAACAAAGAACAAAATGAAAAATATTATTAAAGACACATTAAGACAGTGATGACAGCCGATGACAAATAATCCTAGAGGAATACTCACTCGATTTACAGGCAGAGATGACGGCTAGATACTGCTCGAAAAATTGGGAGCTTTATCAGGGTTTTTAGTTTTTAATAATTTTTAAGGGAGAAGAATTAGATTTCATGATTTTTAAGGAACCTAGCGAGATCTTCAGTGTCCAAAAAGACAACCTTACAAGGGGGACGTTCTCTCCATTTCCTTAGGTACCCCCAGACTCAGTAACAAAGTAAAATATATGCGTGAGATAAAACTACGATAATAAATAATACTTTAAATCTTACTGTAGGTCCAAAACGAATTATACAAAATCTTGAAGCACTCCTTCATCTGGCGTCTAAGAGGAAATCCTAGAAGCAAGAGCCTTAGCCTGATAAAACCGAGTAAATATTTTGGCATCCAAATCCTGTCGAAAACATCTAGCTTTAACAGCAGCGACGATAATTTGTCGAAAAAGAATTAGCTTATTTTTCAATTGTAAAACTACAACATATAAATCTCAGCATTATATCGTAGAGGTCAATAGACCTGCAAAATATAATTCTATGAATACTATCATGAATATGAACACTTTAATAATAAATCTAACAAATAGATAGTCCCAAAAATAAACATGGAAGAGAACAACTTTTAAAGTTATTGAAAGGTTTACGATGCGTCGAGAATAGAATTAATTCGATTTAAAAGAAATTTATGAGCAGGCCTTTCCCCAGGCTTTTTTTTCAAACAAAAGTCTGAAATAGTATGTAATCTTGTCTCCAATGCATCATCCAAATCGAAAGTGATCTTTCGTTTAAGAACAATTTTCAACAATGTACCAAACGAATAAACATCTGAAGAGTAGCTGACCTTGGATGATTTGAACAGCTCGGGTGCAAAATGAGATTGACACTCAAACTTGGTGATTACGTCAACGACGTTAAGCTTAGCGCTCTCAGCGCGACACGCGAATGCAAAGCCAATGATCTTAGGACAGTTTCCATTTAATATAATGTTATCTGCAACCAAATGGTTGTGGATAACACCTCTGTCGAACAGAAAATTCAATCCTTCCATTATTCCTCGTATTAGACATTTAAATTCAACCAAGGAAGTCATTGAATATTTCAATGATTTTGAAAGACTGAGCCCAGGCTCAAAATGTAAAACATGGCCAAAGCTGTTTGAAGAATGCACCAATCCAATTGTACTGACAATATTTGCGTGTTCACCAACAAATTTTAGGAGACGGTGCTCATGGCTCACAATAGCTAACGCCTGAACACCAAAAAATCCATCAAAGTCATGTTTTAAAACCACCCTGTCACCACTGTTTGAAAAAGTTATCAAATCTGTTTTAAAAAAAGATCCTTTGCAAAGGAAAGTTGTCTGAATGTCTGCAAAGTTTGCTGGATCAAGTAGAGTTGACTGTTGCTGTTGCATTAAAAAATCACCAGCGTGAAATGCATTTGTAAAAAGCGATGCATCAACCATGAGAGTTGATCTGGTTTGTCCAATTTGATCAATAATTTTGAGCTTAGTAAACTGTGCATTTCGCAAATACAAAGATGCATTCTTTTCTTTCAAAATGTTGATTTCTTGATCTTTCTGTTTATTGACATGTTCTAACCATTTAATTTGATTTTTCGCATTTGAGAGCTTTCGCCCACTATCATCCTGTATTGTCCACTTGAACTTTTTGCGGGGCTGGTGTAATACCTATACAAATAAGCAAAGATTGAAGTTTTAATTTAAATTTCCAACAATGGCAGTCTTTAGAAGATGCAGCTTTGTAAAAATTGCTTCCGTTCTTTACAATGCAATCTTCTGACACTGTCTAATCCCTTACAGCTGTTTTGATTGACAATTACTGCTTCGTCATACAGAATCGTTTTATCAGGATTTCATAAAACCCAAAAAAAATTTCACTAAATAGAACCTCATCATACTATTTCACCATCTTTAGGATTTTAGAACTTATTTCCTCTAATTTTGTAAAGTAAAAATCTTTCCCTTTTTTTTTTGAACAGAGCGTAACGAAAACTACTTGTAACTGTTGAAAATTGGAAAGACCTTTAAAAAAAGAACTAGAAACTAAGAAATTACTTCATCTTCAACTTCATCATCTTTCTCTTCTGGTGTACCAGTTGTGTCATCATTTGTCGATGTATTGTCCTACAAAAAAGAATGGATGAAATGCATAGATTCATCATTGTTTTTAACGAGTAAACAATTTGACAATACAGTACAAGAGCATTTTCAATAAACATTTCACTTATTTTAGGGGGCCAAGCCTGGGGAGGGAATCCCAAAGGAAACTGTTAGTGCGAGGGGGGATTGGGGATTTAAAGAACTCAGATGGAGGGAACTGAAACTCTGTAAAAGACCAAGCTTACCTCGGCAGTAGCTGTAAGATCAGCTAATTTTTTGAAACTTTCATTCAAAGTAAGCTTTAAGGTTACCTAGAAAAATGTAGAAAATATCAAGAATGAAAAAAACAATTAATAACTCATCATTGATCTCACTTTTAACCAAAACAAATGACCCTCAAGGCAATATCACTTACTTTGTACTTAGATGACAATATCACTTACTTTGTACTTAGATGACCAATCATTTCCAACTTTTTCCAGGGTGTTCTCAATACTTTCATATGCAATCATTTTTGAAATCTCTTTCTATTGAAATAATGGAATGTTTTCAGTTAATTTACTGCAATATGCAGAAATTCATAAAGAAATAAACAAGGGATAAATAGCTGATTCAATTTATCTGACGATGAATATACTAACCTTGAACTTCTCTTTGAATTTTTTCAAACATTTACTCTTGCCGCTTGACTTTTTCTTGAGGACAGGTTTCAAACACTCTTTGACCTGAGTCCAGATTGCTGAAACAATACAAAAAAAAAGGTAATTAATAATTATACGGTGGTATCAAAGATAATTGTAGCTGAATATCGACATGATTAGCCTAGACTTAATGTGTATATTTTCTTGATTTGAACTAATTATCCAATCTTGGTTTTACAAACATAGAAAAACAAAACAAGAGGCAGTAAAAACATTAAAATAAAATGAGAAAGACCAACCAAATGCTTATTCTGCTTTAACTTTTGATGTTGTTGCTTTTGAGCCAAAATTTTAATGTAGAGAATAAAGTTCATCCCTTTGAGTAGTGAATGGCCTGACTCTTCTGAAAACAGAGCATTTTATTACAATAAACACAAAAAAGATGTAGAAGCAAAAGAAAAGAAGGTGTAGAACTGGCTGTCCTCACACTACCAAATTAAAAGAGATTGACCCTGAGCTAGATCCTGGACGTGCCAAAACAAATAATAACAAAGAAATAGAACTGCCAAGTCCTTCAACTTCAATGTTTTATTTAGAAATAAATGGTATTTTTACCCTAAAAAGTTAAATTTTCCAGAATTTTCAATCATGATTCAGTAAAATCATGACCAGAGTGTTCCAGCTCAATTTTTGAAAAAATGTTGCCGAAATTCTTACTGTTATATGTTCTATTTTTTATTCCCAAAGTTTTATTCCCAAAATTGGACTGATCTTTCTATTTCTGTGTTTTTGCAAGGGAACCCTATGGTGAAAAAAAGGTATATACCCTAACCAGTGGCACATTCCTGTATATATACCCCTTTTGCCCAAGTACCAACCCTGGTAAGTCTCCATGACTAGAAGATTATCATGGAGAAATCAGAAATAAATTCATTTTGCATCCATTCTAAATTCAATGTGGAGAGATGCGTAAGAATTTTTTAACCAAGTGGAAATTCCATCTTTCCAAATTTGGAATTTTTTTTCAAAACTTAACAGAACTGCGCTGAACTGCGAGAGATTTAAGTTGCAATATTTTTTCTTGAGTGGGTATTAATTAATAAAGCCTTCTTAGGAAGATGTAGAAAGGCCTTTATGAATACAGTATACAGTATGATTCTGAAGATGTGGAAAGATCTTTGCAAAAAATTCACCCGTTGTAAATCCATAATGGTTAATTAAGCACTCCTGAGGCATATTTTTAGGGTTTTCTGAATCTTTGAGATTTTAGATTTGGAACTCAATCTTTATGTAACATAAATTTGGAAAAAAGAAAATTGAGTGAAAAATGTTTTCAAATATATTATAAGCATTTATATTATAAGCATTCAATTACGCAAAAAGGCATAATTTTCTTGGGACTTCTCCCACCAGGACTCTGTCCTACACCAGCTGTGCTGGAATCCCTGCAATCGAGTTGCTTCTTCCAAGCGTCAAATATTATTAACAAAAACATCACAAATCTGGAATGTGAACAAAGTTTGACGATTGGATTCCCAGGCTATTGTCAACCATAAGAGGCCTTCGACAAAAGATTTTATTTTTCATTAACAGCTTGAAAAAATCTTTTAGCAAATTTCACTTTGAAAAGTTTTAATATGTCATCTAAAGGATATGACCCAACCATGAAGAACAATGTTCTTTTTATATTCTTTCACTTCGCCATATTTGACGCAATTCCTTTTGCACAGAGGACATGTTGTTTTGAGCCGGGCCTCCAATTCTAATACCCAAAATTTATTCAAAGTGACCGCTGCTGACATACACAGATTATTTTTGTCACGCTTTTTGGGAACAAGACACTTCGAAGAAGTCGATTGGGAAATTTCAAGCTGATTTATAAATGTTTCAATCTAAATGAGAATTTCTTTTTCTTTCTGACTTTTTTTATCGACAGACCTGCTATACCACTCCCCTTCTTAACAGCATCAAGCTGTTAAAAAAAAGAAAATCTTTTGTCAAAGCTCTCTAATTGAATGGTCAATTCCTGTGTAATATTTAATTGTATTTGATTGCATTTAATTTGGATTGATTGATTTGATAGATATGCAATATTATATACTTGATTGGTTCTCTGGCGTTGAATACCTATTTTTTAGCAATTTTCGAAACATTATGAGAGCTAGGGAAACTGAGGGAAACCATTCGAATCATGCCAATATCCTGTCAATGAAAAAGTAAATGACATGCTTATAAACAAAAGTTTCTTACACTTTTCCATTGAAAACATTACAACTTCCCAAACAGGAGACCAAAACCAATTATATCTCACTTTCAGTGCACCCTTTTGAATCTATTGCCTACGGCATTTAAAAATTACAGAATTACGGAAAACCAGACGATTTCAACCTGATCCTACTGTATTGTACTGGTTTTCTTACTGGAACCATTGAACTCTATCAAAGTTTTAATCAAACTAGGTGTTCCATTACAAAACCGAATCAAACAATAATCAAATAATAATCAAACAATAATCAAACTTTATGGCAAAAATTTCTTGAATATTTAGATTGGTTTGTTTAAAAATACAGTTCAATGTTGTTTGATTTTGTTGAAGTAAGGCGGCAATCAAAAATATGTTGCGTTCGGGCCAACTGTTGATTTACAAGAAAACCTGACTCGGAAAGTCGGTAAAATCGTCGGGTTTTTTTGGGCGCTGTTCGCAGGTTCGGATCTTTCCCATAATGGCAGGCACGGGCAAACGGATCATATTTTTTTTGTTTTCTTAACCCACATTGAGTCCCATTCAAGTATTTTCATGTACCTTTATTGAAATTTTCATGTCAAAATTCAGCAGCACAGTAGGGCCAATATTCTGGGGGCCAAAAGTAAGGGCCGCTTTAAGGTCAACACATGCGCACGCACATTTTTAGTTTGGCAAATTAAAGATGGCGCCATAAGATTCTGTTGATTGCGGACTTGATTCATCAAGATTTACTAGATCCAACAAAATTTACTACCGACCGGCCGACAGACTGGGATTTGAAGATGTTTTAGGACCCGAATGGAATATATTTTTGATTCACAAATCTATTATATATTTTTTTGGTATTTTGTCTGTGATATTGGTTGTGATAATGGGATGGTGAAAGTTTTTGATTGATAAACTTGGTTGAAGTATCAAAACAAACGTTTTGTTAAAGAGATTTAAACAGTATATAAGTGAAAATACCCAGACAATGTCAATCGAGCGGAATGAAACAAAAATTCCAATTGAATCAATCGAACGCAATTGAACACTATTGAATATCAATCGAACGTAAAATTAATTCAATTGATTCAATTGATATTTGATTACATTCTATTGATATTCAATTATATACGTTCGATTGATGGTCGATTACGGTCGACTGCGTTCGATATGTGGTCGATTGACATCGTCTGGAAATACAATCCAGAAATCAACGATCCTTTATGTTGTGACACACCACTCATCTCAAGTTAGAACAGTTGACTTGACGGTATACCATATGATAAAGCCAGAAGTTGTTTTTCCCGAAACAATTGTTTTTATCACTCGTTGTGGGACAAATCTTTTTCAGAAAGCTGAATTATATACTTCAATTATATAATTGACATTGTCGGATATTATTGCTGTCGGACTAGAAAGTGTCGGTCGGACTAGAAAGTGTCGGTCGGTGACAAAGTGTCGGACCTCTGTACTTACGACCTCCCATTTTTGTACAATTTTACATCTCTCTGAGGAATTGTGTCTAGGATGTCTCCAATGAAGTCTCAAGAAGAAAAATTCAAGTACACTTAATAATGTCTTGATAACAATAACCACATTATAACCATATTATATACAACAATAACCATATTATATACACCACATCCACAACAACAGAAGAAGGAGGGAGCCTTGATTGAAGAAATATATAATTGCTTTCCTTAAAAAGTGAAGATTATGGCAGTGGCAAAATTTGATCAGACATGTTCAGCTATTTTCTTAAAAAAATAAAAGACTTACTTTCGAAATAGGTCGACATGAATAGATCTTTTTCAATACTGCGACCCAAGGTTTCATCACTTTCATGCGTGCATGCACTGGTCGTCGCCATTTTGAAATTACATGTAGACCACTATTGAGAGCTCGATATTGGTGGATGTAGACCACTATTGAGAGCTCGATATTGGTGGAAAATAGCAGTAGCGATATAGTATCAGTTACCGCTTGCTCTCAAAGCAGTGAGGAGCAGCGTATACTGATGGACTATCAATCATACAATAACAGCGTAAACTGATATGTATCGTTTACTAGTTACATAAACGGGTGTGCTGAATCACTATTTGAAGATGAGGATATGTTATTAGATGCAGTCATTGTCCCAGGACACCAAAGCTTCAATACAGCTTAATTCTTGACTATTTTATCATTTCTAAACAGACTCCTTTGACTTTTTAAAGCAATCTTTTATAGTTTTATGTTTTAAAGACCATACGTCGCTGTAAAATAAGAGTGCCTACGGTGGCTTGTTTCTGCCAAACAAACGCCCACTTAAAAACATGATTAATATCATGGTTGCAAAAAAAAATCAAAATTCAGAAGAATAATTTAAAAAAAAGTTACGATAAATTATGTCGACTTAAATCTCAAATTAGTTAAATCAAAGTTTACCCTCCACTTAAAAATCATTATTATTATTTTTGATAAAGGCTCTTTTTGGACGAGTTAAGCGGTTAATAAGTGGGCTTGTTTTTGACGTGATAAGGTTACGAACTCAAGCAAATAACATGACTTCTTTTTCTGGACGTGTTAAAGGTTACGAACTCAAGCAAATAACAGGACTTTTTTTTGGACGTGTTAAGAAAATAACATGACTTCTTTTTTGGACGTGTTAAGGTTACAAACTCAAGCAAATAACATGACTTTTGTTTGGACGTGTTAAGGTTACGAACTCAAGCAAATAACATGACTTTTTTTTTGGACGTGTTAAGGTTACGAACTCAAGAAAATAACATGACTTCTTTTTTTGGACGTGTTAAGGTTACGAACTCAAGCAAATAACATGACTTTTTTTTGGACGTGTTAAGGTTAAGTACTCAAGCAAATAACATGATTTCTTTTTTTGGACGTGTTAAGGTTACGAACTCAAGCAAATAACATGACTTATTTTTTTGGACGTGTTAAGGTTACAAACTCAAGCAAATAACATGACTTCTTTTTTTGGACGTGTTAAGGTTACGAACTCAAGCAAATAACAGAACTTATTTTTTTGGACGTGTTAAGGTTACAAACTCAAGCAAATAAGATGACTTTTTTTGGACGTGTTAAGGTTACGAACTCAAGCAAATAACAGGACTTCTTTTTATGACGTGTTAAGGTTACGAACTCAAGCAAATAACATGACTTTTTTTTTGATGTGTTAAGCAAATAACATGACTTTTTTTTTTGGACGTGTTAAGGTTACGAACTGAAGCAAATAACATGACTTCTTTTTTTTGGACGTGTTAAGCAAATAACATGACTTCTTTTTTTGGACGTGTTAAGGTTACGAACTCAAGCAAATAACAGGACTTCTTTTTATGACGTGTTAAGGTTACGAACTCAAGCAAATAACATGACTTTTTTTTTGATGTGTTAAGCAAATAACATGACTTTTTTTTTGGACGTGTTAAGGTTACGAACTCAAGCAAATAACATGACTTCTTTTTTTTGGACGTGTTAAGGTTACGAACTCAAGCAAATAATAACAGGACTTTTTTTCAGAAGTTCACATTGTCAAAACCCCACGTGTTATGAACTATTTAACAATTGTCTTGCTAATCCAGCGCTTTTTTATCAGCGTAATAGTTGTACGTCTCACCAAGTTGTAGGTTATAAGATGACTTCTCAAATCGAGGCTGTGCAAAGTAGAAAGTCATCGAGTCAAAAGTATAAACAAACCGCATGTGCATGTTCTTCGAGAAAACAGAGTTCTCCTGAGATTAAGAGATAGAGATAATGGCTACATTAAATGAGGTAAGATTTTGAATTTACGACTTTCTTTTTCTAAATATTGGTTATACTTTTAATTTTGTGAATTGATAATGCATAATACCGTTATAATTATAGTTACTTTTACAGACATTTTTGGGGGGCCTTGCGCTCCTCTTGCGCTGAATTAAAGATTGGGCCAGCCTTCTAGTCTGGGAACAAAATCTCAGCTGAAGTTTAATTCCAAAACTTTTTTAAAACAATTTTACCACGTCGGGTGTAGTACGAGTGTATAGTTTTATTTTGAAACACAAACAAAATGTTCGGGCCACATCATGGGTTGTAGGTACTTACTACTACAGCAATCAGGGAATATTTGAACGTTTTTGTCCTCACTTGCATCTTTAAAATCCCATAAAAAGCTGGTGACAATCCACGTTGTGGCCCTAAAATTTTTGGGCCTTGAGTTGAGTTATAAACTAGCTGAAAGAGTTGAGGCTGAGAGCATGGCCTGCGCATAATCTCAGGCCAACTTTTGGAAAATGAAAAACTCAGCCGATGTGTAATTTCAAGAATAATTTTTTAATCATTAATCATCATGCTTGAGTCAGACTTTTTATTTTGAAGACTGAACATGGTTTGGCCACACATGGGTTGTGCAGTAGTTGGTTTTTATTGTCTCTACTCTCGGTCATAGACACTTGGTAATCAAGTAAAAAGAGTCGTTACTTAAATGGCACTTTTTTGCATTGGCAAAAAATTTCCAATGTGATAAAAAAAAGTACAATTTGAGTTACATGACTTTAGGAGTGATTATAAAAATTATAATTGTAGAGAGTTTCAGTAGAGTTCATCTATCTGGGCAATAGATTAGATTAAAAATTTATGTTTTTCTTTCATTCAATGATTGGTCTATATAGAAAGATAATTCATAGGGTCAGCCAGGGTTTAGGTCCCAGGTAAAAAATCAGGTCCCCCCAAAAGATTCAGGTCCCCCAAAAAATATGAGGTTTTTTTAGTGGCCCCCAAATATTTAGTAAAAACGTAAAATGCAATATTTTGCTCTTTTTTGTAGAGGCACAAGGAGAATTCTGACCGAATCAGGGTTCCTACAACATTTAATTTCTCAAAAATAAGGAGAAATTTTCCCTTTTTCTGTTACAATATTGAGGTTTAAAAACAACTTAAAACCTGATACAGAAGAAAAGAAATATGGAGCTTTTGTTGCGAGCGAAGAGAAACAATGGGAAATTTTTCCCCCACTCTACAGGGGCGGGGTTTGGGATTTTGGACCTAAAACATTCAGGTGGGACCTGAGAATTTTCAGATTCCAGGTGGGGGAAATGGGTTAAGGTGGGACTTAAAAATCTTAGATGGGACTTTATGATTTTTCATCAAAAATGTATAGTATACGGTATAGTCAGGGTTCCCACAGCTTCTCAAAACTCCTCATTTGGGTTTTGCGCCTCAATTTTCCTCAAATCTCCTCATGTGAAATTCACGAAGAAGAATTTGATAGTTTACCTAATGTTTTTTGGGTATGTTTCTTCTACAGGAAATACTCTTCAATACTTTTTCATAAGAAATTGATACCCCATCTCGAAAATCTGTACTCTTTACCTAAAATACTTTACCTAGAGTACTTATTGCCAAGGGAAATCTGCAACCTCAGAAAGTAGATATTAGATAGTATTCTGTTAAGCTAGATAGAATTGCTTAGATTTTTATAAATGTTCTCTATTAGAAAAATGGAGTGGTAAATTGAATTTGGACAAACTGAAGCAATATTCCTTTGTTTCCAATGGGGCTAGTTTTTGAAAATTCCACGAGGGATAAATAAAATTGATCAAAAAATTTGCGCACACTTTTTGGTAATAAAACATGACTCTTAGTCTCAAATCTTGCCTAAGAATGCTTACTCACTGTAAAATCTGTCTATTTTTAGGGCTCTATCTTTGAAATTTGTTAATTGCTCTAGTACACTATAACCATGAAGGCCCATATCAGTATCGTTTCGTTTTTAGAAGAGGAGGGGAACCATCGAGGATACTATTAGAGCAATATGAAAATGCTCTCAAAGGAAAATGGGTGGATAAAAATCGCGTTAAGGAGATTGAATTAGACGCAATTGAACAACGTCTTCTAGAAACTACCAAAATCTCTTACATGGTCGGTAAACGAACCACACTTGTGCCTGTGATATACCCGAGTGATACTCTCAGGCCTCTGGAAATCCTGACAGATAAAGAGATCCGAAGAAGAGCGAATGTCGATCCCACAAATCTTTCCATCGACAAAACAATCAGAATTTCATTTATCTAGTTGGCATGGGTTCGACAAAATTTGTAAAAATATTGAACTAAGGGAACCAAACAACATAACCTTCACGAAGAATAGACATCTCGTTTCTTCAATGTATAGCATTATGGAATTGCCGGAAAATGAAAGAGACAGGTTCGTATCCACTTTATTTATTCTCTTTGCCTGTAGTATTAGCTATTAAATGTATATCCTAGTACTATTTGGAAAATTTATCAATTTTGGATGCATTGTAGTCTCATTTCTACAACAACGTAACCAACTCTATCCTCAACCTGCCTCAACATGATTCATTTCATTCTTTTAGTTTCTATGAACGCATGGTTCACTCGGAACGCATGAACAAAGACCATTATCAATGCCCACCAGCTTTAAAAGAAATTACTCGGGTCGGGAAAGATCTGGAAGCTATAGATAACAGTAAGTTGCTTGCAAGGTACCAATTAACGATTAACGAAAATGGCTTTAGTTGTGTCTCTTTCAAGTCGAATACGAGTTCTCTAATAGGCAAGGAACTTATGTGAAATGGGTGGAAAAGATGAGCTTGCATAATATCAAAAAACGCCTTTAATCTAGGGTCTCAAATAAACGTACAGAGAGAAGTAAGGTACGGGGGTTAAAAATTGGATTCTTAGATCTTGTTCTACTGGTCTAAACAGGGGTAAACAAAACAACAAAGTTTTTTATGAATAGATCACGCCTTCAAATAATTTTGATTGCTAGGTTTCTTCAAAAAATTGATAACGGGGGTGGGGTGACAGAATTAAAAACATTCTCCAGGTTGGGAGATTTTCGAAAAACTTAAAGGCGGGGACAATTATTTAGAGACTGCGGGCTTTTTGATTACAAATGTCTTTATTACAGATCAAACACAAGTTGGAACATCATTGCCTGGCGGTAGCAAAGCACATCAGCCATCGTCACCAGTCATCTCGAAAGGTTAAGATCTTATCTGAATTCAGGCGCAGTAGTGTAGTAGCTATAAATTTGAACTGTCGTCCAGGCAGGTACCATCGGGCACTGATAGGAATAGTTATGGGGGTAATAGACTGGCTTTTTGATTACAAATTCGGAGGTGTAAGACTGGCTTTTTTATTACAAATGTCTTTATTACAGATCAAACACAAGTTGGAACATCATTGCCTGGCGGTAGCAAAGCACACCAGCCATCGTCACCAGATATCTCGAGAGGTTAAGATTTCAAACTTTGTAATTGTATTAACTTTGCTAAAATCTGAATCAGGCGCAGTAGTGTAGTAGCTATAAATTTGAACTGCCGTCCAGGCAGGTACCATCGGGCACTGATAGGAATAGTTGTGGAGGTATTAGACTGTAGTACAGTCGGTTTTTCGAATCCGGAAAACGGGGAAATAAGCTAAAACAGGGAGAAGTAAAAAACCGGGGAAAAGCCGCGGGAGATATGAAAACCGACTGTGAAAACTTGTAATCGAGAGGTCGTTTGCCTGTCAAGACCATGTGTAATGTCGGAGCTCAAAAATGAAGTCCAAAGGAAGGACATAACAAATAAATGTAATACATCAAAGTCTAAACTTTTCTAGATAAAAAATGGGGTTTAATTATCAAAAGATTAATCAAAGTGGGGAATTTCCCTGCAAAGCTTATGCACAATTAAACAATTTTACCACAAAAACGTCAATAACTTTTGAACCAGAAATATTCAGACTATTTCTGTTCTCACTTTTTTATTTTGACGACCCCATAAAAAGCCCTCGAGAATTTTGCCTTAAAACTCCCAAAAACGTAACTTACTCAAAAATTGCGAGGTTGCAGGCTCGGTAACATTTAAATTCCGAATCAGCACCCTTAAATTGTCCAAAATTCATTGCGAATACTTGCTTACACGGACATTTTGAAAAAAGTGAAATATTTTGAGCCTATCCAAATAATATTTCGAATAAGCCAAAAAAATTCCACTCCGAAAAGTATGTACAGAAAATTATGGGCACGGCTCCTGTGGAAAGGCACTTGATATTTAAAGATTATTAAAAACGTTTCCATGTTTTACATTGTATGGGGCTCTGGGGCTGGCCCAAAAAGCAGGTAAACTTGCGTGAGGTTAGTTGTTGCCCCAACTTTTGTGATAGAATTGATAAAAAAGCCTTCCACTGATGATTTTTTAAAGTTAGATATAAAATTCTTACCAATGTTTAGCCACTACAGTAGCCGTTTTACGAAAGGTATTGATATCTACTGCTTTTTACTAGGGCCAAACACCATATTACTACTAACCCATTCACCGTCATTCGGGGACATTTGCTTTGTTTGTGGTCGTTGTTCGTCGACGGGTACATGTCGATTTCCCGGGGGAGGTTAAAAAATGGCTGTCAGCCGCGAGAATTGAGGTATTTTATGCCATTATTTTAAACCTCTCGCCCTTTAAAGTCCTTCTGCGTGCCATAGGCTCAACGTTTAGATAAAAGCTCGTTAACTTTTGCTTTGATGAATAAGAATATTGTTTCATGTGAATTTTCTTTTATGACACGCTTTACAATTAAGCTTTTCTCCCAACTTACTTGGTAAGTAAATACAATTTAGTTTTCCTAAAAAGCAAAACTAGTGACCACACTCATAAAACAAAATGCTAAGGAGGTCGCTGCACGATATAATTACAAAATATGATGTATAGATTTAGATCTCATTCAAAAAAGTAACAAGATTTTTAGTAAGAATTTTAAGGAAAAAAAGATTAAAATCTTATATTTAATTAAATTTAGTTAAAAAGTTAACTTGTAAAATCTCTCTATCTCGACTACCCTCTATCTCGAATATCTCTCTATCTCGAACACGAAGCTCGGTCCCTTGAACATTTGTGGACGCTCTAGGCAAAATTCCTCTCCTTATCTCGAATATCTCTCTATGTCGAACCAAATATCTGTCCCTAGAATGCGTTTTCAAGCTAATATCCTCTCCCTATCTCGAACTTTCAAAATGTTGTCAATTATGAATTTTTTATCTTCAAAATTTTCCCTTTTGAATGTAACAAAATGGAAAAATATTCAAAGAAATCCATAACACTGTCCTATTTTAAGTAATTACGGCTACCCTAGCTTTCTGTTTGCCTAAATTAATGATTTTTTGGAAATTACTAATAAGAAGAAAGTAGGCGCTATATCCTTAATTCCTATTATATCATCCTTTCTCTATCTCGAACTCTCTCTATCTCGAACAAATATTTTGGTCCATTGAAGATTCGAGATAATGAGATTCTACTGTAGTAAAAAGTTTTTAAGGCCGCAACGGCCTTGTGGAACACCGTGTTGCATAGGATTGGATTGAGGGTTTTTTTCCAGCTAGAAAGTAGCGAAACCAATCGAGGGATTTTCCCCTAATGCCATAAAAATTCAGCTTTGAGAGTAATATCGTGTGGTCCACAGTGTCAAAAGCCTTTTGTAAATCGATGAACCTAAAACAACCGAGTTCTTGCGGTTGCAGCACAGATACCTGATCTAAAACATTCTTCTTGCAAGATTTTGTCACCTTGGGCATTTCGGGGGCATGCACCGGGTTGTCCATTGTGCCGAAATTGCGAAAATCAGCAAATTATTTAGCCCTGCTATAATGCTTTTAATTTATGATCCTAGGTACGATTTTGTGTCTTGATTTTCATTTGAATGATTGAAGTTTCTCTAAATTTAGTGCTGAGTGTAGTAAAAAAATCAAGCCAAGTTGGCTATAATGCTAGAATAAAGACAATTTTGGTCCAATCTCTGCAGAATTTTCGTAATGTCCATATGGCTCTACTATAAGGTATTTTTAGCAAAACAATGGAATATCTACACTGGTAATACTCTTTTAGGACATATATTGAGGCATTTGGTCAATTCAGAGGATTGGAACTATTATGAACCAAGTTAGCCAAACTACTGAAAATGACATAAATAAAAATTTGCGAACTTCTGCTTTTGTATTGGATATTGTTGCTTTTGACTTCAGAGATCAAACCAATCTGAATTATATAGTTTAATCTTTGGGATCTTAGGAAAAACTTGACCTCTAATTACATCAAGTTGAGCAGCAAACTAAAACAATAGCTAACCATGAGAGTTAAATCATAACACAATCTTTGAAAATAAAATCTATTGGTCATTAATAGCACACTGCAACAATAACCAATACAAAGCACAAAGCAAACCAATTTCTCCAATATTTCACCATTTATGCCATTTTTAGTACTTTGGCTAACTTAGTTCACACTAGTTCCAGTCCTCCTATTTGACAAAATGACTACATTGTTGTCCTAAAAGAGTATTCCCAGTACAGTTATTCTATTGATTTATTAAAAATACCTTGGAGTAAAGCCATGTGGACATCATGAAAATGTTGCAGAAAATCGCCAAAATTGTCCTTGATCTAGTATTATAGCCAACTTGGCTTGATTTTTTACTACTTTAAACACTAAATTTAAAGAAAACTCAATCATTTAAATGAACATCAAGACACAGAATCTTCCCTAGGATCAGAAATTAAAAGCATTACTGCAGGGCTAAATTTGCTTATTTTCGCAATTTCGGCAACATTTTAGCGCTATGGACAACCCGGTGCATGCCCCCGAAATGCCCAAGGTGACAAAATCTGGCAAGAAGAATGTTTTAGACCAGGTATCTGTGCTGCAACCGCAAGAAAAATGTTTGAAATAGGTCAAAAAAGGCAGAAAAGTGAGTATTTCAAATTTCATAAATTTTTATATTTTGGCCAACCCAGTGCGTATCAGCACCAGATCCCAAACTTCATCTAAGTCTTGTGACATCATCAATGGCCTATTTGGAAATATTATGTTGGAAAGGATTTTCACACTGATTCTAAAAGGCATCACATATCTTGAAATGGGTTGGGTCTGAGATAAGGGAGACGGGAGAAATCTAGGGACCAGAATTTACTATCAATAAGATTTGAGATTTGTCTCATGAATAACTATAGTGGATGGGCTAACTGGGGGACAGGGTAATTGGCAGACACATGTCTTTAAACATCGAGAAAAATAAAAATACAAACATTAGAGAAAAATCCATCTGACTTATAATCTAACTTTTATTCTGTCATGGGGCCGTTCAAAAAGTACGTTCGTCCATTTTCACCTATTTTTAGACCCCTCCCCCTCTGTTCGTCGGCGTTTGTTTCAAAGTAACCCCCCTCAGTAAGTTCGTTTTTAATCTTAGATTTCTGATCCCCCTCCAATTTTGAAGGTTTAATTTTACACTTATTAAAATGATAATGAATTTTGAGTTTATAAAATTGTCTTGAAGATAATTGTTGGAAAATTAAACAATATGACTTCAAAGAGTTTTTTGTTACATTTGATAATAGATAAGAGAACGCCCATTATAACAATTATGGTCTGGTCAGCTCTGTGATTTATATAAAAAATGCAATCAGTAAAGAAAAGAAAGAATTGTTTACGATAAAATTAAGATCGAAGCTAGACCCCCTCACCTCTTCAAAAGCGTACATACACTTGACGAACTTGACCCCCCTCCCCCTGTTCGTTTTTGTTTGCTTTCTGGCTGACCCCCTCCCCCCTCAGCAACGAACGTACTTCTTGAATGGCCCCATCTGTGCAAAGATTGCCTTTATTTTAGCAACCTGTCAAACTACGATTGTGGGTGAAAAGATGTCAATTTACGTCCAAAGTAGTTTCAGAAAAAATGTAAGAAGGAGCTTGATTGAAAATTGTACTCTTGGATACCAAATACACAGGGGGTGTGGAAAAAAATTCATTTTTAAGGTAGGTAAGACAACAGGTGAGAAAATGAATGTCAAATATAAAAGAAAAGGCATTTTGACACTGCTTATCCTTAGAGCAGAACAACTTTTTTTTTACAGTTTTGGAAAACTTACCATTTCTTTCAGTTGGTCCTGCTTCAGACTATCAAGATAATCCAAGTCTTGTTGGAATCGAATTTCTGATGACCCTCCAGGAATTGATGCTGGTGGCTGTTGCGGTTGTGACGATGATGGACAATTAAGATTGTTTAACAATGATGGAGGTGTGGGTGGTGTTGCTTCTTTCAGTTGTGTTTTTTGAATCCTTTGATCTTTTGGCTTTTTCTTTGGAATTTCGGAATCAGATCCTGATGAGTCACTGTCATCAACGTTATTCTTTCTATTATTGTGATATTTTCCGAGTATAAATTGTTGAGAAGAGAGTTTCTTTGTTTTCAGTACAAATACTGGTTTTTGCCAAGATTTCATTTTCAAAAAATTTTCCACTGTGAATTTAACGGAATTCTCAGTGTCAATTGGATCTTTAATTTCGTTTAGTTGTTGGTCGACAACAGACCATTTGAAATAGTCGAGATGCTCATCTTTGGAATTAACTCCCCCGGGGAAGAAAAAGTTTTTCAATTTTGTAGTTATCTCTTGGAGATCTTCACTGAGTGGGATGGATTTACTATGTACACCACCACCTGTCTCACTACGAACCATGCAGTATCTATCCTTCTTAGGATCGTAGTTGTACCATTTGAACCCGGGGGGGGGGGGTACTAGGGCAAAATGGGTTACGGGGATGCTCCGCTGGTCAGGGTACCTTTTTCAACCTCCACGAGTCCCAGGTAGGGTCGCAAAAAGACCAAAATAGAAAAATCAGTCCCTCGTAGGGTGCCTATTTTTTGAAAATTTGGGGAAAAAGTAGAAAATTTTGGAATTTCAGTCCCATTCAGGGTCACTTTTTTCGCAAATTTCGAGTCCCACGTAGGGTCCATTTTTCGAACCTCAGCGGAGCACCCCCGTCGGTCGACAAGGGTAGTACCCCCCCCGGGCATTTGAAGGAGGATGGGGCAGATTTATGCTTGACATTTTTTGAAGATCGATCTCTTCGGACATTTTTCACCAAATTGGTGAGAATCTCTTTTCTGTCATGTTCATTTTGCTTTTGACAAAACTTCCTATGCAATAAATAATAATCTCCCAACGGCAAATACATGTTTAAGAAATCTTCTGTTGTAAAGTGGTGAATGTTGTCAAGCGTGACCTAAGAGAAAACAAAAAGATAAAAAACAATTACCTTAAGTAGATTAATTTTGGCGTGGACAGGCGTGGATTAAATTTGGCGAATTTGGCGAATTTTGCAAAAATTTGCCAAATCAAATCCTCGCCAAAATTTTAAAAATCGGGCATTCACCAAATTAAACCCAAGCTAAATCTATCAAAATCTCCCATTCGCCAAATTAAATCCACGCAAACATTTTTTTTAAAAACAACGATTTTTTGAGACTTTATTTACCCGATCTCGTGTTGTGTATATAAATTTTATCCAAACTAATTTTACTTCCATTTAGCAGGATCTTACGTATGTAAGTACATTTTAGTAACCTATTATTACCTTTATTTAGCCATCTTATGTTATGTATATACATTTTTTTCTGTTCTGATACTATAACACATTATAACGCATGAATAAAAAAAATGTTTTTGTGCCTTTCGCCAAATTTAACCAAATCTCACATTAGCCAAATTAAATCCCGCAAAATTTTACAAAATTCATCATTCGCCAAATTAAATCCTCACCAAAAATCGCATTTTGCCCAATTGCCAAAGTAAATCCACGCCAAAATTAATCCACTTATAGACCTTTTCATAAATTACGTTACGAACATCACTTGCCTCGTTTTGAAATCATTACCATGGTGACTAACTCCAAGCGGATTTTAATAAAACTACTTTCTATTGATAAAAAAATCATTTAATGTCTCAAGGGGCATAATCACCAAGGTAATTATTTGAAAACGAGGCAAGTGATGTTCGTGACGTAATTTATGAAAAGGTCTATTAAGGTACAGATCTTGTGCGCTTATTGTCAATAACAATTTCTCAGCAAATCTTTCACTTTGCAACCACAGGTTATATTTTTAAAAATCTATGCAATACTAGGTGTCTTTTTGTCAAAAGTGGACAGAAATATTGGACATCACACTATTGTGTGGAAAAATCAAATATAACAAAGAAACCTCAGAAATAGGAATTCCTAAAATCCACAAATAAAATTAATCTACCTTGGCACACTTGAATTTCTCGATCACAACTTCCCCCACTTTTGCTTCTTCAAGAAATTGAACGATCTAAAATATATAAAAACGCAAACATTTTTCAGGTTTACGAGCTTCAGTTTGAGAAATTGAAGCCAACTATTAAGTTGAATTATTCAGCCCCAACACTAAGTGATGAGATTTTAGCTCCCCTAAAGTGCATAGGTCCCCCCAACAAGGGGTACGTACTTCCAGCCCCCTCCTTTTTTGGTAAAATTAAGGCTGTAACCCCCCGACCAAAAGGGGTGCTGACGCTAGCAGTTTTGTCTAACAACGGTAATTGATCGATTGATATCAATTAGCTAAGCGTGGTTTCCACCAGTGTGATAGAGCTATTGTTGCAATAAATTTTTTTGTAATTAGAAAATATGGTGATAAGATTGATTGTTTCCACCAGTGTGATATCTCCACAAAGATTTGATGTTACAGATTTGAAAACAAATTAAACAAAAGATTTTTCTCGGAATGAATAGAGAGAAATTAGCAGCTTCCTTAATTTAATTTCTACTGATATCACACAGTCCTATTGCACACTGCAATATCGTCAACGGCTCTAACTTGGGACAGTCTGATAAAACATGGGCCAGCAATTCGGCCATCATTTTACCGAAACATCCAAAGTCATTCAATTAACATAGTCGCAAATATCACAGAAAACAAGCTGGATGCTGATTGGACCTACCTGATGATGAAAGACATTATTGATGGAAAAGATCCTGAAAAACGAGCAAAAGAACGAACGAAAGAACGAGTAAACGAATGAAAGAGCGAGCGAAAGAATAGAGCAAAAATTCATGAATGAAACATGAGTAACACTCGAGAAATTGAAGAAAATCTTTTTTTGGGCACGACAATCGGCTCACTTATGAAAGTAACCCCAATTGACGGTAGGACCTCCAGGTAGTTCCAACAAACTTGTTGTCAAGAGAGACTTAGCAGTAAGTGAAAATACAGACCAGAAAGTCAACCATCCCATGATATGACCACTCATCTCAAGTTCGAGCCGATGACAGTTAGTTCAGTCAGATCAAAAGCTATCAAACAAGTGTCTCTAAAAAAATATAAACAAACGTTCACACGGAAAAAAAAGATAAATGATGGAGAGAAGCTACTGTGGATTCATTAAATGTAAACAAACCATATTCCAGAGGCTGTGTATTAAAACTGCAAAGAGTCCAACAAATAACAAGACTTTTCAATTCCCTTATGACTTTGTTGACAGCGCGAGTGAGAAAATGAAAGTAAGTACAACCTGGGGAGGAATAATTCAAATGCGCTAGGCTTTATTTACACTATCAACACCCTTTTCTTCGCCCTTTCACCACCTCACCACCCCAACGCCCCGTGCTGCCACGCCCCATTTTCATTAAAACTAATCTTGCTCCACAATCTTGTCAATTTTACGGCTCAGTGTAAACTATTTTGTGCTTTATTCCGTGGGGAGAGAAAAGTTGATGGAAGGATGTTTATTACTGTTTCCATATTTGAACATGCTCCTTCGTTGGTTGAAATCTTCTTATTTACATTTCCTTCATTTTTGGAAGAAGTCCCTGGTTGGGGATTTTGAAATTTGGCACACTCGTTGTACATACCTTCATCCATCATCAGTCAAAAAATAAAGATTCCCAATCAGGGACTTCGATCGCTAGATCAATTAAAGTGATTTTACCCCCTGGATTACACTGGATTACTCGATGATTCAACAAAATAATTAACATACGCACTGTAAAAGAATTACTTATCGAGACACAAAATCCCTGATTGCATAATTTTTTAGAGACACTTGTTTGATAGCTTTTGATCTGACTGTAGTTGATGTAAACCACGCTCTATTGATTTTAATGGCCCGTTCCAGTTAAAGTCCGTTACCCCCCTAGTGGACGACACGCAATTTCCGAAACAAAAGCAACAAAAAAATTACTGGAATTTCTGATACCTAATTTGAATTCTTTAGCAGAATTCTGACACAGTTAAGATAAAGGTCAACAAAATTCCGATACCAACAGCAAGATCAATTTAGAAATTTTGATACTAACGACAACACTGGCCAATAAAATGTGATTTCTGTTACTATGTTTTCCAGGCGATATCAATCGAAGATTTCGATTATCCAATTAATCAAAGTCAATCAAAGTCAATCAAAGTTAATTGAACGATTAAAATTCAATTATTGAATCTAATCGAATACTAATAGAATATTTACATTTTTTCACTGTTAATTCGATTATATTCGATTAGTTTACAGTTCGATTAAATTCGATTGTATTCCTTTAGCTTCGATTATGCTCGATAATACTTACAAATATGTAAATAGCCTGTAGAAAAGTACCGTAGCGCGAATGAAGGCTTCAAAAATTCATCTGTCATAGTGCGAGTTATAACCTCACTATAATATAGTTATGAATATCAAGAATTGAGGATTGAAAGTAATCTTATACTAATCGAAAAAGTGATCGAATAGTAATCGAAGGGAGTCGAAGGGGCCATCCATATCGTATGTACGCAAAAATTTTCCAAAAATTTGATACCCCCTCCCCCTTGTATACGCAGAGAACAATAGAAATGATGTCATTCAAACAATAGATGTACGCTTTTGCTAAACCCCCTCTCCCCCTTCAGCTTCACTGCGTACATACTACCGTAAGATGTTCTAATACTGACTCCCCTGCTCTAAAATCGAATGCTAGAAAAATGATTATTTTTTTTGCGAAAAACTTGAATTTCATGTCATAAACTGAATTATTCAAAATAAAAACAATTTTTAAATAGTTTTTGCAAGAAATTTTAATTGCAAAAAAGTTGTCTGTTTTTTACGACAATGTCGGAATTAGAACCGGGGGGTTGGTATTAGAGCATCTTACGGTATATGGATGGTCCCGAACGGTAATCGAAGGTGATCCATTTGTAATTGCATTGAATTTCTATTTCTTTATAACTTTGATTAATCATCGATTATATTTGATAATCGAATTTTAATCGTTCAATCATTTTCGATTAATTTCGATTAGCAGTCATATTAACTTCTATAAAATAGCTCCTCGCTCCATGAAGGCAAAAGCCTAACTGAATACCTAGTAATCTAAGGCTCTATGATTGAAAATCAATCATGTCATTATACATTAACTACCTGGTTGGGGAAAACAATTTTCAAATTGTTAACCCTTTCAGTTCAGTCCCACGCACCCGCAGGGCGGGTACCCTAGTAAGTCTTTTGTGTATATCCATTATATAAATTATCCATTATATAAATTATTTCATGAAAAATAAAAAATTCCCCAACCAGGTAGTTAATGAGATAAAATTGATTTTTAATCACTTTAAATCTGCTGTAACCTAGCCTGGTTGTAAGAACTTTTAAAAAATAACTTAAGACAGAGTAGCAGAAGGAGAAAGTACAAGTATCTACCTCATTGTTATTGATTCCCTCCATAGCTGATAGCTGCTGACTGGCTATGGTTCCAGATGGAATGGAATCTCCTGATCTCAGCACACCATCTC
Organism: Clytia hemisphaerica; assembly: GCF_902728285.1. Lineage (NCBI taxonomy): Eukaryota > Metazoa > Cnidaria > Hydrozoa > Leptothecata > Clytiidae > Clytia > Clytia hemisphaerica. The sequence goes on along the minus strand of NW_027103268.1, from coordinate 315,758 downwards.
AGTTCAGCGGATTTTTTTCAAATATTATTTTGTGAAATGAGCCAATCAAACTCGGCAGTTTGAGAGTATTACGTCATGGTAAACATTTCAGTGGATGTGTTTATAACCTCGTGTATTTTCCCGCCAAAATCGAGTTTAGTACGCTAAGTCAAGTTAGCGCGCTAAGTGGAGTTAGCACACTAAGTGGAGTTAGCACACTAAGTGGAGTTAGTACGCTAAGTCGAGTTAGCACGCTAAGTGGAGTTAGTACGCTAAGTCGAGTTGGTACGCTAAGTCATTAAAATATTGCGTTTTGAGTCATTTAGTTAGCTAATTATATATGTTTTGTGTATGGCCCTAACAAACTACCGTAGTTTCCTTTTGAAAGCTTCGATTGATTATTCGCGCTTTATCCAGAAAAATAGCGAAAAATAGCGAAAATACAAGTGAAAGGAGATCAAAAATAGTTTTGATTTCTGACGTGAAAAATGAGAAAATAGGACGAATGATGTCAACGCAGTGTTCATTTTCGAGTCTAGGTAATGTTCTAGTTGGTTAATCCCTCTTGACAAAATGCCTGGTGTGCGTCCAATAGGCGTCGGGGAAGTACTATGACGAATAATGGGCAAAGTTGTCATGAGTGCCCTTAAAGCAGACATCACAAAGTCAGTTCCAAATTCCCAAATGTGCGGACAGAAATCAGGAAGTTAGGCTGCTATCTATGCAATGCGATCAATGTTTGAAAAGGCAGAGACGGACGCAGTACTTCTGGTTGATGCTGAAAATGCATTTAACAGCCTAAATAGAGCCGTTTCCTCCACAACATTGGTATCACCTGTCCCTTATTGACAACCTACGTTCGAAACTGCTATTCCAAACCAGCTAAGCTATTCGTAATCGGTGGTGGCGAACTAAAATCGTTTGAAGGTACCATTCAAGGTGATCCACTTGGAATGGCAATATATGCAATAGGAACGACACCCCTTCTACATCAACTGGCGATCAAACCACAATCAAAATCAGAGAAAGAAGTTGCTTTTGCTGACGATCTGACAGCTGCTGGATCCACCCGCAACCTTCGAAGCTGGTGGGACAAATTGAGTCTTGAAGGTCCACTGTTTGGCTCCGAAACCCACTAAATCGTGGCTCATTGTAAAGAATGAAAAAATTGCAGAAGCAACCAAAGTTTTTCAAGGTACCAATATCCATATAACAACACAAGGATCGAAGCACCTTGGTGCAGTAATTGGCAGCCAAGAGTTCAAAGATTTGTTTATCGCGGAAAAAGTTGTGACCTGGGTAAACGAGATCACGCATTTGTCCAAAATTGCCGTCAGTCAACCTCAGTCTGCTTACGCCTGTTTCGGTGGAGGTTACCAGCACAAACTTACGTACTTCATGAGGACAGTCCCAGGCATCGAGAAGTATCTGCAACCGGTTGATGATGTGATACGACACCATTTGATTCCTGCTCTCACTGGTGGTCGACTTGTCAGTGACGATGAACACCAGCTTCTCTCACTTCCACCACGACTCGGTGGCTTAGGATTGAAGATGTTTGAGGAAACAGCACCAGAAGAGTTCAATAATTCCCAACGAATGACGAATGGCAACCAAAATCAAATCCTTGGGAAAGAGAAACTTAAAAATCCAGCGACCAAATATCAAATCACAAAAGAAAGGTCATATCGTCAAAAAGAAAAACTAGACTTTCTCATTCAATCAATGGCACCCGAATAAAAAAAAGAGTACCCTTGCGAACGGTCAAAAAGGCGTATCCAACTGGCTGACGACCTTGCCATTGAAAGAACATGGATTGGACCTCTCTAGAAACGAGTTTACTGATGCTATACAATTGCGCTACGGTTGGAAACTCGACAAGATGCCATCAAAATGTGCGTGTGGTGCAACCTTCGACGTCGCGCATGCTCTGTCATGCTTTGTCACTCTGAGGCATAACGAGCTGCGTGATATCACTGCTGAGATGTTAGAAGAAGTATGCAAAGATGTTAAAGTCGAACCGATGCTATCAGAAATCCAGGAAGGCGAAGAAACGAAAGGAAACCAATCGAAAGAAGCAAGACTTGACGTAAGCACTGTTAGCTTTTAAACAAGGGGTCAACGGGCATTTTTTGACATAAGGGTCTTTGACCTACAAGCCCAGAGATACGGAAGCTAAGAGCTTGCAAAGTGCTACGAAACAAACGAGAAAGAGAAGAAAAGACGATACAACGAAAGAGTACTTCAATTTGAAAATGGAACATTCACTCCCCTAGTCTTCTCCACGAATGGAGCAATGGGAAAAGAATGCATGGTATTCTACAAACGTCTAGCGGGATTAATCGCAGACAAACGGGACTGTAATGTTAACGAGTTTACACGTGCAATTCGCACAAAAATTTGTTTTTCGCTCCTTCGCGCAACAATACGGTGCGTTCGAGGCTCGCGATCGCGAAAGGTTATCTTAGATAACCTTGAGAGTTTGAAATTCTGCGAGCAGAATCTGTGATTGTGAACATTTTATATAGGGAGAAAAAAATATAACAATATAAGTAGAAAGTTACAGTACGGGTAACGACCCAGGAAATTCTAATTGTACATATAAAACCCTTTTGTGTTTTATTTTTATTATGTAGTGTAGTTTTTGTTAATAATATACATAGTGTGTGAGAAATTCCCCTAGAGATATGTAATTTTCGAGCTGCGCAGTTATGTAATGAGTAAGATGAGTAACCAATAAGTTACGAATATATCTGATTTTGAAATTGCTGAATTTAAGCCCCATTTCGTGAAAATAAGTTTTTCAGCTTATGTAAATTTCTGATGTTTTTATAAATCAACACTTATTTTCTATTACAGTTTAAACAATTGAATAAATTTGCCCCACATATTATTTTGACACCAGACGATATGAAAAGGTTGCAGGTCCAGTCTTCAAACCTGGCTGATTGGCGACCTTTCCTAAATGAAATTCTGGATATCTTATTCACCAAAGACGAACTAGCAAGGTAAATGTCTTGCTTTTCAGTTTCACCATCCAACTGATTCATTTTTTTCATAGTCATATGAAAGAAACACTAGTCCGGAAAAGAACAATAGCGCTATTGTTTTCCGGCTCGCGAACTTAGATTTCTCGTTTCCAGTCCCCGCAAGTGGGATAGAATATTCAAAATGGCGTCGAGTGAAGGCAGTTTCACAGTAAATTCTAATACAAAATTTGAAAGTTATGACTTTGATTCTGTGCTATCCTTGCTAGATTGTGGATTCTTCGATTTTGACGATGAGCTAAACGAAGCTGTTAAAAGATTGGATGCTGAAGTTACGGATGAGCTGAAAAGATTTGCAAAACAAAATGAGGATTGAGACGCCATGTAATCACTAAACATCCTTAGGTTATTGAAGATGAAATCAAACAAAAAGAACAAGAGGAGACTGAAAGAGCTCGAAATCTGATGCATCCTGGGGATATTAAAAAGCTTGCGAAAGAAATTACCATTACCATTTACGAGAATAAATGTTTACAAACAAGTTACAGAGACATATTCCAAGGCTATACCATTACACCAGAAGAATCAAAAGTTATCTTCTATGCAATAAAGAAAATCATCTTGGGATATAAAGATTGAAATGAGCATGTTTTAATGTTGAGTTCCGACAAATATGCGAGAAAAATGAAATTTTGCCAAGACTGAAAGGTGTCTTGAACGGCAAACCACACTGGTCCTTAGTCAGAGAGTTATCGTTCAAATGTATAGGCCATTTTCAAAGCCAAACGTCACAAAAGACTTCTAACATTGCATACCAAAAATTGACAAAAAGAGAAATAGCCGATTTGCAATGTTTGACTTGGCACGTAATCAGGAAGACTTATTATAAACTAAGGAAGAGTCCTTCATTGAGGAAACCTTCACATCAGCAGTGCATCGACTTACTGAGTAAAGTCAAAATTTTTCCCACATATGAGCATAAAATTATTAAAGCACGGGACCAAGGAGGACTATGGTATGTTTGCAAAAAGTTGTTGACATTTTTGAAACGATTGAATTCAACAATGCCACTCAAACTCATGTTAGGCGTATCAACTACAAAGCCATGATACCTTTTATTATGAAAAATGTTAATGTTAAACATGCTTACAGAAAAATTATTGAGAACTCACAAGTTACAATTGAAAGAGATCTCTCAAAAGACTTATTGGAGAAACTGATTTCTCTATATATGAGAATTAGATGCCATTCCTTTGCAAAAGACGTACTTCTGTTAAAGAATAATTCCCCAAAATGCCAGGACGTGCCCCATTACAACTCAAACGGAACTTGAAACCCAACGAATCTGTGTCAACACTAGTAACATCATCAAAAAAGCTTAAAATTCCTTCCAATGATACCCACAAAGAATCAAAAGAATACTCAAAGAGCATTTCTATCTCCACTATGATGGAGTTTGGAACCGCAATTTCATCCACTGCCATTCCCCAGTCACAGTAAAACTACAAGAGATGTTTCAGAAATGAAATTACCTTATCCTATCAAAAAAAAGTCACTTTATCAGATGAACCAATGGCAAAAGGTTTCAGGGAAGTTTACAAAGCCATCGATGTTGAAGTCAAAGAAAACCTACGTGTTTAAAATTTTTCTACCAGATGTTTTAAAAACAATAACTGGTGTTAAAAAAATAGTTCCTGTGAAAGAAACAAAAGAAATTCTATCTATGAAAGCTGTTCAAGCACACAGCCTTGCAATTAATATTGCAGAAAGTTTAATTTATTGTGATAAAAATAACATTAAAGATTTTGGGAGCTTCTTTCGTTACAATAAGCCTTTTTTAGGTAGTAGAGTAACTGATAGCGGAATCGAAAAGATAATGATCGAGGAACATGTCGATGGTACGTTTATTAAGTACATTAATAAACCTGAAGATCTAGAACGTCTTTTAAAAGCCAAGTGCTTAGCCCATTACTCGTACGTCAAGTCAGAGAAAAGTTTCATGCTTGTAGACATACATCGGGCAGGCTATACCCTTTTTGATCCTGAGATTGCTACCACCCAGGAAGCAAACCGACATAACTTCAATTTAAGAAATTTGTCAAAAGAAGCAATTAATATTTTTTTTGTCAGCTCACGAATACAATAGAATTTAATTCAATTTCAATTTAGAGCAACCACATTATTCAAGCTGTTCAACCTGATCCAAATACATCATTGTATTGTGACATTATACATATTATATTTCGTTGTATTTCAGATCTAGATAGCACTGTACATAACTCTCTCCTGTGGTTTCGTTGGTGAGGTTGGAGAAAGTCATTCCCATAGTCCATAACATTCGAAATTTGAATTTGCCTCATCTAATTTTGCTTCGTCTAATGGTTTACCTCAAATAAGAAATCCAGCTGAGTGTAAATAACCTTAGAGTCGCAAATCTTTGTGGGGACAATTTTTTTGCAGTCTGCGAATTTCGACCATTGAATGAATTGGCCCAGTATCTGCATAACCGAAAGAAGAAAAAAATTCCAGCAAAATTTGGTACAGATAGAATAAAGGGTCAAAATATCAGTCAGGGAAGGAAAGAGTATGTGCTTAAACAAAACAATTTAGTTTGTTACAATAAAAATTGACCCACCACACGTTCCATATTATACTTGTTGGGGAAGAATATGATTAGGAATTCCGTCAGCCATGAAGGTATCTTTTTGATATCTTATTCGATGAGTGTTCCTTATAAGATCTTTGAACTCGTCCAAATGCCTTTGAGCCAATGGAACATTTATGAATGCCAGTTTATCTCTAAAATTGAAAACGTCCTTACCTTATATATTTGTTAATAGTTCTGATTTTTAAATTTAGCCTCATACGTTCCTTTGTCAATTTTTATGACTAGACACAGAAAGTTCCCCTTCGATAACTTATTATATGAAGAATTGGCAACCATTCACGAAAGAATGGATTAAGACAAAAATGGCAATTTTCTGAACTCAAGTGATAACAGATTTGAAAGTTTTAATCAATAACTCAAATCGGTCATTTACATTGCTCCCTAGAATAATTTATCCGTGGTTTCTTTTCTGTTCTGAACACTACACCATTGTAGCCAAAGAGTTTCAGAAAGTGAACACACAAATATTACTAAAATAAAAGCATTCTTGACCTCAGTCGCCGTGAAATTTGTATGTGAAGAATTTAACAGCTTCAAGAAAACAACTATTCGAAGCTACCACTATACTACTACCACTATCTGCGGCTGTCCTTTTGCATCATCAATGAGACTGCCTTGCAGACACTTATTTCTTTCACGTTTTGAGGCTAACTGTCAGTTTTTGTTCGCTCTGTATCAAAATATTGACCATAAGCTATTGTTTATAAACCCAGCTACTACTTCGACATCAGACCTCCTTCAGAGCCGTCCCTGAATTCAAACTTACTCTCAGGTCTCTAATAACTCTCCAATGATAGGTATTTTAGCATGCTTTCTCTGCAACCAAAACAATTCTGCTTTGTTTACTGCTTTTTAAAAATACATTTCACTATGTTTTAATAGTTGGCAGAGTGTTTCTTGAAGGGGGGAGATCTTCCAGCCAATATTTCATCACGTGACATGAACGAGTGTCGCTGCGACCTCATAAAAATAGTAGGTAAGTATAATTTTAGATAATTCCATACTACCTAAATGCTTTAGGATTTTTCATGACCAGCCACTCAAAATATTTCTCATTATTTTTATTAAAAGCGCATCGCGCATATTATTATTGAAAGCGCATCGCCAAACAGAAAAGTTTTTAATCTACACCGTTTGTTTGTATTCGAACTCAAACACCATTAATGGTCCAGTATATTGGCCAGCCAACGCATTTAACTGGTATTAGAAGATTTATTTTATCTGCGACCCACCGCATCTTATCAAATCAACAAGAAACAACTTGTAGAATTCCCATGGAAACCGAAAAACACAAAACTTACAGGTAAGGGTTTATTGTTTTCTTTTAAGCATGATCATGATTGTAGGGATGGGTGAGATAATTAATTGGATTAACTTTCGGTAGATCCATTTTTGCGAAATTAAAACTTTTGAGATTGCTGCGTCCCGAAACTAAATCCACCTGAAACCAGTGAAAGGTCTCTATTTTTTTCTAAAATGAGTAAATGCACTGTAGGAATTATGCAGTTTTAAAGTACAATGGCCAATAAATTTGTTGGCATTATATGTCGTATGTCTACAATTGGGACTTGGGGCCTGCAAAACATGTGTTTGGACTTTGTATGGGCGATAAATTTCGCGATGAACATGTAAACCGAGATCTTAGAAGTCGTATCAACCAGTCAAGCACATCCCGCGATCGCATCATACTGCAATTGCGGGATATGAGTTTTTCTATTTTTATGTATACCGCGATTGCAGTATATAACATTTATGGGGTACCGCAATCGCGGGACGGTAAATTCGTTGCTTTTTTGCCGTTTTCATATTATCAATGGGGCTGATGGGATAAGATAGAACTTCCGACTTTTCACTGTGAATGTTTTCCTAATTTGTTAATTATAGTTGTTAATTATATGCTAACCTTGGAACGCCACAAAATTTCAAAATTGATGGTGGCAGAAAATACAAAAGTGCAATCATCGCTGACTTAAAGGATAAAAGTTTGTTGCCTAAAAGGGCTAATGTATTGTGTGAACAATGCTATAAAACATTTTCTCTCAAATACGGATATGATCTGACCAAACCTTTGACCAAATTAATCTCCAAAGAAAGCGACGCACCACCATCCAAAGATGTATTGACAGAATCCCTACATACGGTTATCGAGCATCTTAAAGCTAACTCTTTTAGTGAGTTGTATGTTGAAAGAGAAAACCTTTGGGAAAATATGTTTGAGTTATTGCGTTCTTGTCTTAGCTCATCCATATAAAACGATGGGAAGTCAATAGACGCCGACTACAAGAAACCAGAATTTTTAATTGAAATCGATATTTTAAACTACATAAAACAACGAAAAAAGCTCCTTTTAAAATTCTTGTGTGGTTTATCGAACAGTAAACTCAAATTTGAATCCAGAACTGTGGTGAATGCACAATAGAAATGGGATACAATTTATGGAACTCAAATTTGGTTCTTCCAAATTCGTTTTTGGCAAATTTAGTGCAGAGGTGCATATCTGGATCTAAGTCAGCTAGTGTGGTCAATGGTAAAACAAAGCCTGGATGTGGGTATACAACATATCGGAATTGGATCCAGCTTCAAGGAAAATATCGTATACCCTGTATGGAAGGAACGAAAAACATAGGCAAGTACATCATGAAAAATTATCGTGTTTCATAAAAAAATCCAACACGGGCTGACCACAGCACTTCAAATTTTGCCAATATCGGAATATAACATCCAACTTGATCCTATGTTAAATCTACAGCAATCCAAAGATCTGAAAGCTACTCATGAAAAAATGGGACTGTCGAGAATATCGCTTCTATTTTCTGCACCTCTATCTTAACTGAATTTGCACGCCATACGAAAGAAGACGAGCAAGCTGTGAACAAAAAACTTCAAGACCTACAAAACAGTTGTAGCAAAATATGTCCAAATTGTGATAAGATTTATCAGAATGGATTGAAACGTAAATGTGATTCGTGTGGTAGCAGTTTAATAAAGTATACTGAATCAATAAACAAAACAACCTTCAAACCTTTCTACGCCTCTACACGAATCAGTATTGGAGAGAGGCCCTCGGAAGAGCACCCAGTAGTTAAAATGTTTGAGCCGGTTTTGGTAAATACAAACAGCTATAAAAATGTCACAACAGTACTGAACGAAATGAAAACTTCAGCTAAAATTGAAATTGACAGGGAATGGGTTTTTCTAGGTTGTGATGGACACATGAAGGGACTTGGATTCTTACCCACTCTGAAATATTTTTTATTAATTTGATAACCAGCAAAATTTTATCATTCACGTCACAAAATCAAGACAAATATTATCGATTACGTCGGATACCACATACAACATTCAAAATACACACCACTTGAAAGGCAAGCTATGACTTTTGATTTCCTTTTTACTTATTTATCGTATTTAGGTTTGAGATTGAGTTACAAAATTACTCAATTCATATCCATTTCCTGCATGGTATTAAGTATGAATATAATTCTTGATTAAAGTGACTTCAGAACCATTGCTTTATATGATGGCATCAAAGTTTTTATTAAAGTGTCAATTCCAATGATAGAATGACAAAAGAAAGTGTCATTGTTTTTCTAGCTCTATAAGCTATCCGGGGTGCGAGGTGACGGGTATGCCCGAACCAAAGTTCGAAAATCCATCCTTAGAGAGACTGAATTTTGACATTTTTGGGACCCTTAGAGAGATTTTGCGCCAAATTTTGGTAGATTTTCTCCAAATCTTGGTTGATTTTTAGCATATTTTGGTCGGAATTTTCGGAAATCGCGACCCTTTGAGAGAGAAATTTTAGATTTTCGTGATTTTGGGACCCTTTCAGATACAAACTTATGAATTTGGCTCGCACATACCTGTCACCTGTTTTGCCCAAGTTCCTCCCCAACCCCGAAAAGCTATTTCTACGTAATTTGTAAGGCTAAAATGACTGTCAACTTATATCTTTTTATACAATGCGCATCACTTGCAGTATGATCAATCAATATTTTCGGGGAAATTTTTTTGACGATGATTATAATTTAAAATTTTTTTTTAATATTTTTACAATAAAGTGACAAGTTGTCAGCATTAATGACAATGAGATGAAGTACTAATTATTTTGACTTTTTTAGCCTGCACCTCATCAGATTCAGAATTTAAAGCCAATAATAGGTTAGGTACTGGCTTATTTGAAGTTCGCACTTTTGAGCTACATAAATTTAACTTTAAAGTTTTCGGTTGCCGTAACTTCGAAGCAACTCGAAACTTGCAACTACCCAACTCCCCAACTCACCAACTAGAAAATTACCTGGACTCTTTAGGATTTACGATCCGGGAAGGGTTTACTGAGATTAAGCTTCGCGAATTGAGATTTTGATATAAATTTCATGGATAAAACTTAGTTGCAAATGTACCATTTTTCTATGACAAAAACTCTTAAAACAGGTAAACATTTCACAAAGGAGTGGAAAAAAGGGCAAAAGTTGATATGGAATTGACACCTGCTGACGAAAATTCTGCTATCAATGATGATGATGTCATTGCTACATGATGACTCAAAATAGGAATCCCCTAAACTTTTTCAAATTGTTATATTTTGAGCTCAAATTTGCAAAAAATTAAGAGGCATGTGCCAATATTCTGCCACCTGCTGCTGTCAGGATCGTCTATATGCTAGTCGAGGTTTAGACTGGAAGTCTACCTCTGACTGAACTTTGCTTCATCCTGATGATTTTGAGACCAGTGAAGTCCCCCGGTATAACTAGTTTTGACATTTGAAAACCTCTTAAAATCAGTTACCCCCTTATTGTAGAAAAAAGTATATCAGGGTGCTCCCATCTTTTTGGAAATGAACTTTTTTGGTTATTTCTAGCATGTTCCTGGACCTCTGTGCCAAATTTTATCTTTGCACCATTTTTTCCAGGTTTCGATGGCTTTTTTCCTATTTCTACCTGATTACAGACCAAAGATATTAGACCCACTCACCCACAAATTAGTGGACTCTGATTTTAACGTCTCAATCTTTCATTTTAGGATGGCAACTGTGATCCGGAAAGGGCGTGGACATGTATTGGTCAACAACGGTTACACGTCTAAACATAACAAGTTGAGACCCAATGCGATATATTGGAAATGTACCAATACAACTTGTTAATCGCGTGTGACCACCAACGTCATTAATTTTCATAATTTAAATAATGTCGTTATCAACCTTATCAACGAAACTGCACACAATCACATCTCAGGGTAGCAAGTTATCGATCGTCAGAGATTCATCAACCTGATAAGAAATGCAATATTGACTGATCCAACATTGCCTATCAGAAGGGTATACGATCAATGCTTGGTACAACACGGAAACAAAATCGACATTGCACCAACGTTCCACGAAATCAGGTCGATTTTAGATAGAGAGAGAGACGATCCCAATTGCCTGGGATTCCCCTAGGCTGAGTTCGGTAGTGATAAAATATAAGGTTATTAGATTATTAGAATATTTAAGATAATTTAAATTGTTTGATACCTAGTTGATTTTTTCGATTTGTCTAGGCTAGAAAAACCTTTTTCTTTAAGCAAACCTACAAAGTCAGCCATTTTATGGAAATTGGGGTCAAATTTCTTAGATAGAAGCGGTAAAGTGAGCCTAATCTAAATCACTGAATGGACGCTTTTCTGACTCTCTTATATCTATACCTTCGTGACACGATACGCAGTCGTGCATACGTGATTAAGAGTACATGGAAAACAGGCTCAAAAATACTTAGGTCGAGAGCTTAATAAGGCTAAAAAAATGCTTGAAGGATGGTTATATCCTAACATAAATTCTTCGAGGATGCTTACAAAAGATAGTGAATCAGGCTAAATGTAGCTGTGTAACTTATACTTTTTTCGTAGGCTCGAGGTAATGTTTAGCATATGATTAATTTTTTCCCATATCTGAGCCTAGATATGCTTATAAGTGCAATGTTTATAAAAATTTAATAAACATGTAAATGTTCTATTGTGAGAGTTTTGTGCTGAAATCGGCTCTTTTGGAGGTGTATCAGGAAGCTGAAATAATCCAATAAAAGTCAAAAGTGAATATTTTCGGACGTGGAAATCGCCGTACAAGTATTTTTAGCGCCTGACACAACTTGTTATTCAAATTTTTTTAATGCTATATTTTTATATAGGGGAAACATGTACATATTACATTTGTTAAAAATACAACTCACAAGCACATATCGGAATATTTTTCCATTTTTCTTCAGCTGAAATCGACCAACGTTCCTCTTTTTGATTATTACTTCTTCAGCAGGTAGTACTATAGATCTTTGAAATGTCGGGAAAAAATTATCGATTTTGACTTTTTGGGCTTTTCATATTCATATACCCTTTCTGGACGTGCCCTGAAAATTTCAGATCAATATCATAAATATTTGGGTGTGCACCTAAGTGTCTAGCCTGGATATCCAGGTTGTAAACTATTTCACAGTCTAGTTTTTTATATTTTATGTTCTGGTTTACAGCCTGGTCTCCCTAGAGCGATTTGCATTCTCTTTAAGAGAATGCAGTCCGCTTGCTTGCGCTCACTTCGCTAAAACCGTAAGGGCCAATCTACACGGTGTTGAGCAATTCTAAAGCAAAAATAGGATAGTCCTCCAGTTTCTAGTGAAGATAGGGCTTTCTATTACATGAAAACGTGAAAAAGAAGAAAACAGAGGCAAGTTAATTTTCCAAGAAAACATGGTTGGTCATGATAATGCATGCAAACTTTTTTATGGACTGGTGTAATCTTTGGATGTTTTAAATAGTTTTAGATCTTGTAAGACTGCTTTTTATTAATTTCTGTTTTGCTGCCCTGGGTTGACTAGGAAACATGGGTTTGCACTTTCTTTCTCTAGGGAGACCAAGCTCTATAATTTTAGAACTTTGTATGTCTCGGGTAAGTTATGGCATGTCTGAAAATTACCATAATTTTTAGATCGCATTAGCCGACAGAAAGTGACCAAACAAATGACTGAACATGATGGGTACTATGATGTAGTTTCTAACCTGATGTGTAACCTAATTGTTTTTTCACTGATTTTCGCGAAAAACCGCAAAAACTCATTATTACGTCATAATCGATGACGTCATCAAAACTAAAAATTGAATTTCTCAAGAATGGTTATTCCAATTGTCTTCAAACTTTTACCAAAGATGTATCTCACCAAAGCCGATCTTTTAGGAAAAAATATTTTCGAAATTTTGATGACGTCAGCAGAAATTAGTAAAAAAACGAAAAGTTCTACTTTTTGCTGACGTAATCAGAATTTTGAAAAAAATATTTTTTTAAATGTTTGACTTTAGTGAGATGCATCTTTGGTGAAAATTTGAGCACAATTGAATGAACCATTCTCGAGAAATTCAATTTTCAGTTTTGATGACGTCATCGATTATGACGCAATAATCAGTTTTTGCGGTTTTTCGCGAAAATTAGCGAAAAAACAATTAGGTTACACATCAGGTTAGAAACTACATCATAGTACCCTTCATGTTCATCCATTTGTTTGGTCATTTTCTGTCGACTAATGCGATCTAAAAATTATGGTAATTTTGCTTTTTTGAGACATGCCATAACTTACCCGAGGTTGAGGTAAATTTTGTTTTTTCTAAAATTTTGAGCTTGGATATCCAGGCTACTAAGTGTCCTGTTAAATTTTCAGTTGATACTGGACGATTTAATGGAGCTCTCTTTTAAAGTTTAGTTTCATTTAACCTTTCTTTTTGGATACTTTAATGGGATTAATTTCGTGGATTTGGTTGTCATATCTGCGAAAATAAGTCCCAATGGGAATTTTAAAAGGTCTTATCCGCGAAATTCTTTTAAATAAAATTCCAAAAATGTCAAAAGATCACTTCTACCATGTTTACCGGCAGCAAAGAAGCGCTAATAATGCGTATTTCACAACCAGCATGCATAGTTTGGCAGTAAAATAGCAAAAATAGTACAACATAGTACAAGACAATAGAGTCATCCGCGAACTCTTAAAATTTCGCGGATGAGCTCAACAAAGAAATTTAATCCCCGCGAAAATTGATACCATTAGAGTGTCATTCTTCTTTTTCTATTTTTGTCGTAGGATTCCTCTCTGGGCGGTGTAGCGGATTTTTGCCTTCAAAACTTTAACACGCGAATTTTCAGTGGCTGAAGACCTACACAAAAGGCCGACATTTGAGAATCCAAATTTGATCTAGCAGGCGAATACTATAGGCATTTCAAAATCGAATTATTCAAACCCTGTTGGCTATCAATCAAACTTTGAAGTTGCTTTGTTTAGAGCCGCCCACTACATACTTACAAACCTACAAAAGCAGGAAATCGTTTGAAAAGGTTTGAAGTCACTTGTCAGATTTTGAATTTGAGAAGGACTCATTGAAAGATTTCAAAAGTCTTCAACGCTAACGACTTTTATGCTTGCGCGAGGCAAGCAATAAAACTTAGTCCTTGCATATTTTAGCGGGTAGAAAATGGCTAGATATTTCTCTTCTTAAGAGCAATTTTTGACACGAAAAATCGTGATCTAGTCTTCAAAACTTAACAAACCATAACCATTTTTTTATACTACAAAGTCAGGACTATCTAGCTGTGGGGGATTTATTTTTTCTGAAAATACTCTCAGCAAAACGTTGACGTCATCGGAGAATCTATTAGGAGCAAAATTATCAAAAATTTTCCCTGATCTAAGAGGTGCTCTACGAGATCTAGGTTCTAGGAAAATTGCCCCGTGACAATTACCCCCCCTCCAAAAAAAATTCACTTTGTTTTTCTATAGCCCATGTGAATTTTATAGTAAACACTTTTTTATAAGAAAATATTAATCGCTTATTTTTTAGTTATCCTTTTAACTATCTATACCTTTAACTTAATTGTTGCAATTTTTAATATAAAGCTTCAATATTCCTCAAATGATTCCTGAAAGTTTATATTTCCGTCAAATCAGCGAAAGTGTATGTCGTAAATTTCAGTAAATCTCACGACCTACCGAAATTCCAATCTTATATTCTTAAACGAGTGCAATGAGAAAATGTTATCAATCAATTTTTTTTCCAGAACGGCATACGTATTAGTTAAATGTTTTGAAAATAACAAAATTTTCGAGACCACCATTCCAAAGCATTGGATGGAAGGACATACAAATGTGGTGGCCAACACATATAGCCAGACAATTGGCCATCATTTATCTCTTTTAAAAAGGTTGCTATTTCGGACTAGTAAATAGGAATTAAAAACAAGTTTAAGCTGAAAAGAACACTTTCTTATTCCATTTCAAATCCTTATTTATCAGCCTTCAGCCCTTCTTCAAGTCCGTTGTTTTTAAGGTTATTTGGTTAAAAGCTCTTCGCCCTTCATCAATGGGCTTCTTTTAAAAAAGTTAGAATTTTTATAAATCCATTATGAGGCCCGTCAAAACGGGCCTCTTTTAAAAAAGTTAGAATTTTTATAAATCCATGAGGCCCGTCATAACGGACCTCCTATAAAATGATTAAAATGTAATTGAGTCTATGCGGCCCGTCAAAACGGGCCTCCTTTAAAAAAAGATAGAATTTTCATAAATCCATGAGGCCCGTCATAACAGACCTCCTACTTAATAGTTAGAGTGTAACACACTACATGAGGCCCGTTATAACGGTCCCTGTAAAGAACAGAAAGACTTTAACAAATTCAGAAAGCCACTTATTGAAATTTGTATTTCAAAAATCAAGGGTCTGAGGGCGAACGAATATTACAGCCTATACGTGAAGGGCCAAATAGCGGGCTCAATGGGCTCCAATAAGGATTTGATATGTTTTTGAATATTTTGTATGTATCTCTGCCGGAAAAAGAGGGCTCAAGGGCTCACAATTTACCTTGGAAAGGACGGTCTCCGATAAGGGCTAACGCCTAACCTAGACGGTTCAGAATCTAGACAGTAAACAATTTAAAATTGTATAAGTTTATGAAAGGGTGATCAAAACACTTTCCACCCCTGGTTGCTAAAATAATTTTGAGTCAAAGTCACAAAAATGAAGGGCCAATGGCTCATTTTCAATTTACCTTAAAATCGGCGGACTCATAAAAGGGCCCAAGGATGTAAAATAAGGATTCTGATTCAGACAACACCCTTTTAACATGATACAAAAGCCAACCATTCATGCTACTGCGCAGGTAAAAAAAAGACTCGATGTCTTTCAAAAGTGAGGTTTAAACTTAGGTTAAATAACATAAACAAAGTCTATATTCATCGAAGAGTGGATGGGCGCCCTCCACCAATGGGTGTGCAAATTATTCATTTGAATTGGATGTCAAAAAAAGAAGGGCCGAGGGCTTATGATCGATTTAGCTTGAAAATGACGGGTTGAAAGAAGGGCTTAAGGCTTACAGAAAGGGTTCAAACTCAAATAGTGAAATCAACTGAAAAAGTATAAGATTGAAGAGAGACTGCGGATGCCTCAATTTAAAGATTCGCTAAAAATTAAGTCATAAAAACAGCCTCGTTCTGACGAGCAAAAAGTACTGAAATGCTAGCACTGTTGGTTTTGTAATTTTTTACGTTTGAGCACTGAAGAGAGAACATCAAAATGCGAAAGCGAGTAGGAGATGTTGTTTATTTGGAGTCTGGCGATTCAAGTGGCATCGAAACGGAGTATGAAATTCTCACTCATGAAGAAAACGGTTCATTGATGTTCAAGCGCCGAAAACTCTACAAAGTTCGCTACCGAAGAAAAATGCCAACATGGCTAGAAAATATCGATTCAGAAGACCAAAAAGCTGAAAAAACAGGCAAAACAGTTAACTCAAAAGTGCAAGTCAGTAACAAACTAGCATCGGATCAAAACAAAAAATAATTTTTGTACAAAATATTTAGTTGTTCAAAAGTTGTTAAAAATATGGTTCATACGATTCAATTTCCTAGTTACTCATGTTTGTTGATTTCCCTGAATCCATGTAATCTATGTAATAATTTAAAACTTGATACTTAAATTTCGATGAAAAACTAAAACTAATTTCGAACTAAAAACAAGGGATGGAGCACCTTCCACCCAGGTAGAACGAAGGAAGCAAGGGCTTACAATTGATTGTGCTTCAAAACGACGGTCCTCGACGAGGGCTAAAGGGTTTGAAACACGGTAAAAAACAGCTTGCTCCAATCCTCATAAATAAATGCCGATTTTTAAAATAGGTGGATCGCCTTCCACCCACCCCCTAGAGGGTGCTCAAAATTCAGAAATGCCAATTGAAAAACCAAGGGAGCAAGGGCTTCCAAATAATTATGCTTTAAAACAACGGTCCTCAACGAGGGCTAAAGGGTTTGGAAACGGTAACAAAACAGCTTGCTCAAATCCTCATAAATAAATGGCGATTTAAAAAATAGGTGGATCGCCTTCCATCCAGGCCTCCCACCCTAAATGGGTGCTCAAAATTCAGAAATGACCATTGAAAAACCAGGGGAGCAAGGGCTTCTAAATGATTATGCTTTAAAACAACGGTCCTCAACGAGGGCTAAAGGATTAGAAAAACGGTTAAACAAATAAGCGTGATAAAATTCTTAGAGATGAACACTGAGTCTAAGAAGAAGTGAAAACCTTCCACCCAGGCACTCCTACCCTAGAGGGCGCTTAAAAATGAGAAATGACCATGGATTAACGAATGGAACAAGGGCTCACAATCGATTATGCTTTAAAACAACGGACCTCAACGAGGGCTAAAGGGTTTGGAAAACGGTAAGAAAACAGCTTGATCAAATCCTCAAAAAAAATGCTGAATTTTAAAAAGGGGGATCGCCTTCCGCTCAGGCACTCCCACGCTGGAGGGCGCTCAAATTATGAAAAATGACCATTGAAAAACGAAGGGAGCAAGGGCTTACAATCGATTATGCTTTAAAACTTCGGTCCTCAACGAGGGCTAAAGGGTTTGAAAAACGGTAAAAACAGCTTCATAAAATTCTTAGAAATAAATGCCAAGTCTAAGAAGAAGTGAACACCTTCCACCCAGGCCTCCCATCCTAGAGGGCGCTCTAAATTGAGAAATGCCCATTTAATAAAACGAAGGGAGTAAGGGCTTCCAAATGATTATGCTTTAAAACGACGGTCCTCTACGAGGGCTGAAGAATTTGGAGACAGGAAGGAATTGAAATCCTTAGAAATTAGTTAATTGGGTGGATCTTCCAGGTTGGTCAATATTGAATCGAGATCTGAAAACTCAAACGAAAAGGCTTCACAATAACAATTAGTTGATGATGAACTACTTTAAATTCTTTAGAATTTCAAAATGATCAAGGTGAAGAATGTATTATAGTGTCATTCTATTTTGATCTTTCATATTCTTCAGATAACAAGATAGCATGGTTTCATACCTGACAATAAGGATTGCTCATGTTTTTCAAAAGGTGTGCAAAGTTTTTGTAAACGACTGCCCCAATTTCAACATTATTCTGCAGCATATGTAAAAACTCTTCTGCGTTGCATAAATAAACGAATGCGTATGTTGCTAAAAAACAAAAACAAATGTTATAGTCGGTAGTCACTCTCTTTTTTGGTAGTTTGGCACAAAGTTCTTCATTTTTAAAACGACTGAATTGGTTTCCACATTAAAATCAAATTTTGTCGTATGTGATAAAGCTTTGGATAAGTAGTGTATTAGAACATTTAGTCTGTTTATTCAGATTTTTACCTTCGTCTGGCTTATGGTAAACATTGCCATTGTTGAGTCGAAAGTTGTACTTTTCCATGAAGCGGCAAACTTCATCTACAGCTGGATTAGCGGCCTCTTTAGCTTCTGGTTGGTTACCATCTGGTATCCGATCAAACGAATTTTCAAATTTTACATTCATCCGTCCTTGCAATTTTAAATTAGACACAGCGTTTGTCATACTGCCATTCAGTGTGTGGTTTGCAAAGATTCTGCACGGAAACATGTCCTCATCTTTCTTCCCATTGCTATTCTTTTCGGTAATGTTCTTAGCATAGGTGCTATTAGGATCCTAAAAAGTACGGAGTAATGACACACTTTACTCATAAAAGTTTCATCTCAGGGGAACTGATCATTTTGAGTTAATCGTTTAAGGTTACAGATAGGTCAATTTGATTATTTTTAAAAAGTATCATTAATTGTTTACCATCCTTTCTTTGATGAAATTGGACTGGAGTGTTTAAAGTGCAATTCAATGGCTTTCTAAATATGTAATTACTTTTTCGACATATTTTTCTAATTTGGAATTATGACGCGATTTCAAAAGACGAACTTTGAACTTTGACGAGTTACTCTTCAAAATCTACTGAATATTTTTCAATGAAACCTTTTGTATTCGAAAGCCCTTGTTCTCCCCTACAAAACCGTGCTCTGCTTTATCATTCACACGATCCATTCAAAAGATATTTAACTTTTCATGTTATGCGGTTAAACAGGTTTTTCGCGTTTGAAGCGAGTTTTCTCCACAACCAAACCTCGAATCAACAATCGGAGGCACGATTTTGCTATTCAACCTTTTCTGAATAGAATGACGTAAGTTTCAGAAATATCGACCAACCAGATCTTGTAGAGTAACCTTTCAAAGTTGGCATGTACACTGGATTTTTGAAGAAATTGTGATTCTGAGATATTTCAAAATTTAAAATCTTTTTATCTTTACCGAAAGATCCCCCCTCTTTTATTGAAAAGTAAAAAGACCATTATTCCATTGTAAGACTTTATAATAGGGATATCGAAAGAAGCGTCGCTTTAAACTTCCCTTTACAGTTTTCTTTTACAATTCGAATAAAAGGCTCAATCAATAGGGATTATACATCGATAATGTTTTTAGCATTTTTTGCAATTTTGATACACTTTTAGGTTTAGGGAGATGCATCATTCGATGGTCCGTAAAATTTTGAATCTTTTACAGCAAAAAAAAAATTTTTGATGTAAAAAAAAGATTTTCTTCAAAAAAGCCCTATCTGTAACCTTAAAAGCAAGGCAAATGATGTTCGTATTGTAATTAGTAAAAAGGCCTGTTTAGAAATATTTCAAAGAAGCAACTGTAAATGTTAAACGACTACCGAAAGACAAAGGGTTTTTTAAGGCTAAAACAAAAGGAATACCTTTACAACAATGCTCATTTCTTTGAGAAGATCGTCTTTATTTTTCTGAGCAAATCTTTTGGATCCAATGGTTCTGACATCAGGGTCAAACACGTTGTCATGGAACAGAGAAAATATAGTTTCCTCATCGGTTTGCTTCGTAAAACATATGAAATATACGATGCAGGGCCTAGAAGTGTCGTCGCCATGACTGTTCGATGTTGTGCCACCAATACAAGAAATGAAGAATTTGATATTGCTATTTGATTGAATCTTCTTATCTAGCAAATCTCGTTTCTCAGTCAAATTGGCGTCCTCGTGGTTGTCGTCGTAGGGAAAGGCGCGGCAAGAGATGCATAAATCTCGTTCAGAAATCTGAAAATCACAAAACCGCAAGAAATTATTTTTTTGAACTATTTACTAATGGCAAGGTGTGTGCAGTGATTGCCTATTTTATAATAGAAATAAACAAGTCATTGATTGAATAATCTATTATCAAATCGTACTTAAAGTGCCTATATTGTAGGAATATACTGAAAATATTATAAATAAAATAAAAAGCAAGAAAATATCAACTTACAAGTGGTAAGCCTCAGCGTGTTTGATATTCTTTTTTAGTTCAACTGCTTGGCTGGCTTGACCATCTTGATGTTAAATTTGGTATTTTGACACGCACACTCTCCCTATCTTTCTCTCTTGAGTGGGTTATGATGTGTGATTCTTGCGTTCAAAATTGAGTCACAATGATTAGATGATTCAACCTACTCTAGCGGTGACTGTTGGTTCTGATGCTGGTCTGAGAACGAAGGAGATTGATTTGGTGAAAGGTTGTCTTGGACATTACGGGTAGGGAAATCTACTGGCAGGCGACAGGATTCATTGTGCGAGTCATTTTGGTAACGAGAAGCACCCAGGGGATAGCCCAAAGAAGCATTTGACAAATGGTTTGGGTTAATAGGTGTATCAAGGTAGGGAGAGGCATCTGGTGAGCGATATGGAGAATTGATGGATGCGTCACGGTAGGTGACATCTGGTGAGCGATTTGGAGAATCGATTGGTGTATCACGGTAGGGGGAGACATCCGGTGAGCAATGTGGAGAATCGATTGGTGTATCACGGTAGGGGGAGACATCCGGTGAGCAATGTGGAGAATCGATTGGTGTATCACGGTAGGGGGAGACATCTGGTGAGCAATGTGGAGAATCGATTGGTGTATCACGGTAGGGGGGGACATCCGGTGAGCAATGTGGAGAATCGATTGGTGTATCACGGTAGGGGGAGACATCCGGTGAGCGATGTGGAGAATCGATTGGTGTATCACAGTAGGGGGAGACATGATAAAAAAAAAAAAATGATATAACATAAGATAAGTAAACAGGCCTACAACATGTGGACCAAGCCCTGATTATCTGATTGAATAATAAACAAGCTGAATTGAAAGCAAATATAGGCATTAATGAGTACAACTCAATAAATTGAAGAAAACCCTTTTCCAGCACGATTATCGGCTGTTCTGGCAATTGTTAGAAAATATTGAAAATCTTGAGAAAAGTTGGTAACAAACGAACGGAAGAACGAACGTGGGTTAATTTATAGGACCTCTAGGTAGGTCCAAAAATCAACTTGGAAACAAGAGTGTTTCCATGAGATAATTGTGAATGTTATCTTTAAATACCTTTTATTTGGAGATGGACAGGAAGAAAATGAGACTGGGGAGTCTGGATAGTCCTATAAAAAAGAAACCAAACCAAATGATATTTTCAAAAAATCAGAGAAAAAAATTGTTTAGGTTGGATTGAACCCACCAATCTTTAGCACCCTACCCGAATGTTCTACCTTTACATCCCAGTTCAAAGTGCATTGGTTTCAATTACAATTCAGGAAATTTGGAAAAGTGGGGCTTTAAACTTTTTTTATTTTCGTTAAGGGGGGTTTGCCACTTAAGGAGAGAGGGTCTTCCTAAGCAAAGGGTGTCCATCCTCTACTAGAAACTAATTGAACAAGAAATTATAATTTTGCTATTTCTGTAGACAACATCGGTACTTAGTACTAGGGGTGATTCGCATAGTTTGCACACACCCTTTATTAAAGTTCAAAATGTTTAAAAAATCTAAGAAAGGGTGGGGGGTCAGAGAATTTTTTTGTAGACAGGGGGAAGTTTTCAGGGTAGGGGGTGGGGTTTGCCCTAGACTAGGGGTAGTGAACCCTTCTGAACTACACGCTTTTTTTTAAAGAATACACTTAATAAGAATGTCCATGATAAAATGGCCAAAAAATTAAGAATATGTTAAGAATATCACCATCATGGAATTTTGCTACTTAACCTAAGAATGCTATTTTAGAGCATTTCTGATTTACAAATTGTCAATTACCCCCAAGTAAGTCCCACTCTGTTAACAAAAATGCCTTCTTATGCTCGAGACGTATGTACTAAATGTTAAATCTAGTCCGAATTAGGATCCTGACCTAAGAATGTTGTAAAAATATTTTAGGATGATTTCCCCAAAAAATTTAAGAATATCCATGATGAAATGGTTTTACACCATTCTTATAAATGTATGTTCGGAAAGCTGACATCATCAAGTCTTGTTCAGAAACCAGGAGGAATATACAGGAATATACTATTTCAATATCTATTTTGAATTGTGCCTGAATTGTCATCTTACCTGGGAAGCATCAAAGAAAGATAAATCATTGTCATCACCGTTATCTTGTATATGTATTGAAATCATATCGTCTGAGATCTCATTATCATCTGAGGAACCTAGAATAACATAAACATATCTTACTTAAAGTTTGTCAGGATTATAGTGTCCTCAGGACCTGGGGGTAATAAAAGTTTTCTCAATTTTTGACGATTTTAAGACCCTTGGAGAGAAAATTTGCTGCTACTAAATCATGAAAATTACCATTAAATTACCATTAACAATCTTGTCTACTTTTTAACATTTTGTCAGTCATTTTCAACTATTTTCAATGAAAGTAAGCGTGTAAATTTCAATTCTAGTTATCTAATTTTTTTTTTTGTATTTTAGTTTTTAATCCTTTGTGATTGCATATACATGTCATGTAAGGCTAATCCATAGTTTCTTAGGTAAGAAGACCCCCGTTAAGTGGGGCCGCCATTTTCGAAAAAAAATGTTGCCCACCATGGTTGGGCGACGAAGACAATTTTTCACTTTTTACACCCTCAAATCACCTTAAACGATTATCTAATTGGGGAGAATAATAGTTTTCGTGGTTTAATTTGGCCTCAAACCAGCTTAAAAATGTATGACATGGTCTACCAAAAAATGGGGGGCCATGAACCCCTGCCCCCCCCCACCCCCGTTGGTGGGGCCCATGTACGAGAATAGAAAAAAATTTGAGATTTCATAGTTTCCTCCTGGGCCAGGATAATTTTAGACTGCTCGGTTGTCATATCCCCCCCTGAAAATGAAAAAATCCTTTTCCTAACCTTTTGCACTTTCCCTCCCAAGACATGTTGAAATTTTTCTCTCCCCCTTTTCACGAGCTAGATCCGAGCAACTAATTTTTAAACACCTTTGACATTTGCATTACACACCAAAATGTACTTCTTAGTTCAAATGTTATATAAAAGATAGAAACAAATGATAAAATAAAGAAAGAAATATCAGCCATATTATAAAAGTGAAACATCAAACATTTGTTAAAAAGTTGGAAAGTTCTCTTCCAGAAAAGTTTTGTTACACCTGGATTTCTTTTATTTGCCCCCCCCCCTTATTGGAAAATCATTGAAAAAACTTCCCCAATAGCAGAAAAGGGGTGAAGTTGAAAAACAAATGAAGTTTGGAATACAACCCAATTTTTTTCCAAACAATCCGTTTTTTATATACTCTTGGGTACCTAATAAGCCTCCCCCGGCTTGCTAATTTTGGTAAAGATTTTTCAAAGTACCCAGGATATTTTTATTCTAACCCCTCAAAAGGGGGACAAAAGGTCTAGATTTTTCAAAATTTCCCCAAAAGTGCCAGAAACAGCCTTTTGGACACTTGAGAAATTCCCAAAGTAGACCACAAGTGGTTATTTGGCAGAAGACATCATCCCCCAGGCAGAAATTCATCCGAGGATTATGATTGAAGCATAGGAAATTCATTTAAAATTTCACACCCCTTAGAAAATCAGTATAAATGAAACAATTGTACTAGAGTCATAATTAGGTTAGATGATTTTTGTTGAGCTTGTTGACTTCTATTTACAAAGGAAAAAGTTACTTATCTTAAGACCCTCCCCATAGTGGGCAGAGGGGTAGCAAGCCCCCCTTAAAAATGGCACCCCCTCTTATAGCTCAACCCCCTCTTCAAAATGGAAATTTCTCAACCCTCTCTTTTTATTCAACCCCCCTCTTGTTCCCAGGTTTAAGTTCAACCCCCCTCTTTTTTTCGACCTTTTACGCGCAAACTCTTACAATCTCTAACTATAAAGGTTGAAAAAGCAACATACTCCATCAAGAGTTGTGGAAACAGAGTTTTTGCTTCATTCAAATGAATGGAAATATATTAATTGTTGAGAAATTTAAAAATGAATGGAAAACACTCTTTTGCAAATTGCCAAATCTTCTAAGCCCCCCCCCCCTTAAAAAATTTACCCCCTCTATTTGTCCAAGCCACCCCTTTTATTTGAAATTTTCACAAGCCCCCCTTCTTTTAAATTCAGTAAAATTCTCAACCCCCCCCCCTTAGGAAAGTCATACTTTTAACACCCCCTTGCTTAGAAACTATGTGATTTGCGCAAAATTTCAGTCTAATCAGCTGCCCCGGGTAGGCACTCAGGCAAAATTAGGTACGGAGATGTGCCTATATATCTGACAGGATCCACTTTTCAAACCCCAGTGGTAGGGCCTGTTTGCTGTCCATGTTAGTGCCCCCCCCTTGAATCTGACAATATTGTGAAGTCATAAGCCTGCTGCTCCCCCAGGGAGGGGGGTTACTACCCTCGCCATCTGACAGAGGTGCTCCGCTGAACTTAGAATAATGGACCCTACTCGGGACTGCAGTTTTTATAAAAAATTTGCTATAACCTGCAAAAAAGTGAGCCTGCGTGGGACTGAAATATTTTTTATACTTTTTCCCAAAAATTTACAAAAAGACCAGGTGCATTTCCAAAAAAAATTGGCCCCCTGTTGACGACAGGGTTATTTGTTGGATTTTTTTTTCACTTGGTTTGGAAATACTGGGAAATTTTGTTTCAGAAGTAAAATGCTACGGGAAACCCATGTTGTCCACTGGGTAACGAACTTTAACTGGAACCGCCCATTTTGCCCTAGTACTCCCTGGCCTGCTCCAAAGTTTTGAGGGAACAGACAGATACACACACAGACATTCTTCAGATTCTGGCACAACTGAAAAGCTAAGAAAAGGTACATCCATACCCTTTTGCCCAAGTAATACAACCACTACAAATGTTCACCTATAAAATATGTGGTGTAGAAAGTAAATATTCAAATGCCTGACACACTTACTTTCATGAAAAGTTTGCTTTGTTCCTTCTCGACAGAACCTTTTCCTGAACTCTGCCATAATCCGTGTTCCTTGTTTCGTAGAAGAGAATGAAAATTTTATGCATGAGGCAGACTGTTCTTCACCTCGTGCGCTAGATCAAATTCATTGGTTTAAATTGACGTAATCGTTCAAATAACCAATCAAATGCTGCGCACTAGCCTCCGTTTATGTGTAGGAAAATAACATACAGGCTCGATGATAGAATCCGAAACGGAAAAGTCGGGGATAATTATGTTTGGTCTGTCTGGTCTACAAGATCTCAAGAGATAAAGATTTTTTCATGCCGAGAAAACGTTAGAAGATTTTACCGCAGCAAGCTCGTCGAAAAAGTATGAAGTTCAATTTTTTTCATTTTTGAAAGTGTTTTAGAGGCTGAACCACAGAGATTTTAAAAAGAAGACACCTTCACATCTTATGAAATAATTTTTCCCATTTTCCGATGTCCAGAGGCACAAAAATTAGGGTACTCCATTAGGTACACCATTGGAGTACTCCATGGATGGGCTCCATGTCTTACAACGACCCCATATTTCAAATCCAGATCTGGGCCACTACACTTCCGTCTCAAAAAAAAACGTTTTATAGACGTTTAAAAAACGTTGATCCAAATCACGTTTAAATCAAGTTTAGAAAAAACGCTTATTAAACGTTGTTAGCAAAACCTTTGAGAAACGTTTAGATAATAACGTTTTAAACAAGTTTTATAAAGTTATGAAATAACGCGTTTTCTCTACAACGTTGAAAAAGCGTTTTTTTTAAACGCTTTTTGGCAACGCCTTTCTTCACAACGTAATTTAAACCTTAAAAAAAACGTTTTGAACGTTGTGTGCCGGCAGGGTGTATTACATAGGTTTTCGGATTATCAAAATAAAAGCCTCTAAATAGAGAAAGGTTCACTTGCAAAACATTAGTGAGGTAAAACTGCGGAAATAAATTTTAGTCTAAGGCTTAACTGCCGCACACATAAAATTGATAAAGTTGATACAAGAAATCGCATCCGAAGGGGACTGTGTATCACTAAAAGGAATAAGAAAGCCTGTTTTACAATTTTTCATATTTTTCAATTTCTCGGAACTATGTCACTTGACATACTTGACCCACCCTAAATACGCCTCTGTTGATTGCCACCAGAATAGTTGCAATTTGACCCTGGAATGGCTAACTATGAACAGAACAAAAACGAATACTGAAACTGAAACAAGAACGACAGGCAACAAAGAATGATTTCAAGAAGATTAAAATATATATGTTGAAGATCAGATATCTGACCTCAAGGAGAGAAAGTGTTGAAAATACTAAATAAAATAAAGATGAAACCTAAAAAGGGACTAATATTTTTATAATTATACGTTTTTTCCATTTTTCAGAGCCAAGATAATAGTTTGATTCTCAATGCTGAAAATGAAACCTTTGATAACAATAACAGTAATGATAAAGAACAGTCTGTGGATATTACGCCCAGTGGGTCAATAAGCGTGGAAGGAGCGGAGGACGTGGACGCAGCAGTCTCGGTACTGGAAGTGGACGTGGTTGGGGAGGTGGACACAGTCAAGGACGTGGACGTAATAAGAGCATTGCAGATGATGGAATTGACAAAAAAGCAGAACAAGGAAGCGCACATTGTGGACGTGGACGGGGACGAGGTCAGCGTAAACCTGCTGGAGACAGTTCTAAAAAGAAAAGGGACGGGAATCCAGATTGAAAACTGTTTCGGGTAATTTTATAAACACTAACGCGGACGTAGAATTTATTGAACATACCGGTCCCAGTTGCCAAGCCAAAGTCCAAGGAACTCCTCTCCAATTTCTTCAGCTATTTTTTACTGATGCCATATTTGGACAGCGCTGAGCAAACTAACTTATACTTTGAGTATCTGAAGGAGCATTCGACCAAAAAATTGGATTTCGTAAAAACTAATGTCGCAGAAATAAAAGCTTATTTGGGTATCATTATTGCTATGGGAATGGGGAAATTACCAAGCTGCAGTGACTATTGGAAAAAAGGAGTCACTAATATGCCATGATTTTCTTCAATTATGACTCGGGACAGATTCCAAAAGCTCTCTACCTACTTTCATCTTGTCGACAACAAAACTGCTGTCAATAAGGACGATCCGAAATACTCGAAACTGTTCAAACTTGGTGGCTTGGAAAATAAAATTTCCAAAGCCTTTTTTGAACACTATCATCCTGGGCAAGACTTGAGCATAGATGAGCAAATGATAGGCATGAAAGGGAGGGTGAGTTTCATTCGATATATGCCTAAAAAAACAAAGAAGTTTGGTATCAAGATATGGGCTTGCTGCGACGCCGAATCGTGTTATTGTGTAAAGTTTCAGATTTACACAGGGGCTTCTGAGAGCGGTGCAGAGCAAGGTTTAGCCAGTTGAGTGGTATTTGATCTAATGGAGCCTTACCTTGACAAGGCTTATCATCTGTATGTAGATAATTTCTACACATCTCTCAAATTGCTTCAAGACCTCGAGAAACGGAAAACTTACGCTTGCGGACCTGTTCGAATAAATAGAGGAGAAATCCCGCAGTCATTCAAGGAAGCAAAGCTCGAAGTCGGTGATTCAACTTTCATCAGGATAAATAACATCCTTGCTGTATATTGGAAGGACAAAAGAGACGTTTTAGTCATGTCTTCAATTCACGGTAACGGAGAAGACATAATCCAAAGATACAAGGGCGAGATCAGCAAGCCGTCAATGATCAGAGCTTACAATATGAAAATGGGTGGTGTTGACAAGTGCGATCAACGTCTATCCTACTACAGTCTGAATCGAAAATCCTACAAATGGTGGAAGAAAGTTTTCTTCAGATTATTTGAGATGGCTATTGTTAACAGCCTTGTCCTTTTCACTCACAAGCATCCAGAGTTTACTAAGAAAAAGGTTGTCTCACAAAAAGTACCGAGAAATGCTCATTCATGAGCTCGTTCAACGGCTCCTCGATGAAAGAGCCGCAACTTTTGTCGAAGTAAAGGGTCATCCAGCTCAACCTAAACCTATTCCAAAACACAAAGTTGATGCAAACATTAGACTAACAGGGAAACAAACATTTTAGGAAAACAAGACTTCCAAGATCAAAATGCTGTGTCTGCGCTTACAAAATAAATCCTAAGACTGGGAAGCGCGTCAATAAAAAAACAGTTGGCTATTGTTATAAATGTGAGAAATATGTGTGTGAACATTGTTTTGAAATTTCCACACCAAAAGTAACATTTAAATAGCTCATCTTTGGCCACTTATTCACTTGTATGGATTATAGTATCATTATTGCTTCATTAGTTCACATTTAGAAATTTTTAGTATGGCCGTTCGTAAAAAATTGTTTGGTTCCCGTCACCCGACCTACCGTGATTTCTACTGAAAAATTAGAGCCAGAGAGTCGAAAACCATTTTTGCGGAACGTGCGTTTGAGCGCGCGCAGCGCGCTCAAACGCGCGTTCCGCATCCTTTGGCAAGATCTGCGTACGCGGGACGTAAATTTGTATATGTTCGAAAAAAGTGTTTCCAAAACTGCTACCTCCGACGATAAATGTCGACTTTGCTCTGTATTGAAGAATGGCATCTGTATAGCCACCGTAAAGAAGCATTTACCTTGTAAATTTTATTGAAAATTAATCTTAATAGAACTTTGGTTCTGTATTTGTCATTTTTTTCAAAAATCATACATATTTAAAAAAAAAGTAAAAGTGTATGTAAAATTATATCGAGTTTGACTATCCAATCAAGTGCGAGATGTCTGCTACTTTCACTTTTGCACACTTGCGAAAACATAAAAACAAAGATGGCGAATTTTGTCAAGGCAGAATCCTGCTGATTTTTTAAGCTACTGGATGCATCCTTTGCTTATAAAATGACGTTGCTGCTGTTCACATTTAATGGAAATTTTACTTGAGTATCATTCTAGGTTTTTTACCACTTCCTCTGGGAGAGGTGAGATCTGTCCTACCCTCCACTTGCTGATGTGGTGCCTGTCAACTGCTGAATCTTGATAATGGTCACAAATCGTCTGATGGTTGTTTACCTTGTGGCATTCAAACTTCATGGTACATTTTTGTGATAATTTGATTGGAGTAACCTTTCCTATTACATCAATTGATCTCAGCGAAAAACTATTTTTATGACTTGATCAAACCAAACCAAACAGCAGCAGTCAAGTCAGATTTAAAACAACGTTTGGATTTCAAAATATTTAAACGTTTTATAGACTTTATAATTTTATTGGAAATGTCATCGTTAAATTTCACATTCAGCGGGCATTGTTGCCAAACAATGATTTTTTGTCACGTTGCCGTTGTTTAACAATTTGAGTAACGCTTGAATATTTGGGTGGTTGTGGTCAGTAATATTCGTTGAGGCGAGGAAGTACGATGTGAAGAACAGACACAATATTTTCAGGAGTTTTCAATCATTCTACATAAAATTATAAGGACTTTGTTGTGGTTTGAGATCAAGCACATTACACGACGATTCCCATCCAGATTCGATAAAATACAATTTGATACCTTGAAAACAGCTCTGGCCGAAACATGTTGGAAATTTGTAGCATAATGGTATTTTTTTCTCGATCCTCTTCTAATATATACAATTTCGATATACAATAATGTACGTTTAATGCAACACAAGAAAGGGGTAAATTGTGAATGTTTGAATGCAATGATTGCTGCCTTACTACAATCTAATAATGTTTCAAGAGGTTTATATACAAGAGTCAAGAGATGGGTAAAAGTTATTGCAAGATTTTTTTTTCGATTGCATGAATTGGATGAATGTATGAAAACTAGAAAATGTACTGAATTAAAGTATAAACTATTGATACCGTCAACTGCTCTAACTTGGGACGATTGGTCGAAACATGGGACTGGTTTTGATATCTGGTCTGTATTTTCACTTACTGTTAAATCTCATCGTGTATTTTTTAATACGCTGTTCATTAAGTCAAATCAAAACAAATCAAATGACTTTGGAGGTTCAGTGAAATGGTGGCCGAATTGCCGTCCCATGTTTTGTCAGACAGATAGTCCCAAGTTAGAGGAGTTGACGGTATTTTTGTGAAAATGGAATTTTACTGTTAGTTAGGACATCCTACTTATCAAAAGCTCTATTTTCTTGATCACGATTTCACCTTGAATATTCAAAAACTACAACAGCAAAACAATCAAAAGAAAGACTACATGATGCTTTTTTTAAGACACATCAAATTATTTTTAGTTCAAAAGCCTTGTATAGAATACTCTCAATATGAGCTATGATGCTAATTTTTAGAGTTTTATTTTTTATTTTTGATACCTATTATTTTTTGTTATTTTACTGTACCCTGTGGAAAGTTGTATTGAGCAGATATTTTTGTAATTTTGATCAGCAAGATTTTTTAAAGCTGTTATAAAAGTATCACAAAATTGAGTACAAATGACTTTTCAAATACCCCAGGTGCTTTTGGAACACCTCTGTCTTCATACATTTCTAATTTTTCAAATATTCTCACTGGCAATAAATTCAACGTGTAATTGTAATGTCCTATTAGTTTTTCTATTTTTTTGTAATTCTGCATTAATAATGGAGTAGTACATTTTGAGATTTCTTCGCTTTGCGAAAACAGAACGCTCGTTCCGCAACCCCTTTTATGTTGATTCCTGACAGCTGAAACTCCAACATCACCCTCTATGTTTTCTTTTTTGAGAGAAAGAGCAAACGCTCACGGCGGTCAAAAACTGCCCAATCTTGCCCGTTTAGCTTCGCTGCGTGACGTCACTTGAATCAAAATGGCGGCAATACGGGAAGTTTTTTGAGAGTTTGCTGTTCAAATTTCAATGTTTTCTTTTCAAATTTCAGACATTAATCTTCTTTATACATATAATAAATGATATCATTGACTCACTATTATAATGCTGATTGAATTTATATAGTTTTTGCATGTAAATTTTTCATGAAATCAAAGAATTAAGTGCTATTCTCAAACAACCATCTACTTTGGTTAAGGAATTTTAGGTTTAAACTTAAAGAGATTACTCAAAACCCCAAACCTTTTGATTTTATTGGATAGATTGGACATAAACAAATGGTTTTGCCTTATTACTTTTTTAAATAAGATCTTGTAGCTGAAGAAAATGGCGACCAAGTCACACTTTTAACTGATTTTGATATTAAAGTGAAGTTATTTCGTCTTTCCGATCGGTTTCCAAAAAAAATAAAAAGGCTGAAATGCTCTCCGTTTATTCAAGATTCTTCATGCTAAATTTCATTGCTTTTGGTTTGGTTTTGAAGTTGTTTAAACCCAAATTGTACAGGCCTGTATTGCTTAGAAATTGACTGTTTTCAGAGTTCGATTTGCTTCCTCAGAAACAGCCAATAAGATCGCCGAAATTTGTAAACAAAGATGGCGGCCATCTCTTTAGCAAAGTTTTCCCAAAGTTGCTTTATGACATATTTTTCTGCTGTTAAACATAATCCTTTTGACTTTACTTTTTTTAACAGTAGACACGGAGATGAAAAATGATAAGAAAGAAGTTTTGATTTTCATATTCATAGAATGATATTGTAAATAATAATGGATGGCAAGCAGCGGTGTAATAAGAATCATCTTCAATGCAGCAAACCCATGGGACACCCTGGACGCTGCAACAAAGAACATAAACTTGAGTTTTGGAAAAAGTCTGTACTTCAAAGGACTCTTCAGAAGGACTGCTCTGAGCTGTTGAGAGAAAAAGATGAACTTCAGTCATCAAACTTTGACATAGGTATGTTGTATATGTTTTATCCGCTTTTTTTTATTGAACCGAACAAAAATGAACATGAATAACCAGACGATCTCACTCAATCGAACGGAATCGACGGTCCTATCAGTCGACTAAATCGAACGCAATCAAACCGATTGAAATTAGATTGTCGAATGCAACAGAATCTCAATCGAATATGCAGATGGAACAGAATGTACGCTAAAAAAGTTACCATAATACTAGCGTTTTATATTGTTAACGTAGTACGT
Organism: Clytia hemisphaerica; assembly: GCF_902728285.1. Classification (NCBI taxonomy): domain Eukaryota; kingdom Metazoa; phylum Cnidaria; class Hydrozoa; order Leptothecata; family Clytiidae; genus Clytia; species Clytia hemisphaerica. Next base: position 283,558 of record NW_027103268.1, on the reverse strand, counting down.
GTGCCCTCACTAGATATTCTGCGTTTTCAAATCTAAACCTAAGATCAACTTCTTTTACCGCCAACACCGTACCGTAAGTTGGTCTAAAGTCAACACCCCTCTTCTAAATTCGACACCCTTCTTTAGAGATGGGAATAACGGGAAGGTCGGAATCACTGATTGAAAGTATTTTTGTTTGCTTAGCGATTAGAGAGGAATATCAGTGATTTTGACCTTTCTGTTATTCCTATCTCTAAAACTGGGTGTCGGAATTAGAAGAGGGATGTCAACATTAGACCAACTCACGGTACGTCACAACATATACAGTATGTCTTATGTTATAGGAGGGATGTAATAAAAATATTTGAGCTCTGTTAGTATTTTATTAGGTAGATGTTTTGAAGATAAAAAGAATGTGATTAGTGTATTTTTAAACTCCATATCTTTCTATTTTAACTTTATAGCACTGAACTTGGTTGAAAAGAAAGAAGAGCTTCATCAAATTGAAGAAAAAATTGAGGAGACTAAATTAGAAAATCAAAAGGAGGAAAAAGAGTTACAAGATGTCAAACAGCAACAGCATAAGGAGTTGGTTAAGAGTGCTTTGGAGTTTGATAGAATATCGAGAGATAAGGAATCAGTCAGTCAAAAAGTACTGGAAGAGAAAAATGACATTAAGGAGCTTCAAGACACATACAGTAAATTAAAACTGTTGATAAATCGCAAATCATCTGCTTCTACTAAACGTCAAAAAAATCCATCCTCAAAACAGCTTCTGTCTTCTTGTAGCACAACAAAGTAAAATTTTATGTTTTTACAATATTATAAGGTTATACTTTTTAGTCTTCCAATTGTTCATAATTTTAGGTCTTCAAGGGCCCCCCTAGCGGTTTGCGTGAATGGGCTTTTTTGGTTGCGTGAATGTGTGAATTCCAAAATAAAATTGCGCGAATGCGTGAATTTTTGGTCCGCTGGGGGCGTCTTTCAGGTGTTCATAAATTTAACTTTAATACTTTGATACAATACAATTACTCAAACTTTAATTTTGAGTTTAAAAATATTTCGAATGTAAGGTGTTTTGTTTGATCCTTCACTGATTTGCGTTTGCAAAGTTATGTGTAATAAAATTTTAATTGTATATAATTCAAATTATGAGAATTAAAACTTTCATATATTCAGGTATCGACGACGAAAAGAAACAAAAGATCTGCTTGAGTTTGTCCATGGTGGGAAAGATGCTGCTATTGACGGTGCGTGGGACTTTCTTTCAAGTAATACTGATGAAAGCAAAATAGAGGAATTGGTTTCAAATTATCGCAGAGGAAAGTTTCTGCAGACACTTTTTAATAAGAAAACAGAAAGCAACGATGTTATGCTAAAGAAAGCATTGGCTTCAAAGTACCTCGGTCATTTATCAAGACGACGCTTCAACTTGCTTTGCAAAATTCAAAAAACTTCATTTGACTCTAATGAAGATGGTGATGCTGATGTTGGAGAATTAATTCCACAAAACGAATTGAAATTAGATTTGCGTTCTAAGCAACTCTCACACTACACTGTTGATAAATTTGTAAAGTCTCTTGACATCGGTGAGATACATGAAATCCCATCATGTTCAGGTGTCGCAAGAACAGTTACCGCTCTTGTCACTATGATTGTGGATGTTAATTTACAGGTTTCTGCTAACAAAGATAAGTTGTACTGGTTTAATAATGTAAAGAATCATTTCATTGTTGAGTTCAGTGATGATGGTGCTCCAGAGTCAAAAGAAGTGTCCATGACAATTGGAACCCTGAGCTTGTGGAATTATCAAAATCGTATACGCAGCAGAGACCATCATTACCCACTCCATTTGCTAAGTACTGATGAAAAAAATGCAATTTGTGAAGATCTCTGGAGACAGCATTCTGACGAAATGATTCTTATTGAAGGTAATATCTTCACAATTAATTCCGAAAAGGTTACGTTTGAATTCCAGCCTTCTGCTGATCAAAGTTGGCAATGTTGGGCAGCAAATGTGCTTCCTTCATCTGCAACCTATCCATCCCCGTATGCAAATGTACACAAATCCCAGCTTGATTTTATTGGTGGTGCAATTGGGCTTGAAGAAAATGCCACTTGGAAACCCCCAACCAAGGAAAGCACGAAGAAAGAATTGGAGGCTTTAAATATTTATCGTAAATCTTTGTCAGACACACTTTCAGCATCTTCATTTCATGACCATGAACTTGCTTATATGGCTGAAAATGGGTATCGTCAAACTGGAGAACCTCGTGTTGGAAATTTAGCTGAAAGGTAATAAAAACATATTCTCATAAAAAAAGTTTTTTAACCTACCTAAATATCTACCCTAAATTAACCCGTGTCTGTTAGTCTTTTTGTTCGTTATCAATTTTTCTCGAGATTGGCTCATTAGTTTTTTCTGATTTTTGGCACAAAGGTGCATGACTATAAACCCTCAAATCTGACAGAGCCCGGTTTTTGAAAAACAGCTTTTTGCCAAATTTGGTCCAAAAAAAGCTAAAATTGCACCGTTATATTTTTATGAGTTTTTGCACGAAGTAGAGTATCATTTTAGGTAAAAGATGGCTCACGCAGATTGCTAACTCTGACAACTCAAAAATCTTTTATTTTTTTAGATTACGACCCGAACCACTCCATCTAGAGATAAACAATTGGCAACATCTGTTAAATTTGATTTATGTGGAATCCATCCGAAGAGATAAATTTGAGATTTTTTGTAAGGTATTGGAAAGTCCAGTAAGATGTCAAGAGAATCCTGGCTGTGGTTTAAAGTTTGTCGTCAAAAAGATTAGAGAGCATTATGCAAAGGAGGCAACACGGATGAATATATTAGAGGTGCGCCTCATTGGTGCACAGGCTATAGCCCTAGCCAGGCATTGTCATCGTGTTATGGATGCCATTTATGTAGATGAGAGTGAAGCAGTCAAGATTAAACATCAGGCACTATCCCTTATTTGAACCCATCTCCGTGATATTGGTGGTATGTTGAACAAAGTTATTGTTACAAAGGACTATCCAAACAGTCTAAAGCAAGTATGTCGAGTGTATTTTAATCTATTCTCGCTTTTCTTTCCTGAAAAATGTCAAAGCACTGTTTGGACTCTTGGCTATGCTGTTCCATACCATGCTGAAAAGCTTTACGAAAAATATAATATTGGATACGGAATCTTATCAATGCAAGGGAAAGAATCCTTCCACTCCTTGATAAAACAACAACTCAAAAGTGAAACAAATCGTTCAAATGCAGATAACATGAGAGGAAAGTGGTCACAAATCATGCGTGCCAGTTATGTCAGGAACTTTTATTTGCCATATCACTTTTCTCTAGATTCTTCGTATCACTCTCATTACCAAAGCAGATTAGCTGACATTTTTGAAGGAGAAAATTATTGTCACTGCTCCCGAAACCTAGTAGATGGGATTGATGGCGTGTGCGGAGCATGTCATGATAGTTTTTTGATTCTACAATCGGCACGCCTTGGGATGCTTGATAACAAAATTTTGGATATTTTGAAACCAATTAAATGTGATTTATGTGATGAGCGTTTTCCTGATATGCCGACTAAATTCCGTCATCATAAAAATGTTCACACAAGTCTACCAGTGAACTCAAAAGATATCATTCCTTCGACTATGACACTGGTTAGTTTGAAAAGTGAGTTAAAAAGATTGGGAAAATCAACAACTGGAAATAAATTAACTCTCATCAGAAGACTTGAGGGACTTCTCTAATTTTTGAATCTATATTTTGGGCTATTTTTGTTAACATTTTTCTAACGGTTCAAATTTTTGCAGTTGTGGACAAACCAAACAAAGAGCCTTTTAGTTTTGATTTTTTTTCAAACTTTTTTCATGAAAATATACTTTTATAAGTTTGAGCGGTTGAGATTTTTTCATGAATATAATTACTATTTCAAGTTTTATTGGTTGAGATTTTTTAAGATCTGATTTTTTCAAGTTTGATTGGTTGACATTTAAATGATTCACAAGTTTTAATTTTAATTGTAATTTCAAATATTTTAATGTAATTTAGAAACCTTAAGCCATCGTAGTACAGTGGTAGTACATCCTTTTAAAGGAAGGCCTTGGTTCGATTCCCGGTGATGGCTACACCAATCTATTTTTTTTTTATTTTAAACTTAATTTTTTTCTTGCAAAGAAAGATTATTTATTTTTTATAGTTTTGTGGATTATCAAATAATGATATAAAAAATAATAATAAAAATACTTTTATTATCAAAAAGACATTTTCATAAGCGATGTATTAAATATTTGTTATTGTTACTATTATTATTAAATTTCTATTGGAAAATAGCACTAATGGTAAAAATATTAGCTATATTTCTTTGATTTTTCATACAAAAACCTTATTGATAGCGATACCCACCATCAAACATGTGATTAAATCATCAATAAAACTGATTTTTCTATCCAGAACTTTTTAAAAATTGCCGGAAAAAGGTTTTTCTTGAATTTCTCGAGCTCTACATTATATTTTGGTTTAGTAGGCACAAAGAGTAATTTTGTATTTCAACCCTGATGCCAGAACAAAGAATTTTAAATTCTCATGCAATGACAAAAGAGGTAGAAATGTTTAGTACTCAGTAGTACTTACTAATTAAACTTGAACACTATATATGATATATATATTCTCCTCTAACAAGAGAAAACAATAACAAATTCCAAGAGGAAAACAGATTCAAGCATTCATTAAATGCTGCAGGTGAGCATCCTGTGCAAATTCATTGTAGTTGTACCTTTGCACGTAAAAAGAAACATTCAACTGAGAGGATTTGTAATCCTATTCAAAAATAAATGGCGTACGCTCCGAAAACACAACCTCTGCACTACCGTTGAAGGATCTCTTTCTTGTTTTTGTAACTGGATCCACAACTGTTCTAAAAAATCTCTTCCTCAAAAAATTTGAGCCGTCAAACCGAGCTGTGTGGAATATAAATTGGGCTGACCTCTTCCCTGAAAGGGTTACGGTCGTCTTGGTAGCTTTCCGTCTTTTCCCTTTTCCACGAAACTCATGGTCCATGTCACCCCCATAGCCAACACATAGGGCAAGAACCTTAGACAGTATGGCTGAAGGGATAAAAATATTTACAGGTGGAAGAAGCCCAGTCAGTTTTCCTCTGCTTAATTTTGCCTGGATTCTGACCCCAATTTCCATCAAAAAGGCATCACTGATTGGGCCAGCTAAGAGCAACCTGTTACCCAGAGAGTTTTCTAATTGCCCATCCAGCACACCATCATTGGAACAATCAAGTCTAACCATAAAATTCTTCCTCCAATCGCATTCAAAAGAAACAAGTTTATCTTCTTGTTCTTTCCAAAACAAATTGTCACCTATTCTTTCCGCCATTTTGTTTTTTGTCCCCGTCGAATGTTTTTGCCGCTCATAAATTCACTTCCGAATCTGCTCGCTGATTGGTCAATTATTGACATTACGTAATGAAAGATTATTTCCCGAGTGGTAAAAAAATCGCTATTTTGAACCACCGTGCTAATCTCGCCCAAAAAAACAATTCGAAACCCGTTAATTCCGTTTTTTCCCGATTTTCAAGTCCGATTTTTCATTGCGGACCATATGGAAGCATCAAAACAAACCAGCGAAGCTTTTGTGAAGTGAAAAAGAGGCTTAGGGCGATCGAACGTTCGTTTACCACCCTTTTCTAAGGAAAATTTCGCCCTCTTTGACTGTTTCGTTCAAACCGAAAATATCTTTCGCCCGACCGACCGACCGACCGACCGACCCACTTTTTGATGGTTGTAATGACGGGAACCAAGGTATTTTTTACGAACGGCCTATTTTTTCTAGAATTTTACGCTTTTCTGGCTTTTGGTATTTTCTCAATATTTTCAGAAATAAGTTAGGCAGCATTGTCCTCCCAGGTAAATTGATCAAATTAGAGTAGAGTTTCAGACTTAAAGCTTGAATAATGAATCCTGTAGCAGACTAATCTCCAAGCAGATCCTCCGCTCCACTCACGGGACGCTGCGCTGTAAACCCCGTGGTTTCACTGGAGGATCTGTGGAGGTTGGCCACTTTTCTTTGGCGATACAGAGCCGACTATCGGGTAATCTACCTTGAAATTTCAAGGTAGTTTACTCGAGTCAACATCGATAAAGTTCGATACGGGCGGGGGCGGCTAGGGCACCCAGGCAAAAATAAATCGATAGAGGCGGCTGGTCGGTTTGATTTTTACGAAACAAATCGTAAGTCATTTTATAGAAAGTTCTGATTTGGATGTCTGTCATCTTTCAGTGTTGTTCTATGTTTTCAAGTGTTGCAATAGTGTTTATTATCTTTGTTTTTAATAATGTTTCTCAGGATGTAGATATAGCTTATCTTTCATCTTTGACTTTGTTCTGGGTTCAGTAAAACAGTAAACATTTCATCTGTTTCACATTTATTTTTAAGATGATAGGGAAGCATGTCTGTAATTACATGTATCATAATTTCACAGAGAAACATGAGCAGTAGAAAGTGAGAAAGCTTTGGGGAGATATGGATCAGAGAGTAATAATAGGGCAAAGTTTTGATTTGGTTTATCACCAAGTTATTAATTAATTGTTTGTGAACAGTTTAAAAAAATAGAGTAAAGCTTCACTTTTTAACTCAAAGCCACAAAGGATAGGTGCAGAATAGTCTGTGAAACAGAAGTTTCTGATATTTTTTTGTTTGCTGCTTGTACTTAGATGACTCAGTTTGATTTTTTTTCAAGCTTGTTATTCATCGTAGCTAAACATCAAGTTGAAAAATTTTGATTTATATTTATATTTATTTTTCATTCTAAATTTTAGGCAAGCCTAACAATGACCCTGAGCATCCTGATTACATCCCTTCTATTTGCAAACCCACTTTTTCAAACTGCCCCACAACGTCCACTCCTATTGCCGCCACTGACAAATTAGATAGATATGAACGAAAGCGAAGAAGGTCAAAAAGTACCAAAAATGAAAAGATTGATTATAATGGAGGAGTCAGCAGAAAGGTTTTTTTATCACCCGAGACATTACTTATTGAACTAGACCATACATATGCTAAAGTGGATGAATCAAACATTGATTTTGGTGTTGAAATAAATCCCTAGGCTGTCAGACTGAATTTGAAGAAAATATAGAAAGTACTTAAACTTGAATTGATTATGTTGAGGAAAGAGATTTAGTTCAGTCAAAATTAAAAAGTCGAGAGGAACAGGTAAGAAATGAAGTCTGAAAGTGAAATTTAAGTTTTATGTACCATTCCCCTAGAACTCTTCATCTTTTAGACATACAGTACTATACAATAATCAGCAGGTAACAATTTCTTAAATAATTCTATATCATAAAATGAGACAAAATAAACAGATTATTACAAGCAAGATAATGAAATTCTCCATAATTTAATGTACAACATTTCCTTTAAAAACTGGACAAAAATACCTGAAAATTTATAAATCATACTGAACTATTAAATTAAATTCAAAGATTTTTACCTTAACTTAAATCCCGACATGAAAGTAGCCGTCTATCTAGAGTTTTTAAAAAGTGCTCATCTTTGGATTTGCATGATCTCTAGCAACCTAGGCTACGATTCTCGCAGCGTGGATTTCCAAACCTTACCAATCTATGTGTTCAGTTCTTTTATCTATTTTAAAGAAAATGTTGTCAACAGCTAGCTCTAACTCCAAAAAAAGATATAATATAATATAATTCTCTCAAAATTTATTGTTTCATTTTTAAAACCTTGCGTTTGCGATACAACTTTCTTTTTATCTGGGTAAGTCAAAACAATGACATAATAAAATTAACATGAGTAATCTATCATGAAATACATGTTTTTTTTTTTATTAGAACACCTAAAATTTGGCTTAGCCTGGATGTGCTTATTTTTTTAGCAATTTTCAGCCTTAAATGTTCTTAAATGCGTTCTTAATTTTTCAGCCTACTCTAAATTAATAATATCATGCAAAATAAAGAGCACTTAAAATTGGTACAATTTGGACAATATTTGACTCTCGATTTTAGAAAATCCATGCCTAAGTTTGGTTAAAACTGCTTGAAGGTTGAAAAGAGGAAAAAATTGTAGTTTCTTGTCATTTTTTTCTAAACTGAGGCTGGGCATGTTCTTACGATGTTCTTAATTTTTTGACGAATTTCAGCCTCAATGTTCTTATAAACTGGGTTCTAATAAAAAAAAAGTGTATTATATACATTTATCTACATTTAAAAATATGTATATATAACGGCTCTGAAATAAATTAACACAAGAAAAACTAAAAAAAATAATAAAATATATTAACTGTGAAAATCTCTTGCTTAGTAAAATACCAATAACATTAAAATGCTAATTTTATGACAATAAATAATAAGAAAAATTTACAGGAAAATTAAAATCTGCAGCTAAATTTTTAGAGTCAACTAAACCTAATGTGCATTTCTCAGTTGATTTTTTATTACCCATAATAAGCTCGAAAAATAAAATGACATTGTTTTTAGGAATAACACCAACACAAGAGTAACATGAATTTTAAGGTGTAAAAAAACAAAATAATAGTATTCTCTACTTTTCTAAATATATCAATAAATAGGCATACAAAAACTATGCAAATGTTTAAATCAAGGAAGATTTTAAATGACAATAAAAAATTGCAGTCAAATTCTTAGAGCTAATTTCTATCAGCCTGAATCATTATTTTTTTGAAATAAAAACAACACCGACAAAAGAGCAACTTAAGTTGGTAAGAAATAAGAAAATACTAATAGTAAGAAGTCTTAACTATTTTAAATCTCAATATATAAAAATGATATTTTCTAAATAAAATAACTAAAAGATTTAATAAAAGATTTGTCATTATCACGTTTAAGTGAAGATATTTTAAACCAAAAGCTTCAATTCACTTTTTTGAAAATATTTCTTCCCATTGAAAGCTAAATTTACTGAATGTAAAATATCATAATTAAGGTCTAAAAAGATGCTAAAATGTCCATGTATGGTACAAAAATAATAAAAAAAACAAAAAGTAATCAAAAACAAAAATAAAAAGTTCATAATAACCTTCACCATATAAATAGCAGAAAAACATGGACATTAATGCTCCCTAATTATCGGACTTTTTGAAATTGTATAAAGAATCATTCTGTACATCCCAGTCTCGTACATGTTCCTTGATCCAAGGAACCATTTTTTTTTTACTTCTTGAACCTGTTTTGTTAAAGTTTTTAAATTGGGTCGTAAGCGTTTTATTAGGCTCACTCGAGAAATTGTTGTTGTCTTTGTTGAACTCTTTCAATACTGATTCGAACATTTCATTTTTGTGTGTGTTTGAGTGGTATCCAGACGATTGTAAAACATCAACATTCTGGAGCATCGAATCACAAATTTCTCTGATGCCTTGGTATGCTTTCGAAATCTTGTAAACATTGGCGTCAGAAGATTCATTTTGTGCTCGGTTAGTTTCATCATTTTCGTCAACATCTCCTTCCTTCTTAATTGAGCCTATCAATGTTCTATAATTAAAATTGAAATAATGCTATGTATGTCTATCTACACAATTTTTTTATGAGAAACCCTAATTTTTGGCTCAGGGCTAGAATTGCTAAGAATTTTTAAGATTTCAGCCTAAAAATTGCCAATGAATTTTGAGCTAAAATTGCTACGCAACCCCCAAAGTTTTGACTTTTTACCTCACTTTATGCACAAAATACCTAAAGTTAGCTAACAGAATGTCTTTGTTAGACATTTTGATGCCAAATTATGCAAAGAATGCCTGATTTTCAGCTTACAGTTTCAGGGATGTGGTTGCTAAAGCCAAATTGCTTAATCTTTTGGCCATTTTCAGGGCTGGAGCCTTAGCAATTTGGTTGCATAAAGACAAAAATGTGTAATGGGCTCTTCCAGAAAAAAATTGTACACGGGGGGTGGATGATATAACAATTTTTAGTGATTTACCCCCCGGACGAGGTGACTTTTGGCCCCCCGGACAATAGGTTTTACCCCCGGACAGAAATCTGCTGACCCCCCGGACACACCAAATTACCCCCGGGCAGAGCAAATTTACACCCCCGGACAAGGCAAATTTTGATGATTTTTTGCTCCAGTACCCCCCGGACAATATATCCTCCACCACCCGGGGTGTACAAATTTTTTCTGGAAGAGCCCAATTCATCTTTATTTAGTGTGCAAATTTATCTCCTAAAGGCTCAAAAGATGTTTGTTAAATCTTTGAATATTATTTTCACCTGTAAAATCTCCTTGTATATAAAAAGAAAGGAAGTATTACAAGCTTACCTGAAATGTGGTATTACATATGTTTCCAACATCATTGAGATTCGACAATTGAGCCAACGTTTCTTGGCATTAGAATCTTGTATGTGTTCAGGTATGCAATCATTATTCACACATTCATGTTTTCTTGCTTCATGCTTCATGAAAGCACTTACAACCAGAGCTTCTAGCTGCGTTATTGATTTGCTCATACCCTTCTTTGATGTCGCCAATTGCTCTAGGATTACCAGATCGAACTGTGTTACACTTGTAAGTACCCTTGTCCATAGATGCATTTTAATCACCGACTGAAATAAAAATTTAGTGGTATGTGTTATTGAGAGCAATAGTAAATATCATGAAATGCCTCCTGCACAAGTGTTTCAAATAGCGAAATCGGGTAATGCGAAGGTCCACAAAATCGCGGAGTACAGAAGAAAAAAACACGAAAATTCAAGATGGCGGCCAAACGATCTATGGCCAAAGTAAAAAGTACCCGGTTTTTAAAAGGCTATTATAGCCAAATGAGAAAAGATAAAGGGGTAGAATAAAAAGGTGGTGAACCATGAACCATTCAACTGTCCAATGAAAGTAAAATATCCACATATGCCAGTCTTAAAGTTTGGAAACAAGACAATCTCCCAACCACCACACACCTTGTAAATAACGAAGAAAAGTTGAGCTTTGAAATTTCTATCCTAGCTCAGAAACAAGTTGCTCTAGGAAAACCCAAGTGAGATATGCTTATTATTCCATTCATTGAATAGTAATAGCCCAAAATGTTACTATTTGTGTCACATGGGGGTCTTGTTTTGAAAACAAATTAGAGATTTATGTTTATCATGACTCAAACTCAAGAGTGACATTAAAATTTAGAATAAGTGTACCCATGAAAGTGTTCTCAGTTGAAATATAGCTCTTTTAGTTTCCCGCAAGGTCATATTTATACTTAAATCAAACCCCCGGGAATTGCAACAAAAATTCAACATGCTAAACTCCGAGGTAAAGTGTGAGAGGGGTTTCCCATCAAGAACAAATCCGATTGGCGCAGAGTTCGGAACAAAAATTTCAAGCGTTTTAATTGGCTTTTGAAAATGAAAATCGCTATTGATTGGCTCCTGACTAAAAATGGTGCTCCTCTGACAGCCCAATATGTTGAGCAACGCGGTCAATATTCGACCTTGAATTTTCAAAACTCAAAATGTCAAAGGAGAGGGAAGTATAATATTTCGTTTTTTGTATGTTTTTCGCATTGTAAAGCTAGCCTTCAGCTTCACCAACATGTCGCTGGGAGCAATAGGTTTCCATGAAGGTTGGCTTGAAGATGGTTTCACTGATTTTCCATTAGTAGGTTTATCTGAAATCTCTGTAAATGTAATTTATGAGTTGTATAAGAAATTGGGAGGGAAAAGACAACAGGCAAAGTCTTTCGAAAAAACTCTTTGTTATACTTAGAAGTATTACTCGGGGAATCTTTATTCTTGGCCCAAATGAAGAACAAAAAATACGACGTAAAGTTAATTCTATTCGAAGCTCTAAAACGGGTCCCAAAATCAGAAAAACCCTGTTAGATACAATGTTTACTACCGAAGATGAATCAATACATATGAGAGACCTTTATCGTGAAGTTTGTGCTAGAAATTATCAACTTTCTACTAAAATTGAAGGTTTCAAAACAGAAAAGATACAATCTGATGTTTTAGTGGGAGGGTTTAAAAAAGAAAACATGAAAAACTTGAGAGGCGATTCAAGGCTCTCAAAGAAAAAAAGAACGTGTTAAATAAAAGATATGCTGGCACTGTTAATCCACTAAAAAAACTGAGGAACAAGTATATGTCGAAGGGCTCAAGTGATATGCAAACAATGACCAAAATTTCAGACATCTCTAATGATTTGATTACTGTTAAACCAGCTACTGAAGTAAAAAAAAACAGTCAAGTCTGGTACACTTTTTTCAAACAGGTTCCCCAAAAGACGGGTAATCAATTTTGCCACGTTACCAATCTTCAACCGCAAAGACAGGGTTGTTAAAACGAGACAACGTAAAAATCGTGCTCTTGTTAGTTGGGATGTAATCAAACAACTTGTCGGTTCTGAACAAGAGAGTTAAGTTGAGAAATTTCTTGCAAGTATAATAATGTTTCGAAAAAACAACTTCATAAAGGCTGCTAAAATAGCTGGATTGGACATTCAAAACAAAATGTCAGTATCAGAGGCTACTGAAATGGTGTCTTTGCTACGCTTCTCCAATAAGAAAATGAGAGAGATCCGTATTATTCTTAAAAATACCAATATTGGGAATTTCATACCTAGTGAAAAAAGAATACGTGCAGAGCAAAACAAGAGATTAGCCCACTTAGGAGAGGATCAAGTTGAATTTGGCACCACTAGTTTTAAATTTGGGAAATGCGATGAAAATATTTTCAAGAATAAACCATATGTCAAAGTTAAAAAGCTAATCCCATTTATTGAATCAGAATATCTTTTTATAAAACACTTTCGTGTAGATAAAGAATTCAATGATAAAATTTGGATTAATTTTTCAGGGGATAAAGGTGTTGGTTCTACCAAATTTCATTTTGAGATTATCAATGATCAGGCATCGGGCTCTCGCGATACAGTACATACATACTGTCTCTTTGAAGCACCAGATAATCCAGAAAATATTTCAAAAATGTTCACTTACAGAGAAGAGATACGTAAACTGCAAAATTCTGAGTTTACTTTGTATGGTAAAAGAGTGGAAGTTTTTCTTGGTGGTGATTATGATTTTCTTAACAAATCACTTGGCCATCAAGGCCAGAGCTCCACTTTCCCATCTCTAACTGACTTGGTAACACTAGACCACTTGCGAAGCCATGGGGGTACCCCACACAGTAATGATAGTTGCAATATCGAGAAGAGAGATGAAAATGACTATGTGCTTAACTTTTCTGAAAACTTACAAGATGACCGAAATTCTGAAAACAGACGTAAAAACGGTCATGATCATAATTCTGTTGTTGGGTCAATGATATTTCCACTAGAAGATTTAAGAAATTTAGTACCTGCAATATTGCACATTCATTTAGGTATTGTTCTCGAGCTATATGAATCACTAGAGCAAAAGTGTGTCGACATAGACAATAAAGAACGAGCACATATAAAGTGCAAAAAAAAAGAAAAAGCTAAAATTAAACTTGAGATAAAAAAATTGACTAAAAATTTAATAACAATTCAAAAGAACATGATAAAAGTATCCTCTTGTGTAATTGATTTAAAAAATTTATCTGACAGATTTGAATTGGTAAAATGTGATACAATAAAGGAAAAATTGGATGAGCATGTCATTAAGTCTACCAAAAATAATAAAATTAAACCAGCTGATGACTGTCATTCTCCAAAATGTATTACTTCTCAATATGATATCAATCGTAATGTGATCAGTGTGATACTTGCAATCAGTGGGCACACATCATTTGTGAGTGCCTTTGTGAAAAGGAACTCGATGATAAAAAAGGTTATCAATGCCTCAACTGTGAAAAAATAGATTCATTTGACAAGCTAAAAACTTTCATTGAAAATAAAAGAGTATTTTTTCACAACAAGCTCTCCGCTCATTCTTCAAAAGAACAAGAGGTTTTAAGTGAATTGAATTCCAAAAAGTATCAAGAAACAAAACTCATGGGACCTTTGGAGAAAAAACTTTTGAGTGCCTTGGACGAATTGCATGTTAAAGGAGAAGCCTATCATGGTAATGTCTTTGTAGGCAATCATTGTAAAATAATTCTCGCAGATTATGAGGTGTTGTGTAATGTACTTGATGGTTATCCAGTAGAAAAGGTCAAATTCAAAGAAATATTCAGCTCTTTTCGGAACCAAGGAATCTTATGTTTGCAAAACGATTTTTATCAGACAAAGAGATTGAAAATATTATTTTTATGTGTGAAGAATTTTGTAAAAAATATCCAGTTTTATTTCCAGATAAAAATATAAAGCCAAAAATGCATTTTTACTCATTTGATGTGCCCAATTTTATTAAAACACATAAAACTTTAGGTCTTCTCTCTGAAGAAGAAGGAGAGTCCCTCCATGCTGCTTTCAACATGGAGAATCGGCAACTTTACAGTGTTAGAAATGGAGGGCATAGAATGTTTTTAGGGCTCAAAAGACATACACTGAGAAGCAAATGTGATAAAGATTTACTTAGCCCACCTAAGCGCTTGTGTAAATGTTCAGACCACGGGCGTTCAGCTCAAAAAAGAACATTTTTGGTAAATGGTAGTTGTGAAAACTGCAGCATGGATTGAATGCCAAACACCTGAATATTTAAAGGCACAATTATTCTCTGAATCAGTCAAATTTGATATTATCTCATGGACCGCCAAAATTATTGGTTGTGGCAGACTTGTCAGGTGCGAGGAGGGGCACCTTTCATCATTTTCCTAAAACCAAATTACTAGTTAATATAAGTAGAATAATACAAAGTCAGTTGAATTCGAGATTATCTTTAGAATTCCTGATTATTCATAGCTCTGGTAATACAGATCAAGCAGTTGCAATTCGAGTTGATACTTTAGAATTCCTGCAAGTTATCTCTCTTCTCAATATTTATAGCTTTATATTTTGATGTTTTTCTTTTTATAAGCAAAACCTTTATAGGCATACTGAGACCTGCATTTGGTGAAAAAATGAGCATAATTTGAGCTTCATTTCAAAATATAGTTAAGCATAAGTGAACCTGTTTTACAAAAAAATATATAAAAAAATAAGATGAATAAATACAAAAAATATATGTAAATTTTTTCGCAAGGATTAGATTTTGCAAATCTTCAGGTTTTCTAAACTTACACTATGGGGCTGCCCATATAGTACGTA
This sequence comes from Clytia hemisphaerica, assembly GCF_902728285.1. NCBI lineage: Eukaryota > Metazoa > Cnidaria > Hydrozoa > Leptothecata > Clytiidae > Clytia > Clytia hemisphaerica. The sequence continues at coordinate 268,443 of NW_027103268.1, read as the reverse complement.
CGCAAAGATTTTCCAAAAATTTGATACTCCCTCCCCCTTGTACGCAGAGAACAATAGAAGTGATGTCATTTAAACAATAGATGTACGCTTTTGCTAACCCCCCACTCCCCCCTTCACTGCGTACGTACTATTATGGATGGCCCCTATCATTAAATTTCGAATTTTCTAAAAAAACTCGTGAAACTCAGGAAATATAATACTCACATAAATTACTCCACTTAGATTATTTTCGAGAGAGTGAAAAAACAGGAAATGTAGATAAGAATATTTGGCAAGAAATTCAGTGTTGTTTTTTTTAGATAATAAAACAGTAATAAAATATGAGTATTTGGTCAGATATAGAGGCTTGGATGGATATGGTTGTCCCTCCACCGCCACCATCTGATGCCAGCACTATTGATTATCAGGTTTGCTTCTATTATTTGTCAAAGTAGAGACCAATTAAATGTTTTGTTACTTCTACGTAGTCTCTAAGAACATTATCACGTCAAATGCCTTTTAAAACATTTCATTTTCTGGTCTTTCCTTGAAATTGCAGTCTTTGTCTTAAGTAACATTAGTTCTGAAAGCCTTTAGTGAATTTGAAATGTTGAGTCAATACTTAGAAATTCTTTTCAGTCACAAATTTTCGGAAATCAGATACTTTGTTGTCAACTAGAATCAAGTATAGGAACTAGAGTAAACAGTGAAATATTTAGGCAAGAAACTAGAAAAATTTAGCCCATGAGTAAAATTTTAATTTACAGCTTGAAGGTGAAGATTGGTGGGGGACTGCGGAACTGGTGGTGGAGCAGTGGGAGGAGGAGGAGGTAGGCACGATGGCTCTTGTTCCTTACAGTCATGCACCAGTCAATCAGGCAGGTGCACTTGTGCCTGTGAGGCAAGCAGGTGCGCTCGTGCCTGTGAGTCAATCAGGTGCACTTGTGCCTGTCCGTCAGACTGGTGTATGGCAGCAGCAGCAGCATAACAACCCACCACCAAGACGGCAGCATAACAACCCACCACCAAGGCAGCATAACCACCCACCAACACCAAGGCAGCATAACAACCCACCACCAAGACGGCAGCATAACAACCCACCACCAAGACGGCAGCATAACAACCCACCACCAAGACGGCAGCATAACAACCCACCACCAAGACGGCAGCATAACAACCCACCACCAAGACGGCAGCATAACAACCCACCACCAAGACGGCAGCATAACAACCCACCACCAAGGCAGCATAACAACCCACCACCAAGACGGCAGCATAACAACCTACCACCAAGATGGCAGCATAACAACCCACCACCAAGGCAGCATAACAACCCACCACCAAGACGGCAGCATAACAACCCACCAGGGCGCCAATCTATTCGGCGTGCCAATGCAAGGGCACGTCGAGACATTGAGATTTGGCGTCTTCGCTTGTGCCAAAGCCATATGGACTTTATGATGCAATAGTTCTGAACATGAACTTTTGCATCATAAAAAGCCACTGAAAGTAAAGTCTAACTCAAGTTAAAATATTAGAAACTCGTCTTATCTTGATATTGGCTTTGGCATGAGTGTTTACCTTAAAGGAAGAAATTTCAGCAGGTTGAACAAAAGTCTGCAAAATTAAGTTCCCTATTTTTTCTGCTAAATTAAATCCACCAAATTGATGAGTTTCCCCCAAATTTTTGCCATTTTAAGTGTTTTTGGTCATTTAATAACAATTTTTGCCAAAAATATCTCACATCTGTCATCCTGGAAATAAATTCCCGCTAAAATTTCTTCCTTCAAAGTATCTCATTTTCTTTTTAACTTATTGCCTTATTTGTTACGATTTTAGGTGAAATTAAGTGCTCCAAAATATCCTTCAGTGTCTTTACATGTAAATTGAGTATTTGCTCGATATTGTGGTTTTTTCTGAGTCTGTAGAAAAGAAAACTGACTTTTTTATTTGCTCCTTTTGGTATTTGTTTTGGAAAAACTATTTTACTATATTTTATAATTTTTAATTTTTTAAATGATAAGAAAATTCGTACCGAAAATTATTTTAGTTTATTCTTCTAATACCATTTACATTTGCTTATTAGAATGGCATTAAAATACATTTAGGCAACTTTTTACCAAACCATCTTTTTTTAATTAATTTTTTCTCAAACCTTTCCAAGTTGTCTAGAAATTGAAGAAAGAACATTTTTGAAATTTTTCCTGACTGACACAGTTTTATCTATTTACTATTTACTTTATATGTTCTTAAATTTATGTTCTCTTGTTTTCATTTCAGCATAATATTGAATGTAATGACGCTTTTAACAACCAACTGTACCGACTACGTTTGACAATCTATTCTAGTGAGTATATTTGTAGTCATACTATTGTGTTTGAAATATTTTCTTGGACTACTTGTAACAGCGATCTAAACCTTCGATACTCTTTTCAATATGTTGCTAATTTTTGGCAATTATCTTTTAGGACATCACCGTTGCCCACGCACCCAGCATATTTGGATCATTGACAAATTAACAGAAGAATAAATTACTAATTTCGAGCATCGGAACGAAGAAATTTAAAGTGTAAGAATTTTACACTATAACCATATTGTATTGCCAAGCAAGTTGACTCAAAATAGTTAAAGTAATGTACTAATTTTTTTTGTTTTTTTTGTCAGAGAGAATTTAAACGTTAAAAATTTGAAAAATGGCTAGTTTAGGCTAGAATTTAGTACACTTAATGAATAAACTTTTGGCTTGTATTTTTAATTTTCCTGCAGTTTTGATTATTCGAGCTTTCAAGGAATTTTCACTATTACCACAATTGGTATATGTAAAAATAAACTTGACCTTCTTATTTTTTACTGTCTTCAGGATATGGATGGAATCTTAATCTTAATCTTTTTCTTCCTCCCCACTCAAGGTTTGTTTGTTATTTTACACAATGGACCTTTTCAAAAAATTGTGGCTTTTTACTTTGAATAATTGATCTCTTGACTTCTGGTTCTTTTTATTGACTCGCAATTACGCATGTGAGGCGTGGCTTCGAGACAAAAAACACACACATTTTTGGAGACAAGGTCTTTCTTTGATCTATCGAAAAAATCTTTTCTTTCATTTCTTCTCTCCAAAATAATTTTTTACCGTGACGTAAATTAAACAAATCATTCTCAAAGTAAGTTAAGTTCTGATGTTGTATCTCTCCTTCGCGGGGATTCAGTTCTTCGCAATTATGTGAAAGTGCGACAAAGACCAAATAATAAATAGTTTCATTCATTCGTGATTGTCTTAATAACGCAGTTGTTTTCCATCGAGTATAAATATTTCGATTAGAAAGTTTTGTTTGCAGTCAACAAAATGGAATTCATACAGACAGAACGAAACAGCCGAAAGCTTTTGTACCATGGACATCTTTATGTGAAGAACAAGACAATGAACAACGGAAACACATTCTGGGAATGTAAGCAAAGAAGATCGGGAAACGGCTGTAGTGTCAAAGTTCTGTTTGATCCTGGGGATAATTTTATCCGTATCAGTGGAGACCATACCCATGCACCTAATCCTGAACGTGCTCAAGCTTTCAACATAAGAGCACAAATTCGAAGGGAAGCCCGTTTTCTACCAGACCGAAGAACAAACAACATTGTTGCGGGTAACATAGTGATTGCAGAAGAAGCAGTCATGGCTAACCTACCAGAGCTCGAGACTATGAGACGGGATGTCAGAGGAAACCGACAACACGTTCGTGATGCACCACCAATACCTGATCGGCATAATTATAGGTAAATAGTTATTCTTGGGTGATTATCTTATACTGATGCTCAAAGGCTTCGAAATTTGTCCAGGAACATGTCAGGAATCACCAAAAAAGCCTCACCTGAAGGAAGATGGGAACACCCTAAAATCCATTACGGCTGACATGGTACTTTTTTCTGCATTTTTTATAAGAATAGTGTTCTTTGGTTGAGGGTCAAGTATTCTTAGGAATTAGCCAAATTTGTGGGGGGGGGGGGATTTTCATCCTGATATTCTTATAGACGTTATTCTTACATAAAAGCGTGTAAAATCTTTGAACTTTTCTTTTTTATTTCTTTTCTTTCAGATTTGCAATCCCAAGGCCGCTTGACCAAACCGACCGCTGTGAATTATTCTTGCAGTACGACAATGATAACGATAACAGAATTTTGATTTTAGGAACTGCATCAAGCCTGGATTTTTTACAGAATTCTGCTCACTGGTTTATGGACGGGACATTCAGAACGGTTCCTGATCTATTTATGCAGCTTTACACTGCTCACGGACTGCAAAGAGGACACAATGTTTTGGGTGCATATGCGCTGTTGAGAAATAAGGAGGCAAACACGTATACGGAGATGCTGAACCAAATTCGCGCTCTGACAAACAACGTGGAACCAGAAAGTTTCATGACCGATTTCGAGACAGGTTCGTCGAATGCACTACAAAGAGTCTACCCGAACGTCCCAAGAAAAGGTTGTTTTTTCCATCTTTGTCACAATATTTTTAAACATGTTTCAACTGAGGGTCTACTGGGGAGATATACCAACGACAATAACTTTCGGATGAACATTAAAATGATTTCCGCTCTTGCATTTGTGCCAACCAACGACGTCATTGCTGCCTTCACTGAGCTTTCCAACCATTGTGGAAACGATGAGCAGGTTATCCTGGATTACTTTGAAACGAATTATATAGGAGAACAACGCCGTGTGAGACGACTTCGACCTAGGTTCGCCCATGCTATGTGGAACGTTCGTGGCCGTGTGGAAAACAACCTTCCGCGAACGAATAACCATCCGGAGGGTTGGCATAATCGATTCAACGCATTTCTTTCAATACGTCATGCTGATATTTGGAAATTTATTCAAGCACTCAAGCAAGATTCAGCTCTTCACGACCACACACGCGCTCAAGTGTTGATTGGCGCAAATCCACCCCACCAACGCTTGGCATACAGACGTATAAATGAACGGTTACAAACTCTTGTTGAGAATTACAACAACAACGATAAGTTGAACCTTCTCCGTGGTGTTGCTTATAACCTTGCTTTTTAAAGACGTGTATGTTTGTTTTATTCTTTTGTTTTTTAATGATAACCGATAACTTTCACACAAATGTAAATAGTCTTTTGTTACATATTTTACGGGAAACAAAAAGTTTGTGAATTATTCATCAGCGTATTATTAAAAAAGAAAAGGAAAAAATTAACGTAAACTAAACAAAAAAAGAAACACGTAAACATGTTTTTTTTTTCATTCATTTCAAATTATGTACTTGAGCCGGCTAAATTTAATCAAATAAATATTTCCCTGACGTTTTTGAATTAAAATTCTCTTTCCAGTATATTCCTGAAGCGTCGTTACGGTGGCAATTTACACAAAAAACTAATTGCATTTTGAAAAAACATGAGATTTCTCCTGTCAGTTCTTCATTAATCTGTCGGGGAATTGTCCGGTCGGGGAATCGTCCGTTCGGGGAGTTGTCCGGTCGGGGAGTTGTCCGTCGGGGAATTGTCCGGATACCGCATTTATTTATACTCTTAAGGTATTCATAATTAGTAAAAAAAGATGAATATTTGTAATTTTGAGCATTTGAACGAATTGCATTCAAATATATCAAAAATGATTTTCACATTTCTGTTTTCAGAATAAATCATGATATTACGGGTATTTGAACGAAATGCAAAAAAAAAAACCGAAGTGTTTGTTTGTCCTCGATTTCTACTGTTTTCAAGTCGATATACTTAATATTGTGAATAATTTGAACTAATTGCATTGAAAAGTCACTTGCATTTGTAAAAAGTCTCTTCAATTTTTTTTTGTTTAGGTGCCGTACACAGAAGATGTGTCCACATTGCAATACTATTCAAAGTGATCTTCCTAAACATGTCAGAATACATCACAAATGGACCAAGGAAAAATCGAAAAATGTGGTTGGTCTCTTTGGCTTACGAACAGTACCACCCATTGGTAAAAAAAAGAAAATAATAAGAAAAGCATGCCCGTTTCCTTTCCGATTGTTTCGCAATCACAAAAAACCCAGGAGAACACCTGAGAGGAAAAACTCATAATAAAAAGTCATCTGATGATAAATACAAAACATTATTGAAACTTTTTAAGCCCTACGACCCCAACTTAATGGCCGTGAATTGGAAGGGAGTTAGATCACCGACCAAATCACAAGGTTTACTCCGAAAATCGAATGTCAATGGAAAGTCAAACTCAAAAGAAGATGAATCTGATTTTGAATCTGATTTTGAATCTGATGATGACTTTGGTGAAGGCGTTGATTCTGATTCAACCCATTCTGAGAATCTCTCATCGCCCAATCTCAGTTATGATAACTCATTGCCAAATTTCAGTGGAGATCGCTCATTGCCTAATCTCAGTGAAGATCCCTCATTACCAAATCTCAGCGAGGATCGTTTTTTGGCCGATATGAATCGAGATACTTCCAATATTTCTGGTCTTCTAGACAAGTTTCAGACCTATATGACTGGCCCTTACCGTGGCAGAGATTCAAGGTCAGTAAAGTCAGTGAGGGGTGATGGGGAAAGAGCATTTCGTGTAATTAGTGTCAAGACCGTATATCCACTGATTTCGGATGATAAACTACTTTTGAGTTATATACAACAATTGGAAGCTAACAAGAACCTTCCGGGAACAATTAAAACATACCTCTCATCTCTGATAGACTTTTTACAGTTTTTATCGCAAGATAAAAGCCATCAATTAAATGTTCTTGAAATTTTTCGAACCGAGAAAATGTTGATACAATGGAGGAAAAAATTTAACAAGAAAGATAGGATCCAAAGTCACGTGAGACGAGCTCAGGACAAAAAAATGCTCGTAACTCGCGAACAAGTCCGAAAATATGATGAAGGCTGTGTGAAAGCACAAGCTAACAAATTTTTTGAAATGTTTAGAAAAGACCCAGATACCAAACAAAGAAGGTCTGTTGCTACAGCCTTAAGAAACGATTAGATCGTCGAAGTTGGTCTCGCCAATGCGCATCGAAGCGGAGTATCGATTCACATGAAGATTGAAGAGTTTAATGGTCACCATTTTGCAGACGGGTTTTACAAGGTGCCAGTTTGGGACCATAAAACTATAGCATCATATGGACCCGCTCCTGTTCACCTGAGACCCACCGCCTTTGAAAATTTTAGAACATATGTCAACATTATCCGGCCAAAACTTAATCCAAACTCTGATGAAGTTATTTTGACTTGGTCAGGAGGACCAATGCAATCTTCTGATCCTTCGAAAGTGCTACATGCTGCACGGAAGAAAAGTGGTATATTCGACGGTCAACAAATACCAAAAAACTTTTGCATGAATCACTTGCGTAAGTCCGTATTTACAGTATCCCGCCAAGAGAAAAATCCACACACAAAAGAAATTGCAATACTCATGTCACACAGTGAAAATACTGCCGACATTTATTACGACCTGTTTGAAAAGGAAAAGGCAGCTGCCATTGGAGCCCGTGAAATTGAGAAAATATTTCGCGGTAATTAATTTCACTTTCACGTTTTACTTTAGTAAAGTTGATACAATTAACCTTTTCTGTCCGCCCGTCCGTCTTTTCTTGAGATTGGTTCCTTAGTTTTTCTGATTTTTCAAAACGGCAATGCCCAAAATGTGACGGTGCCCAATTTTCAAAAAAAAAAATTACTGGTCACACCAGAACGTCACACCAGAACCGGAAATGTCTTAAGAAAGCGGTTTTTGAGAATTTTCGAGATGCTATCGTTACAATTTTGCGATTTTAGCACATAGGATAATACTGATTTTCAAGACATTTTTGGACCTACCTGGAGGTGCTTTAAATTGACCTGTGTCCGTCCGCCGCACGTTCGTTCGTCTGTTACCAGATTTCCTCGGGATTGGCTCATTAGTTTTTTCTGATTTTTTACACAATGATGCAAAATGAAATGCCTGAAATGTGACGTAGCCAAGTTTTCGAGAGAAAAATTTTGGGCAAATTTGGGCAAAAAACTGCCAAAAAATACGGTTTTTTGGACTTTGTGCAAAATTGTTTCATTGGTTCTTTCTGATTTTTGGCAGAAAGATAGAGGGCAAGGTTCTCTAAAAGATGGCTGAAGTGATTTTTTGCTGGAAACTTTTTGTTTGCCGTAAAATACGGATTTTTGTATCTTGGAAAATTCCCTTTTATCATTTTACAATTTTTATTTGACTAGCTTGTTTATTTTCCAGTCTTAATTTTTTTACAATTATTGTCATTTTTGGACCTTCCTCGGAGGTCCTATAAATTAACCGATGGCCGTTCGTCCGGAAATTGCCGTTTTTCTGAATTTTCGTGACATTTTTTCAGCTTATTCAATTGTTTCTTTATAGATAAAGGCTCTTAACCCTTTAAGTGCCGAGGCCCTTTTTGGGGTGCTTTTTTGGCAAAATGAGCTACGTCAAACTTCGCCCTCCCGCATACCCCATGTCGGATATATCCGACATTGGCACTTAAAGAGTTAATAGTGATTCTCCAAACATAGCATGATTTGATTTCCAATAATGAAAATTTGCATGTGGAACTCCTTAAAAATCGCCGGAACAGCTGAAAACTGGCGTTTTCTTCATTTTCTCAAGTTATATTTGACGGATTTTCAAGATTTTTTGCACAATGATGCAAAATAGCAATGCCTAATAATTTTTATTTTCTTGACAAGAGAAGAACATCATTTAGCCCTGTTTAGTCACAAATACAAATGAGTTTTTCACGGACATTTTATTGGCCATAGAAATTGGATTTTCGTAATTGAATTTATTTTTGAATAACATTTATTTACATGAATAACCAGCTTCTCTCACTATTCGCTAACTATTTTTTCTGAATCTTTGCATCTGTATCAATGTCAAAAACTTGCGGTGCCTGATTTCGGAAAAGAACAACCTTAAAATAGGTTTTTTGGACTTAATTTCTGGATTTCTTCCCCATAATAGATATACAGTAGTACATACTTCCGAAAATGTGCTGAAACCTGTTTTCGAAAAAAACTTTTTTACGACCTGTAGAACTGGCTGGTTCAACTGATATAATTGTTCCGATATAGAAAAAGTTCTAAATGGTGATGACTAAATTTAATAATTATTTCATTTCATTTGCAGTGAAATAAATCTTTTGTATTCGTAAAATTCTTAGTAATGGCCGGAACAGCCGAAAGCTGTCATAAAACGGTTCTACTTCATATTTACAAGCTATAGTCTGTACTTCCTGTTGTTGCCATTTAATCATCAAGCAGGTCCATTTAGCATATTGCTTGTTATACTTGGATCTGGTAGTTAAAGTTCGACGGGGTTAAGTTCATTGAGATTCTACCTGAAGGTTAATTAATTAAATGTAAATTAATTGTTTATAGGATGGAGAAAAGTGATTCTACAACAAAGTGATTGGACATCATGATCCTGTTTTCTTATATTTGTAACATATTTCTTTTGTCTATCGTGCGTTAAGGGAAGAAAATCTTTCGTTTTGGAGACTTACTCCTAAAACTAGCAATCCCAAGTCAAAATAGGCTATTCTATTATAGGTGAATAGCATTGATAGGGCAATTTTTTCCGTCTATCCTTGGACTACGTTTTTGGTGTAACTTGAATTGTTTTGCTACCAGGTTTTCCATTCTTTGGGAGATAAAATGTTTGTTTTTTTACTTCAGTCTTAAGGTTGTTTTGTAATTTTATTATTGACAAATAATTTTTAAAATTGAAACATACCATTTTCATCTACATCTGCGCTATTTTACTTCAAAATCCAACAATACCTGGCTAAACTTCAGTATTATTTAAACCATTCGTAGACCCAGTTGTAAGATCGACAAGCTAAGCATAATCAACAAAATCTGTAGAATTATAGACGGCTACAAAATATTCATCTCGTTTTGGCACAAAAATCGTCCTTAGGCCCTCATAACAATTATTCAAAAACAAACCCTTGACAGGGATAAATCCATGGATCAGGCGTGAAAGACTTCAGCCAGAATCAGAACATTTTAGAAATCTCTAGCTTGCCCCAACATTTCATCTTTGTTTTTTGGTACCACAACTCGCCCCCTCCCCCCAATAGACGATATCGGCTTAACGTGAAAACTCAGATTTGATCCCCCAATATTACCCGCAATGCTTTGCGCGGAAAAAAGTTCACGGTGAAATTTTTCCGCACAAAGCATTGTGGGCAATATTCGGGGATCAAATCTGAGTTTTCACGTTAAGCCGATAAAGTCTATTGAAAAGAACACTCAAGGTAATCTTATAGTTGATTGAAATTTGTTTTTACTTGCGTTAATTTGTAACTTCCCTAGTTGTAATTTCCCGCGAATTTGAAAGTTCTCACATTTTGAAATTTTCTACTTTTTACTCAATTCTTACTGAAAGTGCGAATCCTTTTAGGATCAAAGTTACAGCTTAATCTCTATTGCTAAATTGACGTTTTATTTTACAGAATTCGTAAAAATTCAATCCTAACTATGAGATTAGCCAAAATCCCATGTTTACTTTCGTGAAATTTGGGATAAATTACCTTCGGTCTAATTTTGAAAATTGACCTTCGGAAATATACCCCGAATTATCCTCATAACCATATTTTCAAAAACCCAACCTTGGAAATTCATCAGTTTCGGATCCGAATTTTGTAAAAACCAACCTTGGAAATCCGTCAATTTCGACCCGAAAACTGCATTTTTCCAAGGTTGGTAGTGTCGTCATGTTCCCAAGGCAAAATCCCAATCCGAATTTGCCGTTTTCCCAACCCCGAAAATGGCAAAATCCCAGGCTTGGGATTTTATAATTTTTTCTTGTGCATTAGATTACTAGTACAAAGTATGTACTCTTAGGTGCCAAATAAACTAATTGCCGGGGGGCTGGAAATTGTACTTCTGTAAACCTCCAAATAGGGTAAATATGGGCTTAAATCAGGCGATTTAGAGCAAAATAAGAGACTTGCCTTTTATAGCTGAAAATATTAACGGAAAAATTAATAAACGGGGGGGGGGGGTCCTATAAGGTCCCGGGGGATCGGAAAATTTTCGAAAAATTAACAAGCGGGGAGGGGCACCTAAGAGTAAAATTTCAGTCAAATCAAACCATTTTTTGGAGTTCTCCAACCTGGCAAAAATGCTACCTTTTTGAGATTTTATTTATTGCTGACAGAAAAGATTAATCAAAATTGTCGAGGCTACAGGAAAGTTCATTTAGTCTCCTTTGGTGCATCAATTTTTTCTATAATAGTGATTTCTTTGCTAATTACAGAAATTTTAACTCTGTTCACTCGGTTCGTCATCCCTCGATTTAGAGAAATGTTCGGTCACGGAGCTGGACAACCTTGAAAAATTTCTTTCAGAAAATGGTACGGTTTGTTATGTATTGCTATGTAGAAAATTTCTAGATATAAAAATTTTTTTAGCCTGTTCAAGTCTGCATTTCTTTCCGATGGGATATTGACCCACTCCTTTAGAACTTCAGTGTGAGTGACCCCCGATACGCCATGGGAATGTCAGACAAGTTCGAGTTCTAATGAACTTTTGAAGCGCAGACTTTTTGTATTGTCTATTGCTATAATTCTCATAATCGTTGGTAACTGAAAGGGACGTGTGACACGTAATTACCGAATCTTCAAAAAGAAAAGGAAAAAAATCCTGTTTGCAATTGACCACTGTTAAATAACTTCCAAGATGTTTAAAAAATAAAAGAAAATTTATGTAAAAAAGAATACTAGTCCGGAGCCAGTCCCGGTATGGATCTTGATATTATCTCAAACATAAGTAGTCAATAGTAATAATTTAGAAATTTTTCAATAAAAGGAATTAAAAAGCGCAAATAACCTCACAGTCACTCGAACTTTTCGTGAGTGAAGAGGAGAGGTCGTCTTTGTTCCATGGAGTTCTGCTGCCGCGGAGGCACAAGAGAACCGAACTCAATAGTGCAAAGTTCACCTTTCTTCTTACCCAAGTCGTTGTGACTGACAGGTTTTCGTCACGCTTTTCAGACAGAAGTTCACTAAGTCTCTTATAAAAACATTTTGTCTCTCTTCCCATGCCGCCCATGGCGGTGAAAACGATTGGCGTGAATGATCCGTGTTCAATTTGTAGGATACGGGGGCCGTACGTGCGTTTCTTTTCCCTTTCGTTGACATCGCATGCCTGGGAGATGCTGGAGTTCCTGAACCGTTTGGCGATTGGGTTGAAAACCCTTACGTCAAAAAATGCCTTTTGGCCAGGAATCCAAAATCCCCTAGCAGCAATATCAAGACGGGCATTGTCTTGAGTGTTGGTAGATTTCATTTCAAAGTTCTCTCCTGACAGTGGAGTCAACGCTGGCTCGACTTTCACGTCTTTGCAGACTTGCGCCAGGAGGGACGCAGTAATGTCACGAATTTGGTTGTGGCGAAGAGTGACAAAGCCACCCTTCTTGCACGTCAGCGCGTGCTCTAAGTTGAACGAAGATCCACATACACAAACGTCTGGTAAACGATTTACTTGGTGACCGTATCGAATCTTGATTAGGTCCCAAAATGATTGCTTGTCGAGCTGGAAACCTTCGTCTTGAATGGGGAGTGTGGATAGCCAGAGGGATGATCCAGGCTCGCGGTTGATTTCGAGGAGCTTTTCATGCCGTCTTGTGATTGGTTCTTGATGTTTTCCAACTTCTGTCGATGAGACTGTGTGCGTTTGAGTTTGAATGACGCTTTCAATTTCTTAATTTCATCTTTGTCGATTTCGTTTTCTTCTTGTTTGATGATGTTCTTACGGAGCTGTTCGGTGAGCAATTCTGAGTTTCGGAATTCGGATTCGGCCAGATCGCTGAACTTCGGAATTCCCAAACCACCCAGGCTTGGAGGGAGGGTAAACAACTCGCGCTCTACGTTATTTGGATGAATTCCTCCTGTGATCGCTGGGATGAACTTGGTGGTGATGATTTCATCTAGCTTTGAGAGGTGGTGTTGAATGTTGGGAATGGTTCTCATGGTGAAGTTTAATTTGTGTTTGTAACCTGCCGTGAAGCAAGTGTAGGCTTCTTGAGGGGCGATTTTGGCGATCTCCGACAATAGCTCAATTTCGCCGATCCAGGTGCTGATCTTCTCAGTGACAAACTCATCGCGGTAGTCGTCTGAACCGATGGCAGCTCCGAGGTGTTTTTTTCCTTCGGTAGTGATGCGGATATTTGTGTCTTTGAATTCTTGTTGGGCTTGTCTAGGTGTTGTGGTTTGACGATGATCCAAGTTTTATCTGCGCGCTGGAAGTAGCCATATTTGGGGCCCCAGCGAAGTATCGTATCCCACATTCGTTTGAGCCCACGAATAGTACCGCCTCCGAATATGTCGTCGGCATATCCTGCTGCTCGGGTGTTGGTGTTACGTATCTCGCTAGCGGCGAAGAGAATCAAAGGGATTGTTGCGATAGCGTACAGCAGGCCGGCAATGGGATCACCCTGCGTGGTGCCTTCGGATGAACGGATTTCGACACCACCGAGGACGAAGAGTCTGGAGGGCGTATTGTAGCAGTTGGAGGCAAATGTTGCAATTGAGGGGCAGATGACTTTTATGTTGTGCAAAAATGCTTCACGGTTGACTGCGTTGAAGGCGTTTGATGCGTCGACTAACATCACGGCTTCACACTCGTGTTTGTTGAATATCTCTCTGAGGGCGTGAATAGCAGCTTCACAACCTGCATCTTGGCCGGCACATACTTGCAATGAACCGACGGAATCGGTGATGTCTTGTTTGAGCAATCTTGTACTGTCTTGCCGATGATTCTCCGTAGTGTTTCGCCGATACCGATCGGTCGCAGGCCTGGGTTTTTGTTCAAGGGGATCAGCCGGCTGGAAAGAAAGGCTTCAAGAGATCCATCCGATTGGATAGTGGTGCATAGACGTTTCGTAAATTCAGCTAAAGACGTGCATAGATCGTTTGATTCGGTCTTAAAGCTGTTCGAACAAAGTATGCGTCGCCATCCATCGCCATCCAGTCCTGAAGGTCTGCCCCTCCTTTTGTCCTCAATGCCGATTGTCTGATCATATCACCGTTGATTTCGTCGAATCTGACCGGGGGAAGTTTGATTGGCGTGTCGTCGAGCAGAATATCCGGATCGGCTGGCTCAGGTGGCGGATGTTTTTGTTTCAGCGCGTTCAATGTCACATCATCGAGAGGAAGGATTCCGTTGCTCATGTTTTTGCTGAGTAGTTTTATTGCGCCGTTTACGTTGCCTTTCGACATTTTCTTGATGAACTCCTTTGTGATCTCTTTAACGGACGATCTATTGGTTTTAGACGACAGTAGGTGTCTTTGAATGGTCTCTCCTTCGTGTAGAAGATTGAAAAGGTCTCCCTTTTCCCATAGATCGAGGCGTTTTGAAAGTGCTGTTGCGTGCTCTTTAGACGCTTTCTTTAGAAAAAGTAAAGGTCTACGAAAACAATTATAACTCTCTCGAGGTTTCAGGCCACTATTCAAAATTGGTTTATGTCTTTTAATATATAAAGCCTCTTTGATGAGGAAAATACTCCAATTGTTTGCAGAGTCGATAGTTTTTGTATTGTCTTTGACCAAATTGATGTAATACAATATTTTATCCCCACGGGTAACGTTGTCAATATCAAATAGCAACATTGTTCTTAGATAATTTAATTGGTTCCATTCTCTTAAGTGATCGAAAATGGGACTATCCTTTCTTGTTGCATGTTCAACACAGCATTCCTGTAAATTCCTTTCAGTTTTTCCAATATACGCGGCGGAGCAACCAGGACAACAAAAGCGATATACCACATCAGCTTTGTAATCATCAGGGGTTTTGTCTTTGTTGTTTGTAAAGAAATTAACTTTGGTCGTAGAAAATGACGTTTTAAAGCGTAATCTTTTGTCAGGGCGAATGCATCTTTCCAATTTATTTTCGAGGAACTTTGTCATCTGTTTACTTTTATCACCAAAGTATGGTAATTTTAACCAAATAACTGTCTCGTTTTCATTGGTTTCTTCCGTTTCTAATCGTGGGCAGTTAACTTTGTCAAGCGTTGTCTTAATGATTGAGTTGCTAATTTTGCATGGGAATGAATTCCAAGAAGCGAATTTGCGAATTTTGGACAGTTCTTGTTTGAGTTTACAATCTGAGCAAATACGTTTAGCTCTGTTAACCAAACTTCGAATCCAAGCGGTTCTGAGTTTCCAATCTTCATAGCTATTGAAATTGGAATATTGTCCTGTGTTTGTGTCTTTTCGAAAGATTTGATAACCCATCTGCAGCAATCTCAAGGTCGAGAAAATGAGGTATTTCTTGAGTTATCTACGGTAAACTGTATGTTTTTATCAAAGGCATTCATAAGTTCATGAATTTTAGTTAAATCAGACATCGTCAAAGATTACATTATTGCAGAGCGAACATCCGATTGGAACTTCCATCTGAAAACTTTATCCGAAATGCTGAATCTTTTCGCTGCAACAGGCCACGTTAACTACGTGAGAAGTGCAAGGATGTACCTCCAACAAATGTTAGAACTTGAAAAAAAGTACCCGTACCTGTTCGAAAAATTCTCCGCTAGTCAACATGCAGTGAGAAGATCAAACCGCTACTGGGCTGGCTTCTGGTCTGACCTAGTTATTGAACAAACGCTTATGCGGTCTGCTAAAAGTCGAGGTGGGCTTACGCGATGACGAGGAATGGAGGAGAATGTTCGTCAACTCTGGATTTCGAGTATGAGCTATTGTGCAGCTGTCCATGATTCTATGACAACTTTGACCGGGGTGGAAGTAATAAGTAGCGATCAACATCAAGAGATGGGGTTTCCTCGGATCAAAACTGACAATGAACATTCTCTGAAGTTCTTCTGTTGGGTGGAGAAAAGGAACCCTTTCATCTTCAAAGATGAGCACCTACATTCGCTTTCATCAGGCGTTGTATCAATGAAAAACAAAGACAAAGTGAACTGGGAAGAGGCAGAGAAAGTTGGTAAGAAGATCCAGGAAACTATCGATGAAAAGGTCTTCACGGACGCCAAACTTAAACGGAAAGACGAAGTGAAATCACTAGCAGTTATTCAAAATACGATAATCGTCGATGATGAACCAATATCAGTTGACTCGACAAGCCTCTTCACTCGCCTGGCGGCTGTTGCTCAAAGAGAAGAAGACGTGAAAAAGTATTTTGAGTACGAGCTGACACAGTTTCCGAAAAGTCTCTTTAAAAGAGGATTGATGAGAAAACGTGACAAAGCATCACTGATAAAGCTAATTTTACCAGAACAGAAATCTTGTGATCGTTTGTAAAGTGGCCAGTTTGTTCTTGATGGTGGTGCTCTGATACATAGAGTCAGTTGGAAGAAAGGCATCACATTCAAGGAAATAACCTCGTATCGTGTCAGCTATGGGAGAGCCAACTATGGTATACGTGTCATGTCGTTTTCGATGGCTACAATGACCCCACTTCGATGAAATCCAATGAGCACGAACGGAGGAAGAAATCACATGGGTTCTGTCCGGACGTTGACATTTGGAAGTTAACGAATCAAAATACAACGGGGAACGTTTTCTTCCTAATTGGAAGTACAAAGAACAACTGATAGCGCTGATTGCCGAGTATCTAACTCGTGATGGCCAAAGCGTCCATATTTGTGAAGGTGATGCTGACACCAAGATCGTATCCACAGCTTTGGAGCTGGCAAGAATGGCTGCAAAGGATCGATTCAACCTGAGCGATTGCCCCCCCCCCACATCTGATGCTGCAACGCAACATGGTGCCAGAGTTCACATCCAGGTAATCACTTTATGATCTCTGGCTGATCAAGTGTGAAACCAAAACCAATCAATTTATGAACTATAAAAGATGTCATTTTCGTTACTAATTTAGGTGATTCGGTGGAAAGAACTTGATGAGAAAGTCTTAGACCCAACAAAATGGGGTTGGCAGGGCTTTGATACAGGTCTTCGTCCAATTAGAACCATCAAGTCAGTCGCGCCACCCGAAATTCTCAAAATTATCAAATGTAAATGCAAGATGTCCTCTAAGAATCCTTGTAGAACAAACCTTTGCTCTTGCCGGAAAAACGGTATACCGTGTATGTCTGCGTGTGGTAACAATAAAACGGTAAGATTCCATGACCATTTAAGTCTAGCCGGGCCAGAAATTAGGGGCGTAAATAAAAATTCTTTCTTAATTCTTATATTGATGGTTTTCTCAAGTGAAAAGGGATCACGATGACGAGGAGATACCAGACGAAACAATACACGAAGTAACATACGACACGACAAACGAAACAACAAGTCAGAAAGAAACCTTCAATGACTTTTACGATGATAGGAATATTTTTTATTTGTTTGATTGAGGTCCTTGAAAAACGAAACTAAAATCAATCGACCGATTGTCCTTTATTTTTTATTGTCATGTACCCACTTTAAGGCCTCATAAATCTTTGTGAGATGATTTTCAGGTTTCTTTGTAGGCAACTCTATTGTTCGTATGGAAATTATCTTTCTTTTGATATATGACACTTGCATATTTTGAGAACTTTCTTTTCAAGTTTTCCCATGGCCGAATCGATGGGGACCTCTGTACAAAATTTCAGCTTGTTGGGAATTTTGTCCAGGTTCTGGTGAAAATATACATAATTCTACTGGACTATTATTAAAGTTCATCGGGGCTTATCCGAATGTCCCTGTAAAAAAACGGAAAACTACGATTTACGCTGCACGATTCGTTGTATTGTATTAATTTTCTAAACCCCGCATAACTTAGGCTGCTAGCATCCACTATCTAACCTGATAACAGCTGTTCATAATTTTCTTACGTGCACGGTAAACCTCTGAAGGCACTTGAAAATTATACATCTGAGGAAAACAGTCCTCCCGCGGAAAATTTTACAACAAGAATCTTGTTGTGCGCCAGAAAGTCAAAAACTGATACGGCGCCCTATTCGTAAACACAATCACGCAACTTTGTTGGCATCCCCAGTCCTTTTAGACGAACACGGCCAATACGATTTCGAGATTGCATATTCGTCAGATTGTATGTTTTCACCCATCCCTTTAGAGCTTCAGCGCGGTGGGGCAGAAAACAACCACAATCTGACCTCAGGTTACCACTATCGGATTCGTGCTCCTTATAGAGGATGCTTAGTAAGCGATATTTCCTGTGTCCAGAGATTAGCTGCCTTTAGCCGATTACGGCTAGAGACATTTTTAGCTGGCGAGTGTCTGCAAATATAACATTACGTAATGTTTAATTTTTCTGTGAGGCACCAAATCATAGATTGGAAAATATGTTTGGATTTCGAAAAAAAAGTAGGCGGAAGGAAATTTGCTTCGTTTTCTTCCTCTTTTCTTGTTTAATGTGGAGATTTCGTAAAAGATTAGAAATTAGATTTATTGAATTTAATTGCCCTGATGTATCTTCTGTGTGCACCAACAAAACTTTGCTCCATAAAACTACATTTTGATGCTTGAAGTTGGACTTGTATGAGTGTATAATTTTTTACCACACTGGATTCGTTGATCACTTTGGCTCCAGATATATTTGTCAGTTCTACAGATATTTTGCAGATTATTTCAAAGTATGTTAGTTATGTATATACAGTACATTTTGGGGGTTATATTGAGTACTTCTGACATTACTTCTTTATGATTCTACAAAAGGGAGTGCTGTTGTTCCCTTGTTACAAAATGTTAAAACAAACAAAAAAAACTTCATAAAAAACTTCAAAAAAACTTTTTCTTCAGCTTCGGCATTTCACTTTTCGATACGGTGTGGCCTTTGTGTTTATCTTTTTCATATACTTAGCTCCCGGGGGGGGGGGGGGCAGCTGGGCAAAAGGACCGACTAGAGATGCACTGTAAGGGAAGAAATTTCAGAAAATTCTTGAAAAATCTAGATATTTTGACCAAAAATGCTAGAATTTTGACCATTTTTTGCACGAAAGGGATCGAAAATTTGGGGGAAAATGCACTCTAAGGGTATGATTTTCACTGATTTTTGCTGCACTGTAAGGGTGCAATTTTAAAAGCAAATTTTTGGCCCGCACATACCGTCAGTCCACAAACCCAGTGCCCCCCCCCCGGGACTTAGCTTCAATTCTTTTGAGGAGATTGGAGTGTTTTTAGTTGTTTTCTTTCACTTTTTTGTTCATATTTGGATTTTTGAGCTTCGACCGAAGAGGTGAAGGAAAAGTTTTGATAAATTTACAGACCAGATATTTTATAAAAGCGAAAGTCAAAAATAAATTTACAGACTGTACATAATGCATCACTCTTTCCAGTCTACCGCTGGATGAGATTACTTTTACCAGACAACCGACCAGTGTTATGTAGTCTGTAGCTAACCTGATAACAGCTGTTCATAATTTTCTTACGTGCACGGTAAACCTCTGAAGGCACTTGAAAATTATACAACAAGAATCTTGCCAGAAAGTAAAAAACTGATACAGCGCCTAAAGAACTCTTGAACAAAGTTATTGCTGAGGCAAGAGACGAACAATTCCCCTTGGAAAAGGTTCCAGAAGATTTGGGAAACTGGTTTCATGCCGAGACTGACTCCCGAAATGCCAGACCATAATTTGTATTTATTAGTAGTTTAATAACTACTAATGCCTTGTTGCGGCCAAAAACGAAGATGGTTATACTAGAAGCTGGTCAAAAAGTGAAAAAGTTATTCACCAGAGGAAACCATATCAAGAGCTTCCTGGGCTTTTCCGGACAATCCTTTGCGAGCCAGGCTCAGGAAAGAGCAATGCTTTTGAGCTTGCTATAATTGACAGTTTGCTAAAACAAAAAGATCCAATATTTAAAGACATACAGAAGCAGCCAGCGGCGAGATTTTTAAGAAATATGTGTTCTTATCTTCTAGGAGAAAAAAAAAATATTGAAACGGTTAATCATGCAAGTGGCTATCCTTTTCCTATTTACATTAGCAAAGTCATCTTGCCTATTTTTCACTTATTCCATTTTAAGATTGAAAAATTCTCAGATTTAGATTTTGACTCAGGTCAAATTTCTTGAAGACTGTCAATCAAAACAGTGTCAGGTGGGTATTAAAAAGGGTACTTTTTGGGTAGTTTGGGTGTACAAAATAAAAAACTGTTTTTGATACAATTTTACATATCTGGGACATTCTACCCCCCTCTCTGTGTCGTACGCATTTGCTCTGACCCCCCTTGTTAGTACGTACTTATTCTTGGCTACCCCCTTCTTTTAAAGATTATATTGTTTGTGTGGATCATTTACTAAACATGAGGTAGTTAATTACTTAATAATATTAAAACTCAATAGAATACTGGCGATAGAATAGCGTAACTGTTTGTGACGTAGCATATTTCCCCTTTTATGTTTGAATGTTCTAAGAGTTTCTCAAAAGTCAAAAGAGCTCAAGGAAAAGTCACTCTTTTTTTGCGTATGTACGCTTTCCCATCAACCCCCTCCCCCTTGTATGCAAACGTCCGTTTTTGTAGGGACCCCCCCACCTTAGTGCGTACTTACTATGTGAACGGCCCCTAATGGAAGAATCATGCTTTTCGTATGGTGTAAAGAAAACTGCTTTGATTTATATCATTCAATCTTTTTCTTTTAGAGTATACAAAAAAGCCTCTTTGAAGGTTTGAACTCAAGAGGTGGCTTTGGGATGATTGCGTCCTCAGAGATGTATGGCTTCTACGAGAAAATCATAAAAAGGTTCCGAGACGTCTTAATATTCTTGATACAAGGTTTAATCTTTTTTCACTTTTCATCCTATATTATATGACAAAAGGATATGATGTTGGTAATTGGGCATAGAAATTCTTTCTGGTGCCTAAAGGGCCTTTTGGAAAAAAATCAGGCAGGTTGTTTTGGAATACTTTTGAGTCAAATTATTTCTACAGTTTCAACTTAGCAAATCAAGCACATGCATATGTCAACAAGCTTTTTTCTGATCTTTGAAATATCTAAAGTTTGTTGGTGTCGCAGTAGATGTTCCAGGCAACAACGAAGACGAAAAGTTTAAACGAAGTGTTTGTGTCGCAGTAGATGCTCCAGGCGACGATGAAGACGAAAAGTTTGAAAGACGCATCGGACTTTGTAGAGCATCACTGACTGATGCCATAAAGCTTGGATTATTGACAATCCTTCTCACGACTTCATTAATGTCAGACATTTTTAACTTTAAAAAGTATAAAGAAATTATAATACACTGTAACCTAAGAGCCCATATAATTTTTGCGGAACTAATTTTTGCGTTTTTAGGGTCTACTATTGTGACCTGACGTGACCTGTGACCTGCGTTTTACACTAATCGATCCAAAGATGCTCATTTTTCTTTCCGTTAGACCAAAAACACTGTTTTTGACAAAAATTAAGTGTCAGGTTTTGGCCAAAAGCGTAAAACACACCGACATAAACATCTTACAGTTAACAACCAGCAGATTTAGCGAAGAAGTAAAGTGAATTTAAAGAAAGTTGAGAAATAAGTGACGCTCAAGCACATTCTAGAAGAGAGAGATTAGGAAAAAAGATGGTAATCGGAAAATTTGAAAAGTTGTCCTAGAGCCCGGTTCGGCGTGCCGTACCCGCGACAGTATAGTTAAGTTATATGCACTGAAGAAAATACAAACTAGCGACTAACGGTTAGTAACCATCAACCATGATCTGTAACAAAAACCCATATCAACATAAAAGGGGTTGCGGAACGCCCGTTCCGTTTTAGCCTGGAGATCCATGCTATGATTTCTTATTCTATATACTGATGGCGAAATATATAGCATGGTATGGGCTGACAGTTTGAATTTCCCAAATCCTAATAACGGTTGAAAACACAGCCAATCAAATCCTGTTATTGTTTCACTGGTCACACTTTCTTAAAGAAAGCGCAACTTCCGAAATTTGGTTTTTGTTTTAGTAAGTGAGGACAGCGCTAAATTCGAATTTCCCACTGTAAGTTTTTTGAGTCCAAAATCGGACTCACAGCTCTGACCCGTCAAGTAGATTTAAAAAAAATACGCAGACGGGTTCCTGTCTAGTTCCGTTTTCGCAGAACGAAGAAATTTCGACACGAACAAATTATTTTCATAAGTGAAACTTTTATTGATAATGTTTTCCAACTCAACTCTTTCTTTTTTATAAGAATTTTATAAGAAAAATACGAGGCTCAAAAATTAAATACGCCGAGCAATTCAAAAACAATTTCAGGCTCAAAGTGCAAATAAGGACAGCCAAATCTTTAAAAAATTTACTGGTTCTTATAAAAAAGAGTGCAAGTGACAAAAAACAACACACATGGTTTCTTGTGCAATGGCTGAATGGCCAACAGCAAAGATATTACATTAGGCTTTAGGCTGGTAGTTTATCTGAATAAATTGAAAGACTCTATTTTTTATCCCATCTTTTTGTAACCTCCAAGCAGCTCTTCGTGCTCCACTCATTCCACGCATGCGCTCTAAAGGGAATGGTTCTGCAAGAAGACCTGCGAAGGTTCTCGGGTTTTCTTTGATGGCCGACACTCTGAAATTTCAGAGTACTTTTCACGATTCAATCTGATTCAATCGCGGCATTCGCATAAAATTTATCGATTTGCTCGGGCCGTCTTTGGATGCGTGGGCTAAACAAAACCGATTCTACTGCGACCGTGGCTTTCTTGCTCCGATCCAAATCCAAGATGGCGCCTGAAATTTACGTTTTGGCTCTTGGTCAATGTTTTGAATTTTTTATGGATTTTGAGACTTATAAAGGAAAGTTCAATGTTTCAAATGTTGTTTATTTATTTTAGTGTAGCTCTGAGATACACCCACAGAAGTGGCTGCTCATACTTATTGACCTAAAAGCTTTGAAAGACTGTTTTGAAAGTTGTATTTTGTACAACTGATTTTGCTTGGATGTTTTCTTATTTTTGTTCAAGATGAAGGCTCAAACACCAACCAAATTATTACAGGTATGTTCTCTTATGTAATGATTACTTCTCTCTTGCTATGTGCTTGATTATTAAGAGGAATGAAGCATTTTATCAGAACAATTATAACTTAACATGTGCGAAATGTCTATCAGGCATTCAACCGACAAAAAATTTGATTCAAACATTAAGAGGTTGACTAGTTTAGGCTCTCTTTGTATTGTTGGATATTTGGATACTCTTTTTGGATAAAATATTGGTGAAATTTTATGTTTGTTGAGTTTTTTAAGCGGTTTCGATGATCAGTTTTTTGGGTTGATACTTTTTGCAATCAGACTTCAAAAAACTTTCATGAGAACTTTTTAATAGATTTGGAAGATAAACAAATGCCAACTCTAAGTTCTGGAAATTATTTTTTGGCTTGAAAAGGTCTCATAACTCATTAAATGATATTATTTATGATTTTGTAGCCATGATATGTTCAGGTGCTCAAAGGGCATTCCAACAGGAAAATAGTTAGTATTTTTGACAGGTGAAGATTCAGATTGTTCCATGTACAATTGCCTGTTATCATCTGAAAAAATTCTTGGAAAATATTCAATTTTTCAAAAGATACAGAGGTTTTTGCTACTTATTTCTTACAAAAAATTGTTTCCTATAAAATGATAAATAAATCTTGAAAACTGCGGGCCAATCGGATACCGGTATTTTGTCACGTGTCATAGTTTTTCCCAGACCCCGCCGAACGCGATTTTGTAAAATTCCGCTGGAGAAACTTTTCAGATCATCATATGCCTTAGCAATGGTGATCGGTTATGAGATTAATCTTTTTGTGACTTTTGAAACAATTACTTAGCTCTCTATAAAACTTTTACAAAGACAAATTTATCAACAATTCAAAAAATATATTATACATTTCCCTTCAAAATTTAAAAGAAAATAGTGCGTAGTTTGAAAGATGATCTTGAGCTTTTCAGCCATTAAAACCTACAATCTCTCAAAATGTGCTACCTCTTTATGATATCATTGGGCCATTCCAGTTTTTATCCGTTACCCCCCAATAGACGACATGGGTTTCAATTTTTTTAGCACCTCGGAATTTTCTCTTCTACACACTCTTGCTACGGAACTCCGTTCAACCAAAAATGACATACGACGGAATTCCGCGCTGAATTGCTACTGAAGTAATGGAAATCCGCTCTGGGAATCCATCTTTGGGTCACGGCAATCCGTTGGTTCATCGGATCAAACTTACGGAAATCCGCGCAGTTTAATTTTGATGTCCAATAAGACTTCACAACTTACAGGGGCTTTTGAATCTATAAAACAGAAAAGAGAAGGGCCATTCTTACTGTATAATACTTCAATGATCCATAAAAATCTATATCAGCGTAGAAAAACCACTTGTTACTGGTACGCATGTACAGTACGTTATTAAGTTTAACTGGACTTTATATAATACATATCTCCCAGCAGACACAACCGTTTTTTACTTCATCTCATAGAATACGGAATATATTGGGATAGAATCCGTACTGTATTTCATAGGTATCTTTGTGGCTGGTGAGAACGGAAAAGTATTCAGGCAATTTCCGCTGAGTCAGGAATAAAATAATAATAGAAGGAAGATAATGATAATTCAATCAATGAAGCATGTTCTTCTTATAACTATAGATATTCACGGAGTTATTAAAGAGGCTATTAAGGACCTCAAGACACATATGTCACAGTCAGGGTGATAAAAAATATTTAGTTTTCCTTTAGGTTAGACAAGCCTATGTTCACGCTGTCACAGACACGCAAATGTCCCGAATAGCTCTCATTATATAACCGCGCTATCACAAAAAGTTCAAAAAAGATAACAAGTAGGTATTAACATATACAAAAGTTCTACACAATAAAATTGTTAAAATCACATAAAAGAAAACGACTTTATGTTTACAGTGGAACCTCTAATTAGCGGACGCCATCGGGGAAACGGTTTAGTGTCCGCTAATTAGAGGTGTCCTCTTTTTGGAGATTTTTTTATAAGAATTTGACTAGGCCGGGGGGAAATATTTTGTCCGCTAATCAGAGGTATTCGCCTTTTTTAAAAATACTTTAGGCGTACAAACTTTCGTGAGGAAAGGACCATCTCAAGTCAAAACCCCCAAAAATCGCCTAACTTTTTCAAAAGAACTTTTTTGAATTTAACAAAGGATAAATAAATGAGGTTAACTTATTTTTATTTGCTACTTTACATGCTAACGCAAAATTTATTCAGGTTCACAATGATATATACATTATAGAGGTTAAGTGTTGAATTTAAAGAGATATTATTGGTCAAAGTAGGGTTAAGAATATGAGGTTAAATGGCTCTGAGGTTAACCTAATGGCCCTTAAAGATGGCCCGAAATTGGTATGAAATGTGAGGTTAAAGCATAGAAAAATGATTGGGTTTTACTATTTAATGATTGGGCAACAAGATAAGGCTGGAAAAATGAGGTCAATATTTCAAATAGGGTGTAAAATTTGAGGTTATTTCACAAAAATATCCTATTTACGAGGTTAACAATGATATTTCAGTCTAATTTTGGATATCAGACAAACAGTAGCCTATTATAAAAAACAACTAAACATGAAAATTATATTTTGGTATAAAAAGTGAGGTTAACTGGTACTTGAGAGACGCGAGTACCTGAGAAAGGGGTTGATTTTAAGCTTTCAGATAGCCTGCATAGAAAGGGAAAGTTGTGTAATAAAAATAGTGGGATCTATAATTCAATATGGTTGTTGAGGAACAAGGTAAGGTAGGAAAAATGAGGTTAATACCTGTTAATATATGAATTTTCTTTAGATTCTTAGGTTGCCCCAACTAGACTTCAAAGTTGAACCTTAGATTTCTAGTTCAGTTGATTTGTGTTAACCTCAAATTGCTAACCCTTTCTTCCATTCATTTTTTTGTTCATTCTGAAAATTTCTATTTTAACCTGTGCATGGCATTTCTAGCCAGAAAAATGAAGCTTTAGCTCATTTAAAATGAGTCAAGACATCCTACTTTTTCAGGTTGTTTAACCTCATTTTAAGAACCTTTTTGGTCTATTTTATGTTTTTAGCTGAGTTACTTTATGAAAGATTTTAAAAAGTTATTTTGTAACTGTAGCTTAAATAGAACTATTTAGATCAATTAGAAAAGCAAATTTCTCACATTCCCTATCATATAGTTTTAACTTTAACCTCAATTCTTTAACCCGACGTTAAGGCAAAGATTGTCAATTTCATAAAAACCCTATCGATCTAAGCTTCTAGTATCATTTTATTTTTGTCCTATAATCTAATACACATGCTAGCAGAAGATATGGTTAAGAATGTGAGGTTACTTATTACCATTTTTTTAACCTCATGAATTCCACCTTTCTTGTGGGAAATCTCTAACCTTTTTTAGACAAGCTTGATATTTGAAGCCTTTTTGATAACTGCCTAACAATTTTTTCCCCGATAATACAATGAGGGTCTCTTATTTTTGAGGTTAACAAGAGTCTATAAATTGTCAAATTAACCTCAAATAAGAAACCTTTTTCAAGTTTTTTTTTCATTTTTGGGTATAAGCCATCAATTATGACCATCCCTCAAAATTTCAACCTTTTTAGATAAAAAATGAAGATTTTATGGCCAATAATGTAAATTTTCCACTTTTTCCTAAAAAAAATTAACTATTTCTTAGGCGACATTGACTTGAGATTGTCCAAAAACGTTCGCGGTTTTCACGAATTTTGGCCTCTTTCGCGAAAGTAAATGTCTTTGAAAGTTCTTAACAGGGCAATTCGCGAAAGTTTATGCTCGCGTATGGCATATTTTTATCCTTTAATGCAATTTTTAAAGTCGAAGAGCAACCGTGTTTAGGGTTTTAAGATTTAAATTCCACTTTAAAGGCATTTTTCACTTGGAAATTCTTTATTTTTATCCAGCGATTCGCGAAAGTTTTTGCTCGCGAAAAACATTTTTTCTTAAATTCGCAAAAACGACACACTGAGAAATAAATTCCCGTGAAATATGTATTATTAATATAGTAAGGGTGTCGAAAAGTGGCAACTAAAGTTACCATCTTTAAGCAAGCATAAGTTGCTTTTCTGCCAACGACGATGTCACATCCAAGACGTAAACAGATTCTCGTTCACTTACATGTTTAATAGATATTTGATCTTCATCCCTGCAAAA
This sequence comes from Clytia hemisphaerica, assembly GCF_902728285.1. Lineage (NCBI taxonomy): Eukaryota > Metazoa > Cnidaria > Hydrozoa > Leptothecata > Clytiidae > Clytia > Clytia hemisphaerica. The sequence continues at coordinate 241,423 of NW_027103268.1, read as the reverse complement.
GTCTGTAATGTAGGCGACATACCATCCGCCACGCCAACCAAGTTCCGCAACATTTTCTTTTTTCCAAAAAACCTTTACTTTTGCTCCTATTTGAAAGAAGCGCTCGTAGTTATTCTTATCTGCTACTTTTTCGACATCCTCTTCTCCTATTTCCATTGCTTCGCCATTGCCTCTAATTTTAACATCTGTAAACGATTTGATAAAAGTTTCCAAAGGAGAATAAATTGATATTAAAGAATCTGCTGTCATATTTTTGGGCTTTTTCAGTGTAGAACGTGTGACAGCAGTGGAATACTTTCTTTTGCGGATTGTGTCTTCGTAACCAATTAGAGAAAGACGTTTCTGTTGGAAAATGACTTCTTTTCCAACATTTATCAATTGCAGCAAACTTGATACTTCGGCTTTTGAGATAAAATCATCTTTGTTGTTTTTCTTCAGATAACATCGAAGAGCAAGCTCGTCTTTGGTACCCACTGTTGATAGCCCGTTTTGTTTACAAATATACCGTAAATCTGAAACTCATATTTCGCTTGTTATTTTATAAACCGTTGAAGGTAGATCTGTAAGTTGTTTAGGCTGATACGGGGCGGCCTCCTCCTTCATCAGCGATTTTACCAGCTGGTGCTTTTTCTTGCCGCGAAAGCTTATGTCTGCTTTCTTGCATTGCTCTACCAAGTCTGCTTTCCTCACCTTATTGTATAGCTTGTGTTGTCGAACTCTCTCCAGCTCCAACCCATCATCAACGATTTTATCTTGTTTCTTCTGCCTTTCCTCAATCGTTAGTTTTAGCTCATTTAAGGGTAGCCATACAAGTAGTGCCAAAGGAAGCATTATATCATCAGAAATCTAAAACATATCGAGCAATAGTCTGGTGGTTAAAAGTAGATATTTGAGCAAGTTGGTTGTGTTGACCTTTTAAACTATCATAAGAAGGCTTAAAAGTACAAATTTGAATTTAAACGTGCTAGCTATTTTCCTATGGGACTATGTATTTTGAAGTTTAAAAAAAAGTATTAAAGGACTACCTACCTCGCAAGTTATTCGGAGCAAAATGTTGACTATCTTTGACGGAAGAAAAACTGCGGGATTGTGTGTCAGATAACGTACGCTGCTTAAAATCTCTTGTGTCTTTCCAACAGACAAATAATGTAACTCCTCTGTTTCTAGCCATCGTACGTAATCTGGAATTGGCTGCGGTTGATATCTGGTGACGAGGCCTTTCTTCAAGTCGTTTTCATTTTCCCTAAATATTAGCTACTTAAGGTATAAGATCTAACCTGCTTTGTTTCTAAAAACAAATGGGTCATAGGTGTGACTGCGTATGTTTTTCTTTGATCCCAGTCATGATCGGGAGCAATGATTGATTTCCAGCTTTTACTTGGATTTTGAACAGGTGTGTTGTCTCCTGGATAAAAAAATAAAGTACGAGAGAGAGAGATGTACCATCCCTGCAAGGGGAATTGGCCTAAGAAATAATAAAATTATGTCCTAGGAAAATCATAGTGCTAGACATGAAAAAGAAATTCAAGTAAAAAAGCAATAAGTATTTTACGAAACAAATACTGCTAATAGTGCTAAACTAATTTTGATCCCATCCCATCGATATTTCGCCATCCTTCCGGCTCATTTCAGAAATTTTCGTACATATACAGATTTTTTTACGCCACGCACAGATCTAGAGAAAGGATGTTACACTCCCTATTCGGGCGCTTCACGCTCTCAAAACTGTCGTTCCGCAAATATACATTTTGGAAAAATGAATTTAAAAAAAGCAAAAAACAAAAGGAATGCACAAGACACAAAAGGAAGTGATAAGCTGCAGACTGAATTCTGAGATCAGGTGCGGTACCATGAGTAAGCATCTCCTGCAACTCCATCAGCTGAACAAGAAGAAAGAAATTAAAACTAGGCACAAAGTCTGTGTTAATGTAATTATTACTGTCATTAGGAATTTATAATAGACAATTATTTTATTTTTAATGGTTTTCAAAAAGATATTTACATCAATTTTTGTGTCAGAATTTTTTGCCAATTTTCTGTATTTTACTACTCGGCATGGTTTCTGTTGCTGCCTTAGTTTTTGGAAATTTGTTTAAAGTAAGCAATTGATTTTTTATTTACCTTAGATTGATATTCTATTCTGCAAGGCATTTTCGTGTTCTTCACCTTGTCTATTTTGGGCTTATTTTCGCTCCTATGCCATAGACCTTTGTTTTCGTCATTTTTTACCCTACTTGTGTGCACATGTACATTAATGCATCATCGGTCGTCAGGACATCGGCAAATAATTTATAGGTTAAGATATGTGCACACCACTCCCTATCCAGATGCTAGTATTGCATCCTGTTCTATGTTAGTAGACTCACGTCTGGGGTCTTTATGAATGCGCACGTGAGTATATTATTAAGCTTTTCCTGAGATGTTTTGATTTTGCATGAAAGTGAGGTCTGGCTGTATAGCGAGTTCAAAATGGCGGATGAAAGCAACAACGACAGAATATTTTCAACAATTTGGTTAATAATATTGATATAAACATTGAAATTACTGTTGAAACAAACGAAACAAGCTGGGTGCTGAATGGACCTATCTGATGATGAAAGATAGATAACAATGCGAGAAGAAAATGAAAAAAATCTGTCAGAAAATATAGCGTTCAGCGAAAATACATAACGCAATAACTTCATCATAGATTGGGTTATTCCATTTTGAATCCGTACAGGTGTATTGACGAAATTTTCCAAAACAAAAAGGCCCAAACAAAAGAAGTTGTCGATGTAGAAATAATCAGACACGAGCTGAAAAACCACCAACTTTACAAGAAAACGAAAAATGAGCTGGCCAAGATGTGCACAGAGAATAAAATCAATGTCAATGGAACTACAAATGTTGACATAGCCTTAGCCCTCCTTCGACACGAAGGAACTGATACCAAGCAGTTCAAAACATCTACTTCATTTCAATACAATGGAGACAAAATTCTCAGTCCTATCATCTCAAGTAAGAGATCTTGGTGAGTATTCGAAATAAGAGCAATTTCACCAACAATTCAATTTTTGCTGATCATTAACCCCCCCCCTTTTGATATATACAATTTAACAATAAAAATGTGTTTCTTGTTTCCTTACCAAGAAGTACCAATAAAATTGATGGAAACTTTTGGAGACTTCCTGATAATCTTTTTGCTGATACATCTAAGCACACGTTTTGCGCTTAAAATGATATTTTTTATTAATTTCTTTTTTAATTTAGGTATTGCCTCTCTAAGACAATTCTGCAACATCACAACTTGCCCACACCAAAAGCTGAAGACCAATTAGTATTGGATGTATGTCTACTCAGGAGTGGCAGAAAACATGTGATCAACAAAGAAAAGAAGCTATCACTCTCAAAATTAATCGAGGTTGCAGAAAGCACAATGAGCCACCAAAGGTCTCTCAATGTTGTACTACCTTCTCCAAGGAAAAGGAGACATTCAACCCCAACACAATCTATTTTGAGCATTAAAAGTCTAAGGGCAATGGCAAGTGCTTATCCCATATACACTGAGAGAAAAAAATTGAGTTACCACCTAACATTACAAAGTTATCAATGGCTAGCATCTTAAAACCCTCGAAAGAGGATATTCAAGCATCCCTTCGCCCAGTTGACAACGAAATTTCTCCTTCAGTCAACATATCGCCAGTGAATACATCAATCTCTGATGAATATGAAGCTTTTTTTGAAATAGGAGCAAAAGTATCTGTTCGTTGGGAAAAGATCAAGGTTGGAAATCTGGCTGGTTTGTTGCATTTGTGCAGGATTATGATATGATGAATGATTGGATAAAGGTTGAATACGCAAGTGAAGAAGGACATTTATATAAAATCGAAGTATCACAGTATCTGGAGAGTAAAGATTTGAAATAGAAAAGTGGTGTTTTTTCAATATAAGAATTTGAAAACTTTCGGATGACATTAAATCAAGATTTATAAATGATACGTAGGATAAAAGGTATGATGCTTCAACATATAAGTGGATTTTAGAAACAAAAATTATATCTCTCAATGAGAACCATATTGTTTTACATAACAAGTATACCGTCAACATCCCTATCTTTTCATTTCGCTTCCTAACATTTCCAGTGTACTTTACAGAATCTTGAAAATAAATACTTTAAAAAAACGAAACGTTGACGGTACTTTTTGTATTTTGGAATATAAACAAAATCGTCCCAACTTTAAAATGGAGGATTTATTCTTACCTTATTGTAGGCTTCAAATGTGACTAAAAATTATACCGTAAGATGCTCCAAAACCAACCCCTCTGCTCTAAACCTGAACGCTGAAAAAATAAAATGTAAAATTTTTGGAAATATCTTGAAATTCAAGCATAAATGAAAATTTCAAAACAAAAGCAAGTACCAACTAATTTTGGCAAGAAGATAATTGTAAACAAGCTTTAATTTACTTTGTAAAGCATATGTCGGAATTTGAACCTGTCATTAGAGCATCTTACGGGATATAAACATTCGTTCAATCAAATTCTAAATCAATTTGTCATTTAAAATAGGTGAATTGAGACCTTTTGACGCACGGTGACGGTTTAAAAAAGTTCATTATATAATTTATATCAAATTTTTCATCATTTTGATGATGAACAGTCCCAATGCAAATATATCATTAAAAAGGAGAAAAAAACCTGTCAAGGAAATTTTTGTTGCAAATCTCAACAGGAAAAGATTATTTTAAGTACAATTTGCCCATCAAACCTTCACTGTTTTTAATCCCATGTCTGTTTGTTTTAGAGCTTTTTCTAATCATAACAAGCTGTTGTCACAGCACTTTGTGGATAGTGTCAAAGGCCTTCATCCAGATTTGGAAAATGATGAAATTGAAAGTATGTTTTTACATATCAAGATTATTAATAGTACTCAGTAGTACTCATATTTTAATCAGAAAAGATTTAGCAAGAGAAATTTTAACTCTTGATTACCGACTCATAAAAATCTTGATTTTGCGTGGATTTATTTTAGCGAATTGCTTTTTCGAAAAATTTAGGGTGGATTAACTTCAGCAATTTGTCGATTTGACATGTTTCAGCAAAATAAATTCTAGTAAAAATGGCACTAAACGCTTAAAATTTCTCCTGTCTTTACTCTGCTTTTCGGCCACCACCATCACCACTTTAATAATTCAAAAAATGTAGGCTGCTATATTATTTATCAGATAAGGATTCTTTCTGATTTGTCGAACTAATTTATTGTGCTTGTAGCAAATATTGATATCCCAAATACGTGAGGGGATCTAATTTTGTTGGGAATTAAATTTGGAGATTGTTTAATGTTTTTTAAACTTAGAATGGTTATAAATTCAATAAAATATCAAAACTTCTCCCAAGAATATGCCTTTAAAATATTTTGTAGAATTTAATTTTGTGATTGATGGCGTAGTAATCTCATGGTTTAAATTTGCCTTGAAATGCTTTTAGAGAAATGACTAAATATCTCCTCTATATTTTTATCGTATTATGCTTGATATTTTCTCTTGTGTTTCATTCAAAATCTTTCTTCCAAAATTGTTTATTTAGCAATTCAATGATGTCTTCCTTCCTTTTGTTTTTAGAAACTTAATAGACGCTTGATGACCCTCAAGAAATTTGACGTGGATCAGTCAACGAAAACGGCCATCCAAACAGTCTTGTGTCCAGAAATGATGTCGTCTGAAGACGAAGATATACAAGATGGTGAAAAATCCTTTATAGTGAGAAGGCCATCTTGGAGGGCGGAAGGGGTGGCTGGTGTTTTTGAAAAACTGGATCAGTTACACAATGACCGCCAGGAGCCTGTGTGGTCAGATAAAATTAAGAAAGCGATAGATTATTTTAACTAATTTTTAATTAATTAAAACAGTCTATTGGTTTCTTGATTTTATCTCGATTTCAGGTTTTCTGAACGGTTAGGTAATATTTACAGTTTTTGTCAAGGAAAAACATGAATTTCTGAAAACTCATTACATCACTCCTTTTTGAAGTACTTTTACCTGGGATGTTTGGACTGACTGTTCTTGTGTCAAATACCATAATGGAGCTAATTTTGGGGAAAAATTAATTTCAGAGAAAACAAATTTTGCCCGATGGGAAACTTAGGCAATTTCGATAAAAAGAAAGGTGATTTTGGTTTGCATCTATAAAAATTAATTTTGGGAGAACTAATTTGGCGAGTCAGCAAATTTTTGAAATCGGCGAGAACTTAGTTTGGCGAGATAGAGATTTTTTTTAACTTTGGTGAGAACTAACTTTCGTCAAAATTAGTCCCCTTAAAAGGTAGACTTTTCTTCTGCAGAAATATCATATGAAAAATAAAAAAATTTAATAATACATTGTCATTCTAGAATTAATTATCCTAAGGGAAGAAGTTTTTAAATAGATAGATAGATCTCAACCATTTTTTTTAGTATCAACTACTAAAAGAGCAAATTAATCCCGAATCCGATTGTATATATCTGAGTTATTTGAACGACACCGAAAATGAAATCTATTCTGAAAATCCGATAACCGATAATTCAAATTTATTCCTTTCCGAATACTGTAAATGCCATAATCCCCGAAACCGATATCCGATATAGGAAATTTGTAAATAGCCAGATATCCGCTATTCCGCGTGTATTTTCTTTACCGTAAATTTAATGTAATCGTTGAAACCGATACCCGACGTAAGAAATTTGTAAATATCCACTACCGAAATTGCAAGATAAGCTATAAATTTGACAACCCATATTTGAATAATCACAGACTCCGATAACAGATACTTGATGAATAAACAGGATTCCAAAAATGTATATTTTCGCAACATGCGATAACAGCCCTTCCCGGAATCAGAAATGTTACATTTACGCAAAGCAAAAAGAAAGCGTAAATATGACTTTCACGCTTTTTTTTATCGTATAACAGACATCCGATAGAAACATATTTTATGCAGTGAGACCTTATTTACCCCTAACCCTAATATTAAGATACATCCAGGACGCAGTTAGAGAAGGGGATGGAGAGCGATTGATAATTTCATACAAGATATCGCTATTATATTTCAAAGCTACAAACCTTCATAAATATGGCCTTGCAATCCTTAAACTACTGACGACTATCGAAAACAAACCAGAAAAAGCTTTCAAATTGATATGGGGTCGCTTCATAAATACGCGTGGGTATCGAGGATGCAATATTTCGAGGGATCTCCACCTCGAACACCTCAATAAGTTCCTTAAGGGGCTTATCAAACCACTCGGTAGTAACATTAAAGAGAAAAATGCTGCCCGAATAGCATGTACATTAAACATTAAACAACTAGCCACGGCATACGATGAGGCTGAGGTATTTCGTAGAAAAGCTGGCAGGGAATATGAATCACTCACCAATGAATTCTCTGTTTTTTGAACCAATTTTCTATAAGATAAAACAATGATTTAGAGACAGAATGTAATAAAAATACTCTCAGAAATAAGACCTCTCAAGCAAAAATATCTGCCATTTTGAAAATCGCTTCCCCAAAACATTATTGTATTTCACAAACAAGGTTCTTTAATGGATGAATATGGTCAAAAACAATCTTTTTTGCTTTAAACTGATCACACAAGAGAAAACAAAGTATAATAACATCACACACAAATACCACTTTAATTCTTATCTATAAAACGCACTTTTCATGGAGCGCTATTTCAGCCGATTTTTAATTTGGAAGTTTTCGGCACAAGACAAAAAGTTGAGTCAAAATTTCTGTAGAGATAGGGCTTCGGGTTTGTGTTGTATGTATTAGTTTAGTCTGTTAGACCAAAATATCATAACAATACTTCAGTTTGTGAAAAAAGCATGAAACTTGGCACAGACATGCACAATTATAATCTGAACAAAAAAATTGACAGAGACACGTCTGAAAACCACGTGACTGCTGACGTCAGCACTTTTTTGCTGACGTCATGAAAATTTTTTTAAGGTGTCCAAACCATCAAGTATTATATACTATTGGAAAGGAAATTTAATTCTGAACAGCTTTTTTGCTTACAGTTTTTTCTGAAAACGAAGCCAAAAAAAGTTACAAGCTTCTGAAGTTGACTTGTGACGTCATCAAAAATTGTCAAAAAAATTATAGTTACAAATCCCCAAGTATTATATACCGTTGGAAAGAAAATTTCATCCTGAACAACTTTTTTGCTTACAGTTTTTCGTGAAAATAAAGCTAATAAAAGCTATTGACTTTGTTTTGCAGCATGGTTCACAAATCACAAAACTTGGGGTAGAAAACTGATAGATGGCTAGAAGACGAAAGAGGATGCTTAAATGCATCTTTACTTGCTTCTTTTCTAAAATGTTAGGAAAACATTGCATTGCTGTAGAACAGAACAGATTAGAAAACATTGCATTGCCTCAAAAAGTGTTCGTTGTTTTTGGAAGGAATCAATTTGCACACGTGATATGAAGTATTTTAAAGTATTATAGAATCTTGCTAGTAGCATGTTAAAAAATTACAAGTCAAAAGACTAACGGACCCTTGAGAATAGCATTTTTGTTTCTTTTGTTTCACTTTTTATTGATTATAATTTTCTGATTATAAAGGTCTAATAAGTAGATCTAATATAAGTATATCATATGATCGGGTTCTTACTATCGAGAACAATATTACTAAAACGATATGTAAAAAATATTGCGAGGAAAAGAAAGTACTACCACCATCCTTGCAGCCTGGCGAATTTTTCGTTTCTGCCATCGACAACATGGACAATGATCCGAAATCAAACATGGCAAAATCATCTTTCATGGAACAACAATATCCATTTTCCAGTTCTTATAATCCAGCACATCCACACGAACAGCGTTCAAATACACGGAAGATCACAGTACAGTAGATATATCTTTGAGTCGTACACAAACACTCTACAAACCAAGAATTACAAAGCAGAACCATTTGATAGAAAAACTTCAACCAACCCCATCAGCGAGTGCTCTAAACAAACAAAAGTTCAACCTTGGGTGGACAAAATTTCAACAGCTCCAATGGATACAGAAAAGCTAGATGATCGGGTGTCATTATCTGCCTTTTTTGGAAGACAATCGGTGACGTCCATGGCAATAACGGGAAGTCTGCAATCTATGGTGGACTGAAAAACACTTCGAAAAATACTTCACTAATACACGTATTCAAGTAATGTTACATTTGTCACAAATGATGACATGTGGCTTTCCCTATCTACTTCGTGCTATACAAAGCGTAACAAGCGACGACTTACACATTTCATACTACACTTCCATGACTATTTGAAACATAACCACACTTTATTATGAATGCGTGTCATACTATCATACTAAACTTACACATCACCCTCTACCATGATAACATAATACAAAGTGAGTATTGCAATATACCCCTCAGGTAATGGTAATTGCAGTAATTTCGGTAATCACGGTAATCGCGCCCTTACGCCACAATATATCGCCCTTTATAACGCCACACCATAATAAGACAATGTATACAATGTACCCCTCAAGTAATGGTAATTGCAGTAATTTCGGTAATCACGGTAATCACACCCTTACGCCACAACATATCGCCCTTTATAGCGCCACACCAATGTATACAATATACCCCTCAGGTAATGGTAATTGCAGTAATTTCGATAATCACGGTAATCACGCCCTTACGCCACAATATATCGCCCTTAGTAGCGCCACACCATAATAAGTCAATGTATACAATATACCCCTCAGGTAATGGTAATTGCAGTAATTTCGGTAATCACGGTAATCACGCCTTTACGCCACAATATATCGCCCTTAATAGTGCCACACCATAATAATACAATGTATACAATATACCCCTCAGGTAAAGGTAATTGCAGTAATTTCGGCAATCACGGTAATCACGCCCTTATGCCACAACATATCGCCCTTAATAGTGCCACACCATAATAATACAATGTATACAATATACCCCTCAGGTAATGGTAATTGCAGTAATTTCGGTAATCACGGTAATCACGCCCTTACGCCACAATATATCGCCCTTTATAGCGCCACACCATAATAAGACAATGTATACAATAAACCCCTCAGGTAATGGTAATTGCAGTAATTTCGGTAATCACGGTAATCACGCCCTTACGCCACAATATATCGCCCTTTATAGCGCCACACCATAATAAGACAATGTATACAATATACCCCTCAGGTAATGGTAATTGCAGTAATTTCGGTAATCACGGTAATCACACCCTTACGCCACAACATATCGCCCTTAATAGCGCCACACCATAGTAAGACATGTGTACTTTTTAACCTGTAAAACGTGCCGTATGCAATACGTTGGCAGTGCTACCACTCCTTTTCGAGCTAGGTTTAATAACTACAAGTGCTGCCATAGGAAACACAAAGCGGGTTCTATCGTTACGCAAGCCTCCTTTCATGCACATTTTGAACAAGAGGATCATCACGGCATGGAAGACTGGGAAGTTACATTAATCGACCAGGCCCCAGATCTTCCATCAGTCCGCCGCAGGGAGTCTTTTTGGCAATATAAACTTAAATATTTTTCTCCCGATGGTCTTAATGATCGAGATGTGCCGTTAGAACACTTCGGTTAGGATATTTGACCATTCGCTCTCTTTTTGTTTTCTTAATTTATATACTTCGTTTGTTTTTAAAAATTTCCTGCTCAAAGGAAATTTTTCTTAAAACGGTGCGCTTTCTCCTCCTTTTCCAGTGCGCGGTTTTTTACCGCCATTCTACGCCCATGTACAGTATTACGCCACCGCCCTTCTGTCTGTCCGTTTTGGTAGAAACGGCGCTTGATATCAGTAACACACTTTCTGCCGTCTGGACGTCTGGACCATTGAGTTTCAAGCCCGAAGGGCTAGAGGTCAATCTCTTTGGTAGGATTTGAAGCCAACAAATCCTACCAAAGTTGCGCGGTCTTGAGCGACCCGCCTAGTTTTTACACAAATGACAGATTGAAACTAAAATTTACCGCTTAATTTCGAAAAAAATATCACTCGAAAACAAAGGAATTGCTAGATTCAATCCGTCATCAAAAATACGGCACATATTTTAAGGCTTCAATTTTTCTTGCCTGAGAAAGGTTAGAGATTGACCTCTAGCCCTTCGGGCTTGAAACTCAATGGTCTGGACAGGGAAAAGTTTGCTAAAGTCCGGTACTGGCTATAAAAGATATATTTTCTGATTCCGCGCTCCTTAAACAACAAACGTTTTCAAAACAAAACAAGATGGCGGTCGAAGCGAGGAGATAATCTGAGGAAATTGATTTCAGTTGATTCATATACTTTCTTGAACATGCTTTAGTGGTCAAGAGACTTTCAAACCAAAGAAACTTTGTATTGATTTTTCTTTGTAAGCTTTTTCAACATTCTGTCATATCCTATAGTTTTTGCTCAAGTTTTCATAAAGCTTTCTGACAGTTACATCAATATGCCTTCTTACCTGTCTTTAAAAATATAAATAAAAGTAATCACGGAAAAAGGACGCGAAAAAAAAAGACATAAGAACAGAGTAATCAAACTCATTAGAAAAAGTACCATTAGAAGTCATAAAAAATCAACCTGAATAAATGCAATCGAAATTCCAGAGAACTTCATAATTTTTTCTCGGGAAATTTTTTTTCGTCGTAAAATACGGATTTTCGCAAGTTTGGGCTAAAAACTACCTATACCTAAAAATAAGTTTTTTTGGACTTGGTGCAAAATTGCTTCATTAGTTTTTCCTGATATTATGCATAAAGATGGAGGGCAAGGTTCTCTAAAAAGTGGCTGAAGCAGTTTTTTCTGGGAAAATTTTTTTTGGCCGTAAAAATCGGATTTTCTTATTCGGGGAAATTCCCTTATATCAATTTTAGGGAAAAAGAGCATTTCTTGCGATTGGATTGATATTTTTTTCTTATTTTTTGTATAGTGGTAATTTGGGTAGAAAAGTGCCTAATGTTTTTTTTTTTAGACTTTTTTGACTAATTTGAGCTCTGATACTCACGGTAATCTATTCAAGCTGCTCACTACACTTTCAAATTACTTCGTAATTCCCCAAACAACATTACATTACTATGTCAAACTCCCATTCAGTTACATCAAAATGCCTCGAAAATGTCAATATGAAAATTAATCAGAGAACGTATGTCTCGCTCATTATAAAAAGGCCGAGACAAACTTTCAATAATTGGATTGTAACATCGAGTTAAGTCTCTTTTGTTAAGTCACCAGGGGGTAAATAAAACAGACCTTGATACATTTATCGTTCGTTTCAACTTGACGATTCGTTTAAAACTCAGCCTCCTAAATATTTGGAGTAGGTAAAATATGTACAAAGAAATTCATACCTTTCCAACCCGGCGAATCTTTAAAAAAGAAGCGAACAATAAAATATAATTACCCTTTCCAAATAAACCTCTTCGGTGGCGAGTGTAGTCTACTCTGACGTAATTTTAAAATTTATGTAATGGGAGATTGACATAGTAATTTAATGTTGTTTGGGGAATTATGAAGTTGTGAAAATTCTACCTTAAATCAGTTTCATTTTTAGTTTCTTGTTTTCAAAAAGATCTTATTTTTAGGAAATAATGGCTTCTAATATAGAAATAAATAAACAGAAATGCAGCTGATGTGTAAATTTGAATAAGTTGGAACAAAATTCTTGATGAGCTACACAAGGTTACTTCTGGATCTGTCGCTGTTTGTTAACAACCGTCAGTGACAATGGGACGTGGCATGATTTTCAAACTCGACACAGAATCATTTTAAGTAAACTGATTCTGGAATTTGTTGATGGACACTAAAATGAAGTTCATATGTAAATTAGAACATGATTGGAACTTTCTCCATGATGCTACGTGTGAAAATGGTTATTTCCAGATCTGTCCTATCCTCGTTTAACGAATTGGTGGCTTCTCGGGTAAGTTATGGCATGTCTTAAAATTACCATAATTTTTAGATCGCATTAGCCGGCAGAAAACGACCAAACAAATGACTGAACATGAAGGGTACTATGATGTAGTTTCTAACCTGATGTGTAACCTAATTGTTTTTTCGCTGATTTTCGCGAAAAACCGTAAAAACTGATTATAACGTCAAAATCGATGACGTCATAAAAACTAGAAATTGAATTTCACAAGGGTTGTTTATCCAATCGTCTTCAAACTTTCACCAAAGATGTATCTTACTAAAGTCGATCATTTGAGAAAAATTTTTTTTCGAAATTCTGATTACGTCAGCAAAAAATAGGATTTTCCTTTTTTCCTAATTTCTGCTGACGTCATGAAAATTTTGAAAAATTTCTTTTTCCAAATGGTCGACTTTAATAAGATACATCTTTGGTGAAAGTTTGAAGACAATTGGATAAACCATTCTTGAGAAATTCAATTTTTAGTTTTTATGACGTCATCGATTATGACGTCATAATCAGTTTTTACGGTATTTCGCCAAAATCAGCGAAAAAACAATTAGGTTACACATCAGGTTAGAAACTTCATCATAGTACCCTTCATGTTCAGTCATTTGTTTGGTCATTTTCTGTCGACTAATGCGATCTAAAAATTATGGTAATTTTCAGTTTTTTAGACATGCCATAACTTACCCGAGTTTGATTTTTCAAACTTGACACAGAATTATTTCAATACCAATTAAATGGAATATGGCAATGGAGACTAAAATGCAGCTCATGTGTAAATTTGAACAAGATTGAAACTTTTTCCATGATGCTACGTGTGAAATCATGGTTATTTCTAGTTCTGTCTCGTTTAACGAATTATTGGTGGCTTGATTTTTCAAACTCGACACAGAATTATTTCAAATACCGATTAAATGGAATATGGCAATGGAGACTAAAATGCAGCTCATGTGTAAATTTGAACAAGATTGGAACTTTTTTCATGATGCTACACATTAAATGAAATGGTCATTTCTGGAGCTGTCGCATTTAACGGTCAATGGCTTGGATTATTCAAACTCGACTCACATAATTGTTTATAAGTCGAATTGACCTTGATGGAGGAAAGAGGGAGAAGATGAACAAAGACAATACAACGAAGAAGCTCAATACATCGATGTGGCACCATTTTTACATTTTTTGATGTTGTTTCTTATGGAAGTTGAATTTAATGATATTTTGAATTTGACCTTTGGGTAGAAAGTTTCGAGCTTTCAACATTCAATTCATTTTTGATTGACTACATTACATTGCAAAAAGTCTAATTTTTACATTTTTTTTATTGACACTGTCGTTATGTATATTATTATAATAGATGTTATGGAGGAAATTTTTAACCGCATCTTTTGCGGCTCTTGTTATTTTGCATAAGTTGCTATATTCCTTTTTTTTGGACATTATACTTGAGTCCTTCTTGCAAATATTTAACTTATATTTGACGGGTCATGACATTTTTTATGCTAGTGTAATACCCTTACGATTCGTGTAATTGTTATAGTATCATACTTTACGTGTTTTATTTTTCCTATTGGTCTTTGTTTTAGTTGGAGAAAATAGGTTTGTTAAAAAATTTTTAAATGTTATGAGCAGTTAGGTCATTGTGTATAGTTTAGCTATGTACTACATTCACTCCCTTTACGACATCTATATATTAATACGCTTAAACGTGTGTGTTTACAAAGTTTTGTAAAAAGTTTTCGAAAATCTAACAAAGCTCTACAAAGCCTCCTCTTCATGGCGTTGAACCATCATCTTTTTGCACCTTAAGCAGATTTCCTACCACTAGACTAACTTTGAGACCCCAAGATACCATTTTCTATTCACCAAGTTTGGAGCTTGATGGGTTAAAATCAACCTTCTTCCCAATTTTTTTTCGTCATTTTAAAGAATTCTTATTCAGATGCTCTTTAAAACTTTCTGTTTACAATAGCGGCTCCCTATCACTTTCAAAACTTTTTAAAACATTTTTATATAATATTTTGTCCCGGTTTGAACTTTGGTCTTTTTGAAGAACGTGCATTCTTTTGAACCAGTAACCCAACTGTGGCTTCCGTAAAATTAGTTACTTCATTCAAGGATATAGCAAGAGTGTCTTTCAAACTTTCACTTTGAAATTGTCTCTCTAATCTATATATTAATACACTTAAACGTGTGTGTTTACAACGTTTTGTAAAAAGTTTTCGAAAATCTAACAAAGCTCTACAAAGCCTCCTCTTCATGGCGTTGAACCATCATCTTTTTGCACCTTAAGCAGATTTCCTACCACTAGACTAACTTTGAGACCCCAAGATACTATTTTCTATTCACCAAGTTTGGAGCTTGATGGGTTAAAATCAACCTTCTTCCCAATTTTTGTCGTCATTTTTAAGAATTCTTATTCATTTTGCTAAGCCATTTCTTTAATTGTGGTTAAAAATTACAATGCAATGTTATCTTCTTTCTCTTTTATTTCCTAAAATCAAAATCAAATCATCGATCGGCGGCTACCTTTCTTCCGTTAGAATTTTTTAGATGTGTAGTGATTCACTGGATTGGGACACGCAGCATGCGACGCTGCGCATACGGCTAGTTGTCTTTATTTATCTAATAATTTATTTTCACATTTTACAATTTTTTTAAACGTGTACGTAATTAATCTTTTTAACATTTTCTTTCCTTTTAATCCCATATGCATAGTTTAACTTCTTTGTAATTAATTTTTATTCCCTAGATAGACATACTTTCACAGTTTCAGCCAAATTATTGTATATAACATCCATTTTTCTACGCTTACATTTAACTTGATAAAGACAACCGTCGAAACGTCGCATACACAACTGTGTTTTTTATGTTCACCCATAATAAGACAATGTGGCGTAAGGGTGCGATTACCGTGATTACCGAAATTACTGCAATTACCATTACCTGAGGGGTATATTGTATACATTGTCTTATTATGGTGTGGCGCTATAAAGGGCGATATGTTGTGGCGTAAGGGCGTGATTACCGTGATTACTGAAATTACTGCAATTACCATTACCTGAGGGGTTTATTGTATACATTGTCTTATTATGGTGTGGCGCTATAAAGGGCGATACATTGTGGCGTAAGGGCGTGATTACCGTGATTACCGAAATTACTGCAATTACCATTACCTGAGGGGTATATTGTATACATTGTATTATTATATACGTTTCATAATAATTATGTTCCTTTTGTTCAAGTCAAAATCAACTGTTTTTTTTTATTTCCAAAATGTATATCTGCCATTTTTATGGATGGGAATACTTTAAAAGGTACAAGGCGTCTCAAAGGAGATTGTAGTATATTTGCTTAGGTATTCAATTAAATTGTTACAAACGTTCCTTTCTGTGTTTCAATTAAGGACTTTTTGATTCCTTTTTCACTAGAAATCGAAAGAAAATAAACGGTCCTTTGAGAGCATCTAATGAGGTCGTTTTCGTTCCTGTCGAAATTATTGTCATTTATAAGAAAATCTTTGAATAAGCGTATTTTACCTAACGTTACTCCGTTTATTTTAGATGAGCATTTTACTGACCAAAAAGGGGACGAATTAGGACTGTTTTGATATACGTTCTTCAATAAAACTGTATTACATCTCTTTACACCCTGGATATTATCAGAGTCTCATTTTAAAAGCTTGATTGCTTGAGAAAATTAGGGGGTTTTAGTGGGCTTTGTAGTTCCCATTTATCTATAAGAAATTTCTCATCAAGTACCTCCGTTTTAAAGAGCTGAGATTAGTAATTTTAGCTGCATTTTTTGAAGTTTCAAGGGGGTGTCTATATTGAGAGAGTCTTTTCGTTCTTACGATTTCATTTTCAAGAAAGACTGGGGGTACAAACGACCGACTCGTTTACTGGATAGAGATTGGTTAAAATGTAAATTTTGTTAAATTATGCTAATTCGAATTCAGAATTTATAAGTGATAGGATGTCCCCGGATTTTCTTTGTTTTGAATACAAATCGGGGTGCTTTTGCTACTTTTTACAAGTTTATGTAATTTTCTTTTCGAATGAGTGAATTCGGTCGAGATTGGTTTTATTTGTATATTGTGCGTGCGTGGAAAAGGAATGCCAAAGAAACTCTTGTCAAAGAAAATTTGGAAAGATGCTGTAGGAGCTGCTTCTAAACCAAAACGCTTGAGTTTGGTTCCAGATAGAGATGGGTTATTTAATTGTCCTGTAAAGAATTGTGACAGTGAATCGTACCAAACAAAACGAGGTTGCAGGAAGCATGTTTATCAGAGGCATGGGTGGTATTATTTTTTTGACGAAAAGCCAAATGTAGAGGATGTTTTACCAAAGCAGGTTGTGACATCTACAACCCTAAAAAGAACGAAACGCAGTAGGACTACGGACATACCATCTTTCAATCGAGACTGTTCATTTGACATTTCTTTTAAATCCTGGCTGTGTAGTGCCGTCGGTGGCTCTAAAAGCTATAAACAGTCAAGCCAAGTTAGTTGCAGAGTTTTAAAATTTTTAAAATTTTGCTGTCAAGATTGCTACCCTGAGTGGGACATACCACTAACCATCGTAGATTATTGTGTCGGTTCAATTTCTTCTATCTCAGACTTTATCGAATACTTAAAAAAGGATTGGTGTGTTGGCTATGCTGGTTTAATAGGATATATGAACTCCTTGTCGCACGTTCTAGATTTTAGGAGAATGAACAGCACAGCACTTAACGAAACCTATGTGGTATCAGAGATTTATATTGACCGTGTTAAGAAAACGCTGGCTCGAAAAATGCGATGTGAGTGGAACATTTTGCTTAGTGTTGATTATTTGTCTAAGATAGATTGCTGGGCAAGCCTAGAAGATATGCAATCAGTTATTCCTCACCATGCCGAAAGATTTACTCAAATTTTACTTAGTACCTCAACTAAGGACTTTCGTCCATCGTCACACGATCTGTCATTTTGTACTGGGTTTCTCACTGCAGTTTTGTTCCTTATGGTAAAAGCTACCAGACCTATGACATTTCAATATCTGACAGTAGAAATGATAGAGAATGTTGACCAAAATGGAATGATCGACCAAACAGTTTTCAAGACTATGGAAAAATACGGATTCGACACTTTAATTTTTACAAAACAAGTTCTGGATATTGTAAATGGATACATTAAATGTATTAGACCAAGGATGAATCCAACATGTGACTATCTTCTAGTGACAAGAAACGGAACGCAACTTTCACGCCTTAGTGACGTTTTTGGAAGGTTAGTTTTTCAAGCTATTGGAAAGTATATCAATCCGACTAGATATCGACAGATCATTGAAACGGAAAGTGCAGCAAAATTAACAGTAGAAGAACAACATGTTCTCTCACAAGACCAAAAACATACTTCATTTGTTGCGCGAGTCCACTATCAAAAACTTCAATCTAGAGATATTGCATCAAAAGGAAAAAAAGTAATGGAAAAATTAACAGACGAGACTCCATCAATAAACGCTCTCTCTAAAATTACAGAAACATTGGATATATCGACGCTCCCAACGCCCATTTTCAATATTGAACACAAGACTCAAATTAAAGTTAAAGGACAACGCCAGAAAAAAGTTGCATTTTCTTCAGCAGAAGATAATTTTTTAAAACTAGGAATTCAAAAATATGGTTGTGCGTGGTCAAAAATTTTGACTGATCCTGAATTCAAATTTCATTCTTCAAGGCAGGGGGCAACATTATGTCGTAGGGCCCAAACTTGTAAATTGACTTGACTTAAGAAAGCTTCAATTGTGTTTTTTTTTATTATATTATTGGAAATATATCAGAACATACAGAAAATATCAAACTGAAGCCCCTTCACTTTTAGATGATTTTATTTAAATAATGTTTACAGGCAGAAGAAAACGGTTTTTCTCAAAGGGTTGTAATGAGTTCACGGACAACGAAAACATAAATTCTGTTTTGTTTTGAATTTTTCTTTTTCTTTGAAAATATATCTTCAATTTCGATCGTCACTTCGATTGTTCTCTTTGAAATTTTTCGTTTGACCAGTGTTTCGTCTTTGCCGTGACACCTTTCATCGTCAGACGAAATGACAATCACCTCAGGTTCTGAGATTAAAGAAAACACACATTGAAAATAATGAAATTTTGGGCGAAATTTAGAGTAGAAACATCAAATAGAAATACTACAATGACTAAGTCGCATCAGGGATGGATGTGTGAAGTTGCTCAGCATTACCTTTTTTCTTTGCTCCGTATAGCTTCTCCATAGTGTACTGACTAAAACAAGTGCAATTTTTGTTGAGCATCTCATCTTCCTTTTGACTTTAAGATCCGACATCTTTACCAAAGTTTTCAAAATTTCTAGAGAGCGTCCCACTGTTAAACTGTAACAAAACATTATGTTCCAAATTTCAAAACGATCGATTTATTAAGTATATCGCAAAAATACTTGGATATCGAGTCAAAAAAAAGTTTTTTACAAACCCGGAGGGGGGATCTTAATTTCGGAATTCTTTTTTTCGAAATTGAAGACCACAGCGTAGACCGTTAGACCATACAGAAGACCGTTGATTTTATGAGAGTTTCTATGGGGAGACCTTTAGACCGTCAATCTTCGAGATTCTAATGTTATAGAATAGGTAAAAAAGCATCAAATTCATAAAGTTCTAATTCAAATTCGATTTATTCTACTTTGAAAATGAAGACCAGTATGTAGACCAGTAGACCAGGAGTAGCCCGGTGGATTTATAGGAGTTTCTATGGGGAGACCTTCAGACCGTCAATTTGTGAGATTCTAAAGTCATACAGAAAGAAAAAAGCATCCAAATTTTCAAAGTTCTAAGTCAAATCTGATTGATTCTGTTTTGAAAATGAAGACCATTCTGTAGACCCTTAGACCATAAGAAGACCGAAGTTTATATGAGAGTTTCTATAGAGTAGCCCATTAGACCGGTATAAAATCATGGTAGCTAAAGTGAAACATCTGAAAAATATCGTCCGAAAATGTCAGAGTTTTTCTTTTGAGGGTAAAAATATTTCAATAAAGTGAAGACCATTCTGTAGACCCTTAGACCATAAGAAGACCGAAGTTTATATGAGAGTTTCTATAGAGTAGCCCATTAGACCGGTATAAAATCATGGTAGCTAAAGTGAAACATCTGAAAAATATCGTCCGAAAATGTCAGAGTTTTTCTTTTGAGGGTAAAAATATTTCAATAAAGTGAAGACCATTCTGTAGACCCTTAGACCATAAGAAGACCGAAGTTTATATGAGAGTTTCTATAGAGTAGCCCATTAGACCGGTATAAAATCATGGTAGCTAAAGTGAAACATCTGAAAAATATCGTCCGAAAATGTCAGAGTTTTTCTTTTGAGGGTAAAAATATTTCAATAAAGTGAAGACCATTCTGTAGACCCTTAGACCATAAGAAGACCGAAGTTTATATGAGAGTTTCTATAGAGTAGCCCATTAGACCGGTATAAAATCATGGTAGCTAAAGTGAAACATCTGAAAAATATCGTCCGAAAATGTCAGAGTTTTTCTTTTGAGGGTAAAAATATTTCAAAAAAGTGAAGACCATTCTGTAGACCCTTAGACCATAAGAAGACCGAAGTTTATATGAGAGTTTCTATAGAGTAGCCCATTAGACCGGTATAAAATCATGGTAGCTAAAGTGAAACATCTGAAAATATCGTCCGAAAATGTCAGAGTTTTTCTTTTGAGGGTAAAATTATTTCAATAAAGTGAAGACCATTCTGTAGACCCTTAGACCATAAGAAGACCGAAGTTTATATGAGAGTTTCTATAGAGTAGCCCATTAGACCGGTATAAATCATGGTAGCTAAAGTGAAACATCTGAAAAATATCGTCCGAAAATGTCAGAGTTTTTCTTTTGAGGGTAAAAATATTTCAATAAAGTGAAGACCATTCTGTAGACCCTTAGACCATAAGAAGACCGAAGTTTATATGAGAGTTTCTATAGAGTAGCCCATTAGACCGGTATAAAATCATGGTAGCTAAAGTGAAACATCTGAAAAATATCGTCCGAAAATGTCAGAGTTTTTCTTTTGAGGGTAAAAATATTTCAAAAAAGTGAAGACCATTCTGTAGACCCTTAGACCATAAGAAGACCGAAGTTTATATGAGAGTTTCTATAGAGTAGCCCATTAGACCGGTATAAAATCATGGTAGCTAAAGTGAAACATCTGAAAAATATCGTCCGAAAATGTCAGAGTTTTCTTTTGAGGATAAAAATATTTCAATAAAGTGAAGACCATTCTGTAGACCCTTAGACCATAAGAAGACCGAAGTTTATATGAGAGTTTCTATAGAGTAGCCCATTAGACCGGTATAAAATCATGGTAGCTAAAGTGAAACATCTGAAAAATATCGTCCGAAAATGTCAGAGTTTTTCTTTTGAGGATAAAAATATTTCAATAAAGTGAAGACCATTCTGTAGACCCTTAGACCATAAGAAGACCGAAGTTTATATGAGAGTTTCTATAGAGTAGCCCATTAGACCGGTATCAAATCATGGTAGCTAAAGTGAAACATCTGAAAAATATCGTCCGAAAATGTCAGAGTTTTTCTTTTGAGGGTAAAAATATTTCAATAAAGTGAAGACCATTCTGTAGACCCTTAGACCATAAGAAGACCGAAGTTTATATGAGAGTTTCTATAGAGTAGCCCATTAGACCGGTATAAAATCATAGTAGCTAAAGTGAAACATCTGAAAAATGTCGTCCGAAAATGTCAGAGTTTTTCTTTTGAGGGTAAAAATATTTCAATAAAGTGAAGACCATTCTGTAGACCCTTAGACCATAAGAAGACCGAAGTTTATATGAGAGTTTCTATAGAGTAGCCAATTAGACCGGTATAAAAATGGTAGCTAAAGTGAAACATCTGAAAAATATCGTCCGAAAATGTCAAGTTTTTCTTTTGAGGGTAAAAATATTTCAATAAAGTGAAGACCATTCTGTAGACCCTTAGACCATAAGAAGACCGAAGTTTATATGAGAGTTTCTATAGAGTAGCCCATTAGACCGGTAAAATCATGGAAACTGAAAGAGAAAAAAATCGTCCGAAAATGCCAAGTTTCGCTTTTAAAATTCAACATATGTTTTCTAAATGAAGACCATACTGTAGACCCTTAGACCATAAGAAGACCGTAGACTTTATGAGAGTTTCTATAGAAGAGACCGTTAGACCGCTAAATTTTGAGAATCAAAGTGAAAACAAGTAAAAATGTTCAAATTCCCGCTTAAAATTAAAATGCCCCGGTAGGTAATTTTAAGACTGTTCTATAGACCGTTAGACCAGAAGAAGACCGTTGATTTTATAAGAGTTTCTATGGAGTAGGCCGTTAGACCTCCAATTTGGAAAAGGAAGGTCAAAAATGTTCATTAACGGCTCAAAAGTTTAAGAATTTAAAGTGTGATGTAAAATTCGAAATGCCAGGTGCAAAACTTGAAGACAGTTCTATAGACCGTTAGACCAGAAAAAGACCATAGAATTTATAAGAGTTTCTATGGAGTAGGCCGTTAGACCGTCCTATTAGGGAAATCAAAGATTAAATATTTTTCAAATTCTTCAGTCTGCGCTTTGGCTTCATGTGAAATCTATGGTGGAAATGTTGAAGAAAGTTAGTTCAGATTTATTGATCAACACGATTTTTAATTTGTATTTCTCCTTAAAAAACAGAAAGTTACAAGATTTACCAAAATGATGGAGTTGAAATGCGAATGTCGATTTTTTCCCGAATAGCCTTGACTTGCTCAATGCAAGATGGATAACGTTTGTAGAAAGCCCTGGTGTCAAAGGTAGCACGTGGTTTGTTTAAGACTAAGAAGCAGCATCATCTCTCTGGCTTTGCCACTGTTGGTGGACGTGGAGTTGTTAATGATTTGACATATTTGTCATGGATCTGGAAGATTGAACAGGCCACGGGCCCGTTGAGCTTTTTATAGCCCAATTTCTTGAACAAAAACTTTCTGACCAAACGCCAATACTCGACAAGATTGACTTCTTCGATTTTTAAACCTTCTTGGAGATTTGAGCTCATCCTGTTTGATGGGACTTGACACAACTGAAAAGGGAAAAAACCACGTGTCAAAACCCAAGACCACAAGCAGTTTTGCTTCACTTATCACGACCAAGATAGAGAAACATAGATTTGCCATTCATAGACTGAATCATGTAAAATAACAAAAGCTAAAAAACTTACCGTCGTTTGACTCTGTTCCGTTGTTAGTTGAGACGATTCTTCTTTCGTCAATTGAAAACGCTGAAAAAAGAAAGCAACACACGGTTCATTGTCACAATTCCTCATGGTCTTAAAAAATGCGCAAAGGGAACATAGATAGAATGTCTAATAAATCATCATGAACATCTTACTGTTTTCTGCAGAGACATGATCGATAAGGTCATTCAGCAACTCTCGGATGGTAGTATCGTCTTCATCGTCGCTTGGAAGAAACAGTGTTCGTGATCTTTTCTTTGGCTCGATATCGGAGAGTTCGGCCTCTGTCGATGATATGATGCCAAGCAACTCGTCGATATTGAGAGCTGTAAACGAGAGAAAAGAATGTGTTTTGATATATTGAATTTGAAACGACAGTTGACATAAATCCAAGCTGAAATTAAATGAAAGCTTACCGTCAGACTCGGAAAGATGGTTTGGCTGTTCAATGTCACTCGTCCTGCTCATTGATGTCGAATCTATATGATAGAAAGATTTATTTTTCAAACTCGTATCTTTTCAATACCATGCACTTAGAAAGATGTAAGTCAAAGTTGTCAGTAAATCCTAAATAATTTAGCTTTAAAGAGCAAGAAGTTCTGTGTGAGAGTTAGTAAGGAAGTAGTACCCACCGCTTTCTAAAACCTCATCAACATCCTCATCTACACGAAAGACTTCCAGCTCTTTTGTTGACGAGTCGACCAAAGGGACAGAGTCATCTGCTTCAACGACACAATCTCGGATTCGATTCAGTTCTTCTTTTTCTACCTCATCCTCAAGAATAGTCGATTCACAACGCACATTCTGTGGTAGGGTGTAGGACAATTCACTCTGATCGATAACGTCGAGGTTGTTGTTTATCATGTCAATTAAATACTTCAAACAATGCATTGCGTTTTTGCGAATCCACTCAGGTGCTTCTGGGCATAGTACCTCCAGCTCACGTGTATTGACATCGGCAATTCTTCTGAGTACAGACTTTCTATCCTTCTTTGGAAATTTGGGAACATGGTTGCAGGTAATGAACACCCCAGCATTCATTTCTTGTAATTTGGGATCCTCAAATTTCACTGATTGTGGAAATCTTCCTCCTTGGAATAAAACCTTTACCATGTCTGCAGGTGTCATATCCTTGGTCCATTCATCAATTATCAACAGCTCCGTGTCAGACTTTATCATTGACAAACCAAAAACACGCTCTTTGGTAATTGTGGCAATCTTTTGCTCAGGAATAAGACCGAAAAACATGTTCATCACTGATGTCTTTCCACTGTCAATATCTCCGACCAAAACCAATCTCTTGCTTTTATGGGGCACTTGAAACGCTAACATGCACATATATATTTTGTGAGCCAATTTCGCTTGGTCTTCTAGTGTAGGACACCAACGTTCAATGGCTGAAGCAAGATAACCACCATGACATGTGGTTCGTGCGGATCAAAATCGTGGTAACTACGCGGGGTAATTACACCATAATCTTCAGGAGAAAATGGACAATCGACAAATGCTCTACTTGAAAGTTTCAAGTATGTGTTGTTCTTCACTTCGATGAAGTCATAATCCACTTTGATTTTCGGAAACAACTGAAAATAAAACATAATCAAGATCATTGTGGCATACTAAGATCTTCTTGAATTGGAAAAATCTTCTTATTTTGATTTCTCGGAATCACTTTGTAATTTTGACGGTCTAACGGTCTCCTGCATACAAGGTCTCTTAAAAACGACGGTCTATCATATGGTCTAATGGCCTACTAAGCGGCCTCCTTCGATTGCAGAAAAATTTATCAAAATTATAAAGCTTTGATTGAAATTTTTCAGAACCACTTTTGCTAAATCGACGGTCTAACGGTCTTTTGAGTACAAAGTCTCATAAAAATAACGGTCTTTCATACGGTCTAATGGCCTACTAGGCGGCCTTCTTCGATTTCAGAAAAATATTGCAAATATATAAAGTTTTCGTTCGAATTTCTCAGATTCCTTTGCAATATTGACGGTCTAACGGTCTTTTGAGTACAAAGTCTCATAAAATGACGGCCTATCATACGGTCTAATGGCCTACTAGGCGGCCTTCTCGATTTCAGAAAAATATTGCAAATATATAAAGTTTTCGTTCGAATTTCTCAGATTCCTTTTGCAAAATTGACGGTCTAACGGTCTTTTGAGTACAAAGTCTCATAAAAATGACGGCCTATCATACGGTCTAATGGCCTACTACGGCCTTCTTCGATTTCAGAAAAATATTGCAAATATATAAAGTTTTCGTTCGAATTTCTCAGATTCCTTTGCAATATTGACGGTCTAACGGTCTTTTGAGTACAAAGTCTCATAAAAATGACGGCCTATCATACGGTCTAATGGCCTACTAGGCGGCCTTCTTCGATTTCAGAAAAATATTGCAAATATATAAAGTTTCTCGTTCGAATTTCTCAGAACCTTTTGCAAATTGACGGTCTAACGGTCTTTTGAGTACAAAGTCTCATAAAAATGACGGCCTATCATACGGTCTAATGGCCTACTAGGCGGCCTTCTTCGATTTCAGAAAAATATTCAAATATATAAAGTTTGTTCGAATTTCTCAGATCCCTTTTGCAATATTGACGGTCTAACGGTCTTTTGAGTACAAAGTCTCATAAAAATGACGGCCTATCATACGGTCTAATGGCCTACTAGGCGGCCTTCTTCTCGATTTCAGAAAAATATTGCAAATATATAAAGTTTTCGTTCGAATTTCTCAGATTCCTTTGCAATATTGACGGTCTAACGGTCTTTTGAGTACAAAGTCTCATAAAAATGACGGCCTATCATACGGTCTAATGGCCTACTAGGCGGCCTTCTTCGATTTCAGAAAATATTGCAAATATATAAAGTTCTCGTTCGAATTTCTCAGATTCCTTTTGCAATATTGACGGTCTAACGGTCTTTTGAGTACAAAGTCTCATAAAAATGACGGCCTATCATACGGTCTAATGGCCTACTAGGCGGCCTTCTTCGATTTCAGAAAAATTGCAAATATATAAAGTTTCGTTCGAATTTCTCAGATTCCTTTTGCAATATTGACGGTCTAACGGTCTTTTGAGTACAAAGTCTCATAAAAATGACGGCCTATCATACGGTCTAATGGCCTACTAGGCGGCCTTCTTCGATTTCAGAAAAATATTGCAAATATATAAAGTTTTCGTTCGAATTTCTCAGATTCCTTTTGCAATATGACGGTCTAACGGTCTTTTGAGTACAAAGTCTCATAAAAATGACGGCCTATCATACGGTCTAATGGCCTACTAGGCGGCCTTCTTCGATTTCAGAAAATATTGCAAATATATAAAGTTCTCGTTCGAATTTCTCAGATTCCCTTTGTAATATTGACGGTCTAACGGTCTTTTGAGTACAAAGTCTCATAAAAATGACGGCCTATCATACGGTCTAATGGCCTACTAGGCGGCCTTCTTCGATTTCAGAAAAATATTGCAAATATATAAAGTTTTCTCGTTCGAATTTCTCAGATTCCCTTTGCAATATTGACGGTCTAACGGTCTTTTGAGTACAAAGTCTCATAAAAATGGACGGCCTATCATACGGTCTAATGGCCTACTAGGCGGCCTTCTTCGATTTCAGAAAAATATTGCAAAATATAAAGTTTCGTTCGAATTTCTCAGATTCCTTTTGCAATAGACGGTCTAACGGTCTTTTGAGTACAAAGTCTCATAAAAATGACGGCTATCATACGGTCTAATGGCCTACTAGGCGGCCTTCTTCGATTTCAGAAAAATATTGCAAATATATAAGTTTTCGTTCGAATTTCTCAGATTCTTTTGCAATATTAACGGTCTAACGGTCTTTTGAGTACAAAGTCTCATAAAATGACGGCCTATCATACGGTCTAATGGCCTACTAGGCGGCCTTCTTCGATTTCAGAAAAATATTGCAAATATATAAAGTTTTCGTTCGAATTTCTCAGATTCCTTTTGCAATATTGACGGCCTAAACGGTCTTTGAGTACAAAGCTCATAAAAATGACGGCCTATCATACGGTCTAATGGCCTACTAGGCGGCCTTCTTCGATTTCAGAAAAATATTGCAAATATATAAGTTTCTCGTTCGAATTTCTCAGATTCCTTTTGCAATATTGACGGTCTAAAACGGTCTTTTGATACAAAGTCTCATAAAAATGACGGCCTATCATACGGTCTAATGGCCTACTAGGCGGCCTTCTTCGTCGATTTCAGAAAAATATTGCAAATATATAAAGTTCTCGTTGAATTTCTCAGATTCCTTTTGCAATATTGACGGTCTAAACGGTCTTTTGAGTACAAAGTCTCATAAAAATGACGGCCTATCATACGGTCTAATGGCCTACTAGGCGGCCTTCTTCGATTTCAGAAAATATTGCAAATAATAAAGTTTCGTTCGAATTTCTCAGATTCCTTTTGCAATATTAACGGTCTAACGGTCTTTTGAGTACAAAGTCCATAAAAATGACGGCCTATCATCGGTCTAATGGCCTACTAGGCGGCCTTCTTCGATTTCAGAAAATATTGCAAATATATAAAGTTTTCGTCGAATTTCTCAGATTCCTTTTCAATATTGACGGTCNCCTTCTTCGATTTCAGAAAAATATTGCAAATATATAAAGTTCTCGTTCGAATTTTTCAGAACCATTTTGCAAAATCGACGGTCTAACGGTCTTTTGAGTACAAAGTCTCATAAAAATAACGGTCTTTCATACGGTCTAATGGCCTACTAGGCGGCCTTCTTCGATTTCAGAAAAATATTGCAAATATATAAAGTTTTCGTTCGAATTTCTTAGAACAACTTTGCAAAATCGACGGTCTAACGGTCTTTTGAGTACAAAGTCTCATAAAAATGACGGCCTATCATACGGTCTAAGGGCCTACTAGGCGGCCTTCTTCGATTTCAGAAAAATATTGCAAATATATAAAGTTCTCGTTCGAATTTTTCAGAACCATTTTGCAAAATCGACGGTCTAACGGTCTTTTGAGTACAAAGTCTCATAAAAATGACGGCCTATCATACGGTGTAATGGCCTACTAAGCGGCCTCCTTCGATTGCAGAAAAATTTATCAAAATTATAAAGCTTTGATTGAAATTTTTCAGAACCACTTTTGCTAAATCGACGTCTAACGGTCTTTTGAGTACAAAGTCTCATAAAAAATGACGGCCTAGCATACGTCCTAATGGCCTACTAGGCGGCCTTCTTCATTTCAGAAAAATATTGCATAATATAAAGTTTTCGTTCGAATTTCTCAGATTCCTTTTGCAATATTTACGGTCCAACGGTCTTTTGAGTACAAAGTCTCATAAAAATGACGGCCTATCATACGGTCTAATGGCCTACTAGGCGGCTTCTTCGATTGTTCAGAAAATATTGCAAATATATAAAGTTCTCGTTCGAATTTCTCGATTCCTTTTGCAATATTGACGGTCTAACGGTCTTTTGAGTACAAAGTCTCATAAAAATGACGGCCTATCATACGGTCTAATGGCCTACTAGGCGGCCTTCTTCGATTTCAGAAAATAATTGCAATATATAAGTTCTCGTTCGAATTTCTCAGATTCCTTTTGCAATATTGACGGTCTAACGGTCTTTTGAGTACAAAGTCTCATAAAAATGACGGCCTATCATACGGTCTAATGGCCTACTAGGCGGCCTTCTTCGATTTCAGAAAAATATTGCAAATATATAAAGTTCTCGTTCGAATTTCTCAGATTCCTTTTGCAATATTGACGGTCTAACGGTCTTTTGAGTACAAAGTCTCATAAAAATGACGGCCTATCATACGGTCTAATGGCCTACTAGGCGGCCTTCTTCGATTTCAGAAATATATTGCAAATATATAAAGTTCTCGTTCGAATTCATCAGATTCCCTTTGTAATATTGACGGTCTAACGGTCTTTTGAGTACAAAGTCTCATAAAAATGACGGCCTATCATACGGTCTAATGGCCTACTAGGCGGCCTTCTTCGATTTCAGAAAAATATTGCAAATATATAAAGTTCTCGTTCGAATTTTTCAGAACCATTTTGCAAAATCGACGGTCTAACGGTCTTTTGAGTACAAAGTCTCATAAAAATGACGGCCTATCATACGGTCTAATGGCCTACTAAGCGGCCTCCTTCGATTGCAGAAAAATTTATCAAAATTATAAAGCTTTGATTGAAATTTTTCAGAACCACTTTTGCTAAATCGACGGTCTAACGGTCTTTTGAGTACAAAGTCTCATAAAAATGACGGCCTATCATACGGTCTAATGGCCTACTAGGCGGCCTTCTTCAATTTCAGAAAAATATTGCAAATATATAAAGTTTTCGTTCGAATTTCTCAGATTCCTTTTGCAATATTTACGGTCCAACGGTCTTTTGAGTACAAAGTCTCATAAAAATGACGGCCTATCATACGGTCTAATGGCCTACTAGGCGGCCTTCTTCGATTTCAGAAAAATATTGCAAATATATAAAGTTCTCGTTCGAATTTCTCAGATTCCTTTTGCAATATTGACGGTCTAACGGTCTTTGAGTACAAAGTCTCATAAAAATGACGCCTGTCATACGGTCTAATGGCCTACTAGGCGGCCTTCTTCGATTTCAGAAAAATATTGCAAATATATAAAGTTCTCGTTCGAATTTCTCAGATTCCTTTTGCAATATTGACGGTCTAACGGTCTTTTGAGTACAAAGTCTCATAAAAATGACGGCCTATCATCGGTCTAATGGCCTACTAGGCGGCCTTCTTCGATTTCAGAAAAATATTGCAAATATATAAAGTTCTCGTTCGAATTTCTCAGATTCCTTTTGCAATATTGACGGTCGAACGGTCTTTTGAGTACAAAGTCTCATAAAAATGACGGCCTATCATACGGTCTAATGGCCTACTAGGCGGCCTTCTTCGATTTCAGAAAAATATTGCAAATATATAAAGTTTTCGTTCGAATTTCTCAGATTCCTTTTGCAATATTTACGGTCTAGCTGTCTTTTGAGTACAAAGTCTCATAAAAATGACGGCCTATCATACGGTCTAATGGCCTACTAGGCGGCCTTCTTCGATTTCAGAAAAATATTGCAAATATATAAAGTTTTCGTTCGAATTTATCAGATTCCTTTTGCAATATTGACGGTCTAACGGTCTTTTGAGTACAAAGTCTCATAAAAATGACGGCCTATCATACGGTCTAATGGCCTACTAGGCGGCCTTCTTCGATTTCAGAAAAATATTGCAAATATATAAAGTTTTCGTTCGAATTTCTCAGATTCCTTTTGCAATATTGACGGTCTAACGGTCTTTTGAGTACAAAGCCTCATAAAGATGACGGCCTATCATACGGTCTAATGGCCTACTAGGCGGCCTTCTTCGATTTCAGAAAAATATTGCAAAAACATAAAATTTTCGTTCGAATTTCTCAGATTCCCTTTGTAATATTGACGGTCTAACGGTCTTTTGAGTACAAAGTCTCATAAAAATGACGGCCTATCATACGGTCTAATGGCCTACTAGGCGGCCTTCTTCGATTTCAGAAGAATATTGCAAATATATAAAGTTTTCGTTCGAATTTCTCAGATTCCTTTTGCAATATTTACGGTCTAACGGTCTTTTGAGTACAAAGTCTCATAAAAATGACGGCCTATCATACGGTATAATGGCCTACTAGGCGGCCTTCTTCGATTTCAGAAATATATTGCAAATATATAAAGTTCTCGTTCGAATTCCTCAGATTCCCTTTGTAATATTGACGGTCTAACGGTCTTTTGAGTACAAAGTCTCATAAAAATGACGGCCTATCATACGGTCTAATGGCCTACTAGGCGGCCTTCTTCGATTTCAGAAAAATATTGCAAAATATATAAAGTTTTCGTTCGAATTTCTCAGATTCCTTTTGCAATATTTACGGTCTAGCGGTCTTTTAAGTACAAAGTCTCATAAAAATGACGGCCTATCATACGGTCTAATGGCCTACTAGGCGGCCTTCTTCGATTTCAGAAAAATATTGCAAATATATAAAGTTCTCGTTCGAATTTTTCAGAACCATTTTGCAAAATCGACGGTCTAACGGTCTTTTCAATACAAAGTCTCATAAAAACGACGGGCTATCATACGGGCTATTGGCCTACTAAGCGGCCTTCCTCGTTTTGCACAAACCTTTCAAAATACCATATTTCTTTGCCATTTGTATTTCTTAGAGGCACTTCAGAAAATGAAACTTTAAAAAATTCTTTCAATATAAAGTTTCCTAATGTTTACGGTCTTTCATAAGGTTTAATGATGTACCACACAGTCCCACGACGTACAAGTCTAAACTCTTACCTCAGTATGTACATTCGACATATTTTTCTTCAATTGTGATTCATTTGCAAGGACTAGTTCTTTTAATGAAGGGTTCAACTGCAATTTATAAAGATACGCTCCAACATCAAGAAATAATTCGAAAGTAAATCGAGCTGCAAAAGAAATTAGAAAGGTTTAAAACAGAATGTGAGAGTAATTTAAAAACACGGTTGAGCTAGGAAAAATATAGTACCAACTATATTAAATAGTTTCATGCCCCATTTCACGTTAAGAATTGGTACAGTTCCAAAAATATTTTCATTTTTTCTCAAACTGAAAAAATAAACGCAACGGAACATAAGTTCAAATATTTTGATGCTCAAAGGCGAAAGTTACCATTTTTGTTTTTTGCGTAGATGTTGCCACGATACAATCTGTGATCGAGTTGGTTCATCACTTTTGCAATTTTATCAGCCGCTTTTGATATTGAAGTTTTAGGTGGTTCCACTGCTGGCCTTGCTATCTCGTCGGTCGAGTCGTTCATGTGAAGTAGGCCATCCTCGTATAGGTATCGACTTGCGTTTGAAAAGGAAGCCATGATTCTCGAGTCAGCACAAAATAAACGGCATGGTTTTTGTTCATTGCTTTCACAATGAGCGGTTGCTTCTTCGTCGGTCATTTCAGGATTTGCCGCTTTAAAACAGTGCAACATGCTATCTGTAATCAAATCCTTAATACATTTCTGGTTGTGGTCCTGAGGAAAAAAGAACAGCTTGTTGAAAATGTTGAAGTATTGTAGTGTAAATTTAGGATAGATAAAATAAAAAAAATTGATAAATAGCGTCTAATTTTGAGGCATCTCTAAGTGCTTGAACCTCGAATATATCTTACACCAGTTGGCACACAACGTTGTTTCCACGTTTTTATAACGTTCACAACTTCCATATAACGTTAGATGAACGTTGAAACAACGTTGTGTGCCAACTGGGACTTGATTCAACTAGAAATCATAATCAACTCAGAACAACATCAACCAGTAATTTAGAAAATTAAGACAAACCACTCATACCTTGACCGTCTGTTTCAAGTAGGCCAACACAATAGCGTCAACTTCATCACCTTCAGACTTTGGACGATGACACTTTAGGGATTTGATGTCAAACTCGATGTCAGCCGTATGATGGAACTTCTGATAAATTTGGTGCGGCTGTAACAGGGACTTTAAATGGACAATAAAATAAGTCACCGAGACACGAAACGGAATTGGTTCCCCAAGCTCACACTCTTTTGGATTTTTGTCTTTCGGATTTGATTCTGTGCCAGATATGCACGAGATGAAAAACTTAATGTCCATGTTTGCCAGTGCGTTGTCTAGACGGTATCTGATGTCTGTAACAAGGAGTCTGTTGCTCTCCGTGAACATCACCCTGCATGCTGTCACGGTGTCACTTTTCTTTATCTAGAAAGAAAGTGATAGCCCATATTGAAAACTTTTCTGATTAATTTTACTTTCAAATATTTTATTTGGTAACGGACGAAAAAAAAGCCACAAACAGAGGAGGCTACGGCGTTAGAATATCCCTCCATATGAATAAAGTACATAAAAATTAAAAATTCAAATTAAAAATAGATAACTAAATTTATTCCACTTACCAGAGGCATGATGTTGCATTTCAAAGACCGAATAATCTTTGAATCATTGAGCTGTCTTGCCGGTCGTAAAGACATTTTAAAATTTGAGACATACACTCAAAGTGAGAGAAAAACGTTCCACTATGTACAAATCAACAATCTTGTTGAGTGATTCTTGCGGAACAGAAAAAAAATACTACCGTTATGGTGTGGCGCTATTAAGGGCGATATATTGTGGCGTAAGGGCGTGATTACCGTGATTACCGAAATTACTGCAATTACCATTACCTGAGGGGTATATTGTATACATTGTCTTATTATGGTGTGGCGTTATAAAGGGCGATATATTGTGGCGTAAGGGCGTGATTACCGTGATTACCGAAATTACTGCAATTACCATTACCTGAGGGGTATATTGTATACATTGGTGTGGCGCTATAAAGGGCGATATGTTGTGGCGGAAGGGTGTGATTACCGTGATTACCGAAATTACTGCAATTACCATTACTTGAGGGGTACATTGTATACATTGTCTTATTATGGTGTGGCGCTACTAAGGGCGATATATTGTGGCGTAAGGGCGTGATTACCGTGATTACCGAAATTACTGCAATTACCATTACCTGAGGGGTATATTGTATACATTAGTGAGGTTAAGTATACAAGGATAATCACGACGACGGACGAAAAATGTATAAGGCTAGTGAAAATACGAAATTTGATTGGTTGAAACTCACTAGCCTGTTAAATTTTCGTTCGTCGTCGTGATTTTACCGATTTACTTAACCTCACTATTGTCTCATTATGGTGTGGCGCTATAAAGGGCGATATATTGTGGCGTAAGGGCGTGATTACTGTGATTACCGAAATTACTGCAATTACCATTACCTGAAGGGTACATTGTATACATTGTCTTATTATGGTGTGGCGCTATTATGGGCGATATATTATGGCGTAAGGGCGTGATTACCGTGATTACCGAAATTACTGCAATTACCATTACCTGAGGGGTATATTGTATACATTGTCTTATTATGGTGTGGCGTTATAAAGGGCGATATGTTGTGGCGTAAGGGCGTGATTACTGCAATTACCATTACCTGAGGGGTACATTGTATACATTGTCTTATTATGGTGTGGCGCTATTAAGGGCGATATATTGTGGCGTAATGGCGTGATTACCGTGATTACCGAAATTACTGCAATTACCATTACCTGAGGGGTACATTGTATACATTGTCTTATTATGGTGTGGCGTTATAAAGGGCGATATATTGTGGCGTAAGGGCGTGATTACCGTGATTACCGAAATTACTGCAATTACCATTACCTGAGGGGTATATTGCAATACTCATTTTGTATTATGTTATCATGGTAGAGGGTGATGTGTAAGTTTAGTATGATAGTATGACACGCATTCATAATAAAGTGTGGTTATGTTTCAAATAGTCATTGAAGTGTAGTATGAAATGTGTAAGTCGTCGCTGGTTACGCTTTGTATAGCACGAAGTAGATAGGGAAAGCCACATGTCATCATTTGTGACAAATGTAACATTACTTGAATACGTGTATTAGTGAAGTATTTTTCGAAGTGTTTTTCAGTCCACCATAGATTGCAGACTTCCCGCAATAACCATATCATATCTCCTCCCACTTAAGGACGAATCAATCAACTCGACAGCCATGGTCCGTCATTGCATCGAAATTGTCCAAAGCATCACTTACTCTCTAAACCCTGGTCAAAAGGTTATCATCACAACGGATCAACCAGTTTTTACGCATTGGGGAAGCAGGTGCAGTGGATGTACAACGACAGATACAGTGATGTCATCTGGATGATGGGTCCTCTGCACATCGAAATCTTTCATGAGAGATGGTAAAAACAAAACGGAGCTCTTTGAATTGCTTGCCGACAATTTTCCAACGATCAAACATCCGATAATTGTATCTACTAAAGGGAACGGTGTAACATCAAATTTATTGCAGACTGTCGATCGAATCAGTCCTTCGAACCATGAAGAAGCGGACACACACATTTTCAAGCATATTTTCGATGGTCGGCAGCATGGCTACAAAAATTTCCTGATTGTGACAGTAGACACCGACGTTATTGTGATCGCACTCTACCATTTCTTTTCCATTGGTGCCGAAGGGCTATGGGTTGAGTTTGGTGTTGGAATAAACAAAAGGTACCTCATTTTATATTGATACTGGTTTGTTTTCTTTTTTTTACTATCCAATGAAATACTTTATTCCTATTGAGGAAATACTGTACGTTCTTTAGAACCTCGAGTTGGTTGTTGTTGCTTATTCTATAAGAGCCTGACTGATTTTTTTAAGGTATTACGCAATTCACGAATACGCTAAAGCTTGTGGTTTACATTCACTGGTTGCGACACCGTTTCAATGTTCGCTGGTCGAGGCAAGATCACCGCATGGAATGTATGGGATGTGTATCCAGATGTGACTGGAGCTTTTGTGAGGTATTGCAGATTCGTAATGTACTTAATTCTATAGAGTAGAGAATGATGATAAAATCTGATCTACCTCTAAGTGTTTGAGAAATCGAGCAACAAGATTTTGATCTGATCCAAAGATACGTTGTGTTGTTGTATGATCGCGCTAGCCCATACACCAACGTCAACTCTTGTAGGCGATTGCTATTTACAGTGAAGGGCAAGGATATTGAACAAATGCCACCGTCGGAGGATGCTTTGATGCAGCATTTACTTAGAGCTATTATTCCTGGTCTGTGTTAATGAAATCTAAAAAAGAATCTTTACTATACAAATTCTGTTAAGCTTTGAAAAATGTAAAGAAATAGCATTTGACCTTTGATCCGTATTTTAAAAGAATGATTTATCGTATTATACTTCCGATTTCCAGAATCTGGTGTAATGCTTGCAGTGCTATGCTACCCGAACTCGACTTCGAAAAGTGGGGGTGGGTACTCACGAATTTGTACTACGAGCCAAGGTGGACAACCCTCCCAGAGGCATCTAAAGCTTGTAAGGAGCTCATCCGCTGCGGGTGTAAAAAAGAATGTACACGTTTTATTTTATTAGAACACCTAAAGTTTGAGTGAGCCTGGATGTGCTTATTTTTTTAGCAATTCTCAGCCTAAAATGTTCTTAAATGTGTTCTTAATTTTTAGACTACTCTAAATCAACAATATGATACAAAATAAAGAGCACTTAAATTTGGCAAAATTTGGACAATATTTTGAAGATCCACCCCTAAATTCGGTTAAAACTGCTTAAAAAGAGGAAAAAATTGTTGTTTCTTGTCATTTTTTTCCAAACCGAGGCTGGGCATGTTCTTAAGATGTTCTTAATTTTTCGACGAATTTCAGCCTATATCTTCTTATAAACTAGGTTCTAATAAAAAAAACGTGTACTGGACGTTGTAAGTGCAAAGTGGCCAACCTTCCTTGCACAGAATTGTGTCATTGCAGTGGTGGTTGTGCAGTATAGCAACTAATTATTCTGTATATTTTATGATCGTGAAATTTTTTTTACCTAGTCTGAAATTATTTATCTCTTTATTTTTCATTGCGTCAGGGTATCTTTAATATCGAGGTTAGTATATCACTAAGCCTATTAGTATTGTTTTCCATCTGTTAGTTTAGTTTTGAAGGAAAAATAATAGCGAAAAAGTAAGGTTTCTTGGCGTAAATATTTTAATTGGTAGAAAGATACTGACTATTTTTGAAATAATGTCGTCTAGTTTTTATTGAATAGTTTTCATAATAAAATATAAGCCAAAAGTTATTCAGCATGAATTTTCCTTTCCAGCTTTATATACTGTAATTCATGAGAGAATCTTTTGTAACTATAAAATTTTTGATGACGTCACAAGTCTTCTTTAACTTATTTTCATGAGAAACTGTAAGCAAAAAAGTTGTTCAGGGTGAAATTTCCTTTCCAACGGTATATAATACTTAGTAGGGTTTGTAACTATAAATTTTTTGACAATTTTTGATGACGTCACAAGTCAACTTCAGAAGCTTGTAACTTTTTTTGGCTTCGTTTTCAGAAAAAAATATAAGCAAAAAAGTTGTTCAGAATTAAATTTCCTTTCCAATAGTATATAATACTTGATGGTTTGGACACTTTTAAAAAATTTCCATGACGTCAGCAAAAAAGTGCTGACGTCAGCAGTCACGTGGTTTTCAGACGTGTCTCTGTCAATTTTTTTGTTCAGATTATAATTGTGCATGTCTGTGCCAAGTTTCATTCTTTTTTCACAAACTGAAGTATTGTTATGATAAGCCACTGGACTAGTATGCATGTTTTTTGATATATTTGTGTATTTGTTTTGTGTTTGTCCCCATTTTGTATGTATTTTGATTAGCTTGTATTAATGATTGTACAGAAGTGTGTTTGTCAGAAATCTTTGAAATTCATTGTTTCTCCAATATTACTTTTCTTCTATCATCTTCATTTGGATTAGGTTTTTCTTTCACATACCACTATTTAAATTCCCTTTGACTTTTTGCTATATTTCCCTCTGTTTCGGAATGATTTATATATTAAAAAATTAAAAATACCCAAAAAAATCGTAAATATACATAATTAACAAAATTATTATTTACTTTTTTTCGTTTTTATCAGTTTGAGTTATTTGTATATCAATACATTTTCTTTTTCGTTCTTTCCCGTGCGGACGGCTGAACGGCATTTCTAGTCTGGTTCGCAGACCTATACTTCCAATAGGTCTGCTTAATAGTGTATGGATTGGTTTCCCGCTACGGTGGCTCTTATGATGGCCGACTCGTGTTATTTGGCGAGTTTACTCGAACTAGCGAGTTTGTGTGGGGTACGGAGGTCGATGTGATATAAATATATTGATATGAACTTTCATTTACGAATGAAAAAAAATGCAAAATGGCGGATGAGAATTGTGGGGATGAATGTTACCTCTACCAGAAAGAATCAAAGAAGAAACATGACAAGAATCTTCTCAATGAGAGCCGTATCAGTATTTTGAATAGAAATAGATATTTTCACCTAGCAGCAGGATCAAAAAATAAGCTTAACTTGTGTCAATGCTGCAGCAGGGACATTACACAGCTGAAAAGAATTATGACTTCGAAAAGGGCATATTACAGTATTAGAAAAGTTTCCAAAACATCATAAAGTAAATGTAAGTGTTATTTAATTTTTCAAACAAAGGTACTGTTTTTCTAGGTATTAAGCTGCTGACCAGGTTTTTAGACTGGGTATATTACAATCAATCGAACCATGCCAATCAAACGTTCTTGAACGTAACAATCGAATATTACCCACAATCGCAATTATTGTATACCTGATGTTGTTTTTATTAGGATGATATATTTCAGAATAAACTTTGTCTGGTAAAGATCTAGCATTTCAAAATAATTTCTCTGAGCAAGGAATTCGACACTAAGTTAGGAAGGAACTTCGTCGAATTGTTAATCATGCAAATGACGTCACTTTTCTATTGTTTTGGGCCGTGCGAGATAAAAGAATGAATTTCTTTTGTTAAAGATGCATGCCTACGAGAAGGAAAAACAACATGGCGGCTGCAGCGAAGAGCCAAATTGTAATTTGTATAGACTCATGCTATAATTTTTATGATATTCAAAGCAAAAACATATTTTATGCCATGCTCTCTGATTGGATGGTAAAGCCACATAATTAGGCTTGCTATAAAGTATAATTTTATCGTTGTTTTTAATGGCTCAATCGAGAAATCTTGGAAAATATGATGGGGGTGTATGATATGGATTCCATGAAACCTATTGCAAAGAAGGGTGAAATTTATGGTAATTTTGAATTTTTTCATGATTGATTTTAATTTTCCTGATTTTTAACAATATTAAAGAATCTTTTCAGAGAGTTTCAGGTTTGGCACTCATCTTCAAAATTTGGCACCCTAGATTGAATTTCATACCCCAGATAATAGATGGTTTGTATAAGAAGGTAAATGCTTATTTAAAAAAGGGATCCATTCATAATTGAAGTCGACTTTTTTCATTTTCCATGTATGATATCGAAGATGGTGAAACCAAACTTTTTGTACAAAAGAAAAGACAAGAGTTGGAGACTGTTAATTTCTTCCTCTAAAAACTTGGAGATTAAAGCCATGTGATTTTTATTTTTATAGGAAATAGTTTAAAACTTCCTAAAAACTGGTCTGTTTAATACCTCCACCATAAAATTCTGAACTTTATTGTAACTGACAAAGGCTATTATATCTAAGAAAGATAACATTTTTATCCCTGTACAGGGAGATTAGTCTTTTAAAAAAAATTTTCACATTAAAATTGTTGTGATTTTAAGGTGGCAGAAAAACTCTGAGATCAGGAGATTTGGTTCAAAACTGAGAGCCTCACAAGAAGTTTAGATTTAATTAGATGAGAAAAATGAACGATAGATTACTCGTGAAGACTGTGAGCTGATTCCTAATTTTTTACGTCTTTAAATGTTTCACTTTTATCTCAATTCAAATTGTTTTGACTTGGAAATATAGAAGATTTTTATTGCCAAAAACTGATAGTTTGATATCTCTGATAATACAGTAATCCATTCTTGGTTTTTTTCTTGCAATATGTTGCTTGACCAAATCTACGTGTATTTCTTCTGAAATCAAGAAAAAGTACCAGAGTTTGTTTGGCAATTGTTTGTTTCAATTTATCTGAAAATTATCCAGCGTGACGCTACATATCAAATCTGTGTTTAGACTGGACTGGGCGTTAGGTGATCAGGATGGTCCATTGAATAACTAATCACTACAGCATAAATTACAGCTGTTGCCTTAAGATGAAATAATTTATCCTGTTTTGACTGAGGACAACTCGTGTATATATGCTGAAGTCATTTCCCTTATTTAATAGAACATAGCGTTAGTCTAAAGGTCTATCATAAGGGTACAGTCTGTTAATTGAAAATCTATTTTGATCCAAAAGACGCATCAACATGTAAGTGTATTTTACAAAGAGGCTTACAATTTTTGTGTCTTAATGAAAGACCCTTTTAGGAAGGAATCTTGAACAAGTCTAGTCGCTAATAAACCTTTTCTCTATAGTTTGGCAACGATGTGAACTGGAACGACAGCGTGGAAGCTGACAACGTAATTCCAGACACGGTTCCAGTTGATGTTCTAGACCCCCTCCCGAATGATGTTCCAAACAAGCAGCCTCCTGTTCTGAATGTTGTTCCAAACGAGCAGCCTCTTTTTCCGAATGTTGGACTAAACCAGCAGCCTCCTGTTGTTCCGAATGATGTTCCAAACCAGCAGCCTCCTGTTCTGAATGATGTTCCAAACCAGCAGCCTCTTTTTCCGAATGTTGGTCAAAACCAGCAGCCTCCTGTTGTTCCAAACCAGCAGCCTCCTGTTCCGAATGTTGTTCCAATCCAGCAGCCTCCTGTTCCGACTGTTGTTCCAATCCAGCAGCCTCCTGTTCCGAATATTGTTCCAATCCAGCAGCCTCTTGTTCCGAATATTGTTCCAATTCAGCAGCTTGTTCCAAATATTGTTCCAAACCAGCCTGTTCCGAATATTGTTCCGAACCAGTTTTTCAATCCGTTCCAGCCTATTTATATGGCCCAGCCCCAGCTTCCTTATAATAATCAATGGCGACCCAACTACATTTTGATCATCCATATCAAAACCCAAACGGACGTGGCCGTGGTTGAAATAACATGGCTCCCAATCCAAATCCAAATCCTGGCCCTCAGGCTCGAAGGAGGGCAAACTTTAGAGTCAGGGTCCTTTTTGATAGGATTTTGGACTTGTAAATGTTAAGTTTCTATTTACTTTTGTATAGATATTTAGATATCCTATTTCTCTTGTAGAGTGTTTAGATCCTGTTCTAACTAAAATGACAACAATTTGTTAGAAATTTTCCGGACTGTGTTTTCTAGCTCTTCAGGTACTTTCTCAACAAGTTTGAAATGATTTTGAAGCTTTTTGTTCAAATCTTTTTGATTTTGTAAAGAAGAACGAGCTTTGTGTTAGAATTTTCTGTAATGTTTAGCAATTTTTTTATGCAAAATGGTTTTGAAATGTTTTGTTATGTATTTTTAGATTTTATCAAATTAGCTTGAAATTTTAGAAGATTTTGAAAGCTCTAAAGTTTTGCTTTAAGTAAATCTAGGTTTAATAGAATATGTATTCAAAAAGAATATTAGATGTTCTGATAACTCTTTCTCGTGATTTTCTCTGTAAGCTCGTAATTTGAGAAAAAAAGTTTACTGTTGAAGTTTTTTTAGATTTGAGCAAAAGTTTATGTCTCCTAGAGGATTTGAAAAGTTCTTTTATACTTTGTAGCATTTCTGTTAAAATTTTTAGAGGTAAGAAAGCTTGAAAGATTTTTTCCACAAACATTTTTCGTTGTTTGCCACCGACTGTCATGTGTCTGGTTTAGTTTGCCTCATCTTCAACCATTTTACTTGAATCTTTTCTATATGTTTACATTCAAAATATTCATACTTGCAGAATGCCTTTTTGAATTTTACTCCTTTGAGCCGAAATCTATATTCATGTTGTGTACACTTTCACTTGACTTATTCTTTTTTCAATTTTAGCAAAGTAAAATTGAAAAATTACCCTCAAAAGTCAAGAAAGACTGTTCCGCTTCAATAGTTGGTCGAGGCACTATACATGGCTCTTTCAAAGCATTATGGATGCCCCAGAAGAGGTGAGAGGCACTTTGGCTGAAATTTCATTGCATTGAAAAATGTAAAAGTGTACGTACATTTCTACCTGACCTCCACCTTTAAATATCCCAGTCAAAGCTACGGTGAAAATTGTTCTAGTTCTAATGATAAATTTAAAACAATACGTTGATTGGTTTCTGCTAAAACCGAAACAATCAATTTTCTTTTAGATTGTTGGAGACAACTTGGACTTTGAGAAAAGGGCAAGACACCAAGGAAAGAACAGACGTAATGAAAGCATCCATTGGTTTCACTACATGGCTATATTACACAGGGTTCATCCCTCTAAAGGCAACGACTATTATTTTCGAAATCTGCATCAAAAAATTTTTGTTTTCTTCAGAATTGATGATCAATAAGAAAGGACTAATTTAGTGGGATAAAAACTTCACTTTAATTTCACTTTTTACATTTAGCCAATCGAACACTACAAGAGTATCGCAATATGCCTATATCCCCTGGATTGAAAACGCAAGAAGTGCTTTCAAGCACCTACAAGATCCTGATAGCCCGAAGCATTGTTAACTTCATCCCTGCATTCAAGTTTCTACGGAAAAACGTCTGCTGGCATATACCTCACGCATTTTCAAAAGAAATGTCAGAAAAATCTCGCGTTGTAAGTATTGGTATAAGCCCTAATAATCTTACATACCTTACTTAAAAACATAAATTGACGAGGAGATATGAGTCGTGACATTATGTTAGAAATCTTTTATACTATGGTAAATACCGTCACAAAGTTTAATTAAAAAAGATAAACATTATTTATTCAGGTACCTCTTGGACTTTCGTTTCACGCTGAAAACTCTACAACCGAAATTATTCAAATTATACGGGAAATTCAAGACAAATATGTTCCAATGATGGACGTTGACACTGACGAAGATGATGAAATAAGGAGACTAATCATCGAATCACTATTGTTCGGAGGAGACCAGCTTACAGAGGAGAGGATCATTAACGCTCAACAAGGCTTTGTTGATTGTCGAAACGATTATGAGATGCTGCAAGGGTTGAAACCAGCTTATGAAGACTGGCATTTGAAGCGAACCCTATACGAGGTAAGACTGAATAAACCAATATTTAGGTGTGCCTTATATATTGATAATAACTAAACCTTCTATGATAATTTTTATAATATCAAAATGAATCAAAAATACCAATTACATAAAAAAAATAATCGTTTACTTCCATCAGGTTAAGGAAACAATATTTCGCCAAAGAGAATCAGGGGCCCAACATGGTACCACCGAATGGTCGATGAATGTAACGAATTCAACAAATGCCAAAAAAGGAGCTAAAGACGATTTCAACGCATTCAAAGAGTTTAGCGATGTCGAAACAGATGCATTAATTGTAGCTGCAACGATGACTCATTTTAATATGCAAAAAATCGAGGGTAAGTTGAAAGTACCAATGATGAAATTTATAAGTTTTCTGAAGGATTCTCTTATCTTTTGAAAATTTTAATGATTAATTTTTTTTCACCTTACAGATGATCCTATTCCTGGCGATGTCAAAAATAGTGGTAACGATGCAAGATATGCTTGGCTACAAAAGAATGTGGAAGAAAATTTCAGAAGGTCAGCACTTTAGCATAAAGACTATATTATTACAGCGTGAAGTAATAGTAAACAAAGTTGGTTTATACCGGGTGCACCAAAAAAAAGTATACAACTTTGTCGAGATATTGTGAGCTTCAGGATTTAATTTTTTTGTTCATTCTTTTTTTATTGTATAGAGGATGCTCTAACTTGAATTTTGAGCTATTATACATTAAATTTGAAAACGTAGTTCGAAAACTATTTAAAAAAAACTGACTTTTTTTTAATGTCGAAATTTCAAAAAACCATCAAAAACAGCGAGCAAACTTTTCTCTTGACACTTACCTTGTTTACACATAAAAATACCAAAAAATGCAACTGTGTTCATCAAAACTCGTCACGGAATTTAAGAATATGGTAAAACAAGCTATTTCCATGTAAGATAATATTTTTGGAAAAGCTGAAATTTTTTTTTGGAAATCTCCAAGGTTTTGATGTTATGATATGTGAGAAAATTTTTGAAAAACAAGATCACCATTTCTTGACTAGTTGTTCAAAGAACTTGGGTCTGCATTGAGTTTGATGGTGTTGGAAATATTCATGACGTGCAAATAAGATGGGCAAACTGTTGGCCAAATATAAGATAAGAGAAAAAAGAATAAAAGAAACAATGAAGTTGTTTTTTTGTCATTTTGTCTTATTTATAGCGTGATTGCTGTTTTTAATGATTTTTTGAAATTTCGACATGGAAAAAAAGTTAGTTTTTTGGAAATAACTTTCGAACTGCTTTTTCAAATTTAATGTATAATAGCTCAAAATTCAAGTTAGAGCATCCTCTATACAATAAAAAAAGAATGAACAAAAAATTTAAATCCTGAAGCTCACAATATCTCGACAAACCTGTATACTTTTTTTTGGTGCACCCGGTATTCTACGAGTTTAACCCTTTTTTACCAAGATTTCTTTTTGTATTTTCAGATTCACAGTGATGTATAATGTTGAGATCAAAGAAAATGCTAAAGTCGAGGATAATCCATTCAAGATGAAACTGTACTTTTGTTCGAAATGCGAAAACACAACAAAAAAACCGTACAAGACAAAAAACGGGCGAGACAGCTACGAAGTTGCTAAGCACCAATATGACAGGTAATAAAAAATAG
The DNA here is from genome assembly GCF_902728285.1 of Clytia hemisphaerica. Lineage (NCBI taxonomy): Eukaryota > Metazoa > Cnidaria > Hydrozoa > Leptothecata > Clytiidae > Clytia > Clytia hemisphaerica. The sequence continues at coordinate 196,980 of NW_027103268.1, read as the reverse complement.
ATATCCTGTCTAAAGTTTAAGATAAAATAATCTTTGAAAGCTCTATCGAAAATGTGCTAAAATAATTACAATAGAATCTGATATAACAGAAAATGTTTAGCAGAAAATATCACTCAAATACAATAATATTTGAAAAAATATATAGAAATAATTTCTTCATTTCTAGAAATGCTATGGAATCAACTAACGAACCTACTGAGGAGGAAGAGAAGGAAACTATCAATCACAAATTGAGTTATCAGAAAGCATTGTTTACTTACAATTTGTTGTTGAGGTCAATAAATGATGCAATCAAAGAGGGGGATGGAGAAAGGCTGTTTGAGCATTATCGAGTTGCAGTCCTTTATTTCAAGTGTTATGGAAGAAGTAAATATGCCTACACAGTTTTAAAATCATTCTTTCGTATTAAGATGGAGCCATCTGCTGCCCTGAGTCTTATTTGGGTATAATATGGCATGATAATCCGATTCATCATTCCGTCCTGCCCGCCCAATCTGCTGGCAGTGAAAAAGCAGGCCCAAAATGACAAACATACTTTAATTTTTTTGCATTGATACCACACCCGATTGTGCTTGTTGCAATTATGACACGAGGTAATGTATCATCTACAGAAGTAAGCGAAGCAAGGTACTTCTCTTTGTTGTGTGGTGATGTGTCTGCATGAAACATGCCAACAAGAAAATTATCATAATGCTTTTCCCGATTTTTGTAGATTCCTAATCTAAGTTTGGATAGAAACTGCCCAAATAACCAAGAAACCAGTTTCTGAGATCGACAATATATCAACACTTTTGGAGTGTTTTCACTGTTTTGACTGATAATGTTGAGCAGCCAATTGAAGCACGATATTGATTTGCTCCCAGCATCTACGATTGATAGTCTAATATTCTTTCTATCAGGAGAAGAATGAATATACTTTACATATTTAGACAGACTGCATGCACCACGCAAAATTTCAGTGAAGTCCATCTCAATTGTTGCGCTAAGGGCCAGAACGGGAACTTTCTCTGAACAAAATGATCGAATCTCTCCGATGCGAGAAAAGGCTTCTCTGAATACGCTTTCTGTAGAAGATGAAGCAGGAACACCCCTGAAAAAAAGAGTAAAAAACTTCTCAATGCAGTAAGGGTAAATTTTGGTGAGCCTCTATGCTTAGCAAAACGAATTTTTTGAGCCTCATGCTTATATGCTATGCTTATGTACATACATTTTGCAAGTTTTTTGTAATTTGGGAGATTAAAAATGCCTTGAAATCTTAGACTGAGGCTTAGCATATGTATGGGTGAAAAGCCTCAAGAAAGAAAATTTACAAAAAGCAAGGCGCTTTTCAAACACTTTTCGATTCATCGACGATCTTTTAACCATCAATGATGACAATTTATTTATGGAAAACTATAAAGAAATCTACCCTCCTGAACTTCAGCTCAATCTTGAAAGTTCAGGTGATACTATTACTTTTTTGGATCTCTCATTAACCAATGACAACGGTTACATAGATGCAAAACTCTATGACAAAAGAGATAACTTTCCTTTTTCGATTGTTCGTCTTTTATTTGCGTCGAGCAATATTCCATCTCGGATGTTTTATAACTGTGTGGGAGCTGAAATTTTGAGGATTGGTAGGGTCTGTTCCAGTGTGAACAATTTCATTAGTGCAAGTATGTCTCTCATTGATAGAGCAAAGAAGCAAGGAGCAAAGATTACACGGTTGGAAAAAGTTTTGAGGAAAATGTATGGTCGCCATCAAGTTTTGAGAACCTTTTTCAGCAATGCGAAAAAATTTTCAGATTCATTACTCCACAACTAAACAACAAAAAAAATTTGGACTTGTCACTGTTTCTTTTACTAATTTACTAATTTTCATTTCTTTTTAATCGATAGAGTCGTTTTATATTTCAATGTGTTGTATCTTTCTCTCTGTCCAGTATATTTGTAGTTTATGTCTAAGTTTGTTGAGTTTGTCACATTTCCTAATTCGTTTCCAATGTGTACGGCCACTCGGTTACGGGGTTCCGAACCGGGCTCTCGGTCAACCTTTCAACTTTTTCTCTTTCTTTCTGCTGTACTTCACTGTATGGTCAGAAATTTTAAACTTTTTTGTTTACAATTTGTTTTATTTTAATCCCTCTTCTCTGTTTTTTTATGTACGAAATAGTGTCTGATCAACACTATTTCTTCTTTGGTAAAAATGACGGGTGGCTCGCGGGCGCCAGAGAGTGCTTACTCTTGGTACCACACCTGACTCTAGGCTTTGTCTTCATCTTGCCATTTTCTTTTTCTTTGTATAATTGTTTGTTTGAATGTTTTGTTGTTTTGTATCATATTTGTTGGTATTGTCGGTCGAGCAATTGGGGTGTGATGATGTTTCAGCTTTTGCTGAGATTATGTTGAGGGTAGTGTTTTGATCCATGAGAGATTTTCAAACTTTTCTTAGATTTAAGTTTTTCTAATATTTGAGCCTGAATATGCCTATTAGTGTTATGCTTATTAAAAAAACGTGTTTATTACACATATATATAGTGAAGATATGTAATATCTGTCATTTTAGAAAAAGAAAAGTATTGATATATAAATAACTCAAACTGATAAAAACGAAAAAAGTTAAGAATATTTTTCTTAATTGTGTGTATTTACGATTTTTTTGGTATTTTTTATTTTTTAATCATTCCGAAACAGAGGGTAATTTAGCAAAAAGTTAAAGGGAATTTAAATAGTGGTATGTGAAAGAAAAACCTAATCCAAATAAAGATAGAAGAAAAGTAATAGTGGAGAAACAATGAATTGCAAAAAACTTTTTTGATAAACACACTTCCGTAAGTTCATCAAAATACATACAAAATGGGGACAAATACAAAAGCAAACACATCAAATAAATTTAAAAAAAAAAAAAAAAAAAAAAAAAAAAATACATAAACAAAACAAAACCCGAAGTCCCAGACTTGTGACTGGCATAGTGACTTTCCACGTGTTTAAGGGCCCACACTCAGTCGCCTTCGGAAAACATAGTAAAAAGGAACTGACCAGCAGCTTCCAAATAAATAACAGACAACAAACAGACACTACAACAAAATACAGTACAAAAGGGCAGAAAGACACACTGTACCAACTATCCCACGTACACTACAGGTGAAACAGACATTTGTAACAAACACAATCTTACATAAAAATAGAAAAAATCACACAAAAACTGAAAAGAATAGAATCGTAAGTTGGCCGAGAACCCGGTTCGGCGTGCCGCGACGGGAGGACTGCACAGGGCAAAGAAAAGTAGGAAATGAATACCTCCAATGCTAATGCTAATTCTTTAGACAGAAAAAAAAAAAAAAAAAAAAAAAACAAACAAAAACAAAACAAGAAAAAACAAACAAACACACATACAATACACAAGAAACAATTTCAATTTCAAAATATGTAAAAATTCTTCGACGGTTTTCCCATACTTCATAAAACAGTCAGGAAACCTGGAAAAACATTTGACAACTTGCTTCTTCAAGAAAGCGTTTGAAGCACCCTAGTTTCGCATTCGAATGAAAAGCTCAGTGACTCTAGGAGTCAGATCTTCAAACATGAGTGTGCTACGTGCTATCCGTAAAATTTCTGAAAAGACAGATCCATATAAATGCACGATGGGATGTTACTGTGGGCATGTGGCATCCTTACAATGAAGAAGGGAAAGGCATCTCTCTTATCAAAAAGTTTATATCTAAAAATATTGTTTTCAATGGTGATATCTAAATCTAAAAACGATGCATGGTTTCCATGGTGCTCAACTTTGAGATCTAATTCTTTAGGGTAAATCTGTTTGTAGCAATTATGAAACTCATCTCTGTCATTTAAGGCACACAAATCATCAATAAATCTACCTACAGAGTGGAAGTTATAGGCACTAGGCGAACTAGCAGAAATGAGACCTTTGACATACTCAGATTCAAAATGGTACAAAAACAGATTTGCCCAAAAAGGAGCAGGATCTGTTCCCATGGGTATTCCAATGCACTGTTTAAGAATAGAATTGCCAACTTTGAAAAAGCAATTTTTTATCAGAAAGGACACACACTCAGACAGTGAAGTACTAGTAAAGAACCTATCATCCTTCCCTTTTGTAGTCCAGTATGCTGAAGTATTTGAAAAACCAAGTTTATTTCTACAACCTAAATCAAACACAAAGTTAATAATTTTGGTTAAAATTTCAATGAGAAGATCGTGTGGAAGGGTTGTGTACAGTGTTGCAAAATCGAATGTCGAAATTCGTTTTGCTTTTTTCTTGGCATTGATTCTGTTAAGATGTCCAATAACAGGCGAAGAATTTTGTACAACCCAGAATTCAATGAGAAGATCGTGTGGAAGGGTTGTGTACAGTGTTGCAAAATCGAATGTCGAAATTCGTTTTGCTTTTTTCTTGGCATTGATTCTGTTAAGATGTCCAATAACAGGCGAAGAATTTTGTACAACCCAGAATTCAATGAGAAGATCGTGTGGAAGGGTTGTGTACAGTGTTGCAAAATCGAATGTCGAAATTCGTTTTGCTTTTTTCTTGGCATTGATTCTGTTAAGATATATCATGATATATCATGATTGAGCCTGGGAATGTCACAAATTGAAATTTTGATTTAAAAAATACATGGAACATATATGCAGGATGAAAGATTTTTCTGTTTCAATTTGCTAGCAAATAAAAAGGCCTTGCTTTAGGCATTTTCATAGAAATAAAAATTACTTACCACGAAATTTTATGGGCTTCATCAACAACAACACAAACAACGTTCTTTCGAAGAAATGAAGTGGTGAGAAAATCTTTCACTGAGGACAAAAGCCATTTTTCAGGAATTCCAAATAAGATGTTGTACCCATTCATTTTAAGTGTTTCAACGTCTGAACATTTGTCAAGGCTGCATGCCTTGATGTTGAGGTATGAACCAAGTTCTTCAGCTTCAGCAATTTGATTCGGTATCAGATTTTGTAAAGGCGAAACCACAAGAACAATTGGATGCTTCGAACTGTTGGGAAGGGCCCGGAAGATTGAAGGAAGTAGCTGATAAATCATACTTTTTCCATATGCGGTAGGAAGGATAGCAAGAGTATCTTTACCAGCAACAACATTATCGATGCAGTCCATCTGCTTTCTCTTCAACGAGAAATTTGAATCAACTTTCTTAATTGCATCAGTTGCAATTTTTTCTAGAGAAGATTGTTCAGTCATTTGTGACTTAAAAGCATCAACAGTTTGTTTCGTGTGTCGAGTTCGAGATTTCCAAGACAGGAGTAAAACCACTGATGATATGTGTTGACTGTTGTGTCTAATGTTTTTTTTTAAATAACAGGTTTTTTGTGTATCAAAAGTAAAACCAAGAGTATGAAGTAAAATCCAGTCTGCCGTTGTGAGAGATTATAAATTTGTTACTATTCATATTATTAATATTTGCTAAAGAAGAAGTAAAAAAACAAAATATTATTTGTAAAAAATTGAAAATAGTTTTCTAAGATTACCACAACCAACTTTCCCAGCCTTGTTTATGTTTATAAAAAGTGCGCCATTATGAGATTCAAAATTATTCAAAATTAATATTCGCGGTTCAATGGTTACACTCACTAAAACTAAAATTGCGGAAAGCAACTTTTTCTTTCAGTCTAAATAGTAAACACGACCGCGCATTCTATGTTCACCTTCTTGAACATTCAAATAGACCTGTCTATCTGCTGAACAAGGAATTCGAGTTTTTTCGAGATTTCCGCAGTGAAGCGATAGACGGGATTCCGGTCTAGTATCAACCGTGAAAGTCATTTCCGAGTAACAATTTTCCTAAATTGAGTTATCAAAATTATGAAATTTTTTAAAATGGGCTATTACCAATAGAAGGATCCCACATGCAAAATATTACAAACCATCTGATTATTCCTTTATTAGTACACTTATTATGGAAAAGACTCTTCCAAATAGGCTAGGATTTTGTCTGCAAAGTATAGTTATTTTTTCTGACAAAGAGCTATTGCTGGTTTCAATTTTCATACAATGCTTTGAAAAAAGCTGCCTTTAAATAAAATATTTGCGAGCGGATTTTCTAAAAATGCACACACTTGTTATGCTTTTATCAAAGAATTATTACAATACAGACTGTATCTTTACAAAGTTAATCATAAAGACTGGTGCGTCCAGCCAAACACAGATTCGATCTGTAGCTCTCACTGCACCATATTAAAATTATCCACACCACATCTTGTTAGTTTTTTGAATTATATAATATTAGTGAAACGGGAACTCGATCAGAAGGGTGTTTATGCAAACCTAGTTTGCAGAGGGTATGGACACCAGGTTTATTTCACCCCCTAATTACCCATCCCCCTTTCTATGATGGAATTTTATCTCCACCCCCTTTCTTACAGAACATCCGTTTTGAAGGAAACTTGCTCTATGCACCACCAAAATTATTTAATAAGTAAAAAAGTATATGCAGCTATTACAATGAAACTTTGCTAGTTTTATCAACTACACTTTTGCCATCAATCACATTATTTTATTCTCGTAAACAGGACTGAGCATATTTGTATATGATCAGATTGGCCTAAATTTTCAAACCCCCTTTATTATTTTACTGCCCTAAATTCTCAGCCCGACCCAGTTTCTTTGGCAAACCCTGGTAGGCAATTTCTCTTCCCATTGTGCCAAGTCTTGAACTGTTACACCAAAAAAAAGCTACCAATCTCTATTATTGCCAATTCCAAATGTAGTATTCAATTAACAATCTAAAATAATTCAATAGTGATTTCAAGTTTTTAGAGATTTTTACTGATTATATTGTATCCTTATTTCAGTTATATAACATAAATCGTTAAATTCAATAAGCACAAGACTGCTTCGTCAGGATTATAAAAGCCTTGCATTTTAAATAAACATATTAATTGATGAATTAGACAACGACTAGAATTGATAAGATAACTAATCAAGCTCAAAAAATCGATTGATCAATTAATATTCTTGATATGGCGTTTAAGTCTGATTACGTAATGTTTTGACTCCTGTGATATAGTCAAAGAAGTATTGAACCTTCAACTATTCAAAAAATGTAATAAACAAAAAGAGACAAAATAATACCAACAAGAGGACACAACAACACAACATGCTCAGGATGAATATTCATAAAATGGAAAATAGGTATGTGATATCAAATGATGACAGAAGATCTAAACTATTTGTACATAATTCTGATGGAACAGAAAAACAGAAATGGGACAATGGTGTATTCTTCGGAAGTATCTCAAAAGCAAAAATGCACATCATGATCTAAATCGACCAAAAGGAAAGAAGCAACTCAATGTGAGGAAAAGTAAATATAAACACAAATAAAAGTGACTCAATATGAATCAGTTAAATATATTCAAAGAAAACGCAAACTCTGTTCTTCAGTTTTCAACCTACACCTAGGATTTAAGCCATTTTCGAAAATATCCTTCCAAATGATATAAACAGGGTAATGTAGGTAAGCCTAGCAATGTTGATAAGGCATCACCACAGATGAGGTCGTAAAAATAAATGTGTTTCTTTGAATCATTAAAACGCTCGCAAAAGTATAAAAACAAACTCAGACATAAATAGGGTGGTCAGGGTGATTTTTTAACTTTTTATTTCACTTTTTTTAGTGGAATCGGAAAGAGCCTTCCAAGCAAGAAAAATGAGGGGTCATAGAACTTCCTGGTAAAAGCGGTTCCCGAGATATGAAAGTTTTTGTGTCGTGGAAATCATTGGTTTTAAAGAAAATTGTACTAAGCTTTTGTAGGCAAAACAAGTTTTTTTGGATGGCACCAAAAAAGCTTCATTTTTATGGTATTTAGCACCCTGATTGTGAATTGGCATAACTTTTGACAAAGTTGAGCCTTTGGCTTCAAATTTTGACCATAGTTTCATCTTGGACCGTAAATTTAATTTCTAAGTTTTTTTTTATTTTACAGATCAGTATTCGTGTATTTTACAGAACAGTCTGCAAAACTCAATATTTGCTATTTATGAATCTTGACTAAGATTACGAAATTTATCCAGGCCTAAGATGTCACTGACCAATGTGTATTTTGCAGACCGGTCTGTAAAATGCAAATTCAGCCATATTGCAGCTATTATTAGTGTTTCAAGCTTGTTTTGATGTATATTTATCAATTATCAATGAATCTTTACTAAGATGATGAAATTTTATCCCGACCTAAGATTTCACTGACCAATTTGTATTTTGCAGACCGGTCTGTAAAATACTAATTCAGCCATTTTGCAGTAATTATTAGTTTTTCAAGCTTGTTTTGATGTACATTTATCAATTATTAATGAATTTAAAAAGAAAATTGAGAATTTTTAACCTGACCTGAGTTTGCACTGAGCAATGTGTATTTTGCAGACCGGTCTGTAAAATACAAAAACAGTCATTTTACAACATTTTTTACTTTTTGAGGCTTGTCTTTATGTGTTATTATCAATCATTAATGAATCGTTAAAAGGATTGTGAATTTTTATCCTGACCTGAATTTGCACTGAGAATTGTGTATTTTGCAGACCAGTCTGTAAAATACCAAAACACCAATTTACGGCATTTATTAGTGTTCCAGGCTTGTTTCATTTATTAATCATTAATGAATCTTCAAAAGTTATGAATATTTATCCTGACCTGATCCTGTGTATTTCCCAGACCGGTCAGTAAAATACAACCACAGCAATTTTACGGCAATCATTTATGTTTCAGGACTGTTTTAATGTATACTTGTATATAATAAACCTATTTCACCTTAAATTTTTAATGTTTCAGACTTATTTTGATGTAAATTATCAAACTATCAGTGAATCTTGACAGAAATTATATATGTCATTCCACCTATGATTTTGCCTGGCAATTTGCAATTTACAGACAGGAAAAAATTCTTACCAAAAATCCACAAATTTTAAATCATATCAACTCACACAATGTTCGCCTCAGCCAATCAGCAGGATTCCCAAATCACAAATTATCACCAATCATTTTTTTATAATTTATTTCTAGCTGAAAGATAAAAGACAGACATTACGAGCTTATTGAAATAACAATATCAAGATTAGAAATGCAAATTTTGGTATAAATTCATTTGGTCGAAAATCCTCAAAGTGAAAAAGTTCATATAGTGACAGTTTTTCATTAATTCAATGATCTAAATATTCCTCAAGATGAAACCTCTCACAGAGAGACAAAGTTATTTAAATTTCAATATTATATTTCTCACAATTTAACAAATCTTCATAAACAAAATTCTAGTTAAATATGGATTTCAAAAAAAACTTTTTACAAATCAAATTTTGTAACATTGAACTGTTCGAAATATTGTACCAGCATCAGCCTGTTATTTTCATCACTGTGTGCACTAATTTTGGCATAACAATTACCTGTAAGTAGAAAAGAAATAAAATTTAAATAAGGGGTATGACCTAAAGTTTGAAGACAATAGTTTATATGTGAGTCAAATAAAGCATAGTAGACAGAAAGAAGTGTTTTGAAGTCCACAAAATGTCTGAGTTTTGACAGGAAGCCAACAGTTCTAGAAAGTTTGTTCGAGACACTGTGAATTTGAGGTTCCCAAGAAAGATGCTCGTCTACCAGGATTCCAAGATATTTAGCTTGATAGATGAAGTTTTTGTCTGAAATTAAGATGTTTAGTAAAAGTGTTCCTGGGACTTCTAAATAGGATTATTTCAGTTTTTGAGGCGTTAAGGCATATTTTGTTTGCTCTCAGCCAATGGACCAATAGAGCAAGATCCCTGTTAACCTTTCTGTTCAGATGTTTTATAGATTTGTCACAGCAAATAAGACTAGTGTCGTCAGCGAAATGAATAGTTACTGAGTTTTCTAGGGAGCAATGGAGATCATTAATATAAATGATGAATAACAGGGGGCCCAAAACAGATCCTTGAGGGACATGATCAGAATGTGTGTTTCTTATATCGACACAGTGAGTACGATTAGAGAGATAGGACCTGAGTAAAGCAAGAGCTGGTCCTCTGATGCCATCATGAACCAGTTTATGTAGCAGGATGGTATGCTCTACTGTATCAAAAGCCTTCTTAAGATCAATGAAAACTCCAGCCGCAAAATTGCCATTATCTAATGCTGTTCTGACAACTTCAGTAAGGGCAATCACAGATTGATTTTATTTATGTTGGATAGCAGAGAAATGGGTCCGTAATTGCCAACATCTAGTTTTGAGTCTTTCATGTGTAAAGGTTTTATGTTAGCTTGTTTTAGACAATCAGGGTAGATGCCTTCTTTAATGCTGACGTTAAAGATGTGAGATAATATGGTACTTGCAGTTGGAGATATCATTTTTAGGAAGGATGTAGGAATACTTGACGGTCCTGATGCCTTCTGAGCATCAAGACCATTGATAAGTTTATTTTTTTTTTATTTATTTATTTATTTAACGTTGGTACAAAAAAAAATAGTACAAAAGACTAATTCAAACCAACATGACAATCTAATATTTACTTAATAGTAAATAATATAGGATAAAAATTCTAAAAACGTTAAAAGATTGAGCACAGTTTGCAAGAACAATATATTTTTGCTTTCAAAATTTTTGTTTTAAAGCATTCTAATGATTCAGATGTTTTGGTCTCATTGGGCAATCTATTCCAAGCCTGTCCTGCCCGATAGTTAAAGGAGTTCAAGCAAACTGCATTTTTTGGCAGTGGAAGTTTAATTTGAGCGCCTCTTCTAAGTTTTGGAGGACGTGGGGAATCGTTATCCTCATCATCACTCCTTGTTTCACGCTGGATAATTTCAAACTGGTCCCAGCCTAGTTTATTTCCGATATTATTGACGCTCTTATAAACTTCCACTAACATGAGTTGGAGGTTTTGAGTATGGATAGACGCACAATTTGCTTTAACCAAAAGCTCGTCATAATCAAGATTTAGAAGATTTTCTTTAGCTCTAAGAGCTCTGTAGTGAGCTTCAGTCAAAAGATTATGTGCCATCTTACTGCAAAACATCCAAATGAGAGGGCAATACTTAAAGGTAGATAATATAAAACTATTAAATAATAAGTCTGCCTGATCTTGGTTCAAATATGATCTCATTCTCAGGATAGATTTAGTTTTTTGAGAGGCTTTCTTACATAGATCCTGAATATGAGTATAAAATGATAAAGCACTGTCGATAGTTACACCAAGAAGAAGAGCATTCTCAGAAGATATTAGTGAAAAATTTCCTATGTCAATAGATATATTTGCATTTTTAGTACCTGGAAATAACATCTGGAACTTCTCCGGATTGGCTACAAGAGAGTTATGTTCAAACCAAGCGAGAATAACTTGCAAGTCTAATTTTAAGGCTTCAATGACTTCTTGCAAGGAAGAAGCACATTTATGAAGAGTATCATCATCGGCGAAGTTACAGAGGTCATCTTCATTTACAAAATAAAATAAATCATTGATAAAAACATTGAAAATGATTGGACCTAAAACAGATCCTTGAGGCACTCCAAATAGCAAAGGTAGCCAACTACTGTAAGATGAACCCACTCTGACCCTGTGTTTCCTATTTGAAAGATCGCTATGGATAAGAGCGAGGCTTTTATTTCCAAGTCCATACGCATGAAGTTTAGCGATTAGAATATAATGAGGCAAGCAGTCAAAGGCTTTAGACAAATCCATCAGAATTGCTCCAATTTTCTCAGAATTAGAAAGCGACATCTGCCATTTTCGCAACATGCTAAGTAAAGCACTCTGTGTGCTATACTGTTTGCGAAAACCACAGAGTTTAGTAGAGAAGAAGGATTCGAGAAAAATGTTTAATTGTTTCGATATTAGTTTTTCAAAGATTTTTGACGGGGAAGGGAGCAAACTGACGGGTCTGTAGTTATCCTTGTCGTGCTTGCTTTTCTTTTTATGGACTGGGATAATATCAGCCTGCTTCAAGCTATCAGGAAAATGTTGTGATTCAAGACTGGTTGAAACACGATGTCAGTGTAGGAGCACAAACAAATTTGGCTAACTTTATGATCTTAGTAGGAATATCACCACTGACTGACTTAGAATCGTTCAGGCTATTTATAACCTTGAGTGTTTCTGAATTTGTTACTAGTGAAAGCTCAAACGCGTCAGTATCTTGCCTATTTTCGCGAATTTTTATAATGCTTGGATGACAAGAGAATTTATCTATGGCTGAATTGACGTTGTCCGAGATTTCACCATTAACAGAATTCCAACGAGGAACGTCTAAGCGTTCAGTTACAGTGTGATAGTGCTCATTGAAGGTTTCAGCAATATCTATATTTTGAGATAAAATGCTATCATCCTCAATGAGCTGAATTCTCTTATCAACAAAATTGACCTTATTTGAAAAGAAAGGCTTGAATGTGTCCCAGAAGCCTTTAGGAGATTGTTTTGGATCACTTTTACTGAAGAGAGATTTCTTGGCTTTCCTATTCATATTGACGACAAAATTTCTCTGACGCTTATAACGAGCAACATCTTCAGGATTTTTGGTATCATTTGCTATGTTTTTTAGTTTTGATCGGAGCATAATGGCTTTCCTGAGTTCTTTGGTTACATGCTGCTTATTATTAGCGCGGATTAACCTTGTCTTTTTGATGGTGCATGCTCATTTACAAAAATTTTCTCAAATAAGCTATAATCTACAATATTTCTATCTTTAAGTTGACAATTTAGTTCGTTTAAAAATATAACAGAATTGAAATTTTTATAATCCCTAAACTTCCTTCGTACAGGGGGTAATTTTACATAAAGTAGATTTCATCATAGTATGGATAAGAAGGTGATAGTCACTTGAGCCCGTTTCTAAGGCACCTGTAAATCAAAAGGAATGCTTCCTGTTTGTTAAAATTAAGTCAATGCAGGTGCCATTATCTGACTTAAAACAGGTTTTTTGTTTGATCAGATTGTAGACATCATTAGCATTCATGAAATTTTTTAGTAATTCGTTATCAGGTTCCAAGTTAAAATCACCTACCACCATAAAATTATTATAAGATCTACTATAAAAATCTAAGCCTGCAGAAAGAACTGATAAAAATTTTTGGATTTTTTCTTTAGATTTGTGAATTGTAGGATTTCTATAAATCATAAAAACGCACCACTTAGTTTTCCTAAGATTGATTTCAAAAGGAATGACCTCGAAACCTTTAGGGAAAACAAAAGATGTAAGCTGATGCATCAAAATATCAGATCTTGCATAAACCAGCAGACCTCCACTTGACTCAGTATAGTCTAAGCGCAGGGGTGTTTTGTAACCTGGAAGAATAAGACGGCTGGTTGTAAAAGCGTCATCAAGCTTAGTTTCAGAGATAGCTAAAACATCTATATTATTTTCCAAAAAAGTATCAAGGCCTTTCAACTTATGGCGTACTGAATTTATATTTATATATCCTATTGTAAGATTTAAAGGGTATTTCAATTTTTGATTTCGGAGATTTGTAATGGGCGAACAATCAGTATCTTTGAGAATGACAAATTCATTTGGTGTACTATCCAATCACATCTTTCCAAGAAAAGATTTAAGATTTAAAATTTAATGCCAATCTTTTCAATCCCTTTGGATTCATGTGAAGTTTTCTTTTTGCTAAACATGAGTTATCTACATTACCATGCTCAACCAATCCAATGTTTCTATCACTGCAAAACTTCCGCAGCTCTTCATTTTTCAACTTTACTTTACTAAAACTTCCTTGAAAGTCATTTCGCAAACACAGCTCAGAAAAATAAATTTGGGTTTCAGGACTTATTTCTTTAACAGTTTTGAAGAGAAGATCGAGATTTTCGGTTGAATTAGCGATTGATTTAGTAAGGTCGTTTGTCCCCACGTGAATGATCAACTTGTCCGGCTTTTTCGAGCGTTAGGTTTAATGTGGTCAACCATATCAAGAGAGGTTGACCCTCCAAAAGTACAGCAGTGGGTGTAATCTGCCTGAAGCGAATAGAGTTACATAATGGATCCCCTAAATAATCAATGAAGTATTTGTTAGTCCGAGGGATTTGATTTTTTGTAAGTTCAGCTATTGAGCCATAAAAATTATTGAAAGTTTCAGCTATGTCTTTGTCGTTGGTTATTTCGCGATTATTGTGTAGTAGAAGTTTAGGCGAGAGATCAGAAATGGTTTTGGTGCCAATTATTTCATTGACTACATTCCACTTTTTTTTTAGGTCATGTTTGTTCTCAGCAAAGAAATTATTGTAATACTTGTTTTAACTCATTCTCAGGAGTTTCGAAAGCAGATTCCTGTATTTTTTAAAGTTAGTATGTTTTGGGGCTTTGAGATCAGGGTCTTTAGCCTTCAAGAATTTTTTATATAAAGAATTTTTAGTGTTGATTGATTTCAGCAAGCCTTTGGATATCCAGGGATTTTTTGGTTGCATAGATTTCTTCCAGGTGTGTTTCATGGGAGCATGGTTCTCAATGACTTTGTTAACCTCAGTTATGAAAATTTCTAGTTTGTCAGAGTTGTTTTTGTTTTGGAAAAGATTGACCCAATCAAGAGACAAGACTTGCATTAGAAAATCGTCTTTGTTAAAAATTTCTCAAGTCCCTTTTAGAGATTTTAATCTTCGGAGCTTTTTTAGGTTTCAGATTTAATTTTATTTGAGGGAGGTGATCAGAAATAGAGCTTATCAGGTTACATGAAAACATGTCAGTGGTGACAAAGCTTGAAAAAATGTTGTCAATGAGAGTTTTTGAGCCTGGAGTTATCCTGGTAGGTCTTGTAATTGTAGGAAAGAAAAAATGAGATAGATTGCTATTAAGAAAATCTTCTATGTGTGATTTGGAATCTGCCTGTAGAAGATCTAGATTGAAATCTCCAAATATTATAGCTTTTTTCTTTTCTGATACAATCTTATCAAGTAGATTTGAGTATAGGGTTTGAAAATTAGTAGCATCCACTTCAGGGTGTTTATAAATACAAGCTACAATAAAGTTTTTATCATAGATAATTTCCCTGACTACAGATTCAATTTCATTTTCCATGTAAATATCTAGGTCAGGCCTTGGAATAGAGTCAAATCCTTCAGAGACATAGATTCTAGCACCTCCTCGGTTGGACTTAGTGCAACAGTCAAAGTGATTGTAATTGGTAATTACAGCAGAACTTTTTGCAGAATTTACATCTTTGAAGCCCGTTTCTGTTATAACAATGAAATTGAAAGGAATATCACAGCTATTGAGAATTGTAACAAGTTCACCATGATGAAGGCTCAGGTAAGCAATGTTTAAATGAAGTGCAGATATAGAGTTATTGTTTTTGTGTTTTTGGTTGACCTCACTGAGAGAGAGGTAAGGACATTCAAAATTGAGAAGATTGTTTTCAACATGATCCTCTTGATTCAGTGTAGAGTCTATGTCTCTAAAAAATTGCAAGTTAAAATCATTGCTTGGATCAAGGACCAAATCAAAGTTCTTACCTTGTAGGGTTAGTTTGAGGTCTTCATGTGAGATACGACCGAATGGTACTTCCAAGTTAAAGCATCTCTGACATAGCCAGGTACCATCATCATGCTGTAAGCGTTCATATTCTGATTTGGAGGTGTTTTTACATTTGATGTGAACCCAATAATTACAGTGATCACACCAGACAGCTCTATGAGTAGTAGCTACAGGGTTAGAACAGATACCGCAGGGGTTTTTTATATTACGTATTTTGTTGGTTGCGTTCTTAGACTTAGGCATAGAGAGAAAAAAAGAGAGCTAGAGACTTTAATAATAAATAATAATATAAACAATTAAGTTAATGATAAAGGACAATAAAAAGGAATTTTGAAATACCAGAGAGAGAGGTGTGTGGGTCTGAGCTTGACACAGAAACCGACTGATTGCAAAGATTTAGAAATGTAAAAGTAAAATGCACATAAAAACAAACAAGGAGCTGCCTTGAAAACCCTGCCCCTGTGCCTAGTCAGGTTTACATTTTCTGTTAAAAAAAAAAATTATTTATATTAGGCTAAAGATTGAATTTACGAGGTAGTATAAGAGTGAAGTTTTTAAAATTTTTGAACGTCGATGTATTTTTTTGCAGTGTCATCAAATTTCACCAAAGTGGCAGGATATTTAACATACATCTTTGATTTGTCACCGTTCTTTTTGAGTTCTTTCCTTAAGTCCATTGCCTTATTACATCTTTCGGTCACCTCCTTGGAGTACATCTGATCAACAAACACAGATAAGTTAATAACTTGTTGCATATAATACTGTGCCGCCTTCCATGAGTTGAACCGAACAAAAATAGGCGGAGTTTTTCTATTGCTATCAGCATTGTTAGATGCAGCCACGTTGGGGTTTGGTCGATGAGGACGGTCAATGTCGTGAAGAATAGCGTCGACTCTCAAGTGTTTTCGATCGATGTCACTCAGAAATTTGGCCAATTTATTGGAGGTTTTTGATCAGGACTCATTGCAGTTGCCTGGGACTCCACGAAATATAAGAGTTTCTCTGAGATTACGATTGATTTGGTCGTCCAGAAGTTTGGATAAGCTTTCATTATTGCTTGCCTGTTTGTTTAATGAAGTTTCTAGTTGTTCAGTACGGAATTTCAGAGCTGTGATCTCGTTTTGTTACATAACCAGGTCCACACCTTCAGGAATTACTTGTTCCAGTTTATCGAGTCTGTCCTTCGTTTTCGTGAATTCAGTCCCAACATATTGTCTAAAACCATTTAGATTCGATTCAATAGCAGAAATTTTGGCAGTAAGATTGGATGTAAGTTCGTCATATTTGGCTTCAATTTTCGATGTTAGGTCTTTGGAGAGTTGTTCAAACAAACTTTTCAATTCATTAGCCATCGTTCTATGCTGTGATTGTTGAGATATTAACAGATTTTTGTAGATAAGTTTCAAAATTCAAGTTCTAGTTCAGGAGCAGCGATTTTCGCGTCCGCGCTACTCGGCTACCATCATGCGAAAAAAAAAATATCAAAATATGTTATTTAGAAGACTTAAATGACAAATCATCAACCCCAAATATTGACAACAAATGACACTTAAATTATGTAAATGATGATGTTATCTCAAAGTATGAGGTTTTGTACGCCAATTAGCAATAAAATATTCTTCATGCATAATAGGACGCTGACACTCCAAGTGGATATAGATTGACAGGTTTCGAAAACAAGAAATACTCCAAGAGAGCTGTTTTAGAGAGATGAAAATAGTGACGTCATTTTATCAAAAATACAAAGCAGGGGATAAAAATGTTGAAACATTTATAAAATATAATCTCATTGACACTATTTTCATCAATTCTTGTTATCATACCCAAGGTGATGCAGGAGATAAAATGAGATATGACATAGTGATTGTGAAATAGCTATTTTCCTGATAGGGGGCTTTTTAAAGCAAAGGTGAGATCAATATTCGAATACACGTTTTTTTTTATAAGGAACGCGTTTATAAGGAACTCGAGGCTGAAAATGGTCCAAAAAATAAGGAATTGTTAAGGAACTGCTCAGGCTGAGAATAAGAAAACAAGTTTTAAGGAACAGTAAGAGATGGTTATCCAAACTTAGCAGCTATGTAAATAAGGAACTCAATAAGGAACTTTGAGGCTGAAATTCTCTGTAAAAATAAGGAACTCAAGGCTCAGAGCAAAGTTAAGGTTCCTTATAAAAAAAAACGTGTATTTCTTTATTCTTTGTATATAACATACGTAACATGCGCATAACATTGAAAAGATATTTTGTTTACATGTGTGATGTAATATATAATAAATACAAGTATTACAGGTCCGTGTTATACACGGCATAAAACGCGAAATCACGTGGTAAGCACTTGGGTAGATTTTTCGCTTTAAAATATAGTTCTAGATCAATAAAATACCTTTGGAATTATATTTTTGACATTAACAACTGTTTTTCAAACATTTTCTTTGTGTTTTACAGTAATTTAAGCTGACCTGTCAAAACTAACCTGTGACCTGTGACCTGTGACCTGTGACCTGTGACCTGTGTTTTACACTAACCGTCTTTGGATGAAAAGTTCCACAAAGATGCGAAATCGGATTGTAAACATGTAATTTTTATTCGAGCAGAGAAGGATCAGATATTCCAAAACAAAAAGATTTTCTGTGTCTATCTATTATGACAGTTAGTCACACTAGGAAATCAAGCTTTCAGAAAAACAACATCAGTTATCTACAGGATGTATTTGCAACAACAAGGATGAGAGTTACCTGAATCAAGTTCGCAAGACTTTGAAACGCAATAAAACGCGCAGCAGCCAAAATGAACCAGCCAAAATTAACCAACCAAAATTTGTCATGACTAACTGTATGAGACTATGGCAATCATCTCAAAGGATATTATATTATTTTCCTTAAGTCTAATGCCTATATTTTATGAATCCTCACCGCACTTTTGGATTAAGCATTCCCACAGGAAAAAGTCATCAGATCACCCGGGTGTGAAAACTTAAATTCCGACGCCGTAATTTTCGAAAATCAAATTTCGCGTGTAATTTTTTAAAACTGACGAAGTGTGATTTTTTTTGCATTGTGATTTCCGATATTACACTGCGGAATTTTCCAAACAATTAATTTCAATTTTTAACCTCGACGTGTGAAATCGAAATAAACACTCGCAACCCACACATAAAAGTTTAAATGAAAATCACACGTGTGATTTCTAATTTCCGCTGGCGAATAAAATTTTGAGCCTGCTATGGGATTTCCGATTTCACAGGCCGGAATCTTTCATAAAGTTATATACTTTAGAAATTTGTCGTTTCAGATCCATCACACGTGTGATTTCTAATTTCCGCTGGCGAATGAAATTTTGAGCCTGCTATGGGATTTCCGATTTCACAGGACGGAATCTTTCATAAAGTTATATACTTTATAAATTTGTCGTTTCAGATCCATCACACGTGTGATTTCTAATTTCCGCTGGCGAATGAAATTTTGAGCCTGCTATGGGATTTCCGATTTCACAGGCCGGAATCTTTCATAAAGTTAAACCATATAAATTTGGCGTCTGAAATCCGTCACACGTGTGATTTCTAATTTCCGCTTGCGAAATTTTTTTTTTGGGATTTCCAATTTCACAGGCCGGAAGAGTTCATAAATACAAATTAAAACGCATGTTCTGACCGTTAAGGGCCAGCAAAAAAACATCTTTTCCACGAGCAAAAATATTATGTACAGTATTATACATCATGCTTACGTACGTAAGTACTGTCCCTCATCAGAAATGAGTATGCTTTAAGTATATCATATATGTACTCAATGTATACTTTCGGTGTACAATTTAAAGACATAATAGATACAATTTAACTATACTCCAAATTTACGTATACTTTCATTATACTTTTCAGAATATACTTACAGTAGGTGTAATTTTCGACATTTAAAATATACTTAAAGTATACTCTGGTTGAAATTAAATTGAGCTAGTAAAACATACTTTAAGTATACTTAAAGAAAGGGAAATGTCTTTAAAGTATATTCCTGAACATCAGCTTAATTCATTGGCAAGAAATACCTTTTAAGTATAGATAAATGTACTTTAAGTATAATTTTGAGAGAAGAACAATTTGACTCGCAACAAAAATTGGAGTACCAGAAAGAAAACCGAAACATAACTCTCTAGGAGCTTATGCACTACCTATTTAATTGACGTTATTACTCCAGTCATTCTTTCTTTTATTGTTTACCTTAAGTGGATTAAATTTTGTGTGGATAAATTTTTCGCATATTCAGGCAATTTTTGCAAAATTTAGTCCACAAGAAATATGGGAGCCTACAGATTTGCGAAAAAAATTGCATGTAAAATTTTTGCAAAATATTAAACTATTTTAAAAATCATTTCGATAAATATCTATACCTTTTAGAGTCATAAAAATTTCAGACATTTGAATGGAAACATATACCTCCACTGCAAACCAAGAATCTGCGTATGGCTGGTAGACAACAGATGAGCAATAAGTAACCAAAAGTTTCTTCTTTGTCTCTATTGTGTACACCCAATATTTATCATTTTTTATATTTCAGCTCTGTAAAGATAAAAGATCAAATAATAATACATCAATCATCATCATTGATTAAAGCCATAGGAAATCTTTAAGTATCCAAGATCCGACCAAAAAATGCTGAGTCATCATAATAAATAAAAAATCGAAATTCAAATTTTATCGGGTCTTTTATCAAGAATTCACATAATTAGCATAATTCTCTACACGAATATTTTTAAACAAAAGATTTTAACAATCAAACTTCTCTCAAATGAAATGAGAGGAGAAGAATTTGCAAAACAAACAATACCCTCTCTCCTCCTTATTGATTTAAACTTATTCTTTTAAATGCTACAATATAAAAGACTATTAAATAAAAACAGGATGAAGGGTGAGGGTGATATCTTCGGTTGTTTTAGAAGAAAAAAAGTAATGTTTAAAAGAATAGTCGTGTGCGCATGTGTGAGAGAATAATGCTTTCAAAATAGACGATAATTTATCGTTTAGTCAGATCAGTATGCTGACTCAGCAGACCATGGTTGGATCTTTGCGGGGGACCTCGGATACCCCCTTAAAAAGCCGTATACGTTCTTTAAAGCAACTACATCTTCTATATACAACAAGCAAACACACGACAGAATTTGTAAGTTTAAAACCACAAAAGTGACAGCTGGCCTGATGAAAACAAAGTTTTAATCGAATCTTTGGTTGGCTTGTGCTAAAGAAACAAAATGCTGTTTTGGTCTCATCTTTTGTTTAGGTAAACATGTGTTTACATCTAATTCCTTTTGTTCAGAGGTCAAAATTATTCTATTACTTAAACGGGATAAATTTTCCCGGTGATTAAATTTTGCTGTTTTCGCAGATTTGGGTCTTATCCGCAAAAGAAACCCCAATGGAAATTTGGCAGTAAAAAAGGCACAAGATCGTGAAAATATTATTTCTTTATAGTGCCATCCGCGAAATTAAGTCCCTGTGAAATCTGATGAGCTCAACCGCAAAATTTATCCCATTAATGAAATATATTTATAAAATTTAGAAACTGATTGTTGTTTTCTTTATTGATATTTATATCCTAAAAGTAGCATTTAAATTATACATAAGAAATCTTTTATGAAAATAGAAATGTATATAGAAAAATTCATGTAGAAAAATGAAATAAATTTTACAATATTTGAACAAATTTTTATGCATATATTATGAGTGGTAATTATTTTCACGAGTGCCGGGGGTCATCCACATAGTATGTACGCAAAATTTTCCTAATATTTGAAACCCCTCCCCATGCAGAGAAAAATTGAAAAGACGCCATAAATTATGGTTTTGGCACTTTTTCAGGAAAATTTCATAAAATCATTATAAAATGCTATGGGGTGATTTTTTTCCAAAAATTGCAAAGTGCCCCCCCCCCCTACGATCAAGAACAGTAAGTACCAAAATCATAATACACAAAAGGTAAGTTTTTGAGATAATTTCAATACAATATATACTCTAATTGAAACAAACTACAATGATAACAAACTATATCAAGTCAAAACTTATTACTGAATCAGCGAACTAAAATACAGTAT
This sequence comes from Clytia hemisphaerica, assembly GCF_902728285.1. Classification (NCBI taxonomy): domain Eukaryota; kingdom Metazoa; phylum Cnidaria; class Hydrozoa; order Leptothecata; family Clytiidae; genus Clytia; species Clytia hemisphaerica. The sequence continues at coordinate 175,458 of NW_027103268.1, read as the reverse complement.
AATTACAAAATGCTGTCATAGAAGAAAATTTTTCAAGAAACATTCAAATTTTTGACATCCGAAAACTTTCAAGACATTAAACTGTAGGCTGCACGCATCACCTTTGATTTGTTTTGATATGGGGATTATATCGTCTACAATATTCTTGTCCCGGCTTACAAGGTCTTTTCTATAACTTTAATTTTGATTATGCATCATGGCAATATGACTTCATTTTTTGTTAGTTTGATGAATGAAAACATTTATTATTATGAAAACAACAACACAATATGACAAAATTATGTAAATGCGTATGCAACTTTTGGTCAACTAAATTTTGGAGTAACTCTCAAAGAAATTTTCAACATGATACAAACGCATAAAAATGCTATACATACTAGTTGTTATATTGATTTCGAAGCTTTAAAGATTTTCAACTTTTTCAATAATTTTTCGCGAGCATTAACTTTCGCGAGTTGCCCTTTCAAGAATTTTCAAAGACATTTACTTTCGCGAAAATCGCGAAACTTTCTGGTCGCGAAAGTTTGTACGCCTAAAGTAATACAGTGAGTCCGTAAAAAAGGAAATAGAAAATGGTAAACAAAAAAATCCTCATAAATCATTTCATATGGAATGTAATTAAAGTGTACTCTTAAAAGAGAAAGCCATTCACAATGTAGTTAAATTTGATGGTTTGATGTTTCTCTTTTATGTTCTTTATTATTAATCAAGTTGTTGAAACACATTAATTGCACCCCATAAGAAATAATTTATGAGGATTTTTTTGTTTACCATTTTCCATTTCCTTTTTTTACGGACTCACTGTAAACTGGACGGACTCACTGTAAACTGGACAGGAACATCTAATTTTCACATTAAATCCGATTAAATCATCTAATCTTTCTTTGCTCGTGCCTTTGTTTGACTAAGCTTATTCCTCATGGCGACCCGGAGTTTCGCGGGAGATTCGTTCGGGAACCTGTCAAGTGTGTAAGCTGAAATGATTAAGATAAAACTTGATCAACAAGCTGTCACATTTTGGATATACAAACTTGGAGGGGTAATGAAAATGTCAGTTACTCTTTGAAAGCTAATTTTATGGGACCACCATTACTTATTTTCTGCCGAAAAAATCACACCCTTCCATTTATTAACACCCTCCCGTTTATCAATGCTACTCAAAATACAAGCTATTTTCAAACTTGAAAGCCTTAGAATCACTATAATAAAATGAAACAAAGGATAAGAAATTCATTCATCCATGGGGACCATCCATAAAAAGCGTCTGCACAAGATTGGCCAATAGTAGTATACCCCCTATATTAACACCCTCCTGTTTAGCAATTCTACTCAAAATGCATGATATTTTCAAACTTGAAAGCCTTAGAAGCACTATAAGAAAACAAAACAAGGATAAGAGATTCATTCATCCATGGGGACCATCCATAAAAAGCGTCTGCACAAGACTGGCCAATAGTAGTAAACTGCTTATACGCCTTTGTTAAAAACTCAATTTGAAAGTACAAAGGGAGGCATTGCTTGGTGCTTGGAAAAACCCCTGAAATGGTCCCATACTTATAATGCTAGAGAGCACGCTTGGGTTCATGGGTCTCCTTCCATTGGCACCCTTCAGATTGATCATTGTTTGCTCGTCTTTCGTATAAAAAATATCAATCAAGAAACAGACTATCGACGTTGCAGTCTGCTTTGTGTTGAGGATAGCAAATTGTTCCTGTGTTATGAAGACAGAGCTACCTTCTGTCAATTCTTCCATCTACAATTAAAAAGAAAAATTTAAGAGAAAAGAATAATTTAAGAGAAATAATTTACAACTTAGTCACATAGTGAACACCCTCCAACCCCCACCTGAAAACTCCTATTTGCCTAAACCCCCACCTACACAGGGTTACCCCCACCTGAAATTTCTCATCATCAACCCTCACTTATTTTTAGAAATCTGAAAATTCTCCAACCCACCCCTGAATTCAGTGCCCACTATGCACTCCTAAGTATCGTCAATTTTGAAACCTGTTGAAACAATCAAATAGTGGAAAATGAAACAGTGAACGTGGAAAATGTAATCCATATTCATTTAGCATAATTCTTAAACTTACCCGATATTGGGCTGCCACAGCTCTGGGCAAAACGCCTGATCGCGGGATACCAGTATCTGAAGAAAATGAAAGTGTACATTAAATTTCAAAGTTAAGTGCGAATACACCCTTTTCGACATAAAAAGTAAAAAAATGAAAAAAAATAAATAAATATTGCGGAAATTAAATTTGGCCTTACTTCCAATAAGGTACTCAAACTCAAAACTGCCCACTAAAAAAAGTTTTACTATCTTAGAAAAGGAGAGCAACCCTCTTCAAAAACATGATGATGGTGATGGCAAACCATTAATTTTAAATCCAGTCTGACTCCCTCTATAATTCCACATTACTCATTTAATAATTTAATGGAAACAATAAATGAGTACTTACCTACATAATTGCCATTTTTTATTGTATTTTGAAGACTCCGCTTTTCGCCTTCCAACTCTTTGATTCTAGACTTGAGAAGATCCACTTCTGTTTGTTTAAGCGGACAGAAGTAACAAGGTTTAGGTTTTTGTCCAAAATATCTGCTAGATTTTGCTGGTTTAGGTAAAAGGGAGTTCTCGTCATCACTTACATCCTCACTAGTTCTAATTGGGCTACTGCTTGGTCCATGGTAGCATGGACGCTTGGCGGGTTGCTTACCAGAGCAACGTTGGGACTTGCCAGAATTTGAATCAGAATTGGGTGTAGAACTTTGTTCATCAGCAGGCTGTTTACTACTTGTTGTTCCGGAGCGACGTTCCTTGGACTTAACATTGGAATCAGAATTGGGTGTAAAAGTTTGTTCATCAGCAGGCTGTTTACTACTTGTTGTTCCAGAGCGACGTTCCTTGGACTTAACATTGGAATAGGAATTGGGTGTAGAAGTTTGTTCATCAGCAGGCTGTTTACTACTTGTTGTTCCAGAGCGACGTTCTTTGGACTTAACATTGGAATAGGAATTGGGTGTAGAAGTTTGTTCATCAGCAGGCTGTTTACCTGTTGTTCCATGGGACCATGGACGCTTATCTGGTTGTTCTATAGAATTGCCATCATCAGAATCATCAGAATCAATCTTGCTAACACTGCATTCAGAATTATCATCAATGTGAAAATCGGCCGAATCATTAAATCTTTGAAAAAATACAGTTTCTTTCTTTCGCAATTGGTCGTTGTTATCATCTTCAGAAGTATCACTATTTTGTTTTTCTCTTTTGTTTTTGGACTTTTTGGGTTTCTTTGTAGATGTTCTATCCTTGTTTAACTGTTTCATTTGTTTTGAGTTATCTTCATGAATTTCAGAATCACTGCTATCTTCTTCAGCCTCAAGTACTTTTGATGATTTCTTTCTGATACGCTTTTCAGGCAGTGGTTGTTGTGTTGGATGGTTAGAAAGTTCTTTTTCCCTTTTAAAGGCAAGGCCTTTTGTATCTGAAAAATACAACTCTTAGATTACCCTTTCTGCCTTATTTCTAATAAAATCTTAAAATTCAAAAGACACAAAAAGTACCATTTTAAGCTTGGGGTTGAGACCCCTGAAGACACAATATGGCCTCATTAGGTAACAAATGATTTTAAATGGAACAGGAGACTCACATTTTGGAAAATCAGGAAACAGAGCTATTTCTAAAGGTGTTATGTTAATAAAAATGCTAGTTATATTGTGGTAAAATTGACAAAAATTTCCGAACCCCCCTTTCTTATTAGACCACCCCACTACATTACCATCCCCAGTTTCTTTTTTGGCTAATCTTGGTACCCCCCTACAAAGGCCACCAAAAAAGTTGGCATCCCCCTATGAAAAAGAGGGATGCAAATTATGATTTTGCCTCAAAATTTCTCATTTCACGCAAAATGCACATCTCAAGTTGGCGGGTCTGAGTATTTTGGCCAGTATACATATGTAAGAAATCGGAAATAGAGCGTTTGAACTATTAGCAAAACATTCAAATTTGCATGCATATCGTTCGAAATGTCCCACCTACAGCACGTTTGAAGATAATTATATATAAGACCTTTACGCACAAATTAAAAATTTTGAACAAATTTTTACTGTAACAATCAGGCGAAATTGGGTCAAAATAAATAAATGTATAGGAGGGATTTAACGTACAGGCAGGAAAATGTTTCAAAATAAATAAACGTACAGGACCTAATAAGGTGCGCACAATTTCGACTTGAAAAAAAAACGTACATGTACGTTTTTAGGGACCGGAGAGTATCTTCTATCAGTAGATTTGGGTGGCAGAACTTATAACCCTACTATATAAGAACCCATAAGCCCAGTCTGGTAAGGGGTCTTCGACAAAAAACTTTCGAATCTTTTATCGGCATTGGGCCGATAAGCCCTTTCCCCCTTGCTCTTATCGGCCAAAATTTTTCGAAACCAACTTTTACATCTTCGAAAAACACAATTTTTTCCAATCATGTCCGCCATTGTGTTGATCGCACCTTCATTCCCACCCGTCATCGTTGAATTTTTGTCTATTATTTGCACCAACATTGAGCTTGTTCATACCCGCATTGATATTGTTAATCAAAACGAAAGTTAAAAAGACGCGATGAGAAGTCGCAACATTTCAAAGGAAACGGCAGCACGCTGGCCAATGAAAAAAAAGAGTTTTTTTATCAAAGCTATAATTCAAAACTGTACTTTTAAAGTCGCAAATTTGTGCGCGAAGGTGAAAGCAAGTGAAATTGTGTGCTTTCAGTGGAGTTTCTGGACAAAATCAGAAGGAAATTGGCTGAAAAGATTTTCATCCCAATACTTGTTTTTTTATTGGTATTTAGTTGGACACCCCCACCCCCTTATCGGCCCAATGCCGATAAAAAATTTGAAAGTTTTTTGTCGAGGCAGGTCGAGGATTCCCCAGTCCACCATAATATGACTGTCAACTATCACAAGGCTGTTAAAATTACAGGTCATGAGATTGCAAATAGTATGTTTACTGTTGGAGTTTTAACAAATGCAAATATCGAATCAAAAGACAAAGCTGTTATCTATCATAGATTTCCAAAGATCAAGGATATCAAACAATTCAAAAGAGTGTGCTTTAATGGTTTGATATTACAATCTAAAAGTTATAGTAGAGTAATAAAGAGAAACTCATACACCATTTGCTACAATGGAAAATTTGGTACATCTTATGGGTTTGTTAAGTATTATCTCCAAGTGTTTGATGGTGATAAATTTGAGTATTTAGCAGTTATTGATCTACCAAAAATTGAAGAAAATCTTTTCGATCTAAAGCATTTACTTAAAATTGGTGAAGACTCCACCACAATTGATGTATGTAAGGTGACTGACATTAATGAGTTATGTTGCTTTGTTAGCTTCAAATCTCAGAATTTTATTGCTAAATTTCCAAACAAAATTGAAAAAGATTGAAAATATTCTACATCATGGCTCGAAGAAGAATTCAATAATTTTTTAAGATTTTTCGAGGGGGTCAAGCAGTTGATACATGACACCCATAACACTGAGTATAGTGGTGGGTCTTTTATTCAAATGTAGTTAGAACACATAGTGTACTGTTAATACACAGCGTACCAAGTAAAAGAGGCTGGTGGGTCATTTTCAAAATTTTCAAAAATCAGTTAGTACTGGTTAGTACATATAGTGCTCTGGAGTGACTACTTGACCCCCCCCTGATTAGTTAATATTTATTGAAATTCTGTAATATTTTTTGCCCTTTAATATTTAAAGTTCTTTCATTATAACTTTGAATTCTCATACAATTTCAACTGTTTGCAGTCTGTAGCATAATTTCTCCCTAGACAGACTCATTGTGCAAGGTATTGATTATCTGGGAAATTCTTAATCCGTCTTAATAAGGGAACTATTTTTGTGGAACAAAATTTTTCGTTTTTGTAGATTTTGTCCCAACTGTAATAACAAGTTTCCCCATAATTTTTCAAATGCTAAAAACAACAAAGATGGCACTTCGATTAGAAATAAGGTCTTAAATTAATTTATTTCAGACACTTGAAATTTATACTAACCAATATAACCTGGAAAAATATTCAACCTGTTATTTACTTCTTATAGATAATAAAAACTATTGAAACAAAATATTATCAATTGATGGGATTGCCATTGCTGGTTAAGCTGATAATTGGATGGCCCTATAAATGTTCTGTTATGTTATGGTTCTGGATATGATTCACTGAGTGTCTTCTGGTAAGACTATTTTTCTGGAGCCTAGTTTTATCAAGTGGCTATAAGTGGTTTAGCAATTTCAATTTCTCAATTAATACCTTTATCTTTGTGCTTGGAGGCTCATCACAAACAGGTGAGGTTTTTTTTACACAAAAGCACATAATGCAATTTTAGACAAGTCAAAATACTGCTTCAAAGATCTTTATAATTAAAAGCTCCATGTCATTGTAGACTGTGGAAAAGGGAGGAGGGGGGACGAGACAGACCTATTTGCGCAATATGGACTCTTAGCCAAATATCAATTTAAGATTTGTGTTATTTCACAGTGTTATGCATGTTCATACAAGCATTATCAAAGATTAGGCCATAACTAAAAATTAGCGATCAAAATATGAATCCTGGGGACTTGATTTGAGGTCATTAAGCAGGCATGTCGCACCGGGTAGGCAGCTGCCGTACCAGATTTTTTCTGATTACTCGTCTGTTTCTTAGAGTTTCTTAGTTTCATTGCTATGCCTCAGATGACTGGGCTTAGGGTTTAAGTGGCCTAGGCCCCAATATTACCGTACCATATTTGAAATGTTTCTGTCGTGCTTGTTAAGTGGTTTACCTACTCTTTTACAAGTTTTTTAAATGTCTTAAGATTGGTGGTTTAAGGTCGAAAACATATAAATTTCTGATTTTTGCTGACATCAAGATTTAAGACATAATTTTGCGCATAATTATTTGCATATTTTAATCCCATGAGTTTGATATACATTAATAGATGGAAGTATTAAGTTTTGGCATATATTATTTCGGATTTTATGTCCTGACAGGGTTCCCAGCGGTCAGGGATAAACCGGAATTTTTGGAACTTTTTTGCTTTTTTGCAGAATCCCTTGAATTTGATGGTTTTCTCCATTTTTTAAAATTTTCCTTGTCAGACCCAACCATGGTGAGTCCTCCAAAAATTTTATTATAACCACTAAAATCAGCACACTTTATTAAAAAAAGGGTTCTTTTTTAACGTTGGGAAACTGCAGGGAACCCTGCCTAAGTACAATATAAGTACAAAGACATGTGTTAGGAAATCGCGCTTTCCTTCATTTTTCTCATAATGATTTGTAGTACAATACAAGTACAAGTTGGGAATTATCGCCCCATTAGCTATAATACTGCGAGATTGCTGATAAGTACAATATGAGTATGAGTGTCCCAGTATGCGATTTTGAAAATTCGCAACTTTGAAAACATTATGTATACTTTCTTTGTACTTGTGGTACTTGCGGATTTGATGTACAATATAAGTACAAGAAGTCTTTAAATGAAAGTTTTAAATTGATCGAAAAGTTGTACTTTTTTTATACTCCACAGATCTGAGTACAATATAAGTATAAAAACTAAAAAATACCCATTTCTACTTAATAAGTATGAAAAAAATATACTCATACAATAGTTCATGTGGTAAAAGTACAAAATAAGTATACTTGAGTTATAGTTTAAGTATACAACCCAAGAGAAAAAATTGGTAAGGGGTACGTCTTGAAAAAGGTTAAAAAATAAACCCCGTTTTAGTTCAATAGGCGTTGATTTGACAAGACCGCTTCATGCTGGACGGCGAAACATTTGTCAGACTTTGAATTATACAAAATTTTGATTCAGTTTTAGAGCCGTGGAGGTGCTTTACGGAAACACAATTACAATTAATAATTACAATTAATGCAACACAACATTAGGATCATGCGAGAGGTATTCCATCGGCAAATAGAAAAATGCATCAATAGACAAAGAGCTCAAATGCTCAATCAAGATCAACCGTCGTGGAATTCCGACCGAGGACAAGTGAAAGTAATAAACTTTCTTACGCGACGACTTGTTGTGAAGGAATAGAGCCCCAACCTCAACGTGTCTTGCTTTTCGACACGCTCAGACGTAACTCATTTTAAAGTACCGCCTGACTTTCATGATCCTAATTTAACTAAAATTCGGCTAAGTTGCTGACAATTGATTTTGATCTACAAATTGATCACTTAGCAAAAATTTTTCCTGTATTACACTTTTTGTTAAATCACTCTTGAACGAAAGGATTGACATGCGCATACGACTCTGCTCTTTCGAGACGAAATGATTGGCAAAATAGCATGATCATGTGCTTTCAAAACAAGAGCAATGATATATTTGAATCATAAATTTTAATATGAATGAGCCACCAAGTTAGTAAAGCGGATTTATCAAATCCTGGTTTACTTTAATGGAATAAACTTTTGCGGGGATTAAATTTCGCGGGTGGCACTATTTTCACGACTTTGTGACTTTTACTGTCAAATCATGATTTTGGCTGTTAAAATACACATTATTAGCGCTTCTTTGATGTCATTAAACATTCAAATAGTATTTGTTTGACATTTTTTGAGTTTTGTTTAGAAATATTTCGCAGACGAGGCCCTTTCAAGTTTTCCATCGGGACTTAATTTCGCGTATTTTCGCGGATGACACCCAAATCTGCAAAATTTAATCCCGCGAAAGTTTATCCCATTTAAGTATTTTAATTGGGTTAATTACTTGAAAATGCGTTAGTCGCATCCTAACCGTTCAGTGTTTCAACGCAAGAAGAGAAACTCTTATCATTACTAGCCAAGATAATGTAACGAGAGAAAGTAACTGTCATGCTGACCAAAAATATTAAAAGAAAGAATGATTTAATTGTACCTTAAAGGATGAAATTTTGGCGGGAATTTAATTTGGCGGATGGCCAAAAAAGTTTTTTCAGAGGGAATTTAATTTGGCGGATGGACGAAAAAACTAAATTTGGCGGGAATTTAATTTGGCGGTCGTTTAAAAATTTAACCTTAAGATGGCGTCAAAACAGCGAAAAAATATCAAAAACACCTTAAAAGAGATCATATTTTCAAAATGTTTAATTTGGCGGGAATTTAATTTGGCGGATTGCGGGAAAAAGAAATTTTGGCGGGAACTTAATTTGGCGGATTTCAGTCAAATCCGCCAAATCCGCCAAATTTTCTTTCCGCCAAAATTTCTTCCTTTAAGGTAGATAAAACTAGTTTTGCTCACAACTTGACGACATGGTTTACTTTTTTTGCGCTGTGTACCCTAACGAATCTTTACCAATAAATTATGTATGTCCAACGAGTTGGTAAACTAAAGCAACCAAGATGCATCCCACACATAAAAATGTAATACCGGGTGCGCCACAAAAAAGTTTCCCTCTTTGAAACTAATTTTCTCGAAATCTAACAATTTTAAAAGAACCATTCCTATTTCGTTGAAAAGAACCAAGATAAACTTAAATTTTGATGGGTCATTTATTAATTTCGATTCATTAGATCAAAAGTTATGCTCAATTGAATAAAAAAGTTACTTTCAGAAAGTGCTCGAAAACGTTAAAAATCGACCTATCAAATTTTTATTTTAAATTTGGCAATTACAATAGCCTTTACATGATTAAGAGTATTTTTCAGCAACTAAACACATAAATGTTGAAACCGAAGGGTCGAAAGGGTTTAAAATCTTCATCAAAATCAATTTAATTTACTTTTACCAAAATTTTCCTCAGGTTTTTGGTGCCACACTGGATAAAGTCTATGTAAGACTGGATCTACCTCGAAACCCATTTTTGATGTATTTTTATGAATTTTACCAGATTTTTTGGCCTTTTTCGACGAATTTTCTTCTTTTCATTGAAATTCAATCTTCCTTTATAATAACAAAAGGTCATTTAGACAGCTAATTATCATTTTTAATGACTGAAACGAAAATACTGATGCATCATGTAATTATGCTTCTGTTTAATTTGATAGGTCGATTTTTAACGTTTTCGTGCACTTTCTGAAAGTAACTTTTTTATTCAATTGAGCATAACTTTCGATCTAATGAACCGAATTTAATAAATGACCCATCAAAATTTAAGTTTATCTTTCTTCTTCCCAATGGAATAGGAATGGTTCTTTTAAAATTTTCAGATTTCGAGAAAATAAGTTTTAAAGAGAGAAACTTTTTTGTGGCGCACCCGGTATAAGGCAAGGCCAATTTAATTTGTTGTTTTACGGGCTAAGCTACCCCAAAAAAAAGGTCGGTCGGTCGGTCGGCGAAAAAATAAAGATAAAAGTAGAATTTTTCGTATAGAATTTCCTAAAAAGGCAGCAAAAACTACTACATCTTGACAAAAATGCGAAATAGAAAATTAAAAGACACAAAATGCTCGAATTCATGGATTAAATGAAAATTTGGAAATAAAATTCTGAAAACCTTGGAAAAACTACCACAATTTTGAAAATTTGACAGTCTGTAAAGCAATGAGAAAAAAAAAAGTAGTACCAAAATCAATTTTATTTTTATTTCGATGTTTTGAATTTCAGGGTCAGTCGAGCCCGTAAAACAATTAATCAAATTGGTCTCGCCTGAGTATAATTCAAATCAAGGGATAACATCGGGGAGAGCATCAAAACTAAAGTAAAAACTAGGTCTATTGAAATCCATGCAGAGAAATTTCTCGTTGCTCATGTAAACCAAAACCTTTCGTTTGACTGTTTCAATGGCCACGACGGCCCAATTCTCAGTAGCTTGTAGCGTCGGGATTTCCTGTGGGTTGACGTATTGTTGCAAAAAGAACAACTCAACACGAACGAACTTAAATGGTCCATTGTTGTTTTTCAAATATATGAATTCCACTATTTTACCCACATTACACCACTGTAATAGAACGTACGACCCAATCTTAAGGAGTGTGTTTCGTTTGTTGACAAAACAGGATCTATATTTTTGATAGATTTCAATCTCTCCACGACCCAATAACGTCATTGCCTCGCGAATCGCGTCATCAGCTATGCCAACATTGGCCAGGGAGCTTGACCCAACAAAGACAAGGGGTATGTCGTCGGTGTATGGGAAGTTTTTAGCACCTTCCACGCTTGACACAATCTACAATAAAGAATATGAAATATTTTTGTACTGAAAAGTGACGATATCAAAATTTGACCAAGAAAATGCCCAAGCTTTTCCTGCGCTTTTTTCTGGTGGTTCCAAGACACCTATTCAGCCAGAGAGTATTTTTTCAAGGTTAGCGCCTTTATAGAGCTAATATCGCCAGACTAAAATGTGTTAACAAAGTTCACTTTAAAATAACAATAAGCGAAAGTAAGGACAAAGACACATCAAAATACTTACTCCATTGACTCTGTCAATTTTATACGTTGTTCGTTTTTCGTTTGCTTCTGCAACAGCAAGTATCTCTCGCTTCACCTCCAATTTAGCGTAAGTTGCCTCGATATTTTTACAATTCGTCGGCAAATCCTTGTATCTAGAAAGATGAAAAAACTTCGTTTATTGCTTGGTTGGTGAATTTGACTCCCGAGCTTGATACAAGCAAATTTAATTGTTTGCAAAAGTATTCAAAATATATTGCTGGTACCACAAGTTCCAATGTTCTGAATTTCGTCACAATTAAAGAATATTACATATTTTCACTGTATATCTACATCACTTTTCTCATTAAGAATAAGGTACCTTTCGACATCTTTGTGTAGATAGTGCTTTAAAATTAACGGCAGTAACAAAAGGTAGTTTTATTTTATAGAGAAAAATAGGAGAAATAACTTACCGTTTGACCACTCTCTCATTGCTAAAACACCAGTGATTATCACAATGGCTAAGTCTTTCAATGTCTTCAGCAATATGGAGGGAATTGTGGGTGGTTATCACACATTGTTTCTGACCGACAGTTTCTTCTAGAATGATGAGGCGTCTCCAACACGAATCCCTCAAAATCGCAATCTCATCTTCTTGAAGTCCCTCTCTGTGATGAAACAAGAGCTCAACAATGCGGGCATTTAAATAAACCAGGTGGTAGTCCCGTTCAGACAGCTTTTCGTGGAGCAACAATTCAGCAACTGGGAAAGCAAAGATTTGCCACTCCTCTGCGGTCCACGAATTGAATTTGGATAGGTTCTTGGGGCAATGACCGTCAACCATTTCTGTAAAAAAACAAAACATAAAATTCAATTAAGGTCCCGAATTATTGTATTATTATATATTGTCTCACTCACTCAAGCCATACTTATTTTATTCTGTGAAAGGGGACTTTTTTTTTACATAAAAAATGAGCAAAACGAGTACTAGGGTATGTTAACTTGAGAAAATAGGGAGACTTTTGGTTGATCCATATACTACCCGAGAAAGTAAAACAAGTAGAAAACTTCCTTCTGTGATGCATAAAAGGTCAAACGTGTTCATTAAACCCGGGCAAGCTAATAAAATATTGGGAAAGCATAGTTACCAGAAGTAAAGGGAAAGTCTTTAAGTTCATTTCCAACTGCATCGATATCAAAATGTTCGTCAGTGAAGATTCTCACAAACAACTTTCGTGTAAGATTTAAGCAGACCAAGTGCATGACATCATGAACCATATCTTTAAACACATCAAAACCATACAGAAAGTTGAGATTGGCCAAAACGCTGAGTCCAGTGTAGCCAGTTTCCTTAGCACGCCTACTCTTAGCAGCTGGGTTGGGCAGCTCTTCTATGCTTTTCATATCTTCATATTCAGCATCGAAGTTTCTCTTGTTCCACCTGTTGGTATAATGATGCCGGTTATTGGTATAATATTTCACTTTGCTTTCGTTCACTGACATTCCTGAAAAGAAAATACTTTCATTAGAAAGAATGACAACAATAAGAAGCTCACAAATCATAGTTTCCTCCAGGGTTGCCCCTTCGATAAGGTCCCGGGGGGGGGGTACTACCCTTGTGTGACTCTGAATGGGACTGAAATTCCAAAATTTTCTCTAATTTTTTGCCCTAGTACCCCACCCCCGGATAAGGTACCCCCTATGAGTTTCTTCCACCAGAAAATGGAAAAAATTCTTCTGCCCCTCCCCCCCAACTTTTGAGACATTTTTGCCCATTTATTCTTTAGAAAGTGATTTTTCAATTGGCAGGAATTTAATTTGACAGTTCTCTTGAAAAATTAAATTTGACAAGAATTTAATTTGGCGGATAAAAGTTTGGGCAAAAAACGCTATCAAATAACAGAAAAAGCTCTTTTACAGGCCTGAAATGGCATTTGTGGAATGAATGCACAATTCAATTTTGGCAGGAATTTTAAATTAGCGAGAATTTAAGTTGGCAGATGGGGTGGGAACTTAATTTTCTTTTCACCAAAATTCCTTCCTTTAAGGTATTGTATTTGCTGCAAATATAGACTACATATGTTTCTCTAAAGCATGACACTTTAAAAGTATACACAGGCTCAGTTTTTGGTACCTAAATAATGGCTCTATTGTGACAGGTTGGGATGCACTAAACGCAAGGGGTTGATGCTCTGAAAGATAATACATAAAAGGGGGAGGGGTCATTGTCAAGTAATTTTGGGGTGATTTTCCCTAAAAGGTTGAGTCAGGCAAGTTTAGAATTAATTTCCCTCATTGGAAGTGTAAACAAATTTCCCTCACTATTGCTCGTGCAATTTGATTACATTTCAGAATGCCCTCCTTTCTATACGATAATTCAAATTCAATGGGTTAACATAGTAAAAATAAAAAAATTTCTAGCCAGCTGTAGAATAATAGAAAAATTCTCAATCAAATGAGGACTTAAAATCTTTCTTTATCAATTATTTTGACTTTTTTGTAAGATTTGTAGTTGTTGAAAAAAAAGTTAAATTTCTTTAATAATTTAAAATTGTAGAGAAATTTTCAAATAAATTACCTCGGCAATCATCAACTCGACAGCCATATGTTCCTTTATTTGAAAACTTGCCAACTTGGCATTGCGCAGGATAATCCCCTGTCCAACATACCTGCATACAGCGAATGGTAAACCTTCCACCCTTAATTGGCCCAACATCTATTGGGTAATCAACTTCCATTCCTGAATTTGAAAAACAATACAGGAAGTTTATTATTCCTTTTCATTTTTTTTTTCAGAAAATGTTCATGTGATAGCTATTCCACTCATGAATATCATTACAAGTCTATTTTTTTTTGTTTTCACTGTCAATTATATTTGGAAAGATTCTACAACTTTTTTCTGACAGAGTTTTCATTTAGATGAGACTATCACAATTTTACAAACCTACCGAATAATATGATTTATTAAGCTAATAGTGAAATACTCTTTTTTGGCAAAAGAACAGCTCATTCATTTCAATTTGTTAAGTATCCACCCTTAATTTAAAAAGAGATTTGGAAAAAATCTGTTACATAATGCTTCCAATAGACAGTCGGGTGCAGGCGACAATTCTGCATATTGGGACTTAAGACAGTTGCACACGACGACGAAAGTCTGAATGGAAACAAGGCTGAAATTTGGTAAAAATTGATTTATCCACCCGCATATCAGCTTTTTTTCCCAGCACTTTGCCTAAAGATCTAGTAAAAATCCTAGACTGCCTGTGGCAACTAAAAACTAGTAGAGCTAGACAATTCGATTAAGAGTGCTTAGATATTATAAAAAGACTACCAATTAAACAATAAAAAATTAACTTTAAGAATAATTTACCATCAATGAACAGTTCTTCAAGCTCGGCAACAAGAGGAACCAAGAACGGATCCAAAGAAGTAGGTGTTCTATTTGGGAGGTTGCGTTCTGGGATGAAGGTGGACGTATAAACATGATCATTTTTGCAACGGTCTTTCTTCTCCATATTGGCTATGTTCAGCTCGACTGAGCCTAGAAAGAATGATTTTAAAATTAATACTTGGTAATAAAAATGATAATTGTAATAATATAAAAATTCTGAGAATTCATAATCAAATAATTATCACTGCTGTGGAACATATTAAGCTATTTCACACAATGTAATAAATTTACAGTACAGCAGCGGTCCGTTTTGGCCTATAAAACAATCATTTTAATTTGATTTGCTTATTAAAAAAGAATTAGTTCCCTCTTGAAAATAAATAATGTCTAACCAGTGGAATGTGATACTCCTCTGCCAAAATTGGGTGACCATCCATCCCAATGTCCAATTAGACCAATGTTACGCGGGTCACCACAAACAATTTTGGGTTTTATAACATGTATTGCATTACAATGGTAGCATTGTATTTCATGGATTTCATCACTTGTGATATTTAAGTCCATCAAACTGATGTACATATTACAAGTGTCACATTTATGTGGGAGGGGCCAGCTACTGTCAGGGTCCCAAAACCATTGGAGTTCCTTGAACCTGTACCCATCCCATATCTCTTCAAGGGGATACGTTACTCCAACCTTGCCCAACCATTTCTCCCTGTTGTTCCAATGACCAAGCATTTTAAGAGTAAGATCTTCATTGATAAACCAACGAATAATTTTGTCCTTTAGGGGTAAATAATATCTATTGATATCAGGTTCAATGTCACAATCTGGACAGGGTTCATCAACATTAAGAACATTATAATGAGCTGGGTGATCTCTGTTGTTAAAACATATCTTATGGTGATCTGGTTGACTGTACAGCCCTGTTGTTTTGAGGATGGATGTTGCCTTTGCAAAAGTTTTTGGCCAATCATCTCCAACATCTGAAAACTTGTTAACCAAACTGCCAACATACACCAAAAGTTTCTCCGTCATTGAGATTGAAGCGTTCATATCAGAAGCTAGGGTCAATGTTTGAAGTAGGTTTTCCACCAACACTTGACCACTAAAGGTGAAATTATAGATATTATTGTATTTCTATCTAATTTAAGGATTTATGCAATTTTTGTGTAATTTAAACCATTTTTGAAAAATTTAGTTCACACAAGATATTTGAAATTGCTGATTCAAATAAAAAAGTCTACAGTAAGCAATATCTTTCACAAAATATAAGAACAATACAGTACATCCTCTGACAGACTGACCACCGTGAAGTCGGCTAACTTGCATAAGTGGAGGCAAACATACATAGCCCTCAAATTAATGACCTGTCTGGTCATTAAAATACAAACTTAAATCAAAACAAAAATGGTAGAGTAGAGCTGCGAGCGGAGCTGCGTAGTTAATTTGTTTTGAAATTTTGCTGCTTTCATTGGTCAGTCATTTGATGGCTATGTATGTTTGCCTCCACTGATGCAAGTTCCCCGACTTCACGGTGCTATTTATGATTTACAGAAACTTAAGCTAATCGCTGAGGGAAAGTACTACTCTTAGGTGCCAAATAAAGCCCCCCCCCGCTTGTTAATTTTTTGAAAATTTTCCAACCCCCGGACCTTATTAGGACCCCCCTGTTTATTAATTTTTAAAAATATTCTCAGCCGTCAAAGAGAAGGCCCCTTATTTTGCTCTAAATAGCCTGATTTTAGCCTATATTTACCTTATTTTTGGGCTTTCAGAAGTGCAATTTCCAACCCCCCAGCAATTAGGTCCTCCCCGTATATTAAAATCTCAAAGATTTTTGAACCCCCTTTTTATTTGAACCCCCCGTTTATTTGGCACCTAAGAGCATAGTGTGCAGGGGGGGTCAAGGTACCACCTAAAATTTCAGGTCCCAGCACTTGAGAAACTCCCACCTGATAGTTGACTTTCCAAGTCCCACCTAAAATAGGGAACTAACGTACATGAAGAATAGAATGATTTTAATTGGCTTTGCAGACTCTTTCGAACTTTCGAATGACTCGTTTAAAAGCATTAATTTTTGCCTTATGAAGGCCAACTTTTTTGCATATTTGATTGGCAAACAGTTGGCACTTCGGGCAGTTTGGAATGAAAATTCCAATAAAAAGTTAGGGGAATTTTCAATGAAAAACAGATTACAGGATTCAAAGACAAATATTTAAAAATCTAAAATTTAAAATAATTTTTCTTTCAAGATTTCCATAAAAGTCCCACCTAAAGATTTCTAGTCCCACCTCAACCTATTTCCCCCACCTGAAAGTCCAAAATTTCAGACTCCCACCTGGCTGTTTTGGACCCAAAAATCCAAAACCCCCCCTGCAGAGTGGGGGGGGGGTGCACACTATGTCTAAGAGTAATGAAATATGTGGAGTAATTTGTTATACAATAGGCCGTCGCGATCTCCCAAACAACTACCGTAACTTGGTCTAATGTCGACATCCCTTGTCTAAATTCGACGAGCTGAAAATAATAGAAAGGCCAAAACTATTTTTCTTTGCTTAGTGGTAAGAGAGGAAAAAATTTTCGATTCCAACTTTCATATTATTCATATCTATAAAGAAGGGTGTTGAAATTAGAAGACGGGTGTCGAGATTAGACTTAAGTTGGTCTAATGTCGACATCCTTCCTCCAATTTCGAAACCCTTATCAGAGATGCGAATAATAGGAACGTCCGAATTACTGCAGTAATTCGGACTATCAGTACTGATAGACAAAAGATTTTTTCCTCTCCGAATCATTAAGTAAAGAAAAAAATTTCCATCAGCGATTCTGACCTTCATATTATTTCTATCTAATGAAGGGTGTCGAAATTAGAGAAGAGGGATGTCGATATTATTAGACTAACTAGCTTATGGTACTGTATCATAAAAAATCTTCTACACAAATTTTGCGGCCCTCTTGTCTACCAGTCTAACCTACTGAGACTGATATATACCAGAGCAATAATGCACAAAAATATAGAAATATGAAATGAAGAAACTTACCGGTTGTTGTTTACGACAATGTCTACATTCAATTGGTTTAATTCATTGGCTTCATCTACATCTCTTTCTCCCACACCATCTCCGATATTGTTATCACTAAGATCAAGATTGTTATCATCACTTTGACCGCCACTATTTTGACTGTTGTCATCACTGTCAAAATTCTGTTCTTCCTCAGTGTCTGTCTGCTGCATGCTTTGTCGGTTGTCTTCATTTGAATCATAATTAGAGGTATCACTACTACTATTTTCGCCACTACCAACCTCATCTTCAGATAATTCTTCCCCAAAACGTTCAAAAAATTGTTTGCGATGTTTTCGCTCTGTCTTTTCGTGTACAGGTGCGCCTTCACAATTTAAACAGGGGCAGTGTTTATGAGGTTGTACAGATGAAAGATAACAATAACATAAATCAACTTCATGTCTCTGCCAGGTTAATTTTCGCTTTGGCATATTGTTAAATCCATAAGGGAGGGTACAATAGTAGTCTGATCTGGACAGTCTGACAGATAATAAAAGATAGGGGATGTTGTGGTATCGGTTATAAAAACAGTTAATTGTAATTATTCAACGTATAAAATACTTCAAAATTCCAACCATTGACTGATGAACGTAACAGAATGCAGAGTGTTGCAAACCAAGAAAAATTACCAAAACCACCAACTAACAGAATAACTCTAAACTCTAGTGTCTCTACTTCTACATTTGTTGATATCATGGTTTTATTTTGATTTCGATATTTCTGGGTTCTGAACAGAAGCGCGCGTAAAAAGCATCAACGCGGTTTCACTTCCTAGACTAAAGGTCCTTTCGCTACAATCATTTTTATTATAGCTTAAGGGACCATGGATTCCGTCTTTATTGGTAACTAGAAACAAATTCAAATAGATAGAATTTAAAGACTCATTTTTCTAATAATAAAATCTTCATTTTGAGCTATTCAAAGCATTTATGAATTAAATTTAAATTCTAACAATACGTTGAAGAATTAGTTTTAGAAATAATGGATTTTTATTATGGGATATAATCGTATATGAATTAGTTTCTTAATTTTTTTAAGCTGCAAAATTAATGTATTCAAAAAAAATCTCGTGGTATTTTTTTTTTAATTTTTAATTTTTAACACGCGACACGAGACCGACAGAAAGAAAGTAGAACCGACAAAAAGAAGAAAAATGCCAAAGAACATGATGGACAACCACAGCTATTCTCAATTTACTGAGTTTTCAAAGAAAGAAATTTCCGAAATGCTGATAGATGTTTTCCCCTCCTTTGCCGAAAAATTTGATGGTAAGTAGAGATAGATAAATTATGAATAAACAACAAGGTAAACACCCCTCTGGCTCTGGCCCTGCAAAATGAAATTTTGTGAAACAACTATTGAATTGATGTCAGTTTGAGGAGGAAGGAAAGCTCTGGAAACTTTAATAACTCCCTTTGAAAATCTAAAAAAAGTAAACAAGGGGTCGTTGTAAAACATGGATTAGCTCCATGGAGTACTCCAATGGAGTACCTAATGGAGTACCCCCTAAAATACCAGTCAAAGCGATGAATATCACAAATTTGATAATCAACCTTTTCCACCAGCTGTAAACTTCCAATTTATAGCAATCAAAAGAATTTCTCAAGTATTTGTTTGTGAAAAAATGGCCACCATCATTTCTGGCAGTAAAGCTCATATAGCGCACGCTCTCTGCTTAAAAATCTTTGTTGATTCTACAATTAACAGACCAGATTTAGCTTGCAGAATAGCTCTGATATATCAAACACTTTATAATAATACATATAATATCAGTGTAATCATAGTATTATGTGTTATATTATTTATGCAACACCAGTAGGGCACTAGAGCTTTCTTAAAGCAATATTTTTCTTTTGTCCTTTTGTCAACAGATTCACTTTTATAAAGAAAATATTGTGACAATCATAGAATACATAGCTTATCAACCCATTTCTAAAAGGAATTTTTTTCATACTCAATATGATGCAGGTAGTATGACTGGATATGAAATGGCAGTTGGGGACAGTCTGCGAGAGAGGTTACAGAGGGGTTTTAGATTATTAAATTATTCATTGTCATTTTATTGACAAAATACACTTCAATTAACAAAATAATAAGACAATCACAATAAATGGAGTCCGCCAACTTATTTCTTTCATATGAGAATTTCATACTCAATGTGATGCAGATGACATGAAAGGATATAAAAAGAGACCAACATGACAACCACATTCTTGCTACAGAGTGGTTTTAGAACAAATACAAAATTATACAGGTCTTTATTTTCCTCTCGCGGCGATCTAAAATCTGGTCTGCAACATTTTTAGAGTACTCCAATAGGTACTCCATTGGAGTACTCCATGGAGCTACTCCATGTTTTACAACGACCCGTAAACAAGAACCCCTTGGAAATCAAGGCTCAGACCCCTGGCCCTGGCCTGGTCCTGGAAAAGTTAATTGATATCCCTGTATGGTTTAAAAACAGAATTTTAATAACCATAGCCCTTTTTCAACAGGTAAGAGGGGTATAACCATTACAGGATGTTTGTTTATTATAAAGCTACTGTTAGGTTCCAAATAAACAGGCCCCCTTATAATTTTTCAAAAATTAGGTAATTACACATTTTTTTTTTTATAAGGAACACGTTTATAAGGAACTCGAGGCTGAAAATGGTTCAAAAAATAAGGAATTGTCCCGGTGGGGTACTTAGGCAGAAATAGGTGCTGGGTATGTGCGGACGGTAAGGGTCAGGTTTTTCACCTTTCAAAGTCTCTCTAAGGGTTACAAAAATCAGAAATTTCAAAGTAGTCTCTAAGGGTGGGAAAAATCACGATTTTTAGAAAAAAAATTGATTTTGAGAGAAAAAGTTACAAAAAAGTATCACTAAGGGTAGGAAATTTTTCGAAAAAGTCTCTCCAAGGGTCAGTTTTTCACTAAAATTTGGTCTCTCTAAGGGTCGGTTTTCGGAGGTCCCGTCCGCACATACCCCTCATAGACCTTTTTTCAAAGAGGCCACCCTGTTGAATAATTATGTAGTCCAGCAGAAAAACAATGATAAAACCATGCATAATTATTACAATATGTATGATACAGTAATTATGCATGGCTCTATCATTGCTTTTATGGCTGGACTAAAAATTTAATAAACAGGGGGGTCCTACTATTTATTAAATTTTTACGAATATTTTCAGCTGTCAAAGAGAAGGTTATTTACTTTGCTCCTAATAGCCTGATTTTAGCCTATATTTACCTTACTTTTGGATTTTCAAATATACAATCTTCAACACCCCCCCCGGGAAATAAGCCCCCCCCTGTTTATTAAAATCTCCAAAATTTTACAACCCCCCACCCTTTATTCGAACATGCTGACCTTTTTCTTTCTAATTTTACAGAGCATGGATTGGATGGAAACCTATTCGTGACTTTGCTCACATCGAGTGATCAATTTTTCATATTGAATAAGATGGGTCTTACAGTACGTGAAATTTTGACTTTTAAGTCAATTTATCCTCAACAAAATAGGGGAACAAGAAGCTCAGGTATTCCGAATACTCCCCAATCCACTGTATTGGAAAATCATCTCGAAAATGTACAGTAAGTCAATCTCATTTCATTTTTTTCTGTACTGTAAAGCTTTTTCAAGCTCTAAATCTTCAAAAATCAGGCCAATTTGAAATCTAGGGATATGGGCAGCACACTCCCACCTTTCCCACAATGGATTGCAGAATATTCTTGGAAATGTGGGGAAAACAGGAAACCATAATCAATTAATGATAAAAATCATTGATTTTAATTTTTTTTCTTTCAAAATGTTATAAAAGTCTTTTTTATATGCATACAGCAAAATTAGGTCAAGGCTTAAACATGATTAGCAAGATTTTATTTTCCTAAATCTTTATAAAAATATGTCATTAACAAAAACCTTGCAAATTTCAGGTTAAGAAAATGCTTTTTTTATAATAGGCAACGCTACATAAGAAACCAAGTTGTGAAAAAGTGGCCTGGAAACAATTTGCCAACATTCAATAAGGATGATACTGACAACAAAAAGGAACTTGAAGAACTGGTTACAAAACTATCAGAGAACCCATTGCTTAAGTCTGTTGTTGAGGCTGATAAAGTGAAGTCAAAAGTAATTCAAATAATGAAAGAAAGGCGAAGGAATGTGAGGAAAGGAATGGATTATAAGGTAAATTAGGCTTACTCGTTTTCGTAATAACCATAGTGCTCTTTACACTTCACGTATTAGGCTTATTACTAGAAAGCAGGCCTCCTTTAAATTTCAAATCTCTCAAGGACAAGTTCATGGATCAAACAAACATTTCTATTGCCTTGGTTTTGCAGATGAATTATGATTTTTCTAGGCATTTTCCTTGGGCCCATTTAATAAGTGTGTTTGTTACGGGGTAACAAAGAGGACATAAGTATAAGTAATGCAATGAGTGTGCAATTAATGAATGAAATGAAGAGTTTTTCAGTTTTTCATCCAACAAAAATAATTCAAAAAACATTTAACTTTTGGTATTACAGAACCCTCCACAGAAAACAGCTAAGAAAACGGCAAAGAAGAAACTAGATCTGGGTACTGAAAAGGTAATAAATAGTCAAGGGGGTCAAGGTCCCACTAAAAACATGAGGTCCCCATTCTATCTGAAACCCCCAATCTGTTAGTGTTATGGATGCAAAATTACGTCCTATTGGAAATTTGGAAAAGCCTTTTTAATATTTTAGGCCTTTCATATTTAATATTTAAGAAAACAATCCTGCGCTGCTAAAAAGTATGTCAAATAATACTTACTGCTACTTACTATTACTACTACTCTACTAGCATGAATAACACTTCTAGCATGAAAATTTGTCTCTCATCAAAAGTACTCAATCAATTTTCAGGTTGATGTAGTGAATTCATCCGGCAAGACTTCCACTGATGGCGTGGACATGACTGTATGTAAATTGAAATAATCAAATTTTGTGTAGAAAAAATTAGCCATTTTGGTCCAGGTGTACCAAATATAACTCTGTGCCAGTTTGGTATTTTTATCAAACTTGTTTTCATCAAAGGCCCTCTAATAGTTTCACACTTCCAGTAGTTGTTCTTTTTTACAAAAAATATGTTAGGGTGCTATATATAGTTTTGAAAATGATTTTATCCCTTAGATTTCAAAAGAAGTTGGAAAAAGGAAAAATCAGACAACACTCATTGGGACGTCTTCAAAAAAGTTGAGAACTGTAAGTTTCTAAGCTCTTATTGTTTTTATGTTAGGGATTGCTTGACCTCAGAGCAGATAATGGTTTCTGCATAAGAGTATCTGTTCAAGTTTGTCGCACCGCTTGAGTTATTTAGAAAAAGTCTGAGAAAAGAGGGAATTGACCTCTGTTCACCTCACTATGTTATAGTTGAGCAGTGCTCACACAATGGATGATTTTGATTATTAGGCTCTCAATTTTTGTCTTAAAATACCTTTAGTCCTCATCTGACAAAGTCAAGACGCAAGATTCAAAAAAGAAAATGTCTCCAAAGACGTCTACTAGAATAGACACACCTTCTGAAGAATCGGTAAGATTATACAGTGTGTTGATGGAGAGAGAGTGCTCCATCGTTATGAACATTTGATTGGCCGTGTTGTTAATGTTTCTGTGTTTTAATTAGTATTCCCTGTAGATTCTTTTAGTTTTCATGTGTCTCTTGAGTCCTCTTTTGTTTAGTGTCCCCTTTGTTTTAAGTGTCTTTTGTATCCCCAAATTGCGTTTTATACGTTTTATATATCATTTGTAATTCCTCTAGGGAAATTAGGATATGTTTATTAGCTGTAAATTTTGTAGATAGGAATTAGTTCAACACTGAGAGACGTGAGTGAGTGTCTTGTGTGTGAGAGGTGCGTTTTACTAAAGTTTAATTTACTGTCGTTTTATTTCGGTTCTTTTTGGTTTTGTTACATTTTAAGTTGGTTTAAGTTCAAGAATTGGTGTTTGCATTTTACATTTTCTGTTCTCCATTTTCTGTTTGGTTTCCTTAGGTTAGGTTCCTTTTTGTCCATTAAGGCTGAGATATTTCGACCAGTCAAATTATTCAAAATATCTTCGTTCTCTCCACTCACAAGTAAATTAAACTAGTATCTGTATTTCTGTTTCCATCTGCATTTCTGTCTCCTATTCATATGTTTGAGTAGTGCGTGTGCTAGAGTGTTTTGAATTTTTTTTTGATTTACTGATTTTGATTTTTTGTTTTTCTCATATGTTTGAGACTTTCTTTTGACTTTAGATTTTTTTGAATTTTGTTTCCAGATTTTTCGCTTGCCGTTTTTGAGATATTTTACATTTTTTGTCGAGATTTTTTGATTTTTATTTCTTTGAACTTCCTGTCACTTTTTTGAGCTGAGTTTTGAGTCCGTATACTAACGTGGTATCGTTGTCCGCACACTAGACGTAGTGTCGTTTGTTCCGTGCAATAGACGTGTTGCCGTGGGGTTTCCATTGGTTGGAAACTATTGTGAAGTCTTGTCTTTAGCACAAGCATTTTGTGGCCAAATTATTCCTCAGAGAGCGAGAATTGCTTTGTTCCTGTGTGAACAGGCGTTGTAACTCAGTAAAGCGACTTTGGTTTGTTCGAGATTTTTGTTTCGTTTTTTTTTTTTTTTTTTTGATTTTTTAATTTTTATTCATTTTGCATTTTGGGATCGGTTTGATCTTCGCTTGAAAAGAAATTTGAAGTTTGATCATTTTTGCATTTTTTGGTCCGTCACCAACTAGAATTTTGATTGTTCATTGTTTAGTCTCCCCATAGGGAGAGTGTTTTGAAATTGTTTTGTCTCTTCTGAGATTTGTCTTATTGGTTTTTATTATAGCTATTTCTCCTTTTTCTCATCCTGAGAAGAGTTTTATGTTAATTATCTTTTAGTTCGCACGGTTCTGAGTGTTGATTGCCATATAGTTGTCATAACATAACTTTTATTAAGAATTTTGGATGTTAATCACTTAAGTGTGAAAATCCACCTAGATTTTATATTGAACATCATATATAATAACAATAATACAATTTTGGTTTCTGGATGTTAATCACTTAAGTGTTGAAAATCCAGCTAGGTTAGGTTTTCGCCTGAAATTTTGTCATCGTTTATAAGAACATTATACCATCCGTGTTCCACAAATTTTTATCTGTCATGTCTGCCCATGGAAAATTTCATGCTGAAATATTTGGCAAGATTAAATCACTTGAAAGGTTGTTATGTCATGTGTCATCTGAGTTGAAAGCTTTGAAAAATATTTATGTTAATTCTGCTTATAACCATAGTACCAATTTTCCATCTTGTTTTAAATCTCCGCAAAAATCAGTATTTGTTCCTAAGCCACCATCTGCATCTAAGCCAAAGCATGTTAGAAAATCTGTTTTTGTAAAGCCTAGTTCTGGAAAATCTGACATTGGTTCGAGACCTTCTGTTTTTGACTTGGAAAAATCTTCATTTTATAAGAACAAAACCTTTAGGCAAAAGTACAATTTTATCATGAGGGAAAGGTTATGTTTTGGTTGTCTTCAGAAAGGTCATGTGTCTGTTGATTGTAAGAGCTCAAAAGTTATATGTAATTTGAGTCATCCTACATCACTTCATGAGTTTAGTGTGAAAAGATCATTAATTGTTGAGAAGTCAATCTTTGTTGAACGTGATTCTGAAAAGGAGTCTGAAAGTTCGATCGATTTTGTTGAAAATGAATCTGTTTGTATTACGCCTGATTCTGATCGCCAGTCGCACGTTCAAAAAGATTGTATGAAATCTGAAACGCCATTTATTAATGTTTCGAAAGTAAGTGAAGTATCGTCCTATTCAAAGAAGAGAAGCTGGTCGTCCCAAACCTGGCAACATCGCATTGACGATCCATCCGATATTAATACAGATCCAGACCCTGATGTCCCACCCTGGCAAATTGATCCGCCCTGACGAAGTGACGTAACACCCAATGTTCGAAAGTTTGTGATCAAATCGAGAAAGATCAACCAAGTATGGTAAAAGATTCCCCACCGAAGAGCCAACGAAATTATAGATCAAGATTTGGAAAATCTTGAGGGGAGCCATATGTTGATGGAGAGAGAGTGATTTGATTGGCCGTGTTGTTAATGTTTCTGTGTTTTAATTAGTATTCCCTGTAGATTCTTTTAGTTTTCATGTGTCTCTTGAGTCCTCTTTTGTTTAGTGTCCCTTTTGTTTTAAGTGTCTTTTGTATCCCCAAATTGCGTTTTATACGTTTTATATATCATTTGTAATTCCTCTAGGGAAATTAGGATATGTTTATTAGCTGTAAATTTTGTAGATAGGAATTAGTTCAACACTGAGAGACGTGAGTGAGTGTCTTGTGTGTGAGAGGTGCGTTTTACTAAAGTTTAATTTACTGTCGTTTTATTTCGGTTCTTTTTGGTTTTGTTACATTTTAAGTTGGTTTAAGTTCAAGAATTGGTGTTTGCATTTTACATTTTCTGTTCTCCATTTTCTGTTTGGTTTCCTTAGGTTAGGTTCCTTTTTGTCCATTAAGGCTGAGATATTTCGACCAGTCAAATTATTCAAAATATCTTCGTTCTCTCCACTCACACAGTGTTAGGTCCTTTTCTTATCCTTGTGACTGCCATTTTTGTTCAGTTGATTTCTGAAGTAAATTGTACACTAAATCAACAGGCGTAACAGAAAATTTTGTTTGACACTAACCAGCCCACTACATTATCCATTTGTTGCGTTGATTATAACAACTTATCTAACCTTGTTATCTTGATAAAAATAAAGCTTTTCATCCTTCTTTATAACAGGAACTTTTATCTTACAGGTCAGAGAAAACCCATTCACACGGTCACTAGGGCTGGTAAGTTTCGTTTCCCTCTTCTTTTATATTTTTGGTTTCAATGAAAAGTTGTTGAATTTTGCTGCTACAGGATAGCACAGTAGCAAGCATTGATGCTCTTTGCTTTTAATCAGTCTTTGATTTGCATTACAAAAAAACTAATTACAATTATTATCCCTAATTTAAACGTTTGTTTTGGTTTATAGTTTTCTCCTGTTGAAGATTCACAACAATGTTCGCAGCAAATTGAAAATTCACAGCAAACTGAAGAGTCGCCGTTCAGACTACCTTGGGATACACCTGTTAAGGTAAGAATGTGTTTGCATTTTGTTTAAGCCTTTTAATTTTTTTCATTTGATTATATAACACAAGAAATGCTTCTTTCAGAAAAATTGTCTGTGAAATTAGGTGAGAATCAATAGTTGACCTCCCGTTGCCATTTTGAATTTAGAGGAATTTTGACATGAAGTGAAAACATCCAGGAACATCCCTGAAGATAATTTTAGTGCTGTGGTTTTAAAAGGGTTTTTTTTCTGTTGTTTTTGGTCATTTCAGTGTCAATTCTTAAATCATCATTTGCTTTCATCTACTGTACCATTCAAAGAAATTCCTTTTGTGTAAAATAACACTTGTGCTTATTTCAAGCTTTTTCTTCATATGTTATAACATGCTCTACTTTAATACTCAGATCAAAAACAAGGAAGATGCTAAAGAGAAAATAAATGAATCAGGCATACATATTGGTCCCTTAGAAACAGATACAGGTATATACAGGTGAAATTTTGACTACATCAGCAAGCATCCATGATATAATATTTGAGACAAAATTAGTCATGCTGAAAATTTATTTGCTTCATTAAAAATTTTAAACCGATTGTGCAATAATACAACATACTGTATTGTGGTGTTTTTTTTTTGAGACTTTGACTTTTTGGAGCATTTTTTGTAATGAACTGATTTAAAATAAATTTCTTTCCTCTTACTTCAGATCGTAATTGTAGAAATTGAAGACTCAGAAGATTTCACTGAGGAGTTTTCAGTTGCAGGTAAGAAGTTGGAAATTGTCTTATAACATTCAGATTTTTTTCGTACTTAACTTTCCTAGATCAGAAGGTATAAACACTTGCACTTGGCATTTTAGACCAACTTTAGAAAAGGTTTTTTAGATAGAAAAAAATATCAATCTGAACGTACATGTTTGGAAGAAGTAGAGTATGAGCTTCCAATTCTAGTTTACATTTTTCAAACGGTAGAACAATTATTTGTACATTTAAAGATATCGGAAATGAAGTTAAACTTACTGTGCCAAAACTTGCTTTTTGAAAAGCTAATATGTAGTAAGTTTCAAACATCACCTTATAATATGAATATCAGTGTGTAGATGTTGATTAAAAAACTTACCACCAGAAATTAGTAGATTTTTAATGTGTTTCTTTTTTTCTTTCAGACTTTGATGCAGTTGAATTCATGAATATTGCAAAAACTTATTGCGGCATTCAAGAATTTTCTACAAGAAATGATTTGCTTAAGTATTCTCTCAAGGCTGGTATGTTGGGTGGTATTGGTGGCAGGGCGACAATGGACCAAGGGATAGAAACGTTTGGGAGATGGCTGTTTGTCAACAAAAAGGTCATGGTATTGCATAAACCAGTCGAAAACGCACTGGATATGGTCAAAATTGTGCCAAAAACGAAATAATTGAAAATAGAAATGTAGATTTGATCATTAGATATATCGCTGTTTCTATTTTCCATCTTCCAATTAGTTTTCGTTTTTAGTATAACTTTTACCAAAACAATTTATAGTTTATGAACCGTTCAAGCTGTCTGGACAAATCGAGTAGGTTATACGTACTGATGTAAAACAAACGTTGTGTCGACCAGGTTTCACACACTTTAAAACTGTTCAGACTCAATACTTTTTCCGGACACGCCATTCTTAATTTTTGTTTTATTGGATATTGTTCATGAACTGTAGGCAATTTGTGTTTTTCGATTCTTCTGAAGCAAATTTAAAAAGTGTACCAATTTCTACTTCGCCTATCTTGCAATGAAAAATAAATTTGGTAAAAATTCAAATTTGTCATCGATCCGTGATACTTTTTCGTGGGTCATCCAGTATTTTGTTTGTGTGTTTTCAGGGATTTGTTGCCTTTGTTTTCTTATCTTCGTATTTACAGTATTTACAAGGTGTCCCACAAAAAATACCTACTTCGAAAGAAAATATAATTTTGCTTTCATGAAAAGTGACATTTTTCTCTTTTTCCCCTATTGCATAAAATAACGTTATTATTTCGAGTTTTTCTATAAGAAGTACGGCGGTAAAAACAACAAAATTGACCAATACATAATTTACAGGGGACCTTTACAGAGTTGTATTTTAAAACCGAGATTTTACTTTTCTCAGAGTAGAAGGACGTAATTTTTTCTGGGACGTTCTTAGAATTTTCATGACACAAACTCAATAAACAATTTTGACATGATTTTGCTCAGTATTTTTCCGGGCATGCAGTATTTATTTTTAAAAGACTATCCATGTACATAAACTTTGAAACCCATTTTTAAAGTGATGCTGTAAAAGTTGAAATTTATTTTCTTGATGTTATTTATTATTGAAGTTTTTATTTAGTATAGATTTATTGACATGATTTTGCTCAGTATTTTTCCGGACATGCAGTATTTATTTTTAAAAGACTATCCATGTACATAATTTTTGAAATCATTTTTAAAGTGATGCTGTAAAAGTTGAAATTTATTTTCTTGATGTTATTTATTATTGATGAAGTTTTTATTTAGTATAGATTTTATAGAGTAAACTTATATTTTCGCCAAGATCATTCATTACATTCTATCACTAATTTGTTGTTAAATTAATTGACTAAACCTTTACACTCGTAACATGCGAAAAACTTTCAATTAAACACATTTCAATTAGAAATTTGGTCCAGAAATTTTAATTTAACACGGTACAATTTGGGCGTGAATAAAGGATTCAAACAAAATTTGACTTACGAGTAACGGGTGTGAAACGCAATATTCGATGTGGGATTTTCGATTTATCACATGAAAAAAGTGGGTGTGAAATGCGAAATTCGACGTGGGATTTTCGATTTATTACATGAAAAAATGGGTGTGAAATGCTAAATCCGACGTGGGATTTTCAATTTAACACGCGAGGAGAGAGGGCCTGAAGTACGAAATTCGACGTGGGATTTTTGATCTAACACGTGTATTGTTCGATTCAACACACAATATTTAAAGCGTGTGATCCTGCGCTAACCACGTCGGAAATTCAATTATACACGTGTGATTTTGAGGGGTGTGATTTTGCGTTTCCGACCGGCGTAAAAACGAACCGATTCCCACGCGTGGGATAGCAGTGTGAAATGCATACTTTCCCACCGTGTGATTTTCACTTTCACATCGGTGTGATTTGATGACTTTTTCCTGTGTCCAAAATCAAGCCGGTTCGAAGTTAGAGAAAATAAAGTTGAATGTTTCTTCTTATTCCACGCAACGTCAGACTTCATTAGTCTTTAAAAGCTATCAAACCTTCATGGCAAAGTATTATAGACTTATTGAGAGGCGCTTAGGATCAAGGATCCCTCTTTAAACTCATAATGATTGAACCATAAGTTTTTACTTTATTGCTTCAAGAAAAATATTTGTTGGAACTGTTTAAAAATAGAAAAAAAAAGACAAAAACTTAACAAATTTAAACTGTAAAATCATATGATATTCGTGAAAGAGCAATCTAGGATCAATAATTCCAAATAAAAAACTTTCAAAGTTTGAGGAAAATGAAAAAGTTTTAGTTTTAGTTTTGAAGACTGAAAATTGAGATTTGAAAGTGTTTAGAGGTCATTATTGTTATATTCAGAAGAGATAAGATTGAGACAGTATCAAAGGATACAGAACTAAAGGATAGATCAGGGGTGTATCTAGGATTTTTAGGATACCGTGCAAAAAAGATTCAGCTATATATAGTGATTCAGCTATATATAGTGTCTAAGGAGGGCCCACCATGGTTTTTGAATTTCGACCCTCTAGATTGGCTAAAACAGCCACCTTTTTATGTCCAGTGTACCATGAACCAGAGATAAAAAATTAAAATTCATTTCATTTAAACACAAAATGAAGCTGGCAAAACTAAGTTTTTTGGGTTAAAGAGTTTTAAAAACCAAAAAATATGGAAAAAATGAAGGAAAGAGAAAGGAGGTGCAAAACATTGGCAATTCAAAAATCATAACTATCTTGAATTTTTTAAAGAACTTTTTGAACTTTACACAAAAATCTTTATCTGATCGTGATAATAGCATTAATAATAATAAAAATATTTACCAAACTGTCAAAACATTTTTAATATAATTTTGATTCTTAAAATGTCAAATTTATTAATCTTATTGCTGCCAAAATGTGACTTAGTAATTTCAAGCAGATTAATAATAATAGCCTTTTGCCATTTCAAATGAAAATTTAGAGAAAAAGAGCAAAACTATTTTATTCAGACTGCTCAAGAAAAGAGTATTTCATTAGAAAATTGATTGATGTGATGCATCAAAGTATCCAAAACTAGAATTTGTACTGAAGCTGAAATCTGTATAGTTGGATCATCTTGAAATTGTAGTCTAGCCCCATTCTGGTGTCTCGTGTGGAACTGTTTACCAAATCAAGCAGGGAATCATGTACCCGGGTTAAAAAGCCCCCAATCCGAATTGAAAACAAACCATATGTCATCAGAAACTCATTTATTCATTATGTATATAATGCAGCATGGTTATGTTTGGTATCAAAATTCAGTTGTTGTGTTATAAATTTTATACTTTGTATATACATTATGCATCCAAATTCGTTTGCATTGGCAATTACATGTCAAAATCAAATCAAGATGTACTTTCCAGAGATGATTTACATGACAAATATTGATATCCAGTTTACAGGGAAAATTTTGAATCCAAAAACTTCGAAGAAACTAAATGTTAGGTACACATCATCATTTTGATTGAATTATTCCATTCTGTTGTTTCCTTAAAGTTAAAAATGGCTCCCCTCATCTTATTAGCAGACTTTCTCAGTGTTTACAAAGATCTCGTACCAACCACGTGAAGGTGCAAAATAATCCATTGATCTAGGGGCTACTGGACAGTATGATGGCAACTAACCTGAAAGTATATAATGAAGAGAGAATTAGAATCTTTGCAAGCTACACCTACATTAACAAACACAAAACAACAAAATTTAACCTTTCCAGCGCGCAACTTTTTAAATTTTCACGCTGTCAGCGCGCAACATTTTTTCAGAAAATAGACATGTTCAGTTATTTTATCATAACTCAAGAACTAGGAATCTTTAGAAAAAAAGTAAGGTATCCCTGAAAAGCTAATTAAATTCTACAACTTTTAGATCAGGTACCAATCCAAATAGAATATTCCAACAAAAATGGTAGCATCACGTAAACCACAGTTTTTTTTCACGTTTTGCGGTAATGTCACTTTTTCTGCATTTTTCACTTCTAGAGCAAAAAAAAGTGGGGGGAAGTTAATTAAAAAATCTGTCTTTGGCTATTTATCAATCTATACATCATTTTGAAGTAATATACCAAAAGTCAGCATCCAGAAAAATCTGTATGTGTCACACCAGCCGCCCAAATATCGGTCACTTTTGCCAAAAATCACGATTTTCAGTTGAAAAAATCCAATACATACAATTTTGAAGTATTTTGATGATAATCTGTTTCTAGAAGCAGCTACAACATCAAAAATGGTGTAAAAGTATTTCCCAACTATCTAAGCAACACTTTTAGTCAGTATTCTTAGCTCCTGAAGCTTTTGAAGGGTATCGGCTACCGTGAAACTAGATGGCATAGTCGGCGACAGTTGCAAAGTTTCCAAAAACCGTAAGCCTTTTGAGGCAAACTCATTGCTATCAAATCTGGTCTCTTTTGACCATAAGGGATGCTAAATGTCATCATAATAATTCCATGTGGCTGTTATGTGGTTCCTGCTATCATTTTGATCCATATAAGCTGTAATCAGGACATCGTTATGAGCCAAGAATTTCGGGGATCGATCGACCGTCGCTGGTGCTTGGAGAGAGTGAAAGAAGTAGTGCAATTCAACATAAATCCAGGCTTTTCAAATTCTTTGGTGCTCCTTTGAAATATATGAGGTGCAGAAACACTTTTGCATTGATTTGTCAACTTTCCATGCTCCAACCTGAAGAAAAGTAAAAAGTACTGTAAGTTTGGGTCGACCCGCCTATGGTTTGTCGAGAAAAGTGGTCAAAATGACAAATAATGGAATTTTTATGCTAAAAACAAACAAAAATATAGGATATACTTACTGGATGTTTTGCATTATAAAAACAATGTTTCCATGAAGAAAAGTGGCCTAAACCAGTCAAAAAATCCAAGAGCTTTAGCAGTAAGTTTGAAAAACCCATTTCTTGTCGCCATCTTGATTCAGTGTTTTTCTCTACTTTTTCTACGAAATCTGCTGCCTCACCACGTGATCAAAACATTACATCACCATATATCAAAAGAAAGCTTAGAACCTCTACTTTCCGTTTTTCTTTACTTCTACGGCTAGCAAAGAAGCCAATGGGAGAAATATACCTTAGAAGATCACTATGTCAAAAAGACGTGTATACACGTCTGCCGGAACGTATGCTCGACGTGTATACACGTCTGCCGGGCTGAAAAGGTTAAGTCAAACATCAACTGGACAACCAATGAATAATCTTATATAAAGAGCAAAAAAAGTGGGGGAAGTTAATTAAAAATCTTCTTTGTATTTATAATCTATACATCATTTTGAAGTAAGTCCAAAAGTCAGCCAGAAAATCGTATGTGTACACCAGCCGCCCAAATATCGGTCACTTTGCCAAAATCACGATTTTCCAGTTTGAAAAAAATCCAAATACAAACCAATTTTGATATTTTGTGATATCTGTTTTCGAGACGTGCTACAACAGCAAAAATGGTGTAAAAGTATTTCCCAACTATCAAGCAACACTTTTAGTCAGTATTCTTACTCTGAAGCTTTGACGGGTATCGGCTACGGAATAGATGCATAGTCGCGACAGTTGCAATTTCCAAAAACCGTAAGCCTTTTGAGGCAAACTCATGCTATCAAATCTGGTCTCTTTTGACCATAAGGGATGCTAAATGTCATCATAATAATTCCATGTGGCGTTATGTGGGTCCCGCTATCATTTTGATCCATATAAGCTGTAATCAGGAATCGTTATGAGCCAAGATTTCGGGGATCGATCCCCGTCGGGTGCTTGGAGAGGAGTGAAAGAAGTAGTGCAATTCAACATAATTCCAGGCTTTCAAATTCTTTGGTGTCCTTTGAAATATATATGAAAACACTTTTGCATTGGATTTGTAATTTCATGCTCCAACCTGAAGAAAAGTAAAAAGTACTGTAAGTTTGGGTCGACCGCCTATGGTTTGTCGAGAAAAGTGGTCAAAATGAAAATAAATGGAATTTTTATGCTAAAAACAAAACAAAAAATATAGGATACACTTACTGGATGTTTTGCCATTATAAAAACAATGTTTCCATGAAGAAAGTGGCCTAAACAGTCAAAATCCAAGAGCTTTTAGCAGTAGTTTGAAAAACCTTTCTTGGTCGCCATCTGATTCAGTGTTTTTCTCTACTTTTTTACGAAATCTGCTGCCTCTCACGTGATCAAACATTACATCACCATATCAAAAGAAGCTTAGAACCGCTACTTTCCGTTTTTCTTTACTTCTACGGCTAGCAAAGAAGCCAATGGGAGAAATATACCTTAGAAGATCACTATGTCAAAAAGACGTGTATACACGTCTGCCGGAACGTATGCTCGACGTGTATACACGTCTGCCGGGCTGAAAAGGTTAAGTCAAACATCAACTGGACAACCAATGAAATTAATCTTATATAATAATAACCGGCTGACTGTGGGTAACAGCCAACCGCAATGCTTTCATGAGTCTATCTACTAAACTTCTTGGATGGGTTTTTTTGGTTCTGAGAATAATACTTACAATTCAGGAAATTCTGCACCGTGCAAGACATCAAAGTGTATCCATCAAAGAATTTTTGCCCAAAGGAGAAAAGAACTGTACAGGCAATTTCATTTGGAAGAGAACTAAAACAAAATAGAGAATCATTTTTAAGATGTGTCGTGCAGTTTTATGACCAGTACTTGCTGGCAGTGGTGCCCGCAAACAAACATAGTCAAATACAATCTGTTTGTGTAACATCAAAATAGTGTGCGAAAAAACCACCCAGCTCTTTCTCTCCCCAGAAAAATTTTTTAACCCGCCAAAACATATTAAAAACATTAGGGTGTCAAGGTCCTCAGAATCACAAAATTTTCAATGTTATTTTTTTCTCTTATTTAAAAATAAAACCACAATAGGTTGGTTGTCCCTTTGCCTCTTAAATTGCCACAATTTCATCTCCTGTCGTCAACCTTTTCTTAGCCAGAGTGATTGGCCAAACAAACAGTAGCTACGTACCCCGATTGATCAAATATTTTATAAATATTCATGATGGCCACTCACTCCCACCACAACAAGTGGTTTTTGTTGAATACCAAAATTATGACAAGTCATGGCCATAGGCAGATAAGTAGAGAAAGAGGGGGAAGGGAAGCAGTTTTTCCTGCACGTTTATCAGATTATAATTGATAACATGCAGGCATGAAAAATAATAGAAAAAAATACCACATACCTTACAGATTTGACTTCCTTGTTGCAATGGATTTCAGAAGATGACCATAAGAAGAAAAACAAACATGAGATGACCTGTGGCAGCCCTCAAAGACGAATTGGAGAAGATCGAAAATGTGCAGGCTTTCAATTCTACAGAATTTGCGACAAATAGATAAAATCAGGACTGTCTATTCTGTTTTTTCTTCTTCAAGCATCTAAAGCCATTTGACGAGTCTTGACTTTTAACGTTTTGACACTAACAGGCCATCAAATCCCGGGCAAACCCTGCATTTTGACCTCATCCAGGTCTTTCTGCAAAACTTTGCAGGGTGCAGGCCTGCAAAACTCTTTTGTACACAAAATCTAAAATACAGACTCGAATTCACGCTTCTTGTAACGCGACTTGATAAACAGTTTTCTTATATTTACTGCAGACTTTAAGTCAGTAAAATAAATCTAATGACACTAACGAATGATCCGGAAAAACAACTCCGGGTAGGCTAAAAACAAGCTGCGACAAAAAAGACTCTGGAGCATACCCTGCGATAGCCTGGATATCCAAGCTCAAAATTTTAGAAAAAACAAAATTTACCTCAACATACAAAGTTCTAAAATTATAGAGCTTAAACATCCAAAGATTACACCAAAGTCTATAAAAATGTTTGCATGCATTATCTTGACCAACCATGTTTTCTTGGAAAATGAACTTGCCTCTGTTTTCTTCTCTTTCATGTTTTCATGTAACAGAAAGCCCTATCTTCACTAGCAACTGGAGGACTATCCTATTTTTGCTTCAGAATTGCTCAACGCCGTGTAGATTGGCCCTTACGGTTTTAGCGAAGTGAGTGCAAGCAAGCGGACTGCATTCTCTTAAAGAGAATGCAAATCGCTCTAGGGAGAGACCAGGCTGTAAACCAGAACATAAAATATAAAAAACTAGACTGTGAAATAGTTTACAGCCTGGATATTCAGGTTAACCCTGCGAGTGCATGTTTTGCAGGGGTGTCGCACACCGCCCCTGTAGATAGAGTCTTACAAGTCAGCCATATTGGCTAAGATGCTTCTTGCTAAGATAATAACATATACGGAACAAAGGCTAGCTATGTAAAAAGTATATCCAGGCTAGTCCGGAACATAAACCAAAGATGGTACCTTAAGCTACGGCTATGAACATATATATATAACATCCACCTCTTAAGATTAAACAAGAAGCCCAGAGGGCGTGAAGGCCCATCATCATGAAGGAACACTAAAGTACTTGTGAAATTTGTAAACACTACATAGAGTTCAATTTGCAATTTTTGAGCAAATTCGGGAAAAACCGCATAATTAATTCCCTATAAAGGTAATTGAAATTTGCTGTACTGTAGGTTAAGTAGAAAAAGAAACAAAAAGAAAACAACCTGGACGAGATTCCAAGTGAGATCAAATGAAAGCAACTTTGACGTCTTTGAAGAATATACGACTTTTAAGCTAAAAAGAAGAAAAAGCAAAAATTTTCAATTGAGACATAAAGAAATCAACAGAAAATGTTGATGAAAGCATTTTTATTCTTTCCAAAGTACCGTCGAATAGTGATACATTGTACTTCCCTGCCATACTTCACAGGAAAAAAAATTCAGATTCCAAGGTGGTAAAATGGCAAATTTCATATAGAGATTTCTTTTTTTTACCAGATAGGAATTGACCTAGCAAAAGTGTCACAAGGTTCTAGATGGGAAATAAGCAAATTTCCTAATTGAAAATTCCATGTCAAATTAGATTTTTTGGGAGGTAGGAATAAATTTCTCCATGTGAATTTAGCGTTTTTACTAGGTAGGAATGATTGTTTGTTCTCGTTTATTTCATTTATTACAAGATAAGAATTTTAACATTTTACTATATGGTTATTTTTTTCGATGCAAAATCCGGATTTTTACCATGTAGTAATAAATTTCCCTGTGTAAAATCTGGGCTTTTACCATATAGTAATTATTTTTTTCAATGAGAAATCTGGGCTTTTACCATATAGTAATAAATTTCTCGGTGTAAAATCTGGGCTTTTACCATATAGTTATTATTTTTTTGGATGCAAAATCTGGGCTTTTACCATGTAGTAATAAATTTCTCGGTGTAAAATCTGGGCTTTTACCATATAGTAATTATTTTTTGCGATGCGAAATCTGGGTTTCTACCATATAGTAATAATTTTTTTTTCGGTGTGGAATTTGGGTTTTTACTATTATAGGAATAATTCTTTTCGGTGAGAAATCCAGGAGTATTTTTTTCGGATGACCTGAGATTATCAGTGTTTTGGACGAAAATTTCGATTTTTATCATATCGACGTACGTGGTAATTTTAATTTTAACAATTGTTGAAAAACTGGGTCTTTAACAATTTATAAATAACATTAATAATTGTAGAACATGTTAAATGTGCAATAAAAATACTTGAAGAAAATCGGAAAATGAAATGATTTTGCAATCATGTTAATAAAATGTTTCAGTATCACGATTAGTAAAGATTGAAAAAAATATTTTTCAAACAAGTAATACTGTATCTATATGGTGGTAAATAAATATTACATATATACAATATAGATAAGGTTTCAATAAGTATCAAGGCCAAATTGACAAAATCTTTAAAGTGGTCGAAAAAAAAACGAAAAAAATTTGTATAAATAAATGAAAATTCTTTCAACCTACAAGATTTTAAAGGTCTAATAACTAAGAACGTCTACTTTTTCTCATTGAACAAAGCAATTTTATCAATATTTAAAGTTAAAGAGAATTTTCCAAGTTCAATTATTTTTGTATTCAATCTAATGTCATTAAAATTTGCTCAATTCATAAAGAAGCAATGTCATTGAAATTAAGTTTCAGGGATTCTACTTAAAATTTGTCCGGCTCACTCTTCAATAAAATGAATTAAACTAAGAAAATTGATGAAAATCAGTATAGGCAAATAAACAGGGAGGTCGGTAGTAAAATCTCAGACATAATGACGTTTACTAAGGTGGTGGTGCGACGAAAAATTGAAATTAATTTTACTACCTGGGTAGTTAAAACTGGTAAAATTATCAAGTTTGGGCTATTTTTGTAATTTTTTTAATTTTTTTTTCTAAAAAATCTGAAAATTTTTGTGATTTGAAAAAATTTTCTGTTGGAAAGTTGTTTGCTGCAAACAAAAAATTCTCGAAATATAAAAAAGACTTCAATTCTAAGGGCAAAACATTAGTTTTGGCACTAAGTGGAAAATGTGTCACAGAAGTAATCATTGTTCAGATTGTTTTGTAAAATCAGTCCGAAAAGCAACCAAAAAATAGGTGGTCTCCATGACAAATTGTCCCAAAAACATTTACTACCAGGGTAGTAAAATACCTCTTTCAAGAGTCTGGGTAGTGGTATGTAAAAATTCGTAAAAATCCTTTTACTGCTCTTATATGTCTGAGATTTTACTACCGACCCCCTGAAATAAAATGAACACTTGCCCTACATAACTATGTACAAATGAAACAAAATAACATGTTTTTATTATTATTCAAAAATCTAAAATAGCTCGGAAATGGTTTGATTGAAAGATGCCTTTTATATCTCAGCCAAAATCTCAAAATGAACGACTCGATGTATTAATTTTTTGCAATGTCTTGCTTATACAAGAAAAGAAATTGACAAAAATAAATGTTAATACCTTACTATTTACTTTCAGTTCCAGATATACTAATGCCCCGTTTCGGCATTATCAAAATGTCCTCTTTAGACTCTATTGGGATGTTGAAAACTACGACACGTTTGGATTCGACCAGCTTTCTTCCAAACTGCTGGAACACTTCGTCGTCCGTCATGCTCCCCATCTTTCCATCCATCTTCAGCCGGGATGTTATTAGACCCTTTATCACGTGCCCTCGTTTAGGTGTTTTTCTGTCGACATACCTTTTCACCACATCCAAAAAGTTGTTTTTGCTAAAAGCTGTGAAAAATTTACAGTGTACACAACAGTACATCGAAAAAAGAAATTTGACATCCCCCCAACTTCTCATTTTATAAATGATTAAATAAGAAAAGTGTTTATAAGACTAGAATATAATGACATTGAAGACTTACCTGAAATATCTATTGGAGCTGTAACTGGCTGAGATTCTATTGAAAAAGAAATAATAATTCCAATATAAACCGCTTCAGAAAATTGGTACATATAAATTAGCTCCAGAATTTCATTCATGCTTGCTTTTCCTAATTTTATAAGAAAGATGTTTCAAATTTTAATACCTTGACTAAAACCATCATCACTCTCTTCAGTATCCTCATTCTCAATGGCAGGATCTTGCCCGTTTTCAAATATATCATTGAAAGATCTTGTGCCCTTGAAATCAAAAACATTGAAAACTTGATTATTCACTAGCCTTTATACCTATGATTATGACATGTAGTTTTATCGTCAACATGAAAAATATCTGATTGGCACATATTTCGTTTCAGGACAGTGTCTACCTATTGTTCTATTATGCTGATATAAGAAAAATATTGTTTTTCTTTTCCTCTTTCTGACCAATCTTACTCCACATGCGTCGTGTCAATCCAATATTAAAGGGATAGTTCGGTCATGAAATCAATTTTTTCTTATGGTTTTCATCAGATTCTTCATAAAAAAAGAGTTCCAACGATATATACTTTTAACTAATTTAATTTTTGTATTGTTTAAAAATCTGGCCTTTTAAAATCACTTTTGTATAGTGTACCTTTTTGCTTACGTCACACTCGCATAAGACTTTATGAACGAAAATCTTTATCTGTTTATTATAAATTTGTTCAGCGAGTTCGTGAAGTGTGTAAAGTTTTTTGGATCTCTCCTCTGTGAAATAATTCTAAAATAACTGAAATATTACGACATGTCTTCCAATAACGAGGAAAGTTCTTTATCAAGCTCACTTGACTCTTCTTCGGATGAGGGCCATAGCAGCGGCAATGAGGCCGATTCTGAAAGTGAAAACTTTGAACGAGATATGAGGCAAATAGTAAACTTGATGAGGACTTTTAACCCATACATGTATGAGCCAGAGAGGGAAGTTTCAGATACTTCGAACGAAAGCTCTTCTGAAGAGAGCACCGAGGAGAGAACTTCCTCAGAGGAGATTGGTGCCACAGCAGCCCCTGACATAGGATTAAGAGTCGGCAATCTTGATTGGTGTAAATGTGAGCATTGTCGGGTCGAGACAAGGGAAATAGACTGTCTTTGCTGTAATGAAGTGGATGCCTTGAATAGCAAATTTGATGCAGAACAACCACTGGATTGCATTACAGGCTCAGAGGAATTCAAAATGTTGTGCACAAATAAAACGGTGCTTAAGAACGTACTGGTGGCTTTTCATGAGACCAAAGGAGATCATTTGGAACCAACACCTACAAATAAATCTCTAAGATATGCTGCCTATAAGCAATTCATATGGTGGGTATTCAACTATTTGGGGAGTGGTCAAAGAAGAGTCATCCCGTCTTGCGCTCTATGGTTGATACGATCACTTTTTCCAGGGGCAGACGAGAATTACACAAAGTACTCTGAAGGGAAGAAAGACTAATTATACAGATTGTTGATACTTTATCATGATAGGATATATGATTGTTATATGGTTATATGATATATATGAAAAGTTAAACATAAAAAGCCAAATATATATGATATATACTAGGCCAGCGTGTTTCAAACACACTGTTGGCGATCGCTTATTTCCGACAAAATCATCGGAGAAAGAACCTTCTGTAGTGTTCACTACGAAAAGAATTTTCACTTTGTCCATTTTTTTGTTTAGTCGTAGAAGGGCAAGGTTTATTACTTTACACCCTGCGCTGCGGATCTGACCTTACCTATTTAAAAGCTACTTTATCGTTGATTTGTTACATAGGCCATGCAATCTCAATTCAGGACACTTATTTTACTATCAAAATCGTTGTAGTAAAAAACAAAATGTTTACGCATGCGTTTTAAAACAGCTGTGAAATTATTGTCTCGCTTAACGAAGTAAATCAATTTAACAGCTCTAAGGCCCTCTAAGCATAATGTGGCATAATGAACATGGATAAATGAGACGAGCATTGAAATGATAGGGGAATGACGTCATAAACAATACAAAAGGGATGAATACAATAGACTACTTCAGGCTGTTATACATTTTATTTGATCTGCAACTTTTGCCATTATTAGTCAGTACATAACACATGATCAAAGCAAAAGTAAAGCGTAGACCCTAGAGAAAAAAGTTACACTTTGAGGAAGAGGATGGGATATAGCCTAAAAAAAATTTAAAATCTCTCCTATTCAGACAAAATATAAGGAAACTAATGAGTTTATAAAGGTAAGCGAGTCAAACATTTACTTTCGATTTCAAAAACGAGATTTGACTTGTATATATCTACACTGTTAAAATCGCCCCCAGGCGATCGATGAAAGATATTACCTAGATATAATGAAATGAAATCAAAGAAGAATCCTTAGACTATATGTACAGTGGATGCAGCATTCTAAAATATGAACCGTAAAAAGCTATATTACAAAAGTTTACAAAAACTAAGCAACCTTATTTCCAAAACGCGAACGTTGGTTTTCAATCACTGTTTTCTTATCTGGCTTAGGAATAGGTGCGATATTCTTTGGTAGGTCTGGAAAATTTGGCTTTTCGGGAATCTCTTTGCGTTCTACACAGTTAATAGTTTCCTGGACCATTTCGTGTAAATAGTCTGTGCTCTTTTGTTCTTTAATGGGTTTCGAAGCCCAGTTGGATATGATTTTTGACCATGCAACGTTGGACCTTTCCTCTCCCTTCTTGGTCTTGGCTTGTTGTAGTTTACTTCCTGCATTGAAGTCCATTATCGCAAGTTAAGTTCTTGACACCATACCAGCATAAGAGAAATGCTGCCTCTTCGGTGCCCACTTGTTATATAAAGAGTGATACACTTCTAATGTGCCGGTGTGGGAAAATTGGTTCAAATGTTTAAAGTCCTTTAAAAGGTTTTTATCGAGAACAATATCCTGTAATGCTTGAAATGCCTCTGATTTAGCAGAAATCCATTCTTTAGCCTTTACTTGTTTTTTCGTCAATCTCGGGTGTTCGCATTTTCGAAACTTCTTATGACCAGTCCATCTATGCTTGTTTTGAACGTGGAAAAGAATACTGATCCATTTCTCTTTCAAGAGCTCAACATCTCCCCCGCAAGTTGCACAGCACCACCATAAATGGTTTCCAATCGACTTGATCCATTTTTCCAAGATCTTGCATGTTTTCTTTTTAGCTGCAGCCCTCAATTTCTTTTTGACACTTTTCACAAAGTGCCAGATGTCAAATTGGT
Organism: Clytia hemisphaerica; assembly: GCF_902728285.1. NCBI lineage: Eukaryota > Metazoa > Cnidaria > Hydrozoa > Leptothecata > Clytiidae > Clytia > Clytia hemisphaerica. The sequence continues at coordinate 132,834 of NW_027103268.1, read as the reverse complement.
GGTCAAGATCCGACTCCTCCTCACGTAAATGTTTTCTTATTCCTGTATGTCGATCGGTCGTAATTTGTTTGGGTTCGATTCCTTCGTCTCTCAATGATTGTAAGGCTCTTTTGAATCCAACCTTTTCCATCCGGTTAGAGTTCCCTGCCTCAGTTACTTGAACTAAAGAAGATGAAGCGATTTGGTTTGAAAATTTGTCCATAAAACTGTAAGTTAAATACTTAGCATTGTGACCAGGACTGTCGCACCTACCATCACCTCCGAACTCCTTTGCATTCGACCTTTTTATCTCCTCCAAAACAATCTGCAATTGGCTTTTATAAAACTTATTTACTACACCGTGAAGATATTGGTCTTGGATGGCATAAAAACATGTCTTAGTTATCCATTGGATCCCTGCTAAATCAAAAAATCTCGCAAGTCTTTGATAAGTATTTGCACTAAAGAGCACAGACGAAGCACTTGTCAAATTTCCCACAGAATAACGCCGACAATTTGGTTGCGATTTCCACTCTGTCTCGTGGTCGTCGGTACATTTCAACCATACAATAAGTTGCGATCCTTTGCATACGGTTTTAGTGACGACAGCTGGAAGGGAGCAGACAGGTTTCAAACATGTCTTTAGAAGTACCAATAACGATGTCCAGTAAACAATGAAAGCTGCTTTCATAGGTTTTGCTGTTGCTTCTGTTGTACTTGGTTCCAAGTCCTCCTCGTCTTCACTAGATGGAACGTAAGCTTTATCGTCTCCGTTACTTTCTCTGTCACTTTCCGTCTCAGGCTCTACGTCAAGGTTCGACACAGCTGGTTGTTCGGAAATCTTTTCTTTGGCTTGTATTTCTTGGATCTGTATCCCTTGATCGGTTGTTTCTGTCGTTGAAGCTGCATGTTTTAAATGGGCATCGAAAAATTCCATTGTAATGTCTGTTTGGGTAGATACCGTATTACATTCGATCTCAAATTCCTTAGTCTTTTCCTTGTGTAAGACTGCATCTTCTCGTAACTGTCGCTTGGCTTTCCCCTCTTCGCGTAAAACACTTAATCGACGTTTTTGCGTTTGTTTGCCTTGATTATGAGGAAATATGGTTGGCACTGCGTCATCATTTAGAATCAATCTCGGCTTCTTGTTCAGGAGCTCGTGCTAAAACAGAAAGAAAGAATAAAAAATATAATCCAATCTTTGATGATACAAGGCATATTTGTTACTTTCTTATTCCTCACATTCAAGAAAGTCAGAACACTTAAGTAAACTGCGATGAAAAATGAACACCCCTGTGTCACAGATTGGAAACAATATTAACTATGCCATTGGTATTTCGATACAAATTTTCATCCCCACTGAGGCAAAAAGTATCACCTGGGAACTGAGACAGGGGTGTGATTATGAAAACAAACAACCTTTCAGTTTTAAAATTGCAATTTTTCAGCTTATTAAAACTTGCCTACCTGGACTCTTTTGAAGCAACTTTTCTCGAAATGTTCTTCACAAATAGTTGGATTTTTTGGAAGGTTTTCTCGTCTAATCTTGTGAATCCATTGCTTTCTCAAACCAGTATCCTTGGGAAATCAAAAAATCTCACTTCTTTCCTCCCCTTCGTAAAACTATTATTATGGCAGTCAACTACAACACACCAAGTCATGATTGAAAATATTTCACTTCGAAAACATAACACAACTTCATAACACAAAATATCTTCTCTAAAACTTTACAAGATTTCAGCTGAACTTTTCATTTCTTTTTTCTCTCTTATGCGAGTGTGACGTCATGCATAATAAATTAACTTAAAAAGACCCTCTTTTTGTGAGCGAAAGAATTTTTTTTTCAAAAAACAATTTATTGTTTCTTAGTAAATAAAGTATGCTGATTTCAATTATGATCGAATAAAAGTTTTGACCAATGACCGAACCATCCCTTTAAAAAGCTTGTGAATTAAAACTGATGAGTAAGCAAATAATATCAATCTTATTTAAACAACCTTGTAAACTAATTTGGTTCAGATTTGCGATGAATATATATCAGCTTTTGATTTTAGAGTAAAGTCATCATATTGAAAAGCTGTCACCTCATGTAACACAATTAACACCAAAATTTAGCTTAGTTGTCTACTCACCTCTTCAACCACTTGGGTGGATTGTGGAACTTCACCAATCCTATCTTCCTCTTCTTCCTCGTCCAAACTTACTGTGGCATCAGGGTCAGCATCATTTACATTTACAGTAGCACTAGCACAATCAATATTGATTGTCTCAGAAGTTGCAGCTGCTACCTGTTTGAAAAAGAACAAGTGAGAGGTAGATACCTGACCTAAAAAAAGCTTCTTCTGAAAATCTGTTTTCTTAAATCAAATCAAAATTCACTTTTAAATAGTTTTAAAACAGTCAAGAATGTTTATAGCTGTATTTAATATGGTATTTTTTTGTATAGCTCATAAGTTATGAAATGAAAAAAAAAACAATGTCTTATCACAATAAGATTTACTTAGTTAGTTTGCACTTACCTTTTCATAAGCATGAAGTGATGATAGTATATACTGCTAAATCTGGCAAAAATTTGATAACAATAGTTTTTTTGAAATGTATAAAAAAATTTTCTTTTTTACTGTACGTTTTATTGGCAATCCACATTACTGTAAATAAGTAACTTTTACCCAAATGCAACAAAATATTTTTTTCTCTTCTAAATTGTGTTGACCAATTGTTCAAAATAACATCCTAACACAAATGATTATGACGCAATGGACGGTCAGCAGTCATAATCACAAGTCACAATGAAGTCGAGGCCATCCTCACTCGGACTTCAAAGTGGGAGGTTATTTAACGTTAGAGCATGTGGCAGGTATTTAGGAGGAATGAAATACTTCTCTCATGACAACCTTCAGGAAGACCCCGAGGGCCAGTCTTAAATTTATGCTGGCTGTGCAATCTTCAAAGGCTGTTCAAACCTGCACGTTTTTTTTAAACGTTCAAACTCATTTCAAGGTTTTACAATGGAGATTGACAGCAATGCTCTAACTAAACGAAATTCATCAAAAGTAGTGAAAAAAAGCTGTTATGGACTCAACAAAATTGTGAGAATTGCATTTTAGAATAATAATTAGTTTGACAAACAGATCAAAATCATTTTCAATGTCTTTTTAATTCCCAAGAATACACTACTACAATCAATGTCTGAAACTTAAAATATTTGTATTTCTTTAGAATGGTTCGAATACCTTAAAGGAAGAAAATTTTGCGGATTTGGCCAGAATCAGCCAAATTAAGTTCCCGCTAAAATTTCTTTTTTCCACCATCAACCAAATTAAACTTTTTGAAAATATGATCTCTTTTAAGGTGGTTTTGGATTTTTTTTGCTATTTTTACGCCATTTTAAGGGTAAATTTTTCAGCAAACGCCAAATTAAATTCTCGCCAAATTTAGTTTTTTCGTCCATCCTTCAGATTTGAAAAAGCTCCAAAATTATCCTTACCTCAAACAAGAGCACTAGGGTCAAATTGAAATAAAAAGGATTACCTTTTCAAGTTGAAAATCAAGTTTCTTTGGGATTTCTTTGATGGCTTTCTTTGATGACTGATCTTTCTTTCCTTTAACAGTTTCCTATTGAAGAATAGACAAAGTTACTCTATTAAAAGTAAACATGTACGACAGTAGTGTTAAATTGCGCAACAAATCAAACTTGTTGAAGTATTTCTATGCAATCTGAATACCATTTCACAGGACTAAAAATTTTGTTGATATTAAGAAGATTTCTCAGGGTTTTAGTTAAGAATATTGAAAAATGTTTATGTGAAAATGAAATACCTTTCTTCGATATTGCATGTGATCAAGAACTTGGACACGTATTTCGTTTTGGTCAACTTCGCTCATCCCTTCTTTTTTCGAGATATTTGTAATCAAATTCTCTAACGCCACCTGATTTTTGCCACGATCAAATTTTGGCAGTTCTTCACCGTCTGGCCATCGTTTTCTACATTCTGACCTGATACACTTTTTCCTAGGTGATGAAGAGTAAAAAATGTAACGAAAATCAATATATGATTAAAACAAATCATTTTTAATAAAATGAAAAGGAGGAACAAAGAGTAAACAATAGAACTTCAGTGCTCATACATACAACGTGGAAGAGAGAAAAAGTTATTCTTTGTTTTTGAGACAAAACATAGCGTCAGGCTGTGTTTAGGTCCCAGGCAAAAATTAGGTCCCCCCAAAGATTTACGAATTTTTTGTTAGCCCCCAGGACTTTTGACACTAGACAATTTCTAAAAATTGATCTAGTAAAAAAGGGTTTTCCAATGTAAATTGTGTTCAGTTCTAAGTTTAAGATAAAATATTTTGCACACTTTCTATAAAAATATTAGGGCACAGGCGAAAATTTTTCAGATTCATGAGCTTCAATTTGAGTAATTGAAGCCAACTATTAAGCTGAATTATTTTAGCCCCCACGTTAAGTGATGAGATTTTAGCTCCCCCAAAAAAAGTAGTGTACTTCCAGCCCCCTCCTTTTTTGGGAAAAATTTAGGGTGTTGCCCCCCCCCCAACCAGCAGGGGGGCTGACGCTATGCAAAAGCTTTGCTAGCAAAAAAAATGTGGTTAAGAAATAATCAGGTTATTATAAATTTCCTTTAATGGAGGATTTAATTTGGTATGGAACAATTTCATAAAATTTGGCAAATTGCAAATTGAGACACAGTAACGGCGGTTTTTTTTACATAACATTATTTTGGCGGGGATTTAATTCACCAAATTAACAGTGGCCAAAGCAAAGTTTTCACGGACGGAAATTGACTTTAAACAACAAATCTGGCCAGATTCTTCATGTTTTGCAGAATTTTGTTGAATTTAGAGACGGAAAAGCCTCTTTTTGCACCTTGCTGAGACGGAAATCTGTCTGAGACAGAAAAACTTTGAACACTGAATTTAATCCCGTCAAAATTATTCCACCTAAGGTAATTTTCTACCAGCTTGAGGGAAATATGTGACTCCCCAAGCGATTTGAAGTACATAAAAGTCCGATCGGTAAAAAGACCGATCTTCTTTGGCCTCTACTTGACCGGTCTTTTTACCTTTTGGGCCGCTTGGATATTGAAGAAGGCCGATGCGAGGCCGCTTATTAAAAGCGGCCACATAGTAAGTTTTAAGCCGCTAACAGCGGCCCTTATCAATCATAGCGGCCACTAGCGGCCCTTAGCAGCCATGAGCGGCCCTTAGCTTTGTTTTTTAATTTACTTACATTTTCAAGTACATTTGGAACAAAGAAAGATTTTTTCAGAAATCAAAAAGGGCAACAAAAAAAAAAAGATAAAAGGGAGGGCGCTCGAAATAAAGAAGGACCTAAGAAGCCATCAAATGTTGGAAAATAAAATGAAATGATTGCTTCCCCAGTAGAGAAGGGGGAAAGCTTCCAAAAGGGCATCTTGCAGGCTTTGCTTTCTTATAAGCTCCTGATTTGTCACAAGCTCCTGATCTGTGATGTTTCGAATGCTTGATGCAACTTTTAGAATGCGAGAGAGAAAAAGTGAAAATCACGTGAAAAGAAAGAGACACACTCAGAAGGAGTGTATTTCATCACTATTTTTGGTAAAAGTTCACGTGATAACAGGAAGGAAAGCACACAGAGGGAGCTCAATGTAAATAAACATTTAGTAAAAGTCATCACTCTGCTTCGTTCGTTGTTATGATTTGAAAAGAAATGTAAGAGAGCAAAGTATTTCGCTATTCAAAAATACTAGATAAACAAATTCAGAATATGTAAGAAGTTAAAAGAACAATTTTCAAGACAACCCTGTCTCACCACGAACGATCCTTTTGTTAATATCCCCGTCTCAGTCAGTGGAATTCTCTATTATTATTCTAGACAGTGTAAAATTCTTTATAGCCGAAATTCGGTAAAACTTTAACCGAATTCCACAAGCTTAAGCCAAATTCAATAATTATTTTTACCGAAGCGATTCGGTTAAACAGCCGAATTTAACCGAAACCATTTTACCGAAATTCGGTTATATTTTTGAGAAGATCCCTAAGATATAAGCGAAAAAGGATTAATTAATCGAATACAACAAGGATTAAATAATCGAATATGGGAGATTAAAAATAATTGAATATAGGAGAATAAATAGTCGAGTCATTAATCAAACTTCATAAACGAAAATCGATTATATCTTTGAGAAGATCCCTAAAGAAAGCCGCTAAATAGGACGCTGGCCGCTAAATAGGCCGCTGGCCGCTTAGCCGGTCTCTCGATCAAGAAATAGCCTCTAATAGAGGCCTTGAGGCCGTTCTTGGAAAAATTCCATTGGCCGCTTCATGGCCAATCTTCTAAAATGTTAGGCCGCTTGAAATTTCACTTCGCCCGCTATGAGACCAGTCTTTTACCCGCTTTAGCCGATCGGACTTTTGTGTACTTCAAATCGCTTGGGGAGTCACATATAAGCATTATACTCAGTGACTTTGGATGGAGTCAAAATACTGTATGGACTGTAAGAACAAATTATTCATACTTGATTTTTTCTTTCGATTCAAATATGCTTCTGGAAAATGGAGTCATCGAAAGTGAGCGTTTTCTTCTTGAAGAAGCAGCAGTTTGTTGTCGAACAGAAGTTCGCACCACTGAGGAGGTTGGCTTGAATAATATTTTGAAGTTAAGGATTTCAGCAACAGTAAAGTTCATTTTAGATAATAGATAGGACAAATCCATGTTTTCAAGAGATACCAACTTGTGAAACAACTTTCCATTCATTTTCTGAGCTGAAAGGGATAATTTAGACACATTTATACTATGCTACGGTTAAATTTTTTTGCAACCAGGCAACACAGACATTACAAAAACACAAAACACACACAAAATAAATTATGATGTCACTGAAAATAATGAATGATAAAGAGAGTAACGGTATCACGTCGTCAGCTGAGTGACAATAGAGAACAACATCAACACGGTCAAGATAAATAATCAGATCAAATTAAAAGAATAATAAATACCTTTCAACTTTGCTATAGTCTCTTTCAACAATTCTGTCGAGTCAATCCATTCATTAAATTCTGGCAAAAGCATGTCAGAAGTGTTCGTATCCATTTTAACAGTTTAATTTCGTAATTAATATTGATAGCACTGAGCGTCGTGTCCTAGAAACTTTCAGAGTGAAAAGGCAGAAAAAGGCGCGCACATGTGCGATCGTAGGACATAAAGCCGCTGGTCATTTTGACGAACCACGTTAATTCTGAAGACTGGATGTTGCATAATTAAAAGTCATTTTTAAAACAAAGCTAGTCAATTTTTATGAAAATTATAATAAAACATTATAAAATTGAATTGTTTAAACATTCCAAAACAATTTTAATTTAAAATCTCTGAATAAAAAAGAATACTTATTTGGGTCAGGAAAATAGACTATCATCGCGCCGCTTTTCAAAACAAAAACAAATTTGAGATCTAAAAAACAGAATCAGAAATAGAGAATATTGAGAAAATGGAGCCTAAAGCGAAGTGGAGAAGAACTGACATAAGAAAGTGCAATTGCCCAGCTTTGACAAAAGAACATGTTCATTGTCCTTGTATTGGATGCCAACATACTGCAGTAAGTAGAAGAACGGAATTAAGGCATTGGCAACAACATGAGAAAATATTTCAAGATGATCATGACCAAGACGCGCAGATTGTTGAAACCGACAATGATGTTGATGATAGTGACAGTGACAATTTATTAAATAAGACTGCATCTGCCAACTCCTCTCCCAGCAGTGTTATTAGCAGCAGTGTCTCAACAGCATCAGCCGAGAGTTTCAGTATAAACCACCAGCTGCAAGGCGATGATGAGCCCCATCATAAAACCTCCAGTAGTAGTATTATTAGTGATGGTGATGTTGATAATAATGGACCTAATAATGATGAAAATGACCACAGTAATCAAGACTTTGACCCAGAAACGGAAATAGATGCAAATGATGGTGATAACGATAACATGTATGTATAAAGAGGCGGTGGGCCATATATTTAAAAATTGTTCTGTTTTTTAATAAAAATACTTGTGCACATTTTAATAATGTTCTCTAAGATTTCATTGAAGAAGTTGATTTTCTTCTTATTCATTGGTACTTCATCTTCATTTTCCAATATTTTTTGAGTTTTTTTTTTTATGATGATATTGGGCCATTCCAGAAAATTTTTGTTGCCCCCCCCCTGCGTCGGACAACATGCATTTTTAATTCTTTTATAGCCTCAAAAATAATTTTTCTTTTCCAGTGGTGGTCGGAAATTCCCATAAAAATCCATGTACTTTTGCAAAATGCATCGGAAATACCACTCTTTTTTTGCCTTTTTTAATTCGATTGCCTTGGAAATTCATACATTTTCTTCTCTCGCCTTGGAAATTTCGAATTTTGGTGAAAACTTTTGCCCTCGGAAATCCTGTGTTGTCCGCCCCCCCCCCCTATTACAGACAAATTCTGGAATGGTCCATTCCACTCTTGTTTATTTTTTCAACAAGCACAAAACTGCTATCTAATTCGAATTATATGTCAAAAGTTTTTTAATTAATGTTAACGTCATATAATTGATCCGTCTTTTACAAAGGTACAAGATAATTTATCTCGTTTGTACAGACTGTACTTCACCACTTTCTCCCAAACGAATTTTTTTGATTTCATTTTTTAGAAATGGAATGATTTTGAAATATTTGATCTTGATCATGGACTTAGCAATGAAGATGAATGCCTCTAATGCTCAGACAGAAGACCTGCTTGCTTTTGTTAACCAAATGTTTGGAGATTTCAGCCCAGATTTACAGTCAAAATAGCCACTCTCATATTATAAAGCTATACATGCAATGAAATCCTCTAGTTTATATTCTGATCCAGTTGAACACGCTATATGTTTCAATGAAAAGGAGCACCAGATACATTGGTACCAGATGAATCCAGATGAATCCTGTCCAGATTGTGATGAAACTCCACCTATTAAACGTTACTATCTCCCATTAAAAGAAAAATTAATGCGCTGGTTTCAATCTGAAGAAATGTGCACAGCCATGCTTGGTCATTGGAAGAATCGAGACAGGTGGCTTGGAAAGGAAGGGCCAACTTTTCCCCTAAAAGAGATATGGGACGGAACAAGGTTCAAAGAGATCCAGTGTTTTTTTGATCCACTGTCAAAGTGGCCTTTGCCTCACACTTGTAAAAAATGTGAGCATAAAACTATTCTCCAGAATGTCGTGGATGAGGATGAGGTTGAAGTAACGTGTCCTAACTGTGGATTGTTTGCTGTCATTCAACCAGAATTTTGTCATGGAGATCCTCGTAACATTGTTTTTATTGGACACTGGGATGGCTGGCAACCAAAGGTTGGAAGAAGAAGGGCCAAAAGCTCTGGTGAGAATTGATATTTTAACTTATGCTTAGCATATGCTTTTAAATGTTTCTCATATCCAAGCCTAGATATGATTTTAGGTGCAATGTTTATAAAGAAAAAAGCACTTAATTTGCAGATTTTTGTTGTATTTGTCTAATTCATTTGATCCAGAATTTATCTCTCCTTAACCCTATTTTTATCAGGGGGGGGGGTGTTTTCCACCAGGCTTGCACTCTTTTGCTAATAGCTCACTGAAAAAAAAATTTAACACTCTGAAAAATTTTAACTTTTAATATAATTCTATTAGCACCATGTATACCAAGTTTTACAATTATACACCGACCAGATCAGGTTTTATGTCTTTTTTGTGCACGCATATCATAAAATCCAGCTAAAACCCTGTAAAATCCCAAAATCTTAAATTTAGCATAACTTTTGATCTAGGCATCCAACTGACTTCAAATTTTGACAGGTTTTAGGTATCAATAATATATTTTAAAAAATATTTAAAATTTTTTCAAAAACTGCTGACGTCATCACAAATGACGTCATTGTTTTTTGAAAAGATTTACTCATTTTCTGCATAGATTTTAAACCTCAATTTTATTAGTATGTTAAAAACCGGCAAACATGTTAAAGATATTCGTTTTGGCTTTTAGAAATTCAAAACAGAATGAAAAAATCTTCATTCGTTCAACTTTAATTGCTATTTTATTGAATAGTTCTTTTTCATTGGTCAGCGATAATTGTGAAACTTTGTGATGACGTCATCACCTTTATGATGACGTCATCACCTTTATAATGACGTCATCACCTTTATAATGACGTCATCAACCTAAATTTTTTTCTATGAACTCCTTTTATGGTAGAGAACATCTCTGCCAAATTTCAAGTCCATATCTTTTCTAGATCAAAAGTTATGCAATGCTGGTGGAAAACACCCCCCCCCCCTTGAGAATACAAAATCCGAAAAAGCCTGATAATAATAGGGTTAAATGATGAATATTAATATTGATGAATTTTCAAAAATCTAATAATTCAAATACTTTCTTCCTATTAAATTTCTACAAAAGGGTTAAGTTAAACACTTCTTCTGATTTGGTCTCCCTAATCCTCTGATTAGTATTGAATAAAAAAGTCGTTCTTTTTTCGTTTCTTTTTAAGGAACTATTGATTTGACAATCGCAAACATTGAAAAAGAAGAGAGATGTAAAACAAAACACATGTATGTGTCACCTTTTGTGCCTGAGCACAAACTACCCAAGAAACAGCCACTTGTCCTGGATCCTTTTCTACAGCCAATATTGGATGAACTTGAAGACTTGTTCATAAATGGTTAGTTTAAAATTCTGAATATTCGCCATAAAACTGTAATTTTTACCCTGACTATTATTTTTTTTGACAGTGTCCTTTACAATAAACTTACTGTTACTGTAAACACTTTAATTTTTCTTGAATAATACAAACCAGAAGAAAAGGTTCAAAATTAGAGAAATTTAAAACATAAGTATTTTTAATGAATGATTGCAGGTTAGGTTACAATTCGAAACCCTTTTTTATTTAGGTATTGAGATTATGTATCCTTTTGAAGTATATGATAATGTTGTGCCACCAGGAAGGTGTGTCATTAGATGCATGCTGTTATGTTGGACTGGAGATTATCCAGCCCAGTGTCAGGTTGGAAAATTCTCCAAGATGGGAATTTCTGGTTGCACAGTTGATCATTGTAAAGGTAAAAGATTTTTATAATTTTTTTTTCATGCCTCGTCAAGATTATGAAACTATATTGGAACTGGAGAGCTCTGTAATTTTAGGTTACTAAAATAATAGTTTTTAATTATTATTTTTTTCAATTTTCATTTAACGAGGCGTTGCTATTATTAACCAAATTTGCAAATTTTGAACTGTTTAATTTTATTTTTACTTCATTCTATTTTAGGAATTTCTCTTACTGATGGTGGGACTACCAAGTATTATGTAAACAATCGGGAACATCATACAAACCCATGGCCAAAGCGAGAAATAACCACTGAAATCAAAGTAATGGAAAGAGTTGAATTTCAACCAAGTACCCAAGCAAAATTACGATTAGTTACAACCACTGGTTATTCTGGCATGACACTTTTAACACGAATGACAAACTTGTATGGCTTTAATCCCTTCACTGACATGGTTCACGACAGCATGCATTTAGTACTTCTCAACCTATGTCGAAAGCTGTTTAGTAGAATATTTGGAGATGAGCGTTTTATCCCAGATACATCAGAATTCAATCAAAAACTTGTTGACTTTCCATTCACTTCAGGTAAGACATAATTCCTAACTTTCCTTAGAACTTCCTGGATAATTTCAAGAATCTAATGTACCTTCCTAATAAACAGGAGGGGTTATAATAAACAGAGGGTTTGGAAAAATAATCGAAAAATTAACAAGCCAGGGGTGGTTTATTAGGCACTTGAGAGTAAATAACCAAACTAACCTTCTGAAAAGTCTACTTTTCCTTACTTATCACAATTTTTCTTTTAATTTCCACAAAGCTAAAATTCCTCAATATATATGATTTCTAAACGGTTTCTTTCTAGAAATGTTGTCCTTGTCCACGAGATATTACCAAAGCCAAGTCATGGACTGCAGAAGAATGGCAAAAAATTTTGCTACCTCTTTTACTGAAAACTTTCAAATGCCCCTGATTTTTACACTTTTTGAAAAAAAAGTATGATTCTTCCTTTGCAATCTTGATTTTACGGATAAGGGGTTGACTGCAAGTTTCCCCCTACATAGTGCCATGCTCTAGACAACGGTATATTTTATATGGTATTTCACTATTATTTTCCAACATTAACGATATATCTTTTAAATTTATAAACAATTCATATTTGTTATTTCAGACTGCTTCCAGTTTACAAGGTGCAGTGGAGCTCGCTAAGTTCAAGCAACTCTTTTACAAAGATCTTTTCGAAGACGAACCTGTCGATTTAGTGGTGTTTATTGGCAGAGGTGCAAAATCAAACACTCGCATTGCTGATGATACTTTCAATAAGTTTTTACGAGAAAATAGTATCACAGAAGAAATATACATACGTTTTAATGCATGTTACATTGCAGGCACGACGGAAGCTTTTTATATCTGGTACGGCGAATGAGGAAATTTAAGCGATTTTATAGCGATTTGACCGACGAAGAGGAAAACTTCGGGTATTTTTGTGAAAATCTGGTACGGCGGCCGCCGTACCTGCCGTACCCGTTGCGTCGTGCCTGCATTGCGAATTCAAGGCATCGTGTGAAAGTTGGAGAGTATGTCGTGTTAAACGATGGACATTTTGGAAAAATACAAGAACTGATGCTTTTAAAAGATTTGTACAATGACGTTTGTTTGAAATTTGCTCGACTAAGTGTGCTGAAATTGATCGAGGAAGATGGTGTGAGAGACTTTAAGTTGTACTCTTTGTCAGAACAGCAAGAATTAATAACACTTGCATCTCTAATTTCAAGAAAGGCTCTTGCCTATAAACATTCTGATACAGACGATGTGGTAATTTGTATTGATTTTGCAAGGACTGATTTTACATTTGATTTTTGTGTACCACCATAAAATTATTGACTTTTTTAATTAGTATACCCTTGTTTGCTAGGGGGGTACAGAGGCAGGCTACTAACCCATAGGGTACTAACTTGATTTTTCACTCAATTTCTTTTTAGTACCACCCACCCATATTTAGTACCGGGTACTACTTCATTTTTGCTGTAAAAATAGAGACACCACCTCCTAAAATCTTATATTTTACAGATTAGACCAATAGAGAGGGTACTATGTTAGTTTTTCTGACTGAAATGGACAGATAATTCAAACAAACTATCATTGATTAAGTCAGAGGCTTTTGTCCTTTGATTTTAATAACACACTTCTTGACCATTTTGGAAGTTTTGTCTTCACAAAAAATTCAAATAAAAAAAATAATATTTGAAAAAGTCAAAATATTACAAAAGACTACTTTTTTTAGTGAAAAAGGAGCAACCAAATAGTACCCTGTACTTGCTAGAAGAGTGAAAAAAATACACACTCCCACCCCTAAAGTAGTACCGGGTACTAACTTATTTGAAATGCAAAAATAGACACCACCACCCGGCTATGGGTTAGTACCCTGTCTTTGTACCCCCTGGCTAGAAAGATAATATATAAAAACTTGTGAATATCAATTTTCATATCATAAGTGTTTTTTTCTTTGGTTCACTCGTTCTTTTGAGTTTGAAAACTTTTTCTAATCGCATAAATACAATAAAAAAGACCCAAGTCTGCTGAGCCTTTTCCAAATTTGTCGAGGTCTAATCATCTCATATACGGTAATAGAAAATTTCTTCATAATCATTTCGTTTGTTGACTTTACACCTTCTTTAAAAGAAAAAGCAAAATGTCGAGGAGGCTTGGCTATTCTTTTTTTGGCACTTGAGCCTCAAATTTTTTTTCTAGTTGAAGTTGGCAAAACAATTTCCGATTGGAATTCTAGACTTTTCCTAGATGGGAAAATTCATATCCAAAAATTAAGAATTTACGACATGGTTCTTTTTACCATGAAAAATAACCAAGAGAAATTCGTAGGAGAAACCTCGTCAATTCCTATATGGTAATATTTTATTGTCAGAATGAGACGGTAATTTTAAAGAATTCCTAGATAGGAAAAAAAAATTCAGTTCATCATTTTAAAATTTTCCTAGACAAAAAATCCCTAGATGGTAAAGTTATTTCTTCACTACCTAGGAATTAGAATTTTTTTTCCTGTGGTACCAAATGTAACTTTGCTGTTCTCGTTGGAAATCACAACAAGGAGATCAACGTGAAGACGTATGATTGGGCAAGTCACTTCGAAAAGAAGCTTGGGTTCAAGAAATTTAAGGATATGTTAAAGTATCATCACTTCAGAATGTCCAAAGATGAACCAGGCATCGTATCATGTTTTGAAACTCTAGATTCTGAGCCAGTGAAAATATCAGTTTTCAAAAAGCATAAGTCGTCAGCTGTCACATCTGTGCTACCCGATGTCGTAGAACCAAGGGGATTCACAAAAGCACGTGCTGACTATCTGAGGAAGGAAATACGTCAGTTTTGCAAACATGGAACAGAAGACTTGGTTGCTCCTTGAAAACGTCTAAAACGTGAAACATTTATATTTGAAATTTATCTTACAAATCAGAGCTTTTAGGCTAAAGCGCCAGTTTATTGAAAAACCGTAAGTTGGTCCAATGTCCCCATCTGTCTTCAAATTTTGACACTTCACTCATTGACAGACAAAAGTTTTTTTGTTCTCTGATTGCTTAGTAAAGAAAATTATTTTTGATCAGTGATTCCGACCTTGACGGTTACCGTCTTCGCAAATGCGGTGTCAAATTAGAAGATGGATGTTGACATTAGACCAACTTACGGTACCAAATGACTTCTACTATATTTACTTGTGCTCTGCCATTACAAAGCAGATAAACTATTTGTCTTTTAGGCAACAGCTGCTATCTTGAAAATTACTTTATCATAAAAAATAATGTTGTATTAATGGTTTTTCAACAGATCGTCATGATCCCCTAAACTACTACCTTAAAGGAAGAATTTTTTGCGGAAAGATATTTTCGCGGAATTTAATTTTGCAGTTCAAAGCTCAAAGTTTGGATGTTTCGTAGAATTTAATTTTACAGTTAAGAGGAATTTTTGTTTAAAATGTGGCTTATTTTGCCCTAAAAAGACCACTTTTAGGAGTGATTTTTTAAATCATGGGAATATTCATGTTTTCGCAGAACTTAATTTGCGGATTTGACAAATTTTTTTAGATATACTTTTATGTACAAGCAGTACGAAACATAGACCCTGGATAATAATGTATCAACTAATAACCCAAGTCTGCAGCCGGGCCAAAAAATTTTTTTTTTACCCAGTCGGTTTCTAGAAACACTATATTTTTTAATTTTTGCCTAGGTTCATCTTTTTTAGAGTTGTTTTGTTTTTCAACCAACCCTGGCCAACCAATGATCTTACCGAAACATCAAAAAGTTCCTGTTCATTTTGTTCGCTTTACAAATTAAATAGTCTGAAGAGGACTGGTGACATAATCTGGAAACTAATTCTAAGTAGAAAAAGTGATTTTATACTATGGAAGAAATACAATGAAAACTAAAGACTTTTTCTTTTGCGGTAATTTATGATACAATCATAAACATGTATATGATGAACATATTCATATTTACTAGTTATATCATATATTATTGTATTTTATTTTTCATCTTCAAAATTGTTTGTCTACATTTTAGGTAAAAAAAATATAGGTATACAGTGTTTTAGAACACTTTTATTTTGTATAAGTTTTCCACACTAAGATTCCTAACTAACTGTTACACTGTAAAAACTTTGAGCCAATCTGTGATTTTTATTCCTGTCGCTGTCTTCCCTGCTCTAAGCTAGTTAGTTGCTTTGTTGTTAAATTTATATGGACTCTTCCAGAAAAAAGCAGTGGATTAAAGAAATTCCCAGTCATATACAAATACACAGAAATACTTAAGATCTCTCTTAACTTTTTTTGTTTTGAACACATGAATGATATTCCATTTAAATCCTTTAAAATTATGTTTCCAGTTTGAAAAGCATCAAACCTGTATTCACAATATGAAACTACTACTATTATAAAGATAAAAACTTTCTACTCTAAAACTAGACAAATAGGCCAATAAAAAAATAAACATTTCGTGCAAGCTTGTTTTCGAAAGTGGAGTCTGCTCACCCGCTGGAATGTTCGTTTAAACGTTTGAAATCGAGGCTGATTTTATTACGGCAGCCGAAAGCTCTGTAAACTAACGGCTAGAACGGGTCTATTGGCCGTTTGAATCGGCCTTTAGACTGCACGGACCATAACGGCACCGACCGGTATTTAGACCGGATTTTCAACCAGTCGATTGGCCTAACCGAAAGAGGCAGAGATGCGACCGCACTAACACCGGTCTTAATTTGGATGTACTCCAAATCGCTAGGAAGGTCACATATTTAAAATACCGCAATTTAAATTCCGTTTTCTCAAAAACAAAACCGGAAAATTATCTTGCAATAAAGCTGAATAAAGTAGACATTATACCACCGTTGTACTCATTTGCGTTCTATACAGAAAAAGAAAAATGGCTATTGATTTTTAGACACAAAAGAATGCTGAAAACCATTATAATGATTAACAGTAGTTAAATATAAATATAATACAGTTTGTTGTTCTTATAAATAAAGTCTTTTAAGAACTTTCAAAGTATACATGCTTAAAATCTGAAAAAATGAAAGAACATACTTAATTTGTTAAACTTAAAACTATAAATTAAAAAAGGGTTTTTAACGTTAGATAAAATATTAGCTTTTAACTAAACATTTTTGACTAAACTCTTCCAATGCCATTAGAACCTTTGATAGCTGATATCAAGCTTTTAACCATGTCCTCATAAGACGGAATGTGCATAGGAATTTCGCAAAGTGACGAAACTGGCAAACACTTGCATTTATCTCCACAGAGCTCCTCCTCCTTGAACTTTATCAGCATTTTGGACGGTAATCCCCCAGCTGGAATGGAGGGTGTTCCAGTGATAAATTGAAGTATGTCTGATATTTCCAATTTACCTGATAATATAAATTTACAGCATTGTTAGATAAGATAACATTTCATTGAAGGACTAATTTATAGTGCTCGAAAAACCTGTAAATCTTGAAATAGGACAGATGGTAACGAGGTGGTCTACCTAGTTGCATAACTTATTTTTGTGAGAAGAAATTAATTTTAGTCAGAGATAAGAAAAGACTAAAAATTATCAAAAAGTTGGCAAATCGATTTTCTAGTTAATAACTTAATAACTAGTTTAATAACTACCATTTCCATCTTTTCGTCATTTCATGAAATATTCTTCCGTGGAAATTTGTTTAAAACTATTTATTCTTTCATAGACAGGAATCGAGGTTACTACAGATATAAAATGGATATAAAAAAATGTGCAAAAAAATGTCAGATATCTGTGTATAATTTATTACGCACGGAGCGAGCGTTAGCGAGCGGAGTGTGACTCTTTTGGCAAACGCATGCGCGTAAGCAAAATTTACAAAAATTCAATGATATGCGGGCCCTAAAAATGGAAATTCAGTTTTTTTTCACCTTTTTTTTCGTCTAGCCGCTATTCCACCATGTTTAGCCTCTGGAATGTTTCAACTTTGAAAATTTCGCGAATTGACCGTTGATAACATTAGGGGTAAAGGGACCCAATGACGTCACAGGTTTGGTAAAAAACTTAAGTGCGATATCTCGAGTTTGAAAAGTTGGAAGGTCGTTGACCCCTCATTCTATCCGGAATTTTATGGAGAATAAGATGGGAGGATTTACGAGGCTTGAGTAGAACTTTCAAATGTGGCTGAATTTTCAGCCATTTTCAGTTGATGACGTCATCAAAACAGAAAATATGCGATATCTCGAGTTTGAAACGGAGTTGAGAGGTCGTTGACCCCTCATTCTATCGGGAATTTTATGGGGAATGAGATGGAAGGGTTTATAAGGCTTGAGTAGGACTTTTAAACTTGGCTGAATTTTTAGCCATTTTCATTCAGCTGATGACGTCATCAAAACAAAAAAAGTGCGATACATGGAATAGAGTTTGGAAATGGTTAACTCCTCTTTGGATCGGAAAATTTATCAAGAATGCAATGAGAGAGGGGTATTATGAGGCTTTAGGACGACTTTAAATAAAAAATGGCTAACATTTGGGTAAGCGGTGTGAGAAAATCAAAACAAAACAGCCGAAAAGAACTGAACTCTCGGAATAATTAATGGGAAAACGTAAACAAATTTTTTGATGAGCTCTTATTCTATTCTTTCCAAAAAATCAGTGAAATTAAATCTGATGAAGTATAAAGAAATTATTACAAAACTACTCGACACACACGTGACACGACCCAAAGCAAATAAATTCAGCTTTCGGCACTTTCGTTCGTGAAAACCCAACAGTTTTTTATCAATGCATGCATAAAAACTTGAAATTCTTTAATACTTGTCAAGAATATTTTCCATAACAAAACAAGGGAAATTCAATGTCTTTGATTAAACCAAGTAACGGGGGATTTTTGTAAATGGTCTCTCGTGTCTCTCCAAATCCTCCGCAAAACTGTGTCTTTGACTTTTCAGCATCAATTCTTAAACAATCATACTTCACTTCTTATTTCGAAAATTCGATACGTTTACAGCTTGGCGATAGTTGAAAGTCGAAAAGTTCCCCATAGTTTTTGTTGCAAAAATGTTGTTTCAGACCATTTATAGCTATATTTAAACCAGTATGCATTTTCTCTCATCCATGCATCGAAACAAAAACATTGAAAAGTGTTATCAATCTGGTAGAGAAACGCAACGATGAAGAATTTCTTCTCAATCGAAAAAATACAAAAAATCTTCTTTTTCTGTTTATAATGTATAATAATTTCACATCACTGAAAAAGCTCCTGCATTTTGAAGCTTCTGGATTGAAAAATTTTTTCTTTATCTTTACTTTATTCTTCCTTTATTTTCGGGGCGGGAATTTGTCGAATTTTTTTGTTCGAATCTAACAAGATTTTCGAACAAAAACATTCGAAATTATAGAGACCCGGAATTTCCGAGTTAGTTTTTTTCCGAGTTACGAAAAAACTTATCCCGTTTTATCCCGAGTGATGACGTCATTTTTGGAATAAAGTGACGTCATTTTACATTTCATAACTCGGTTTATTTTGCTTCCTTTAACTTTCCGAGTTATTTTTCATTTTGTAACTCGTGAATTCTACCTTCCTTTAGCTTTCAAGTTATTTCTTATTTTCTAACTCGGGAAATCGTGCTTCCTTTAACTATCCGAGTTATTTTTCCTTTTTTAACTTTTTGTAAATAGATTTACGTTTAATAATAAGGCTCGCCTCGTAAAATATTTATTGTATTGTACTCAAAGATTTAGGGCCAAAATGACGTCATCATCACAAGATTCGCAGTGTTTTGAGTTTTGATCCGTTTTAAGATGTAATTTTTAGATTTATGGAATTTTAGATTTTCGTTCGGGATTTCTTTGTGATTTGAGATTTTCGGAAAAAAAGTACGATATTCTTTTGAGCAGCGGATTGATAGCGTCCACCTCTTCTTACGAGTCTTCTTACATAACTAGTAGGCTTGAGGCATCTATAGAATCCCTTTCGCTTTGCGAACACGAGACTCGTTCTCCGTGCGTAACCCCTTTTACGATTGATTAGTTTTCCTCGTTTTAAGAATTTCATCCTTGTTCGGTAAATTTTCATCTAAAGGTAAGGCTATAATTGTCTTTTCTGTGAAAAACTTACCAAAGTGATATCTACACGGCTGGTTTTTATATTTTCGGCAAGATTTTGAATGACGATGTGTCTGATATGTTTTGGCTAAATCATATAATGTACTGGTTTTATCGTCTGGAATGTGACCACATTTGACAACTTTATCAATATATTCTCGATATTCATCAATTGTTTCAGGGGTTAAATTAGGAGCATTTTCAATCCATAGAAGACAGTGAGCATGGGCACTACCTCGATTCTGAAATTCTATTCTAATAGCATGATGAAGCAACTTTCCTCCCAATGCTCCTTTGGCGATAATCAGCTTGAAAAAACATTCAACACGGTACTGGAAATGTCTTGCGAGTATTACAGGATTAGATTGTAGAATTTGTGTCCTTTCTACATAACTCAAGTTATTTATTTGCTCTTCGATCATTTCGACTCCTTTTATTTTTTGAATAATTTCAACCAATTCAGACCATCTTAAGTCAGCACAGGATAACGTCATGAAAAATGTTGGTAAGCCTAATTGTTTTACCATTGCGAGCACCTCGTAAAGAAATTTTTTCCAATATGCAGGGGTACCTTTCAAATTATTCATGAAACTAAAGGCGCTATCATTGGCATCAAGATTGGAAATTGTCTCCTTGAAATTTTGTGACAAACGACCGGCAGTCAATCTTCTGTTTGAACCTTTTTCAAAGCTGTGTTGATACTATTGTTTAAGTTTAGGTGCTGCATTAACGATTGCGCGTAGAAAATGTAATCACTATCCGAAGAAAACTTTTGAGAGTAGTTTAATAACCGTTGATTGAAATATCTACACGGAGATAATTTTTCGTCTCTTTTGTAAGTATATCCAAATTTACCTGTAGGGAATAAATAAGGATGGGCGAGCATTTCACAATCCTCATCGCAAATTATAGGTAGTGGATTTTTGTTTTCTCCAGGTGCGATTGTAACATTAGAATCGTCGACTATGTCATAGGCTAATTCGGGAACAAAAACCGTTTCAGACGCAGGAATACGAAAATTGTCTAAAGGGTTTTCCTCTTCTTCTTCATTTTCATCAGTTTTAACTTGTTCAATATTTTCTTCATTAACAAAATGTATTTCATTAATCTATCCAAAACCTTGGTATGGCTTCAACATTAATTTCAATATCTGCATATAAGGGATTATTATTTTTTTAATAGGTCAATACTTCACTTACAAAATGTGGCCTAACAGGTTCAAAGTAGACATTTGACTTGAAACTCATTTTCTTTTTCAAGGCAACTCGAACTACACCATTATTGTCCATTCCACGTGGTAAAATATTACATATGTCATCCGCTTTTATCGGAACGTTGCAAATAGCTCCTTTAATTTTTGGGGCCTGACCTTTACTCATGATAGTAATCCTTTTAAACAAGAGACGTTTAGCGATAATGATCTTCTCTAACTTTCTGATATCCGAAAAC
This sequence comes from Clytia hemisphaerica, assembly GCF_902728285.1. Taxonomy (NCBI): domain Eukaryota; kingdom Metazoa; phylum Cnidaria; class Hydrozoa; order Leptothecata; family Clytiidae; genus Clytia; species Clytia hemisphaerica. Next base: position 111,713 of record NW_027103268.1, on the reverse strand, counting down.
CTATCTGGTAAATTTATAACTTGCAAGTCATTTACGACGGCTTGACATGGGAGTTTGTTTTTAGTAGCTTCTTATGACATGTATTACAAATATATTCTTTGTTATCAAAACTGTGAACACGATAAGAAAATACTGCTTCTTCAACGGCACCATACTTATTCGCGTTAAATAAAACAACGGATACTTTGTAAAGAAGTCTATTACAAACCACACAAATATAGAAAGGACCTTTTCGAATCTTCAAAAGAACTGAAAAGTTTGTGAAGTACTGGTTATATAAATATTTGGGGGCTTGTTGGCACTGGTTTCGTTACGAGTTTGCAGCCCTTAGATTTTTGAATGATCCAGGTTTGGTTGAGTTGAGCAAATTAGCTATATTGGGGCATATTGCTAAGGGTCATATAAACAATCCTAACTGTGAAAAAGATTCAGATTTGCTTGGTTTCGACATTCAAAAAGGTGAAGAAGCTGGGAAGACGATATGTGAATACATTGATAATTTGTTGACCACGATCAACCCGATTGATTCATCATTATGGTCTTCTCCAAAAGTTCTCCCTTGTAAAAGTGATTTTTTTCTGCCATGTCTCCTGATGTCTGTCATCAGCTTTTGAAAATCAAACTGCATAGTTCTAGCTTTGAAGTAATAACAGCCTCGTTAGATGGCTCTCGAAGAATCGAAAATGTAGGTGGTGAATTTATCAATTATCTCTCTCATTTGGATATTTATTCTTCTCGCATTGAACTTTCTGACTTGGATGTGAAAAGTCTAAATTTTATAGATTCTCATTTAAACTATTGCTATAGTAACCATAGCACCGTTAAAAGAAAGAAGAGTGTCATTGTAAGAACTGTTCCAAGAATTTCTTCATTTGCCAAAGGTGTCGATTATGGTAAATACTGTAAATTGCAATTGATGAAATTTAGATTTGGTCAAACTCGATAACATCAGCTTGGAGTAACAGAGAGCCAACCGATGAAACATTCATTCAAGAATGGATGACATTTTTGCAAACTGATTATACAAGGGCTTGCGTACATGATTATTCATTTGAGTAAGACAAGTTGTAGTGTCAAGATGATGATGAAACCACCAGTCTTATTGAAAGTGATGATGGAGAAGAGCGAGAAGAATAGATGATTTTAAGTGCTCTAGCAGATATTTGACACAGTCATGACAGAGACAACATGGAGAATATCAATTGTCCATCTATCAATACCTTCAAAGCTGTACCATTTATGTCATACTGATTAGTTGGGTCTTTTAAAACTTCTAACTCTTTACTAGATGGAGCTTTTATTTTATAAGTATGGTATCCAGTGATATAAGTTTCTTTAACTATTACTGAACTCGTTTCATCGAGTTTAGGCGTAGTGGTATAGTGGTTATCATCCTTGACTCCCGCCTGGGAGGCCCGAGATCTATACCCACCGTGTCTCTACGATTCACTTGGCAAGTGAATTTACCTTCGCCCGGGTCAACCCATACTATGTGAGGAGAATTGGGTACCATTACTCTGATACAAGAGTGTGGGTAGATTAGACAGACATCGTGACGTGCCGTGGCGCTCATAAGGTTCGGCCTCGCGTGAGCATCGCTCTCCCAGTGTCGTTCGAGTGTCATGGTATACGCCATAGCTTGGCAGCTCGCGTCTGTCAAGTTGCACTGTCTGTCAGCGCCGTGATTCCTACTCCTTCGTGGGAGGGCTCATATCTATCATATCTATCTGTCATCGAGTCCTTGGTCTTCCTCTGAATCTGAAAGTTTAATTTCAAGTTCTTCTTCATATTCTTTACTCGATGAATAAAATTTGTAAGCAAGTTCGATCGCCTTGTCAATCTCTTCTTCAATAGCATCTGAGTCAGTTTCATATTGGAATTCATCCCTAGATGAAAATAAATTCTTGTCTATCTCTTCTTTGATAGCATCAAAGTCAGTCATATCCCAGTTAGAATTCATTATTTCAATGCATTAAGAAAAATACCTCACAGCTATATCAGCTTCGACACAACGGTAGATTATGTATCATTTTCGCCATACTTTTACATCCGATTTCCCAATCAAAAATCGGATATGCCAGGACTGTTTTACGCAAAATTTAACGTAGAATTCAATGGGGAAATTAGTTTCTCCCTGTTTGACCATGGTTTTCCCGTTTTGAGAAAATGTTAACCCAACTAACAAACTACCTTGAAACCAACAACTTCTTAAACGAGAATCAATTTGGATTTTGCTGTAAACAATCTACACGCCATGCCGTGACTAAGTTTACCGATCACATCAGGGAAAACATGGACAAATCGAAAGTCACTGGAGCCCTTTTCATGGACTTACGCAAGGCTTTTGATACCGTTAATCACAGCTGTCTTCTCATTAAACTCCCATACTACGGTATTACTGATAAGGAAGTAAATTGGTTTGCAAGCTATTTATTTCATCGTAGCCAAGTTGTTTCAATTGATGGAGTGACATCGAAATCAGAATTTGTTACCCACGGTGTACCCCAAGGATCTATCTTGGGTTCGTTACTCTTTGTTATTCTGATTAATGATCTACCGTTACAATCGTTGAACTGCCAAGTTTTAATGTATGTACAGTAATTTATTTCTCACATAAACCCATCTCTGAGATTGAGAAGTGCATAAATGCTGATGCCCATCGAATAAATCTTTGGATGAACGAAAACTGTTTAATCCTCAATCCTAAGAAGGGAAAAACGGAGTTCATAATTTTTGCTTCACGAGTACGTGACCAAACCGCCAACATAGTGATAAACAACATTGCTATCAACCAGCCTGATCTTTATGAATACCTTGGAGTTAAACTCGACTCGCATCTCAATCTAAACACTCATCTGCAAACCATGTACAAACGTATCAGTTCCCGTCTAAACATGCTCAGGAAGATACGTCATCAAATCTCACCAACCGTTGCTGAAACTATATTCAATTCTATGATTCAACCACTCGTATTCTACTGTTATCCAGTTTTCAGTTGTATGAGCAATACTTGGATAGATAAATTTGAATCGTTTTACACTAGAGCAAAATTCATTGTCAACAACCGAAAGGGATGGACGACATTCCGTACGCGCCTACAAAGGAATATTGCTCTTGATGTTTTCAAAGAAATTAATTCTGGTAATGACAAGTACTCATTCATTTCACATGATGGTATAAAAACTCGAAACAAACGAATGCTTCGTCTACCTAGGATAAAATTAGAGGCAGGTAGAAAAACCACCTACTAACAGGGAGCCTCAATATTCAATAGGCTTACTACTAACATTCGTGAGCAAAAAAGTATAGTTTTATCTAAAAATATGGTCAATAAATTTGAATTTGATAAGTAAAATTTTTATAATAGTTTTCTTAGATACACTTTTTGAACCTTTCGCATATTAATCTTGCGTCCTACATACTAATCATGAGTTACCACGAGGTTCGATATATTTCTATTTTTACCTATAGTTTATAATATATAAAACATTTAGAATTCCATTGCTATATTAGACTCAATAATCCTTGTCTAATCTCGATCACAATACCCAGTCTCAAATCTGAGTTTGTTTTTTTAGCTTTTTCGCCTTTGTTTAGCCCCTTGACTTATCTCTTTTTGTTTCTTTTTGTTTTTCCACACAGGTCTCTCATTGATAACAGTATCTATTATATATTATTAATTCGCTTAAAGGTGACATTTCGTATCGAAAATATCTACCTTAAGGTGACACTTTCCTTAGGGCGACATTCATGTGTCACCTTAACGTTTTTGCCTTATATTTTGACCGAACTGTCGCCTTAAAGAGTACTCACAGTATATCAAGAGAAAGATATGGCTTTAAAGAGCATCTAAGCCGAATCTTGAGTTTGCTATGCACTTATGGGACCTAAAAAGTTGCTCCTTTTTTTTCGTGTTCATATCCTTGATACCAAAAATAACGGCTGTAAGGCGACGTGCTTTTTAGGCTTCAATCCTGACGGAATGGCGACTTTTATTTTAACCATATTAGGGATGAAAGTAAACTCGATCCCAGTCTTCCTTTTCCATAAACCTGTTTCTTCTTTAGTGAGGAAGCTTTGGAGCTAAGTTTGTTTTATGCAAATATGAGCTTTTTTTTGGACCGTGCTTTTACTGTTTCTTCTCGCCGCGGTAGATAAATGTTTTTTACCGCGAAAACTGGGAGTAAACCAAGCTGGGGCATTATACCGTACCACCGTTTGTATTGAGCGGTATGATTGACAACTTGACGGAGAATCTCAACACAGCATGTGAAGGGAAAGGTGGAAACGTGAACAGTGAAAGACGGTTTAGAGAAAAAAATTAAAACAGGAAAGTAAAAGAAGAAGAAGTAAAAAGAAGAAGAGTAAAACAGAAGATCAAATTCTACTAAAGTGATGAATGCAAGAGGTAATTAAAATTTCCTTATTTACTTTATACAAGTGGGACCAGTAGGATTAGGAAAGGGAGCTACTTTGTTGAGAACATAGAGTTCTGCAAAGAGTTCCCCCACTTAGGATTTTCTCAAATTTCTCGACCTTTCTTATCATTATGATTTTTCTCAATTTTGAGGTAAAGTCTCCCGTAAAGAAGAACCGGGTAAAGTAGGTAAAGAAAAACCGTTTCAACTTTTCTATAAATTTCAGCTGATAAAAAGGGTGTCTTTTCGAAAATTCCCCAGTTCAATAGCTGTTTGATTGGGTTCGTTAATCAAACACCTATTGTTTGATTATGGTTTGATTAGTTTGATAATCGAACTGTTTGATTGACACTACCTGGGCAAGTTTCCTTGCTCTTACTTAGGTTCCAAATAAAGGGGGGAAGGGGTTCGAAATAAACGGGGGTTGGAAAATTTTCAAAATTCTAATAAACGAGGGGACCTAATTGTCGGCGGGGTTCAGAATTTTTAGAGCCCAAAAAGAAGTAAATATAGGCTATTTTGAAAGATCAACAAGCATGGGGGCCGTTTATTTGGAATCTAAGAGTAATCGCCTAATTGCAAACAAAACTCGTTTACATGTTAATCAAAATGACAAATTTCCTCTCTTACTGTTTCCATACAAATTAGAATATTAAACAAAGAAAAATTATTTTTTTTGCCCTTGGAACCTGTTACTTGAAATAACAAAACAATTTCCACACATCTTGCTTATTCCACACCCCTGTCTATTACCAGACGATCTCAATCGAACGGAATCGACGATCGAACCAGTCGAACCAAATCGAACGCAATCGACCGATTGAAATTCGATTGTCGAACGCAATCGAATGTCAATCGAATATTACCGCAATTTTCAGATTCGATTGATGTTCGATTGCGTTCGATTGATGTTCGATTGCGTTCGATCGTCGATTCATTGACCCCCAGATTGTTCATCGCATAATTTCTACGGGAAATCGAAAGTAATTTCATTCGGCTTGTGATGTTTGAGAGTTTGGATGTTGGGAAGCTGCAAGAATAAAGCCAGACGATCTCAATCGAACGGAATCGACGATCGAACCAGTCGAACAACAATCGAACCAATCGAATATTACCCAGAATTTTGACGTTCGATTGAGATTCCATTGCGTTCGACAATCGAATTTCAATCGGTCGATTGCGTTCGATTTCGTTCGATTGGTTCGATCGTCGATTTCGTTCGATTGAGATCGTCTGGCTATTAGAGACCTGAGAGTAGGTGTGATTAGGTCTTTAAGATTTCTGAAATGACAAAAGAACAAAAAGCCTCAATTAAAAAAAAAATCTAGCATTGGTGAACGGGGACACCTTACCCAGGACAAAGGGTACTTAAACCATTGGGATACCTAAAAAGTGGGCTACAACTTTGGGAAAGAGAGTTTCAAGCTACATAAGCAGAAGCACAATAATCAATGTGCAAATCTTCAGTCAATTTCAAACCTAACCAAAATTCAAACAGAATGAAAACTATTTTAATACTTCCAAACTCTAGATAAGTTTTTGGAGTGAGTTTTATTATGTCAAATTGATTGCTTTGAAAGTAATGGTCTTTAAAACAGGTTTGTGTAGTTTGCTTTATTTAATTCTCTCTAAAGCCCTGGAGATTGCAGCATTATGCTTCATTAGCATCACCGTCATCATTGTGAACCTGTTGGTAATTTTGGCGTATTTCAAGGGTTCAAGAAGGCTGAGAACAAAGACCAATTTATTCATTATCAACTTAGCGATTGCTGATTTATTGGTTGGAGCACTTTCGATTCCAGTCTGGGTTATGTCTCTCCTCAGTATGTCCTTCAATTATTAAAAAATATGTATAAATTATATTTGAAAGTTTTTCCTAAAGATTGATGAGCTGGATTCAACATTTCTTCAACATAAAAATACTGATGGGAAAAGCTGGATAAAGCTGGTCTTGAAATATATTCAGTTCTAGGGTTTAAATGTGCATTTCACTTATTTTGAACTTTATTTTTCTCACTGCTCAAAATAAACATATTTTGTGAACTAGCAAAGTTTTTCTTTGGTTATAGATTTCATAACACATGAACATGTCATTTATGAATATCTCGTTGGTTTGGATGTCCTCTTTGGTACAACCTCAATTTTATCACTAACAGCAATCAGTATTGAAAGAATGTTGGCGGTCAAGTTTGCCTTGATGCATCGCAATCTAAACAACTTACCCTTTTACATTATCATTTCCATTGTTTGGGGTATTGGTATAGTAACCGCTGGTTTGAGACTCTTTTGGGAGGATAAAAAATATTATACTCTCTTTGTTTTTTTGGTCGCATTCATATTTCCAGCAATAGTAATTGTCTTCAGTTACTCTATTATCGTTTACACAGCTGTACAATTCAGGAGGTTTTCAAGCAATAGGATGAATAGAGATATTCAAATTGCCAAAAAAATTTTGATAATAATTGGACTTTTTTTGATATTTTGGTTACCATTTTTCGCATTGAATATGTGTTATTATTTTGGAACACCATATCTGGTTACAAAAATCGAATCATCAACTGGACTTGTATCCATTGCCAAAATCATGCATTATATCAATTCGATGATGAACTTTTTTCTATATGCTTTACGTGTGCCTGATTTTCATGGTTCAATCAAAACATTACTGTTTAATTGTTGTGGCAAAAAAAGAATTCAACATCAAACACTGACTCACTCTCATATGTTACTCCCACAGTCTTTAAACCCATGGAAAACAAAACAACCCTCAAGTAAGGATTAGTTTCATGCTGTTTCTTTCAAGATTTATTCTGGATAATGTATTAACCATAGAAACTCTTTGTTTAAATTGTCAATGGCAAAAAATCTGCTAACCAAAATAATGAGATTTTTTGTATGCATTTTGTTCTTGTGGCATTTCAGAAATCTCAATGATTTTGAATCACCCCTAGGTTTATCTTTTCCTCCCCATCTCGAGAAGCGCACCCACGTAAGCACCTTGTAAAAAAAGCTTTGTTGTTATGCTATTAAAAATGTTAGCAGAATAAAAAAAAACAAGCTGGAAAGGAAAAACAAAATTTGAGAAACTATGGGCTTGAAAGTTCCAACATCACACTCTGTGTCCCAAATGTACAACTAATTAGAAAATAGCCACTATCAAAGCAACTAACCCCATAGATTTTTTGAATTTTAGGCCCCAACCTCTGACTTGGCCTAGGTGCCTTTTAAATTCCGGGGGAGGGGGGCTGAAACCATGTTAAGTTTTACTACTTTCTATTCTGTTTATTAACTCCTGTTTTTCTATAAAAAGGTCAAACAAACAATAGTTTCATCTTTTAGTACAAAGTTAAAGGGTTCTATTCCATATTTAAATTATAGAACAATATTTTTCATGTACTGTTGGTTGCAAACTTGACATTGAAGCAAAATTGGAGAAAAAGAAATGTTTTATTCTTTCTTTGGTTTTCACAGGAACAAGAAAGAATACACAGTTGCGTTTTCTGCTCAATCGAAAGGAAGATGAATGTTTTGAGAAACTCTTTATCAATGATTATGTTGGTAAGTTTGCTTTAAGTCATTACTCTCAGGTGCTTGAGATTTTGCACACTTGTTATTTGGGTGAATACCTGGGGTTGTTTTTTCATTTTTTCAAAATTTTCATTTTGGGGACTTGGGGATGAGTTTTAGCACTAAAACCTAGCTGAAAACTTTGGGGGCAGCCTGTAGACTCAAATAAAAATAGTCTGATTTGACTGAAATTTTGTGGGTGTTTTTCATTTTTTTGTTGATAATTTTAATTTCTGAGGTCCAATATCTGTAGAGTTCAAGGTTCAGTAGGTAGAGTAACAGAGCTCCTAAGCCTCGTAGTGTATAATGAGTGACGATCAGTAATAAGAGATTAACAATGTGACTGCTTACTAGAAGTGAGTATCTTAAAAGAGGATGGCCTCACGGCCTATGATAAACTATATACATTCTACATGCCCCCTTTTTGGAGGCTAAATGCTATGCGTAACGTTCATATAATACTATATACATTCCGTCAATCGTGAGATTGACCAGTTATCTTTGGAGAGAGGGGGCGTGGTGCTCTTCGTTGTCGAGTACTACGTCGGGGTTGTACATCGTGTGCTGTTGGGCTGGCATCTCGTCTTGGCGGTGCTGGGTCATTCCAGATTTCGGGTTCTTGAGGGGTGTTCGGGGTTTGCTCGTCTTGCGGCTGTTGGGGTGGAGGGGTCGTTTTTGGGGGTGGCTTTTTCGGAGGCGGACTTGACAGGTAGTCGATGTTCTGACGGCACACGGGAAAGATCTGTTTGAGGAACCTTCTGTTCCTCCGGGTGGTGTGGCGGCTGCCATCGACGACGACGCGATATTGGCGGTTTGGGAGGGTTTCGGCGACGAATCCAGTGCTGTTCCATTTGGTGGGCTGGTTGCCATTTTGGTTTTGGATCTGTACAGAGTCTCCGATGTTGAGTGGTGGTAATTCTTTCGTCGTTTCTTGTGGTGGCTTGACGAGGTGACGCTTCGCTAGTGCTTCTTCCCTCTTGCTTGCGATTTCCTGCCATTCGGTTCGTAGTTTCATGTTTGATGTTGGTAGGTGGTCCCTAATGGGTCGTCCGAACAGAGCAATTGCTGGTGATATTGCAGTGAGTTGGCATGGGGTGTTACGATGGGTCATTAGGGCTTTGACTGCGCTTTCGTTGTCTAGCTTTCCGGTTCTTGGGTCGATGTTGCCGAGGAGGATGCGTTTTGCTGTCTTCACACCGGCTTCTGCTCTTCCGTTACTTTGAGCGTAGTAGGCTGACGACAGTCGCTGGCGGATTCTCCACTGTTTCAGGAAAGCTTTGTAGTCGTGTGAATCGAATGGCGGACCTCCATCGGCTGCGATTTCTTCCGGAACTCCGAACAGGGCGAAGTACATAAGTAGGACCTTCTTGATTGAGCGGAAGTTCGTGGTTGACAGGTTTGCCACTTCGACCCATCCCGAGTAGGCGTCCACGTAGATGAGGTATGAGAATCCCGAGAGCTTGCATAGGTCTGTGGCGACGATTTCGAACGGTGTTTCCGGTGCTTGGGGTTCCATCGGGGATTCTGGGTGTTGTGTTGGTGCTTGTTCGTTGCATTGACGACACTGGGCGCGGTATAGCTTAACGGCTGCGTCGAGTCCCGGCCAAAAGAATCTTTCACGGGCGTTGGCCATCATGCTACTAACACCTTGGTGGGCTGCGTGGAGGCCTTCGAGGACAATACGGCGAAGGTCTTTAGGAATGAGCATCTTGTGATTTTTGAACGGCACTCCATCGACTGCATATAGTTCTTCACGCATGTTCCAGTATGGGTGTAGCTCGACGGGTAGGTCTGATTTGGCTGATGGGAATCCGTTGGCGATCACATTGACGAGGGAAATGCATTCTTGGTCATGAACTGCGTGTTGTTGGACGATCTCCCAATCAATAGAAGCGACGCCGTCGGCTTGTGAGTGCGCGAATGACAGCGCTGCTGCTTCGCAGGCGATGGACTGCTCGTCGGTCTCTTCGACGGGGACGGGGTTACGGGATGTGGTGTCCGCGATTTTCATCTTCTTCGATTTGCCGGGAACGTGCACGATCTTGAAACGATACATCAACGTCTTTTCTTTGAAGCACAGGAGTCGTGGGTTAGATATCGAACTAAGTTCTCGATCGTTCAATATCCGAATCAGGGGCTTGTGATCGACTGCTACGGTGAGGTTTGGGGATCCCATCACGAACATTCGACAGCGTTGCAGTCCGTGAACAACTGCCAGGGCTTCCCCTTCGATGGGTGCATATCTGCTTTCAGAATCAGTGGTGAAGCGGGAGCCGGCAAAGACCAATTTCCAATGACCTTCTCCGCAATCTGGTTTGACTGGGTCGGGACAGTTGCAGTGTTTCTGTGTGAGGTCGAACCCAATGCCTGTTTTCGACCAATCCGTTGTCAGACAGGTTGGGCGATCCGTTTCGAACGTTTTGACACCGTCCTTTACAAGTTCGATAATCTTGTTTTTCGACGCTTGGAAAAGTTCATCGAGCGTCTCATCCCAGAAAAATGTCTTGGACGACAGGAGTTGGCGGAACGGTTCCATGACCGGGGCTTGGGCGAACGCGTAAGCGAGTTGGTTAACAAGTCCGAACCAGGATCGCACATCGGTCACGGATTTCGGGGTCGGGAAGTCTTTGATGGCAGACAAGATCTTCTTGAGCGGGCGATATCCGTCTTCGAATAATTCAAACCCGGCAAATTCGACAACAGGTTGGCAGAATTGGAATTTGTCCTTGTTGAAAATAATACCGTTTTTAGCACAGAGGATCAGATAGTCTATCGTGTGCCAGAAGGATTCTTCGATGCTGTGGTCCCAGAGTAGTGTGTCGTCGACAATTCTAGCAGATCTCGGGAACTCTTGGGTGATGTCATCAAACCTCCGAGTGTACGCATCTCCAGAGACGTGGTACCCCATTGGGGCGCGGCAGTACCGATACCGACCCCATTCGGTAATGAAAGTCATGCTGTTCTTGGTCGTTTCGTGAAGTGGGAGGCTATGATATCCATTCCACGCGTCGATTACAGTTCTGTACGTTTTTATGGGGACAGTAGATGCAACGTTGAAGGGGCTTGGTGTGTGATGTGGTTCTCGGAGTGTAGCGTCGTTAAGTTTCTGTAGATCGACAGTTCGGCGGGGGTCCCCGTTTTTCTTTGAGGTGACAATCATACGCGCACACCACTCGGTTGTGGTTCCTTGGGGGATTTGTTCGATGATCTTGAGACGGACGTCGCGGTCGATGTCTTCTTTGACTTTTGTTTCCAGTGGTGTGGGACGGGGATAGGCGTGTGAGCTGCGTAAGGGACTGCGTCTTCTTTAAGATGGAGTCGGATGGGTTCTCCTGTCATTGTTGGTAGCTCCTGGTGAGGGCATTGGTTAAAGGCGGAAGAGCCGAACGCGTCCAGGATCCATGATTTAAGCTTTGGAATGTTCTCTTGCGTTGGCTCGAAGGGGATGTCTTCTGGGCGATTCGGAGGTGGCGTTCTCTCTTGGCAGTGGCATTCGTCCGATTGTGACTCTGTGGAGGCGGAGATGCTTTTCGGGAAGGATTCGTTGACGATTCCCAAATCTTTCATGGCGGTTTGAGATAGGTAGAAACCTTTACAGTTTTTCGAAATGTAAACCATTTGACTCGATGAGCGCCCTCCGTAAGTGATGTGGAGGAAGAGCGTGCCCAATATATCGAGAGGGGCGTGAGTGATGCCTACAATTTTATGTTTGGTTTTTACGAGGTAGGCGTATGGGCATTTCAGTTTATTTAATAGTTCGGGTCCGGCAGTGCATGTTTGGCATCCGCTATCTGCTATAGCTTCGGTGAGTGTGTCCGTTATAATGGGGCCGTTCCTCTTACCAAACTGCCCGTGGGTCTGTTTGAGTATTTTGATGGACACGTCAATTTTCGGTGGGCTTTCGGGGCGAGTTGGTGTGAACGAGTTGCCTCTCCATTCCATGTGGGAAGGAACGGTGGCGTTCGCTAGGGCCGGTTGTTCGAGGACGGGGCAAGACGAAAATCCTCATCGGGTGTTGCGAATGCGAAGGATGGCACGTCCTCTAGTTGGCCTTCTTCTTGCTGTTGTGGGTGGGATGCTTCTCCGACGGCGCTTGCTTGGGAACGACTCGCTGTGCCTTTCATACATACGGCGCGGAAATGACCCTTGATTCCGCAATTACCACAGTTCTTATTGAATGCTGGACAGTCTTTGCGAGCCATGGTTTTACCTTCGTGCGAAGTGCGTCCGCAGCCTCTGCAGGGGCGGTTGGTCTTGCTATCATGGGGACGATTGGTCTTGCTATCATGTTGTTGTGGACGTCTGAATTGGTCTCGTCTGTAGGTCGATTTGGCGAATGCGTTGGTGGAGCTGCTCGTCGGGGGGTTGGCTCTCATGATGTCGGTTGATTGTTCTGTTGATTCGAGACATTGTAAACGTTCTATTTTGTCTCCTAACGTCGGCAGGGCTGCTGTTTCTGAGAGTATTCGGGACTGGTGTTGTTGGTTTCTCAGCCCGAACACCAACTGGTGGGCGATCATTTCATCCGCGAAGCTGACGGGGTTTGGTTCTTCGTGGTTTTCACAAGCTATCTTGAATTTGCATAGGATGGCATTTGAACGAAGGCGGGCGACGAATTGTGTGATTGTTTCGCCGTCCATCTGACAGAGTCTGAAAAATTTCATTCTGTGGACTTCTTTGTGAGTGCCTTTTACGGCGACACTCTTAATAAAGTTTAATAACTCATTTTCGTTGGCGGTATTGAGGGCTTCCGCCCCGACGTATTCGAATAAAAGGCGGTTGACGTCTTGCGAGCAAGCCGCTCTCAGTTCTAGTCGAAGCATGTTGACATCAGTTACGGCTGTCATAGTTTTGTATCTATTCCAGGAGTCCTTGAAAAGCTCCCATTCTTGTTCATCAGTGTCGGCGTTTATGATGGGTCTCTCGGGGGATTTGGTTTTCGTTCTCGGCTGCGGATGCTGTTGTTGTTGTTGTTGAGGTGGGACGGCGGCGACGTTGATTCTTAATTGTGCGTTTTCCGCGTGGAGATTCGTCAGTTGTGTCATTTGTTGTTCCATGAGCAAGAGCATTCGTTGTATTTGCTCTTCGGAGGCCATAGTATACTGTGATCTGGTACGGGCGGTGAGCGTCGATACGATGAGCGGGTGTCGTTGATATTAGGGCGGGTTGGCGGGCGTTCGGTAGAAGGCGGGCGGACGCGCGGTTCAGAGGTGAGGCGGACGGGCGCTTGCGGGCGGGAATTCGGTTCCGTACGAGTGGGTTTCTTTGGTGCGTGTGACCACGGAAATGAAAACAACCAAGATGGCGGATGTATAAGTTCGAGATCTCGTGTTGGATGAAAGATTTGATCCTGATGATGCAAGCTGAATACGACGTGAGGCTTCTCAAAATCCTACTTGCAGCGCCATGTAGAGTTCAAGGTTCAGTAGGTAGAGTAACAGAGCTCCTAAGCCTCGTAGTTTATAATGAGTGACGATCAGTAATAAGAGATTAACAATGTGACTGCTTACTAGAAGTGAGTATCTTAAAAGAGGATGGCCTCACGGCCTATGATAAACTATATACATTATTTTGCTAAAATTTACAATTGGGCCTTTGAATAATTTATTTGAATAATACTGAAGTTGAGCCAGTCCGGTTAGCAATTTCGGCAGTTAAAATCAGAAATTTTGATCCATATAGTCAAAAACTTATAAAGAAAAAGCTGTGTAGAAATTCAAAAATTTAATTACAATCATTAAAATTACTTCCTACTGATTCTCCTGTCTCTGATGAGTGTTCCTGAGACATTTCTATTCCAAAAACGTATGTATTATGAGCAACTGGGGAGCAGCTGCATTTCCTTTTTTTAGCAATAGAATAATGTAACTTCCACACCTTCTCAATTGTCATTTTATACAAAAACGTTCTATTGTTCTCATCTTAAATTTATCTTAATGGTGCTGTACTCCTGTTTCCTTTTTTAGGCTTTGGAATTTTCACAAAGTTTCCAATAGGGAAACAAGATGTCATCCTAGAATATAAAGGTATATCTTCAGTTTTTAGCTAAAGCAATCAAGTCAGTCAGTTGTTCAAATATTTATTTTTGTTTCTTAGATAATTTTCGGATTTGTTGCACAAGGTCTGTCATAGATTAGGTCTGTCATAGATTATTTAACTAAAAATAGCTTTGCTTCTAAAATCTAGTTTTTTTCTGTATTAAGAGCCATTTTTTCTTAGAGTCTACTTCAGGATACCTTAATGTCCAGGGGGGTACAGACACAGGGTACTGCAAGCAAGTACAGGATAATATTTTTTGGGTACTTTTTCACAGAATTTTGCTGTTTTTCAATAAAAAAAGTAGTTTGTTGTAATATTTTGACTTTTCAATTATTAATTCTTTTGATTTGAAATTTTTTTAATCGACAAATTTTTTTTACTCTTTTGACAAATTTTTTGATTTTTTTGAAGACAAAACTTCCAAAATGGTCAAGAAGTGTGTGATGAAAATCAAAGGACAAAAGCTTCCGACTCCATCATTGATAGTTTGCTTGAATTATCTGTGAATTTTCAGTCTGAAAAATTAACAATAGTACCCCTCTCTTGGTCTAATCTGTAAAATTTAACAAAATTTTAGTAAAAAATCAAGTTAGTACCCTATGGGTTAGTACCCTGCCTCTGTACCCCCCCCTCAGATTTTGATGAAATTTAGACCAAATGACCCTTTTGGTAAGAAAAGACACAAACCCAACTTAGCTGCATTTTTCTGTCATTTTTTGAACCATGCAATTAGGTAGAAATTCCAAAATTCAGATTTTAGTGAAATATTCCACCCATTAGACAACCCTATCAAGAAATGGAGCACTAAAAGTTTGTTGTAGACCTTCAATTTTGCTGTAAATATGCATTTCGCTTCGATTCTTCAATTTTTGGGCCCCTTTAAGAGTGTGCTAGCAAATTTTCAAGAAATTTTTGGTAACCCACTTTTTATTTTTCCGATTCCCAGCAAAAAGTTCTGATGTATTGGAAAGAAACAGACCTTCATTCGTCTCCAATCAATTTCTTTTCACTTCCAAATTTTCTTCCCCACAGAAATTGTATTTTTTTGGTATGAAATTTTGTTCCGTATTCCAAAATCAAGGAGTCATCTCAAAAACCACTTAAGCTATGAAGCTGATTTTTTCAGGATTGTCTTTTCTAACTAAAAGGGTCATTTGGACAAAATTTTAGCAAAATCTGAGACATCAAGGTATCACACCTTGAAGAATTTGAAGATTAAAGGCTCTTAAAGTCAATCTTATCGTATGTGTATGTAACATGTACTCTGATTCAGCAATACGCTTTTCCAGTCACTGTATTTATGTGACTACAGTACTGTATTTAAGTGTCTACATTAGCAATATACTTTTCCAGTAACTGTATTTTTATAGTGTCTACATTTTAAACACAGGCTGTACTTTCCAATCTTTTTACTACGAAGTGAAGCTAAAGCATTGTAACTTTTTTGGTCTTGGCATTGCAATGAACGTTTAAAACAATTAACAAAAGGTTCGAAAACATTGTGCGATTATTTACGTTTTGTTCTATTGACAGGTGAACTGGTTTCTATCGAAGAAGCTGATGAAAGACGGATAAATTATGAAAGAGATGGACATGGATGTTTTATTTATGATGGTGTTTCAGACATCGATGGGAAATTACGATGGTAAGATAATGATACAGGTGTCTTACTTTCATATTAGCAATTTAAAAAAGCTAGTTTTGTACCCTTTTGGTCTTACCTTTAATGGTATTTATTTTCGCATGTTACAAACAAATTTTTTTGAGGTAATGTGTTTTGCGTGTATTAAATTTCACGATTGCCAGTTTCTGGAAACTTTTGCGTGTATTAAATTTTGCAAAAGGCATTTTCAAAAAGTGGGAACAAAGATTTATTATACACTGGATAAACGACTCATAAAACGATGGAGAGCGATCATTGTATTTTCATTGTTTCAGAAAACAATTGATGTTCTAGCTTTGTCCGCAAAGGACAACTGTCATGGCGGCTCGAAGATGTCTGATTTTTAAAAATGTTTATCAGTCTTATTTTTAAAAAGTTCTCTAGCTCTTTCTTTTTGTACATTTGCAGAAAAAAAGTTTGAAAGTAAGGCTAGCATTCCGAGCTGGATACATTTGTGAAATGTAATGTGAGAAAAACATCATTAGACAAGAAATTCAGACAAAATGCTTATAGTGACACGAAATTTTCAATTGGAAATATCTTTCCAAGACTGTCCCCAGAAGAGCTGAAATTAACATACATAAGACTTGAGTGTCTTGGCTCCACTGTGGTATGAAAATCCTTTGGAGGCACGTGGTGGTAAAGTGGTTTTTTTGAGGTTGAAGTTTGAAAATTTCTGGTGTCAACATTAAGTTTCTTATACATAACACGTCTTTTGCATCTTTCTCACAGCTTGAAACGTCATAACGACTTAAAATTAGCAATTAAGTGGAAGAATCTGACTCTCACAGGAAAGTTTTAAGTCTCTTTTGGGAATTGGTTGAGTGATTTTCGATAAGAAATGCAATATAAATGCTTCGAAAAATCATTTAATGAGGGAAGGAGAGTGAACAATACTATCATTACTGCGGACATAGCTAGTACACGAGAAATCGGCAAAAATCTGTTACTTGTATATCCAGTGTATAATAAATCCTTGGTGGGAATAAAGCAAGAAAATGACTGATTTAGCTTGAATAGCTAAATCAGTCATTTTGAAATTTCGAAATCGAAAATTTCTAACACGCAAAAATAAATACCATAAGGTAAGTGTTGTTAAAAACTTACCTTAATAAGGTAGTCAGTTAAATAGGTGCTGCCAAATGAGCTTAATTTTTTTTTATTCTAAGGTCAAAAACAACTAGTCAATTTGGTCTGGTCTAAGAAAAAAATTTAGATTTAGATTCAGATTTGATTTGATTTTAATTTGAATGAGACTAGTGATATTAGTTTGAGTTCAACAATTTCTCTCTTCAGTTTGGATGCAACATTGATGGAAGGCTACGGAAAATATATCAACGATTCACCAAAGTGCCTAGCCAATGCAATAATGAAAAGACAGATAGTGGATCAAAAAGTTCGTCTTTACCTTGTCGCATCCCAAGATATTGAGCAAGGAACGGAAATCCGGTAAGTTGGCTGGTGGACGGGAAACATTTATCTTTTTAGGGTCAACCTGGGTCAGCCTATGGTTCGTTCAAAAAAGAAACAAACCTTTCCTCACAAAAAAATAATCCTTTCAAAATCATAAACTATGAATGGAAATTTAGAGGTTTCAGGCAAGAGGGTGTTATAAGCGTAGAGTTATCCACTTAGTTTCAAAAAGAAAAATGCTTACATCCGGGTGTCTGAATCTGTCCTACCTGATTATGAATCATCGATTCATTTCTTTCTTCCAAACAATCTTTAATAATTTCCACCACCAAAAGAAAATGTTTTGTTTCGTTAAACAAAATTGCTAAAAGAAAACCTGAAAACTAAGACTAACAACACGAGGAATAATTACAACTGTTGTTAGTCATCCAGTTTTACCACTCGACTGGACAGCATAAATTAAAAAACTTTGTTATGAAAAAAAAAACACAACAACATTTTCTTTCAAGTTTATAACTATTGAAAAAACAGAAAAATTCGATTTTGCAATGATTCGCAATGGAATGTCTTCTTTTTCTGACTTGGCGCCCAAATGTTGTTTTGATATTTTTCGGCTTCGTAGATCAGCCTGGTTTGGACTCGATCTTTCATAAAATGGATTATAAAAAAGTAAGGCCAAACTTAACCGACCCAGTCCAATCTTGGACGATCTAAGTCATTCTTGGTTGTTCTTGGGCGAGTTGGACGAAGAACAAAAAGGCCGAACCTAGCCGAACATGAATGTTATCTAAATCGCGTGGCAAGACACATTTGTGGCTTTTTATTATATTCTTTGAAGTCTTTACTCACAAGGCTGGGAAACCAATTTTTTATTCACAAGGCCTGGAAACCAATGGCTCAACTACTACATGATAGGCCTCTAAGTTACAGAAAATTGGTAAAGTTTAGCTTAATGTGGTGTTGCTGGGTGTTGCGCAAATTTGCCAGTTTATAGATATGAATTTTGAATAGTTATTGGTTGATTGTTTTAACAGGTATGACTATTATGATTCCGAAGAAAACATGGTATGGAGAAAAATGGTAAGAGAAGCAGTCAGTTTTAGTTTCCTTTAAGTCAATCAATTTATTTAGACTGTTTTAGACTCAGACCTCTGCAGATCATTAGAAAATTTTAACATTTAGATATTGCAGAATGGTATAGTTACAGATTAAAACTTTTGAATAATAGATAGTTTTAAAAGTCAATATTGAACTTTTCAGTCTGTGTAATCACACATCTATATTCTTCATTTTTTATTGTTCCATTTTAGAACAAATACTTGGCTCCATTAACGAGCTCTCTTACATCAGAAAGGTGAGATGTTTTAACAAACACAAGGCGCCCAAGGGCGTGAAGGCCCAGCTAAAAAAATCCGTAATAAAGACAAAATACAAGGATACTTGCTACAGGGTTAATTTGAAAAATAATCCGCAAAATTGATTTTTCTATAATTTCCGCTTTTGTTTTATCTTATGACTTACAGTAGATTGATTAAAATGAATTGATTGATTAATCTTAAAACGAATTTTTCAGTTATTCAAAGTAAATTCTCATCCCCCTTGGAGCTTCGAATAACCGGGAGTCTACTGTTTTTTTTCTCATTGTAGGGATCGATGATCAAACAACTGGACGACCCAATTTGCATTCCTAAAGGGTTGTGTAAGGAGCAAGAGTTCCTGAATATGTAAATATCAATAGCAGTTTTTAACATGTAATATATCTAGACATTGTCACTTTTAAAGGTACTAAAAAAATTCTCCCTTCACTATTTCACCCCACCCCCCCCTTTTTTTTGAAGGGAAAATTGTACCCTTCGTTTGCAAAATTGATTGTCACTTTGTAAAGATAGTAAAAAAATCTCCCGTCACTATTTCACAAGTCGTCTGATATGGAGAGTTCTTCCATGACCACAGACAAAGAAAGTTTTGAAGTTTTGCTTGAAATAGAAGAGTTGACTACTAAATGACGATAAATTGAGCGGAGATCATATTGCCTTGTCCCGTTAAAGTTGCCGATTGAACTACGGGATGCTTCGATCGATATCATGTTTTGAAAAGGGGAATGTAAAAAAAATGATAAATACGTCAGTTTCAAATATAATGTATATTTATTTTAATAACCTATTGTTTTTTAACAAGTTAAAAAAGCTGAGCAAGTAAGTGGTAAACAATGAAATGTCAAAAAAAATCATAAATTCTGGTTTAGCCTCGGAAATCTGAGTTACCCAAATGAAACACAAGTTAATTGAATCAAGTGAGCCGAGTACTATCAAGTTAGCCGAGTAATATCAAGTTAGCTGAGTAGTGTCAAGTTAGCTGAGTAATATCAAGTTAGCCGAGTAATATCAAGTTAGCTGAGTAATTTCAAGTTAGCTGAGTAGTATCAAGTGAGCCGAACATTATCAAGTTAGCCAAACATTATCAAGTTAGCCGAGTAATATCAAGTGAGCCGAGTAATATCAAGTGAGCTAAGTAATATCAAGTGAGCCGAGTAGTATCAATTGAGCCGATGAGTAATATCAATTGAGCCGTGTAAAACCAAATAAACTGAGTAAAACAAAGTACTCCAAGTGTATTCTGGCGAGCCAAGTGAATCGAGGGGAATCCTTTAAATCTGAGTTAACTGTGTGAATCCAAGTTAGCTTTGTATAACCAAGCTATCTAATGTAAATCCAGATTGACCAGAGTAGCTATACACTGAATGATGTGGACTTGATGAACCCTGAAAAATAAAAACAAAAACGAAATTACCCAAACAGTCGCGTTCAACTGGAGTATACTACCATGTTCATAAATCGTAAAGCTCAAGTGCAGCGTAAGCTTGTTCCAAGTTCTGGAAGACTTTCATAATTATGTCCACCTGTTAGGAAGATACTTGCTTTTTGTTGAAAATTGAGGCGTGCAAGCAATTATAGGTTACAATTTTTTCGCACAACATAAAGAACCCGAGATGAAATCTGATCATGATGTTTTACAAATACAAGTGAAAATCTCATTTCTAGGGCAGCAACTTTAAAGGGATAAGCAGATAAAAAATAAAATTCAGCCCAAAGATTGCTTCCATAGTCCTTAGCAAAACCTCCAAATTTTACAGGCTACTTGTTTTTCAAAGTCGAAATATTTAGGTAATTTTTAATTTCTGCTGGAAGACAATAGAATTTCAACATGAGGTACGTATGAGGTACGAAAAACTGAGATTTCTAATTGTCATATCTTGAATCTGGAATGTTATTTCTCAAAAATATTTGGAGGGCTTACTAAGGACTGTGTAAAGAATCTTTTAGCCAATTTTCATATTTTATCTGGTTATCCCTTTAAAAGTTTCAAACAAAAAGGACAAAAAATTACGAATCAAAAAAAGAAATCCTTCTCTAGACTATAACCAACAATGAGCTTCTCTTTACCACGCTTCCCCCAACCTCACAAAGATTTTGCAGTAAATGGTAATACACAGCTTGATTTTTCACTTAAGTCATTAGGTTACCAAGCCTTTTAATGATAAATCCTGAAGAAAATCAAATTCAAACTCACCTTAAGATTGGGTATCAATCAATCAGTGGGAACCAATCAGTCTGGATATGATGCACCTGAACCATAGGCTAATTTGTCAGTTTCCCTACTAATAGAGTATAGCTCGATTATAGCTTATATTCATGGCGTCCCGGGTTTTGTTTTAGGATTACAACGAAAAGGCAAAGATTGGTATGATAGAGCTGGAGCCCTGTGCAATATGTAGAGAACGTTATACGTCTTTGAAACGACTGACAGAACACGTCAGCTCATGTGGTGAAATATTCAAATGCGATGAATGTGGTAACAAATATATGTCAGAAAAAGCCTTGAAAGGACACAAAAACGCAAAACACATCCGCCAACACAAATGTGAACAATGTGATATGGCATTTGAAAACCCGTCTAAGCTGAAAAGACATATTTCAACACACACAAAATCAAAATCATTTCTTTGTGAAATCTGTGGCAAGCCATTCAGTCGTAAAGATAACCTAAAGCAACACAAGAAGAAGAAACACAGCAGCAATAACTAAACATTATGTATAAAAAAACATTATAAAATTTCTTTGAAGCTCATTATATTTGGAAAAAAGACTACCCATTTACTTTAAAATGTTTTTAAATGCAGTACTTCCTTAGTTGTTTCTGAAATGTGAGGCCCGCATTGTTCTTAATTTATTCCTAGTTTTGACCAAATTTCAGTTCTTATAAAAAACGTGTACTACATGAAAAGAAGCAAAATTTCCAAAATTTCCATAGTAACAGTAACAATGCTAGTACTTTTAGCATAGACACATTAAGGCTTGTCATAGTAACATGCAAAATTATTTTGGAATTTTCAAAACTATCGATGCCAAAGTTTCCATAAGTTCGATGCAAATTTTCAGAATTAATAATTCTATTAAAAAATGAACCCTGCCACCCCTATATATTGGCTTCTCCCATAATATTTCTGAACTAAAATTGAAAAAACAGACTTTGAAACAATGGCTTTTATTAGGTCAATTTGATTTTAAATACATTTTCCAAATGAAAAAAAAATCACTCTAGTTGTTCTTTTGTTCTAATTTTGTTAGTTTTTTCTTAGGATACTTTGTGTTGCTTTTCATAGTAGTTCCTGCCTTTTTTGCAGAGGGAACATTTAAATTTACAACTTCAGTAAGCTTGTGTTTTCTTTTCGATGTGATTCTTCGACCAGGTAATGGATTTGTTTTGTTATTGCTTTGTCTTTGACGACTACCAATTTGAGAAACACGTCTAGAGACTGCCGTTGGTTGGACTTTTATTTTTCCCTTACTTTTACCTACAAAAACTGTTCCAAAGCTTTGTAGTGCGGAATTGCGTTGATTTGTTGAGAATTTTTCATAACGACCTAAGAACTTTCCCATAGATTTCCGTAATTCTTGGTTTCCACTCAGCAATTCTTCTTTCACATTATGATGAAACTCGTCAAACTGTTTAATAATATCAGTCGTTGTCGTAGGGTTAGGAATAGAAATCTCAGAATAAGAATTTGCTGTGCTTTTTTCACACTCAATTTCTCTTTCCTCGATTAAATCTGCACTTCTGTTTGGTATTGTGTCAATAGTGCCCATGGCGTAGCAATGAATGGAGTCGTAAAAGTGTGTCTCAAGGGAAGATCCTATTGCGATTTCTGTCAACTCTTTCTTGGCTTCTGGATCAAATACTGGAAGAAAATTGAAAGACGACTCTTTGAATTTTGACCATAGGAGAAACTGGTGCCAACAAGTTGAACCATTCATTCCTTGAGGGCATTCACATCGACCTATCGACGTATCGACACAATAGACGGTATTTGAATCTCGTCTGCTAGCAACAGTAAAAAGATTTGCTGCCAATTTTTTAACATTCTCATCCACATTGTAGTCAACTAAAAGAAAAGAAACAGATATTTTATTTGTTAAACCATCCATTGGTGTCTTCAATGCACTACACACTTTTTTATAAGAATGGTCCCTATAAGAATACCAGAGTGAAAATCGACCAAAACGAAAGAATATCTCCAGGGTGAGACTTTTAAAATTGATAAGGATAAAGGGTGGAAAAATAAAAAAGAAGCATAATTTTAACAAAAGATACGTTGAAAACTCATTCATAAATCAACGATATCCGAAAAAGAGATTACATAGATAGGGGATTTCTTTAAACAATTCATTTTTCGATTCAAATGATTTTCCTCACCTGGTATTTGGTATTTCCCTCCTCCATATCGGCTGCTGTATGTACCATCAAAACTTCCGTCTGCCACTGACAATAATTTGATCTTGAAGTGTTGTTCAAATTCACTCATCAGCTTATCTAGTAGCATATTCACATTGAATTGTCTTTGTCTTCGCAAAATGCCATCTTTAACAACACCAAATTGCGCTTCAACATAATTGTTAGTATGTGATCCACGAGTCAAAGCATCTTTGCGATAACAAAGAGCCCAGGCCCTTTCGATTTTTGCAAGGTCTTCAAAATAACTTTTACAAGAGTGATTGTGTTCAATCATGTCCAACTCCATAAATTCTTCAAATTTTTCATCTAATTCCTCTGTTGTTTGGGCGTACACAATTGATCTAAAATACTTCATTATGACCACTCGATCCTCTTTGCTAACTCGGTGTTCTTTTTCGAATAACCACCGCCAAACTTGCTGTAAAATGTGGAACGTGCAAAGATACAAGACTGCGTTTGGCCATGCTCTTCGAAGACAATTCCTGAGCTCATCACAGTTATCTGTCATTATCATTTGAGGTCCTTGCGATCCATAAAAGGAGTTTTCGGGTAAAAGACCCTTGAACATTGAAAAGGCTTCATCCAGTGTTTGTTCCTGCTCATCACTTGTTATCAAAATTCCTGTGTGAAGAATACAAGAATAACTATTCAAGGTTCTGCTTTTTCAATCTTACAAGTAAATATCCTTAGACCCTCAAAGAAGCTCTTACTTATTTGGTTATAACAACAAATTAGACTACAAACAAACACACAAATAAATCTGTTATATAATACCTAAAGGTAATGCTCCTGCCATTGAATGTGTACAAAGCAGAAAGAAACGTAGATTGTGCTCGTCCAAATTTGAAGTCGAGTCGATAAACATAAGCTCTGACGATTGTCTGACCTGATGAGAGAGATATGTTATATCAAACGTTTTAGATGGCTACAATATAATAGGTATTATACACTGTTATAAATTGCTATAATACACCCTTGCCTCAGAATTTATTATCCAATGGAGATAAAATGAAGAAGCTTAAAGTCGAAATCTTGTGCTTATAATGGGGAGATTTCAAATTCTATTGTTTACGACTAAGAAATCCAGTGGGATGGCCAAAATTTCAGTGTAGTTTTCCGATGGTGATGAAATTTCAGGGTATTTTTCTCACCGAAAAAAATTTTTTGGCTGATTTTTCCAGTGGGTCCCACCGGTTCTGTGATACAGGGTGTTATAATATAGTAAAACCCTGAAAAATGCTAAACACAACATTTGAGATTATTTCAAAATGTAAAGTGAGATTTGAGTAAGCGAGTAAGTACACTGTAATGTACAACTTTGCTTTAAAACTGCTTTGAAGACATCATACAGATACAAGAACTAACCTTTCTGTGAACTCGGTTCATCAAAGGTGTCAAGATTGCAATGATCAAAGATGAACTTTCTTTTCTGTCATGAATTTTGTATTCGATGTGCATATCGTTGTCTTCTTCCTTGAGCAGCTGAATCTTTTCTTCTAATAATTCAAACATATCTGGACCATTCTTTCCGCCAAACTGCTCAACACAAAATTTTGCATACAGCACATTGAAGTCAAAGCGTCTTGGACAACAGCTACGGTCAGCTTTTTTATGATGAAATTCGAGGTCGGTAGCACATTTCCTACGAAATTCACCTAGAAACTCAGCATATGCTTGTGAAGGAGTCATACCAGATTCAAATAGCTTTTTGATATCATTTTGCGTTTCCTCTGAAATCGATTTAAAGCTTAAAGCATGAAGAGAATTCACGGGGTGATTGTGTTTATGCTCTATATCTATGGTGCATCTAAATGGAGTTGGTAGTCATTAGAATCACTTTTAAGAATCTTAACCGACATCTGAAAGGGACAAAAAGTATTCCTGAATCTTTTGGTTGGTTTCTTCTCCAATATTGACTTGACATTGTATTGACCTTGTATCGTGGTAGCATCTATAAAACGCTCGCACCGAATAGATACTCTTCTCAGTGATCTTTTTTCGTGTTTTAATTTTCAAGGTTTCACCCGTGTATTTTGAGTAGGTTTCAATAAAGTTTTTGAGCTCTGTGCTGGAAGATATATCACATTCATGATTTTCATCACAAGAAAATTTAACAATTTCATACTTTGATTCGATTTCTTCAAAAATATCAGCAATCAAATCCCTCTCCATGTTTACAAGAATACCATTATATTTTCATGTGACTTATCACGGAAAGAATTTATTTCACGAAATATTAAAAATCTATCGCTTGAACGGCAGTTTGGTGCGAAAAACTTTCATGCGGCAAAGAAAGGTATTCGTCCGCTGGCTCAGATTTAGATTCTCAAATTTCAAAGTTTTGCAGGTCTTCGGCCGTTTGTGTAGGTCTTCGGCCGCTGAAAACTGATTGCACATTAAATTTGTAGGTCTTCGGTCGTTAGCGTAGGTCTTCGGCCGCTGGAAAACCGCGCATTAAAGTTTTAAAGGTATTCGGCCGCTAGCGTAGGTCTTCGTTCGTTGACGGAAAAAAAATCCGCGCCGACGACAGAGGATTTCCTGGTAAGATAATTTTTCGATCCGTATGCATTCTTCTAATTCCAAGATGAGTTTTCTTCACTTTTTGGGCCTACCTCGGAGGTCCTTTAAATTAACTTATGTTCGTCCGTTCGTTTGTCTCTTACCTTTTCTCGGGACTGGCTCATTATTTCTTTCAGATTTTTTGCACAAAGATGCGTATTAGCAATGCCCAAAACATGACCGAGTCCGATTTTGAGAAAAATTTCCCAGCCGAAAATGCCGGAAATCGCCTTTTTTTGCAGAATTTCATTGGACTTTATCCTACTATTTCTTTGTTTTTTTGACACGAAAACGTTATCGATAGCAATGCCCACCATCAAGCGTATTTCAATTGTTAAAAACTGATTTTTGAAGCCGGAACTTTTTAAAACTCGCCGGAACAGCCGTCGCCGGAAAATAGTTTTTCTTGAATTTCTCGAGCTGCACTTTATATTTTTTTTCATAAAATTTTGCACACTGATACAAAATGGCAATACCTAAAATGTGACGGAGCCCGATTTAAAGAAAATTCCGGCGGAAAATCCCGGAAATATGCCTTAAAAACTTTTTTTTTTGGCATTTTCTCGAGATTTCATCATAAGTTTTCTCTTGATTTTATGCACAATTTTAACAAGAAAGAAGCGTGTTAGCAATGCCCAAAACATGGCCAAGTCCAATTTTGAAGAAAATTTTTTTCCGGCCGAAAATTCCGGAAATCGCCGTTATCGCCTAAAAAAAAGACAGTAGACAATTGTTTTGTTGAATTTCATTATTTTAGGTAAAAAGGAGGTTGCTGCGTTCATGGGACGACATCACGTTACCGCGAAACAGATAAAGACACGTGTGACTAATTACCGGAAAGATCGTAAAGATAAGAAAATAAAATTGATGAAAAAAATGGGCATTCATTAACACTGTTGGTCGTTTTTTTTTTTGTTTTTTTGTTAGCTACCGCTACTTTTATTTGTTCATTTGTTGAAATTTGTTCCCTTATGCTACCTCCAAGGTTGGTAAACTTTGTTAGCTGCTTTAATTTTATTCTTATCTCCAACGTTAAATTTTGTTCCATTTTGGCATGCTACCTCCAAAGTTTTTTCTAGAAGTTTTTTTTATTTAAGGTTTTTCTATTAAAACTCGTTCCGTTTAGTACGTGCGTAGTTTCCTCTTTGCTCTACTTTGAAATTTGCTACGTTTTGAGAACTTACTCTTAGGTGCCAAATAAACGGTTGATTAATTTTTAAGAATATTTTCAGTTGGCAAAAAGAAGTCCCCTTATCTTGCTCCAAAAGCTTGATTTTAGTCTATATTTACCTTATTATTGGGTTTTCAGAAGTACAATCCCCCCTCCCCGTTTATTTGCCACCTAAGAGTAAACTTTTTATAAGAGTAAACTTTTTTATCCACATGAAAGTTTTTTAAATCTATTATTTGTAAAATTTTTGTACTGGTATAATAATTCCGTACGATTCATCTTGGGTGAAATAAGTGGTTTAAAGTAAACATTGAAGTCTTTTAATCCTCTCCTGGGTTTGATCATGAAGCTAATGAGAAGTTTGATGGAATTTCTTTCTTTTTTTCTGTAAAAGTCTAGTGGTCTTAAAAGTATAACTGTCTTTTTCCTACCTTAAGGGAAGAAATTTTGGCGAATGTGTGAAAAGGTTTTTTCGTAGAGAATTTAATTTGACGTATCAGGGAAAAAGCTAATTTTGGCGGGAATTTAATTCAGCGGATGACAGATTTTTAAATCCGAAATCAGGGTGAAAACATTGATATTGCACTCTTTTAGAGGGTAAATTGGTAAAAATCGGACATAAAATTAATGATACTCTCACTTTATCGCTTCGTAGCACATTCTGTGCGCATTATCTGTTTGATAAGAAAAGTCCCGTACGAAGAACCTCTGCGATAAAGTATGATTTATAAATAGCAACACTTCTCTAATCATCGTCTGCCCTCTCTCACCAACACTCCATTGCAGCGGTCGGTTTGAAAAATCTCAAATGAAAAAAGACGATGACAACAGACCCTCTACGGCCATGAATTCAGCCCGTAGATATCGGGCTGTGTACAGACGGGAGGGTTTTCGATATATTAATTAGCGGGGGGTTACGCGTATTACTCTTAGGTTCCAAATAAACGGGGGAGTTGGAAAATTTTCTAGATTTTAATAAACGGGGGGGGGGCCTAATTGCCGGGGGGTTGGAAATTGTACTTCTGAAACCCAAAAATAAGGTAAAAATAGGCTAAATAGGCAAAATAAGGGGCCTTTTCTTTGACAGCTGAAAATATTCTTAGAGATTAATAAACAGGGGGGGTCCTAATAAGGTCCGGGGGGGTTGGAAAATTTTCGAAAAATTAACAAGCGGGGGGCCGTTTATTTGGAACCCAGCTAAGAGTAGGGATATTGTGCTTAGATTTACCAAAAGAGATCTGCCCTTTATAGCCAAATTTCTTCATTTCGTCCTTCGAAATTAGTGGTCGATTCTTTTTTTCTCCGTGGTTTGATTCCAAGTTACATTTGGAATTTTCGGTTGACGTCATATAACCTTTTTGGTAGGAATTTTCGCTCGTACTCATTTTCGCGCACGAACAAAATTTTTATCACGCACTAGCGAATTTTTCTTGTATAATTTTTTGCACACGAGGCATTCATTTCCCCCCAAATTTACCACTTTTAAACACAATTTTTCGTAAATTTTGGCTTGACTTTGCTTTGGAATCATTATGACGAGGAAGAGCCCAAATTAGTGCCTTTGTGACAATTTAGATCGATATATACACAGTGTACGATGAGCCTACATTTTTGGCCCTAAGGCGACAATTGATATACTTGATACGCCAAAATTTTTAGCTTAAAGGCAACAATTATTGATATATTTGATACGCAGAAATCTTTGGCCTTAAGGTGACAATTTTGATTGGTATATTTGATGTATCCAAACTTTTGGCTTAAAGTTGACAATTTGGGTCGATATATTTGATGCGCTTAAATTTGTGACTTTAAGGTGACTAAATGGGTAGGCACATTTGAATATGTGCTCAAATTTGTGACTTAAGGGTGACAATTTGGATTGGCATTTTTGTATCGACTTTAAAAGATGACAAATGAATTTCTGATTTTAGATCTAGAAGACGATTCGATTTTTAATTTCATTCGGTAAGATAATTTGATGGTCGAATATCCTACAATAAATTTGTCTTAAAGGCGACACAAAAAATGTCGCCTTTAAGCGAAGTCGCCTTAGAGTTGATTTTGAATATGAATTTCTTAAAGGCGACATTAAAATATGCAAGAAACGGTATGGCGACAGCAAAATTTTATATGTCCCCTAAATTCCAAGCATTGACTTTTTTAATAGATTTTCATCGCCTAGAAGCCTTGTCAAGGCTTAATCCATCCGATTGAGGCTTCAAAATGCGACTAAAAAGCGACAATTGAAAAGTCGCCCTAGAGTATAAATTATTACTATGTCGGCCATGCGTAGATAAAGGCTTTATTATACTTGTATATAATTAATTTGTATATATTGTATATTTACTGACGCAGACTAACCTGTATAAATATGAATAATAATAAGTATAATGAAATTTTGATTTTGAACGAAACGCGCGAGGGTTTGAACGATATGTCGGAACTTTGAACGAAATGACTTTCCCGAATGAACGACATGTCAGATCTTTGAACGAAATGACTTTCCCGAATGAACGATATGTCGGATCTTTGAACGAAATGACTTTCCCTAATGAACGAAAAGCATATTACCCAGAAAGCACCGCGGCATTTCGCAGCGAAGAAAGGAGGTTAGAAAACCAGTACAAGACTTTGATATATAAGCACGGTTAGCGTACGGATATATAAGGACGGTGTTGTCTCTAATTTTAGCCCGATCTGGTGGGAAATTTGATATCTGTGCCGCTTCGAACGAAGAACCTTCTTACATCAGGACGTCCTTAAATATCAGGAATATTCTGTACTGAAATCGAAAGTATTTTAAAAATTCTAAACAAAATGGCAGTGAATTGATCATGTGCTCGTTTATTGGTGGGAGGAATGTATAAAGTGATTGCTGGAAATAAAGATGTAAAAAGTTGTCATTTGACTTCAGATTTTGTAAATGGGACTGAAGAGTTTGAATTTTCAACAAAAGAACCTTTGGATGTTTGTGAGTATGTACGTGCGATGCGAAAAGTTACAAGTTACTTCTTATTGACTTTATACGTTTGCAATAAGCTATTCCATTTTTAAACAGGAGTATTAAAAAACTTTTGCAGGGCGCTTGAACCTTTTAAGAGGCTATATAAGTAAGTAAGTCAGTCAGTCTGGGAAATCCACATATATAATTGCACGTTTTAACTTCTGTGGGCGTAAGCATGCAATTGCGCGCTTCTACCGTCAAATTGGGTAACTTTCATAATATGTGGGTAATTATCATCTCAAGATTACAGAATAACTGTTTCATGTTTTAATATACCGTGAATGCACGTTAAAATTGAACGCGTACCTAACTTTGAATGAATGTAAACAAACTTTCCAGCTGGTCTTCAAAATAATATCTAACTTACTACTTACAAGGTTTGTCAATTAAATGCTTTTCCCTTTTCTCTTTCCTTCCACGATACTTCAATCCCCACGGGAAAATCAAAATGGTGCTTTCGCTGCATTATTCCAGGGAAAGTCAATCGAACAATTCGATTGTCGAATCAATCGAACTCAATCGAATTCAATCGAACTGATCGATCGAATCGATCTAACTCAATCGAACTCGAATTTTTACATTTTTTTACAGTTGATTGGGTTCGATCGATCCAATTTTTCGATTGACTTCAACGATGTGTGTGATCGTCTCATTTCTAAATATTTCTTCTACGCTATTGGCGTTTCCCCGCCCCGCGCTCGATATAATTGAGATATTTGATGTGTTTATACCCCACCCTGCATTCGATAATTGATGTGTTCCCATGCCCCGCACTTGATATTTTGATGTGTTAACCCACCCTTCCACTCTATCTATGATAGAATGGGGGAACATATATTTTTAAGGAAATCGTCTTTCTTTCTTAGAAACTAACATCTGTTTCCCTGTTCTCCCGATCAAACTCATGATTGATCGAATCGATCGAATTTAATCGAACTGATCGATCGGACAATCGAACTCAATCGAATTTTACATTTTTTCCAACTTTGATTGAGTTCGATTGTCCAATCGATCAGTTCGATTGAGTTTGATCGATTCGATCAATCAATTCGATTGATGAATTCGATTGTGTTCGATTGCCATCATTGAGATTTTTTGCAGATCTAACTGAGGAATTTCGTTACATTTAACCCTTTCCATGCAAAATTACACTCCCTTTGCCGCATGTCGGATATATCCGACATAGGCAATATATACACCTTTAGTTTAGAGACTTACACTCTTTTTTTTTTATAAGCATACGGGAAAATTGGGTCGAGGCTCAATATGCTTAGCAAAATCTCATTTTCAGCCTTAATTTATGCTTATTTATATGCTTAGACTTTAGATTTTTTTGGGTTCATGAAAATTTCGAATTTTTAAGTCGGAACATTGATTCGGCTCAAAGAATGAAAGTTGTCTTTGTAATTTGTCGCCGCAGGCGAAAATCTTTGGTCTAAGAAAACTCAAACAGCTTTAAAAGTAACCCTAAAAAGGTCAGCGTTTTAGAAAAGCTGCACGAATTTTTTTGCATTTCAGCTTGGAGGTATGCTTAGCATTATGCTTATTTTTTACCGAATTTGAGCCTCAGTATGCTTATAAACGTTATGCTTATAAAAAAAAGAGTGTATTTCTAAAAACTTTAAAGATGACTTTCAAAGGTTAAATTTTCTTATCAAAGTAACTGTTTTTGTGAATGTGTAACAAAAAATTGCCTTATTCTGGATTTATTTTTGTCTTTATTGAACACATCAAAGATTTAGGCAAAAATCTTCAAATTTTTGGCAATACGGAAGCACATTTTTTAAAAAAAATAGGTTGAAAATTACAATGTCGTATATATATCCGACAATGGCAAATATATAAATGGGAAATACGCATGTCGGATATATCCGACATTGGCTCGGAAAGGGTTAAATAAAACTTTTCACAGAAACAACCCAATTTTGAAGATTTTACTCCAAATTTATGCTTCTCATTTATAGAAAATCTTTTTGTAATTCTAGATAAAGTATTTTTAATGTACGATACTCCAATGTATACAAAAATTTGAAATGTGATATTTTAGTATGTCCCGTACGTAATAATTTTCAACTTATTTTCCTTGATGGCCCTGCTTGGAAGAAAGATGCAAACCCTAGACATGTTCATAAAACTTTCTGTTGGTCTATAAAGCAATTCTAAGGTCATCTTGTCACGTTAAAATTGAAACAAAAACCCAAGGTATAATTTTCAGGGTACTGATAGTGCAATATTTGGACAGGAAAAGTGGAAAAGAAATTACCTATTAAAGGCTCAAATAAGTGATAAAATTGTCATTTAGTATGAAAAAATATTTTTAAAAGTCGTATTATTTGTGAAAGATCAGAGTTCTTTGGGCAAAAATGGCAAAAACCAGTGATTGACCAGGATTTTAAAATCATTGGGAACTTTTCGTTACGTACGGGACAATGTTACGTACGGGACAGAGCGTATGATAAGCTGTGTTTTAGACAAAATGCAGAAGTTCTTAGTAGTCTACCAATACATTTCAGATTAGGAGCATGGTAGACTTGCATGACACAAAAAAAATTAAAAAATTTAAAGCAACTCTTAGTGAGCTGCGCGCAATTTCATATGTGTTATGTACGGGACATTTACGTAGAACAGTCTCCAATCACACCTATTTGAAGACTAATATCTTATTTCCCATGCTTTTCACAGCTAAATTGTTTTTAAAGCCATATCCCATATACATAAACATATTAAAAAGTACAACTTATTTCTTTACACCACTTCACATAAAGTCATACAGGAACATTAAATAGAATTGTTACGTACGGGACACCAAACCTTGACCACGCTGTAAATTCTGCCCCAAGGCTTATTCCTACCACTTGTGAATGTAAATTATGAATAAAATTTCACTTAACTTATGCCAGATTAGGCAATCAAAATAAAAAATAACAAATATGGCATAATGTTACTGTAATGATAGCTTCAAAATTAAGATTTTCCCAAAACCGTCCCGTACGTAACGCAAAATCTCCCGTACGTAACGCGATATCTCCTGAACCGCTTACTTTCTGGGAAAAAAATTTTTAAACCGTTCTGTTATCCATTAAGGGCACCCTCTAGGAACAAAAAATCCCGCGAAAATTAATCCGATTAAAGTACGAGATTAAAGATTGACCAATCAGGTACAGTAATCAGAAAATTAACCGAGGATTCGAAAAGGTACACAGTCTTACAGCTTTGTAAAACCTTTTCAATATAAAATAAATTTAAAATACAAATGCAAATATTTACAATATTGAATAAATTTTAATTTTATTTTTGCAAATATCTTTTTTCATAACCCCCTATCTGATCCACTTCCAACAGTCGTCGGGACAAATCGAAAGTACTTTGGCTTCTTATTATTTTATTTTGGAAAGTTGTGTTGTGGATGCTGGAAGCAGTTGGATCTGGCATAAATGTAGACAAATTCTAGTCTTTTTATCTGTTGGAAAGGTAACTTTTTGCTACACTGTGTATAAAGGTGAGCTTCCAGACTTATTCAAGTGTACCCAGGTGTACCAAAACCTCCCATACAATGAAAAGGCCTGTTTTTTCATGTAAAAAAAGTGACAGGTACGTACCATCGTAGAATAAACTACCTAGCTAAGTTGTGGCTGCACAATCAATAAAGTCATTCAAAGAAAAGCTAAATGACACATATGGACTTAAAACCACCCCAAAGATTTGTTGCAAGAGGAATGTAAAGCAAGATCGGTTAGAGGCCCACAGAGAGCCTAGCTTGTAAATCTATATGCATAATGATAATAAAAATAAAGAATTTTTTGTAATTTGTGTAAATACAGTAATTTTGTTCAGTTATATATTGTAGGCTAGAAAAATTAAAACAATTTTTAGGAAGTTATCAAATTTGATTGAAAATGTATTGAAAATCTTACTTTGTTACTTTCTTTTTTTTTTTTTTTTTTTTTTTTTATCTATATATAGGTAACACGAACAAATAGTACAAAACTAAAGGTTCCTAACCTCCCGCAAAGGACCACCAGATCATACCGCCAGGAGGTAGGAACCCTACTAAGCTAACAATAAACTATTAAATGAACTAATAAATGGAAAAAAGAAAACAAACTACAGAGGATAAATACTAACAGAAATAAAAAACTAAAAGAGCTAGGAGAGCAGTTGGAGTAGACTAAAATAACGGTCCCCCAAAACGGCTTGTATCACAGATAAATTTTATCGTTATACTCAATATATCATGATTTTGGATAATGCTAAAATCGGGGTCGCCATAAAGAAGTATTCTACACAATGTTTTGGGATTAAATGGAAACAAGGTTATGTCAAGTTGAAGAAGGCTGTCGAACATAACAAGTCTGTTATTAGAGTAATCAGAGCAATGCATCAGGAAATGTTGTGTCGTTTCAACAGAATTACTTCGACAGTTGCAGAATGGGTCGATTGTGTCTGCAAAGTTATGTCTAAACTTGTGGTCCCGAAGATGACTGAAACCAACCCTTAATCGGTTAAGTAGAACCACGCCGTCGTTGTCACTAGCCCTGAAAACTGAGTTAGCGCAAGGTCTGAGAAATTTAAGAATCGCTTGTTTGAATAATGAAATAGATGGAAGATTTCGTATATTTTCGCCCAGGTTATTCCATTCATTGATGCAAAAGGGGAAAAAGGAGGCACGGTAACGTTCAGTCCTACAAAATGGTGCCTCAAATGGTGGTTGTATCCTCCGCCCTGCCCTACGTTCCTCCTCCCCTCTTTGGGGAGGAAGAACATTTGAGAGATAAGCAGGTGCAAAGCCATTGATTATTTTATAAAAGTAAATTAGTCTTCGGCTTAGTCGCCTGTCCGACAGGCTTTCAAGACCTAACTCAAGATAAATTTTTTCTCTGGAAGTTCCTCTGAAACATCCAGTTATTGCAAGACAAGCATCATATTGAACTGATTCTAGTTTTTCAGAAAAAGTGGAATTACCTGGACGATCATACACGACATCTCCATAATCTAAATGTGGTCTAATATGGGTTTTAAATATCGTGACTAGTGAATCCCTAGGTAGGAATGCACGAAGCCGACGAATAAGACCAATACCTTGATTGGCTTTTTTAATTTTTTCATCAAGATGACGGTCAAAAGCCAGCTCATGATCAAGAATGAGACCAAGATGTTTTTGATGATCCTGTCGAGTAATGGCTGCGTTGTTAAAATAAATTTCTGGAAGATCAGGTAGATTTATCCTCCGAGTGAAGTACACTTCAACAGCCTGTTTAGAAGGATCAGGGTTGAAGGTCATTTTCCATTGATGAGCCCACTCACTAACCTTCTGCATGTCACTGTTCAATTCGTTTGAACAGCGAATATGATCAAGGATAAGGGAGAATATTGACGAGTCATCAGCAAAAATTTTGATCATGGAAATAATTCCTTCAGGGAGGTCGTTAATATATATCAGAAAGAAGAGCGGTCCTAGAATAGAGCCTTGAGGTACACCGGCCAAGACCTCCGTCCAATTGGAAGCTTGGCCATCAAGAACCACCCGCTGCAACCTACCTGAGAGAAAATTTTGAAGTAATGAGAGAAGGGGCCCGGACACACCATACGACTTAAGTTTGAAAATCAGCCCATCATGCCAAACTCTGTCAAAAGCTTTGGAAATATCAAGAAATACTCCGCGAGTATCTAGAGGTGGATTTGAATCGAAACCTACCAGGATGTCGTGCGTTATGGACAAAAGCTGGGACACACAAGAGTCACCCTTGCGGAAACCAGACTGGGAATTAGTAAAGAGATTGTTGTTTTCAAAATAGGTGTAAACAGAGTCAAAGATGCATTTTTCAAAGATTTTACCAAAAATAGGTAGAAGAGATACTGGCCTGTAGTTTTTTAACACACTCTTGTCCCCTTTGTTTTTATAAACAGGGACAACATTTGCTTTTTTCCAATTCGATGGAAAAACACAAGAATCTAGGGAAAATTGATAAACTTTCATAAGAGGTTTAACCAAGGATTCATCACAGATCTTAATCATCTGTATGGAGATGTCATCCCAACCATGCGCTTTGTTACTTTCTGGTTTTCAAATTTGGAATTTCTGCACATCTGACAAATTTCCATTTCCTTTTTGAATTCTTTTTCGCGTTCCGAATGGAACATTTGCAAAGTGAGGTTGAAGAGTCAGTGTGGAATCAAAAGTAACAAAATAACTACTGGTTGAAATAACTTATAAAATACAACCACACATCAAATGATAAATACAACCACACATCAAACAAAGTCGAATTTATTCAGATGATCATGGTCATTTTTAATGTGACGTTTTGTAAATGCTCAAAAATTATGATTTATGCTAAAAATACAATCTTTTTTAAGTGTGTTTTTTTTAGGATAGTAGATTTTCAGAGTTTATTAATGTTACAAAGAACTTCATTTTTATGTTGCAAAAGTGAGGTTACCATGAAATTTAAACACCTTCACTAAATTTTAAAAAACTACTAAAATTAAGGATTATACCGTTGATTTTTCGGCCATGTGAAGTTAGATAACTGAGGTTCCATTTCCCAAAAAAGGTGCTGGAAATATGAAAAGTATGAAAAATCGGTTAGATTATTTTGAGAATTTATGCACCAAACACAAGGAAGATTTCCATTTCAACGAAATTCAACTCGGTCGTCTTTTGGGTTCCGGAGGTTTTGGTAATGTACATGAATGCACAATTAATCGCCAGAAGTATGCACTCAAACGCTTTCATATCACCACCAGGAACGCAAGGGCTGCTCAAGAAAGTTTCACATCCGAGAACATGGCTATTCGATTGCAACATAAAAACATTGTGCGCACACATTGTACGTTTATACAAAATGAATCACATTATATCTTAATGGAATATTTGAATGCAAGGACATTACAATCCATAATTGATGACGAAAACGAGGTAATATCATTTAAGCGCAGAATTAGATTCGCAAAACAAATTTCTTCCGGTCTTACGTACTCACATGAGAAAAATATTGTACATTTAGACTTAAAACCATTGAACATTTTAGTCTCCCAGGTTATAGATCAGTGTAAAATCTCTGATTTTGGATGTTGTAAAGACCTAACAGAGATCTCTTCTCTTACAACTCCAACAAAGACAAGCTTGACCGGCACCTATCCATACCGTGCACCTGAATTACTATGCGGCGAGCCTGCTACAGACAAAGCTGATGTATACTCTTTTGGCATATGTTTGTGGCAAATGGTAACGTGCGAAAAACCTTATGGAAACGAACACCACGAAGTTATAATTTTTAAAGTGGTTGCATACAATTTTAGACCCCACATACCAGAGGACACAGAGAAACTCTATTCAGAGGTGATGACTCAGTGTTGGGAGGAATGTAAAGAGAATAGGATGAAAGCTAGCGAGGTTATGCAATTTTTCAGAGAACATTTTTAATCTAAGTAGAATAGGTTTGTTTTTTATAAATATTTGTAGAACTCAATGTTTTAAATTTCCTATTTCACTAAAGGGGAGTCATTTTTCAAATTATTACTCTTTTTACAAAACCTTAAGAAATGTTGAAGATCCTTAAATCTTTGGCCACGAAGGTCACATATATGCGACTGTCTCATTCTCTGGCGGTTATAATTTAAAGTGACCAGAAGTGACATAAATGCTTTTAAAAAGAGTATGAAAATAGCTTTCATATGATACAAAAAGCGTTGTTATGGTCACACATACCTGAGGACATGAATAATCTCCCAGTGTTGGAGCAATACAAAGACAATAATGGGGGCTAGGGAAATCATGCAATTCTTCATAGAATATTTTTTAATTTTTAAAATTTTTAATTTAATTTAGTTTATAGGAAGTACGACCATGTTCAAACATTCTTTTCTATGCAGCTCTTTTTCTGTTGAAAAATAACGCTTCAAAAACAATTATCACAGAATGGTATTTTGCGAGCATAATAATTCAGATAAAGAGTATTGCAAAATTGTTTCACCTATTTCATTACTGTGCCCCTAACGGATTTCAATATTTTTCAAGTTTTGCCCAAGTCCAAACATTGAAGTTTTACTTGGAAAAAAAGACGTTACATTGGGCAATTGATGAAACATTTTGACTACTGTCAAAAACATTTTTATAGTAGTTTAACTTGCTCAAATTTGAGCGATTAACAGTTAAGGAATTCCCGCATTTGCGGTAGTGCTTTTCTCCTACAATTGCGGTATGCACACAACAAAAAAGAAATTAAAAATATTGGAGGAAAATGCCCTATTTTCATAAATGTTTATTCATATCTTTTTAACGCACAGATGATTTTTTTATTCCGTAGATCAGATTTTTTTTCATGATAATCAACTTTAATCTAGTTCTGTTTTTGTTACTCGATTTTTGTCGACCAGCACTGTGTCATTTCGTAAACATTTAATGTGTTCAAGAAGAATGCAGAAAAATTAATGCAGGGTGGGAATCATGCAAAAAAAACTTTTGGGTTTAGCATAAAAAATGTGTCTAGCATCTCAAAGGGAAATAAAAACTGTCCTAATTTGACCAAAAACTTGCAACAAAAAACAATCTTGACAAAACATGATGATCTTGCCTTTGATGGGGCTTTCCTTTTTTTCACAGTAAAATTGTCAACTTTTTTAAATTTCTTTTTAACCTTACTTTTCTTAATACGCGAGTATTAATAGTAAAACTTTCCCGAGGTAACGGCAAGCCACCCTCAAATTTCTGTGATACCATTTTCTTAGCAAAAAGAGCATGCCCCTGAAATGTTGGAAGATGGGTGTCGTTTGCACCTCTATTAATCTTATTTGTTAGACACAATTTTAGCAAGAATCTTCTTCATGTTTCAATATCTTTTATGTTACTTATGTTACTTAAAAAATTATTCTCTTTTGCAAATCTTTGAAAAAGTTGAAAATATTCAGCTTCTAAGTTTAGAAAACAATTATTTAAATAATCTTAATGGCTCCAGTCAGTTTTCACCTTAAAGCAACTGATTTTGGCGGCAATAATATTTGGCGGATTTTGAGCAAGTCCAAAGATACCTTAAGGTATATTTTGGTGAGAACTAATTTGAGAAAAATTTTGCCAAAATTAAATATTTCGTCCGCTCGCCAAAATTCAATTTTTTGGAATTTTTCCCAAATTACCCCTCATTTTGACAAAAATGTTAAAGATAAGGCAGAAAAAAGATGATTTTCCCAGTCATTCACCAAAATAAGTTCTTGCCAAAATTAAATTTTATTAATTACAATTTTCGCTGCTCGCCAAAATTAGTTCTCGCCAAAATAAGTTCCCTTAAGGTAATTGTTTTCATCTGTCTCAGACAAAAAGCCCTCTTTATTATAAATTTTGTAAAATCCATTGTTTAATTTAACAACTAAGAAAAAACAACACATGTTTAGCATCAATATTTCGGCCTAACAGCCTTTTTCAAGATCATTTGTTAATTTAGATGGAAAGTGACTATTCTTTATCTTTTTGGACTATTTTCATACCACTCTCATCTAGAGAGATAAAAATTGTTGTCACTTTTCTGGTAATGAGAAAAAATAAAAATAAATAAAGTCAGAATGTTCCCTCTTCTTATTTTACCATTATTTTTAGTTTTAGCAATCTTATTGGAATAGAATATTTTTTAAATTGCTACATTTAAGAAAGATTTGTAATTTTGAAATACCTTAAGGGAAGAAATCTTTGTAGAAGTAAGTTTTCACAAAGATTTTTGGAACCTAAAATTATTTTCCACCTATATCTTTTTATCTATATCTTACCACCCAAAGTACTCCCCTGGTGGACCAAAATACCCTGAACTGCAAAATTTTAATTTTCGAAACTCAGAAACCTAATCGCGAAATTAGATTCCACAAAAATTTCTTCCCTTGCGGTATTCCTTCTACCATGGTCTCACAAATAGTGATTACTGCTATCAAAAAATTACTCATCACAAAATTTAACTTATTGTTTGTTTCATTCAAGATTTGTACTAGCATTCTCATGGTTGCAAGGGAAATTTGGGATAAATTCCCAAGGTCAATTTTGAAATATAATTAGACCGAGGGTAATTTATGCAGAATTTCACGAAAGTAAGCATGGGATTCCTAACTTGTCAAGCATTCGAATTTTCTACAGTAGAAATTTAGAAAAAGAAGTTTCAATTTCAAAATGTAAGAAATTTCAAATTTGTGGGATATTACAAAACCTAGGAGGTTACATTCTTCATTTTCGATTTGTTTTCAAATTTTTAGATTCTTGAAATACTCCACTTGTTAATATCTTTTCAAAAAGGTATTACTTTTTAAAATAGCAATTTTCAATCAAGAGAAATGTATGAAAATGTGCCGACTGCCAATTTTTTTGAAACAGACTTTAGTAGGAAATTACAAATTATTAATGTAAGCAAAAACTTCAATCGAATTTGCTAATTGTAATATTTTCGCTTTTATTTTCAAATTTTCGGCGAGTAAAAGTACAAGAAGCTAAAGGTAAAGGACTTTTTAGAAATGAGATTATTAATCATTTTTTTAAATCAGAGAATTTCAAGCCGCCATGACAGTTGTCCTTTGCGGACATGGCTCGATCCACGATTGTGGATACTTCGCTCTCCACCGTTTCATGCGTTGTTCATCCAGTGTATATAATAAATTCATGATTGCCCCTCTCCGGATCATTTGGTATTTTGATTATAAATTTGTCATCATTTTTAGATTTTAATATAATTATTCCAATTTGTTATTTTTCTTTGTATTTAAATTACGCAATAAATTCAATTGTTCACACCGTTTCTTCTGTTTAGTACCACCCTATTTTACCCTCTTATTTACCACCCTACCAATTTCAGTCGTGATAAAAAGAATAACAGAGCGTCATAAATAAACAATAGAAAAAGCGATTGGTCGCCTTTTATCCCTCAAATTTCTTGCGAGTCCATGTATTGAATTCTGCTTGAAAAGCTGTGAATCTTTACAAGTATCTAATCTAATACAAGTAAACCAATCCTTGTAGGGAATGTTAAAGGGATAATCAGATAGTTTGAGTTTTTTTGCCTGTAGAAACCCTCTGTGGTTTTGAGTAAAATCGCCAACTGTTTTTGTCTACGAACTATATTCTAAAGTTGAGATATCAAAATTTAAAATTTCTGAAAATGGGTTCTCGCACGGTTCGTACGTTTAAATTCTATAGTTATCTTACTAAAAGCCAAAAACTTGTAATTCAAATGGGAAATATTTAGACAAAAATATTTTGAGGTTTTCCTCAGGACAATGGAAGGATTCCACGTGCCAAATATCTCAAACCATCTGATTATCCATTTAAAACCTTAAAACTTTTCATCTCTTTAAACGTTGTTTTTCCCAAGCCGGTATGAAAATTGAGACTTTCATTTTTGAAGCAGATTTTTACTCTTATCAATTCTAGTATTTTTATGATTATATGGGGTTACTAATAAACATAATTGGACTTTCATCAATATCTCAGATTCTTGCCCTTTTCGCTCGATTTTAGCCCTTTTTGAGACATAAGGTGAGAATTCGACATCGGTTTGAGATTTGGACGAATGGGCACATAATCTCGGATTCCCACCCTTTTCGCCCATAACTATGAATATGTAATAAAAATGTCGTTCTTTATGAAATTTGTCGTTTTTTATGTCAATTTTTAGTAAATGCAGGATTCTTTAGATTCTTCGCATGACGAGCAGTTTTCTGAAGTTTTTTTAACTACCTATCATGTACTATCTATATTATAATACGCTTAAATCGGAACTCTCCCATTCTCGCATGAGGCTTTTTCGCTAGCGATTTTTAAATACACGGCAATTTTTTTCGCGCCTTTTTGATTGTATATTCAATTCTATTCGCCAAGTGCACTTCCATTCAAAAGAGCACATTTCTCCTTGATGGAGAAACACAACTGACTGTGCAATAGCACTATCAGCATAATTTATAGTTAAAAAAAAAAAGTTTATGTCGGTTATGAAATAATTTTGATTCACATGGGAATACGTCGAAGATAAAATTTGAGTTTTCAAAAAGACATCATATTTATGATTACCCTTGAGATTAATAAAGCTCCGATGACATTTCCCTTCTATTTGATACTCTGATAAAAACATTTCAATTTAATGGACTTGACAATATGAGAAAAGTTGATGACTTATTCCCAATTCAATTATGAAATTTTTTAATCAATGTTTGCTATTTTTTGTTCTATTGAGATAGCAAAATGAAAACGCTTTTACTTACGCATTGAGTTTAATTGTTAAATAATTGTTGACTCTGTTAAGAGGTATTGAAAAAAGGCACTCTTTATATTCCACCGTAAAGCACTGTGGTCTTTGGAGTGATCGGTGTTGCCAAGTACCTCTAATACTGAATTTGAATTTCTATTTGTTTTTTATCTTCATCCTTGCGTGAGGAAAATAATAGTCTCTCCTCTCCCAAAAACCCAAAAAAAGCACGTTTAAAGTATCACCGATTTCTCGCGAGAAATTTTTAACTCAATTTTCACCAATATTTGCATGAGCATTATTTTTAGCGAGTCAAGAATATTATTGTTTGAAGGTTTTCAACAAAAGAAATTATGACAAATTTATACAATTTAATAAGGAGAAGAAAAATCAAAATTCAACTAAAAATACTTTCACCATATTTTTTAATGTGCATTAATTTTAGTGTCCCCTTAAAAATTTTAAACATCAATTTTTACGAAAAAGGCCTAAATTTAAGAACATTTCTTCTCGCAAAATAAGTACATTTGTATACAAATCCCTACAAGTTTCTGAAAAATAGAAAAGCGAGCGAAGCGAGCGTATTAAAAGGAGTAAGAAGTCGTCTCGGACGACGCCGGGACGGCTAGTTTAAGTTAAAACAAAAGGGTTTTCAATAAAAACGACCAATATTTTTTTTTTTTTTTAAATATACTATATACCGGAGCCTGTCCCAGCATGGATCTTTTGGATTTAAATAAAATTCTACTAGAATTATGGATTATGTATAAGAAAGGAAAAAAAAAATTAAACTTCATCTTGAGGGAGTCGTACTCTACCTCTCGATCCACGGATGCATCTCACTGTAGATCTAACGAGCGAGAAGCATATGATAGTTCTAATGCTGTTAGTAACTTTTGAGAAAGTTTCATGTCTTTTGTCTGCTATCATTTCAGCTAGACGCTTGTAAAATAACGTAAATTCACGTCCCATCGCCCCATTTGCCGCAAAAACAAGCGGAGAAAAAGTCCCATTTTCGGCTTGCAAAATACGTTCACCATATTGTCTCTTCTTTTCGCGTTCATTGGATGATAAGCAGTTCTCAATTTTTGAATTGGTGTACCTTCGAGCAAACGGGTTGAAAACCCTCACATCAAAAAATGCTCTTTTTGGCCAGCAGTCCAAAAACTGAGAGCGCTTATATCCAGTCTCGCCTCGCGTGAGACATTTGCATGTCTTGGTAGATCTTCGTTATTAAGTTCGTTTAATAGGGGTTCAGTTCTTACATCATATAAGCTGCTAAAGTTTGCGCATCATTAGACTCAAAACAAAAGAATCTCGTCACATCACGCTAATTATGCAGAATCTTTTATCAACAACAAAAGAAATCCATTAACTGAAACAAACTCCCTTTAAGGGTGAAGGACCTGGTAGATGACGAACCGTATTTCCATTGTTTTCAAGAAGCTGTTTTTTTTTTCTATTCCTTTACACTTCTCTGATTCAACATCGTATGATTTTGACAAAGGGAATGGAATATCGGATTCCCACCCTTTTCGCCCATACCTAAGGTAGAGAATACAACATCGGTATGTATGAGTGTTTTCAAATAATGGGTTATCTCAGATTCCCACCTATCTTATCTTAACGACCGTTTGCGACCAAAAT
This sequence comes from Clytia hemisphaerica, assembly GCF_902728285.1. Taxonomy (NCBI): domain Eukaryota; kingdom Metazoa; phylum Cnidaria; class Hydrozoa; order Leptothecata; family Clytiidae; genus Clytia; species Clytia hemisphaerica. Next base: position 68,227 of record NW_027103268.1, on the reverse strand, counting down.
GAGAATTAAGTCTTAGATTTTGAACGCCTTGGAATTGATGTAAACAAAATAGTTTTCGCAAAAATTATCTATTTAGCTTTAGGTCTTTAGATGCGTTATTGAAAATACATCCACTATAAGAAAAACCTCGATTTATTTCCCTCCGATGAAGTTCCTTACTGAATAATAAGCTCATTTGATGAGCAGCTTCGGAGCCAAATTAGAGTTGAATCAACAATTAACAAATAGCCAATCAATCAATCGTTACATGGAATATCCAACATATTCTACATTGATCAGCCTCTGGGAAGCATAACGTTCTATTGGGTAATGTTTGCTGATTTTTGACACTTTAAGATCCGCAAAACATTCTATCTTCATCCTTTTTGATATTGTAATACATACCTCCTTTGCTCTATTCCAAAATTATGGCTCTTATTGCCACGTACAAAATATAAATTTCTTCTTGATGTAGCACACAAAACTGTGGCATGTTATACAATTTCTGTTAGACAAATTATCCTTGTTTTTGAGTCTGAAAACTTAAGAATCGCACTGAAAAAATTTGATGAAGAAGAAAATGAACTCGATTGACAATGACTTTTGCGAAGAAGAGTATTTTAACTTTGAAGAGCTTATTTTCGGCGAAGAAAAAATTTTGAAATTTTTTTTGCGGTAGATGGTGTATCTTTTACCGAAATAAAGATTTTTGGGAAATTTTTTTAAAACCTTATTTGTCTCTTCATCCATATTTGTTATAGAAAAACAGCCCTAACTTTTGTAAAATTCTTTGCAGACAGTTTGAAAAAACTTCGAAACAAAAAGGTTAATTACCCATTAAAACTTAGCACTTTTTATAAAAGAAGGTAATGCAACATATTTAACGTCTTTTTAAAGTTCATAGCGTCATTTTTGCAATCAAATTCTTAATTACTCTTAACGGATTTGAATGAAAAGCAATTCATAAAGGTAATTCTTTGTTAAAAGTGTTAAAGAACCTAAAACATAACTTTTATGTTCAAATACTAAAATCAAGTACTCGACTATGGACAGAGCCCTTAAGTCTAAGTGGATAAGTTTCGCCTGCAGATATTTTCGCGAGGCAATTTTTTTCATAAATCATTTGAATCTCGCACGGGACTTAATTTCGCTAACCACCCTATGTACGCATCCCCTCTGATATGTTTTGAATCATCCCCTTTTTCAACTAATTTCTTCCATTTTCATAAAAAGTGATTTACAAAAATTTTTGCGATCATTAAATCCACGAAAACTTATCCCATTAAAGTATCGAATGTGTACGTAAGAGGGTAGAGAATTCGACATCTGTATTGGGTTTTGATAAATGGGCACATAATCTCGGATTCCCACCCTTTTCGCCCATACGTAAGGTACATCATTCAACAATAGGTATTATTTTGATAAATGGGCACATAATCTCGGATTCCCACCCTTTTCGCCCATACGTAAGGTACATCATTCAACAATAGGTATTATTTTGATAAATGGGCACATAATCTCGGATTCCCACCCTTTTCGCCCATACGTAAGGTACATCATTCAACAATAGGTATGATTTTGACAAATGGGCACATAATCTCGGATTCCCACCCTTTTTGCCCATACGTAAGGTACATCATTTAACAATAGGTATGATTTTGATAAATGGGCACATAATCTCGGATTCCCACCCTTTTCGCCCATACGTAAGGTACATCATTCAACAATAGGTATGATTTTGATAAATGGGCACATAATCTCGGATTCCCACCCTTTTCGCCCATACGTAAAGTACACCTTCAACATTCGTATGTATGAAATTTCGATGAATGGGCACATAATTTCGAGTAATCGTTACTCTGACGACTTTCCAAACCTTTTCATTCTACTAGCGATAGCGAAATTAACGTGCTTGTAAAAAAGAACGAAATGATAGGCGATCGAATTTGGCTATTTTGTTTGTTGAGTTAGAAAGAATTCGTTTAAGTGGAAATCACTTGGACATGGACAAAAAACAGGGACAATGTCATAAGATATATTTTTCATTCATTCAAAATAGTAATAAAAACAATAATAAAAGTAATAGAACTATAGTATATAACTATTCCCAAATAGCAAGCTAGAAGACTAATTCAGATATAGCAGAAATAAAGCAAAAAGTAATGGAGGAAACAATTTATACAGGGAGTGACTAAATTTCCAAAAAATCTTTCTCTGTACGTTCAATTTGGTCATTGGGCGTTGACCTTAGCGAGAAAATCAATCGTATTCGGAGGTAAACCGTTTTTTTCAGTTTTGTTTACTACTTTTGACAAATGTTTCCTGACCATACTTTCCTTCACTTAAAAACTCCCTTTTAGTTCCCCCCCAACAATCTTTGAAGCTGAATAACAACCACGTTCGATGAGCAGCTCCGAAGCTTCAGAGCCAAATTCAATTTGGATCAAATACGTCAATACCTAAACGTGAAAACATGGCGTCAAAGATAATTTCCAAGCGAAAAAGACAAAACAAAAAACACTGAATTATCAATTATAAAGGCGTGGGGACAAATTGTTTCTTAACATTCTCTCATTAAAAAAGCTACGTGTATAATGGTTCCTTTTTTTATTTCATGGGATAAAAATTTAGGGAGCCTTGAAAGACAGTAAAGTTTTGTCCCTGAACTGTTCATTTTTCCATAGTCATTATAAAAACACTGGTGTGGAAGGCTTTTGTCTCTTCTTATTGTTAAAAGATGGAGCTTACGTACCAAAATTGATTTATTTTGCAAACTTTTTGATCATGTGATTAGAAAATAGACCAATCCCAAGAGGATATTTTGGTAACGTGATTAAAAAGTATGCAAATCGCAACTTGCTTTTTGTTTGTAACAATAGAAAATTGCACAAAAAGCTAAACACAATACATTGCCAGACCGGAGTTTTTTATAATGACTATGGTTTTTCTTTAAGTACGTTTTGGAATTCTCTTTCAAGGATGTTTATGAATATCAAATGCGTAATTTCAGTTTTTAAAGGAGTAACGAGCAGAAGCGAGGCTCAAAATACTCACTTCTGGCACAAGGAATTCAGTAATGACCCTTTGATGATTTCGTTCTTGAAATGAACGATTTCCCTCCAACACGGGCGATGCCATCAATACCGAGGTTAGAGTGCGGACCTGGAAATAAGAAATATAATTAAGCTTTGCAATAGGTTTGGTAGCACTTCATTCCAGAGCTTTACAGCAAACGCTCTTGCTTGCTTAGCTCTTCTTCTCTGAAAAAATACGGATACAGTGTCTGATGAAAAATATAATTAAAATTCTTCTTACTATCTGCTGAGGGATTTGTTTACTGAAGGTGTTCATCAACATCAGTGCGTCACATTTACCCTCCGAAAGAAGGCGAACAACCAGCTCCGATCTTGCCGATCTCTGGCTCTGATCCAACAAATTCGAAGAAAATTTCTAGGTAAAAACATAAACGATTATGAAAATTTTCTATTGGTTTCAATAAATTCCATGATCCTTCCCTTTGAAGAATAACTCAATAATTGAATTTATAGTTAAAAAATGAGGCTTACTATAATTTTGTCGGTACTTTTGTAGATCAGACGCAAAAAGCGTTTCGTGGAACATATCAATTAAGCTAAAAAAAGAATGCTATAAAGGTTAGTATGTACTGTGTTGAATGATAAAACTTTAGATTAAACTCGCGGGTTATTTAAACCGATTAACTCGATAGCTTACAAAAAATTACCTAGTGATTTTTATAGATTGTATAGAGCGTTTACCTAAAAATTTATTTACAATTTCAAAATCTCGGAAACGAGATATTCAGGGTCCATAAATAAATTTCTTGGATATTTTTGATCAAATTCAGTCTTCTGTTTAGCCGGACACCTTGTAAAGGGCAAGATTAACGTCTTGACCAACAATAATATGAATGATGAGTAAAAAAGTACCGTAATTTTATGTTCTCGATTTTATCGCAGCCACATGTATCTTGCCATCGAATACAGGGTAAGTGATAGGCAAGGTGACAATTGCGGCAGACTACCTGTTCCTCATCCTCTCTACCATAACAGTACATGTTGTGGCTGCGACAACTCTCTGGATCATAGTCCTCAAAGGCAGCCAAATATAAACATCCGCCAGAAGTGAGTATGAATGGCATCGTACATAACGAGGTATCATCGACGCAAACAACACTCACGCCTTCTTCATCTACAATCTTTAAATTTTTGTTGAGGCCCAAAGCAATACCCAACAAATTCACCATTACTAAAAGAAATCAAAACTTTTAGAAAGCAACACCACATCATCATGTTTTGACTTTTTAACTTTGAAATATTCAATATTGAATAAATTTCTCAAAGCTTTCAAATAAAAGTGAGTAAAAGACGGAAAAGACGTAATTTTGAATTCAGTTTTGAAACTTCAAGTCCATTTTCGAAATTTAAGAAAAGTATAGTCGAGTTTAAAAATAATCAATCGGCACAGAAAGTACGTTGAGGAAGACCTGTCTGATGTCCTGAGTTTGTGAGTTTGTCAGTTGTTCTGTCTTATCGTAGTTTTATATTATGTCGTGATGTCCCAATGTCATGGTCAGTCGTAGTTTTGGGTCTATATTATATAATATATAATACAAGAATAAAATTACTTTCAGTAGGATATCTAGCCGCTTAGTTCGACTTTTAAATGAAATTCAGTTTCAAAGATTTTACAATATAAAGTGTGTTGAATACATAAAAAACCTTTAAGGAAGCAATGTTAATGTAATGTTAATGTATCTGTTCTTTAAAGTCGAAAAATGTGTACAAATCTGTATAGCTTTAAAGCTAATAGTTCGACTGGAAAATCAGCCTTTGGAATATACCAAAAAGCCATAATAGCAAAAGAGTATATTTGTATACCTTTAGGTTTCGATGCAGAAGCCAAAAGAGATTTTTCAAGGGTGTCTTTGTCATAGGCATCGAGCCAATCTTGGAATCTCTTCGGACCTAAGCCAAACTTTCCGCTAGTTATCTTTGAAACAGAAAGAGAAACAGAAATGGGTTTACTGGAAAATGCAAAAATCTTCTTGGGAAGAAGAAAACCTTTGGAAAAGGCTTTAGTTTTTAACTTGAATATAAATCTTCAGATAACCTTGACACATAATACTCACACAATCAAGTAACTGCTGCATTTCATTGACAGCAAGTGCCAAAGAGAGGTTCCCAAAGAAATCCTCGTGATCTTCCGTGCCGAGGAAGTGGAAGCTCAACGCAGAATTGACACTTTTGAATGCTACCGGTTCTTTATCAGTAGATAACGTAAGGGACCGACTTCTGAAAAATAAAGAAAGCATAGTCGAATTTATGGTTGATTTTATCATTCGCCTCAAGTTCCTTTCCCATAATTAGATGTTATTATTGTAATCCTTTCAAGCACCAAAACATACTTTGATCCATTCTAACATTTCTAAAATGACATATTGAACTGAACGAAACGAAAAGGCAAAAAAGGTATTCACTCACTCTATTAAAGTGAGCTTGTTTAAAGATTATTTAATAAATGCCCCCTTTTTTAAACGTCCCTCATTAAATCTAAAAAATAGAAAGAATAAACACCGGGGCGTTTATTCGAAGTAATACTGTACTTTAAATCGATATCATAAACAGACAAATTAGTCAGTTTCCGGTGCATTTGGAACCAGCACGCAGCTAACTTTGTGGCATCGGAAAATGAGGTAGCGTATGATTTCAATGCACTAATCTGCCCGTGAAAGTCAGCTACCATTGTCGTCGAATGCTTTTTCTAGATAAAAGAGGAAAAGTATAAGGCCGATAACCTATAAAACACGGGCTTGATATAGACTAAACAATTCAAGAAGGATGTCTAAATTCTGTGCAGATTGCTTATTTCCAGGAATGTTTCAGTGTCTCAGGTTCAGCACAATATATAATTATTAACGTTTTATTCCACCATGAATTACTTACAACAATCTTAAGCATTTGATGTTCGTGGAACGAACGCATCACCATGTCGATCTGGTCCACGGGTGTTTTGATTTTTCCATGGGGTGACTGGAACGGGACGTTGCAGGGCCACCACCTGGGTTTGTTGGCTTTCGTCCAGCTAAAACTTTTTCCAAGACCTGAGAAAGTAATATTTTCATACTATGTCTCTTAACTTAAGAATCTAAATACAGGGGCATAACCTGTTTGATATGTACAGCTCAAGCAGTTGTGCAAAGTAAAAACAGTCTAATGATATTCCTAAAAAACGCAGAAACGAATACCCACGTGATGAAGCTCTGGTTACATCTGCAAGCAGAGTTCTCTTTTCAACGGCTTTGAGACACGCCTCCCAATCGCTTTTGAATCGTATATCTTCTTTTTTCTTTTTCTTTTCGTTAATTTGATCTTCCTCACTTTCTTCCGATTCGCTTTCTTCTTCTTCTTCTTCTTCTTCAGAGGACTCGCTTTCTCCCTCAGCTTGAACAAGACAGAATAAAAAAATCGCTAACCAAGATGTAAATAATATTTTTAAGTAATGTTTCACCCATTTCAGTCTCTCTAAATTTCCAATCCGTCAAATTAAATCCCCGCAAAAATCGATTTTGGGCAATCGATTAATTAAATCCACACCAAAAAAATCCCCGTATGTTTACGGCAGCATATCTTTAGTTAAATATCATTTCAAAAGGCAAAACTATAACTTGTATTTCGAAGAGCTATACGAATCAACTTACCAGCATCAATCTCCATGGCCTGCTTGAATTTCTCCAGAACTAAGGGATCTCGAGCGAACATCCTCATTCCTTTCGTCGATCCTAATAATTGACGTCCATTTTCATTTAATTGAAAGATATATTTACTGAACAGAGAACTTTATTTCACATTACACATATTTTAGTAAGCTAAATCAGGTAGAAATTGGTATTTTATGCAATTTAGAAATTTATGAAAAATTCACTTTGGCCAGATTCTTAAATTCATTACCATAGCTTTTTATGTTTCCATCTGCCTTGTAGGCTAAAACAGCAATTGGTGTCTTGCAGACATTACGTAATTGTACAACCTAGCAAAAAGCATTAAAATCATGTAGAAATTAAGCACTCCTTTAAATTATTAAAATCAAACGCGACAAGTTTATAACTTAATATGCTTTTTATCTAGTCTAGAAGAGGGTCGGTGCAATTTATGATCTTTTAAAAATCAGCGCTATATTTTTCAAGCTATAGCAAAATCTCTCATGATTTCTACCTTCCAGAAAATTAAGAAAAGCGATGGGAGTGGGAGTTTTAAAGTCGACCTTTTTGTGGGACGTGACAGTTAAAATACCTTGCTCTTGATTGAAGTCAATTTTCCTTTTTCTGTTTTTTTTCTGCTGACAGGATTTTTATCAAAACTGGTCTAAAACGAAAAAGAAAGTTGGTTTTGTGTTCTGATTCAACAGTTCTTAAAATGAATGAATTAATAACGACTCAAGACAAATCTACCTTATTCATTTTGAAACGGCCATGGGAGCCGATTCTCCTCTTTCTATTTTCTTCGTTAACGTTATTATTTTCATTGTCGTTGACATGGCTGTTGTTCTGATCGTTGTCGGTGTTCATTTTTTTATTCTAAAGCTATTGTGTAGAAATGGAAAAAAGAAATTAAATGCAAAATCATCCTATTATTATGTATCAAGATCGACATATTAGATCACATAACCGTAACAAGTAAGAATATTAAGAGAAAGTTAAATTAAGATTGTATACCGGATGATATAATTTTGAAGTCCTTAGCTCTTAGGAATAGGTATAAGGGTTGAAATAGGCAAATGTGCGAATTATAAAGTATGACAACATGATAAGAGGACAAAATTACTCGCTCGAAACCACTACTGGCAAGGACTTTTCTAGTCGAAGCGTCAAAAGTGATATGTAGCCTATTTTTACTATTGGTAGCTGATACATTCGAGTATTCCATTTTCTCAGGATTTGGGCTCAGGTTTATTCTTTTTCTTCTACTGTTGGATAAAATAATTTATAATATAAAAATCGAAACTCTACCAAATGAAATATAGCCGTAAGAGAGAATAGTCTTCGAAGAAAGGAAGTATTTGACGCCCTTTATATGCTTGTCTTCCAGCGGTATTTTCCTATGCAAGCCTTGCATTTAAAGCAAATCAAGCACCAATCAAAAATGTGCTAGTCTTTGACCATTTTTCATCGCTTTCTACCTACATAAGTCCAGTTTAATAACAACAAAAATAATAATAATAATAACACAGAAGTTGAGAATACAATCATTAAAAATAAAATAAATTTCAATTTATAAAGCATTTCAATTTATAAAGCATATCAACTTTCCTCGGCTCACCAGACATAAATCGTCCCTTCATTTGGTTATAGTACATCAAGCCATTGGAGTCTATCACATATATTGTATCATCACATTAAAAGATGGCGTTTGATAAAGTCCCTCTAATCAAATAACCCTCATCCAATATCCTTCTTGTTAGTGCATGTAACGTGATGAATGCAATTTTCTAAGTTTTCTAAGTAAGTTCCAAAACCATGTCGTGACATTACATTGTTGTCGAATGATGAACAGAATTTGGCTAAATAATCATAAATCTCATTTCACAGTGAGCACCCGGTGACATATCGAATTTTAAGCTTCTCTATCGTATCAAAAGCAGTAACCGTTTAGCTGAAAGGTTTTGTTTGGGCGTATCTGAAAAATGAAAGGAAAAATAAATTTTTCAAACTGATTACGATTGTGAAGACCAACCAACTAAACTATAACCGTATTTATTCATTTTATAATCACACTCCTGTAAAAATTTCGTTTTGGCAATGTTAAGTCCATCAATCGTTACACTCTTTAAAATGTCAATATTTCAAGAGTTATCTTCCATTAAAAAACTCAAAAGTACATCACCTGAGTTCTGTGCTTACGCACTAATCATATGTACAGTACTCTTTGAAATAAAATTATTTATGGGTACATAATACAAAATAATCAAACGAGCTCTATTTATTAAAAAGGGATAAAGAAGAAATTAATTAGTAGCCTGCATCACCCAGTGTAAATGAGATAGGACGTCTGAAAATGAATATGAAAATGAACTTCAAACTGAAAAAGAGGAAAAGGGAAGAAAACTGGGAACTTATTTTTTCATTAAAAAGTTTCTTCAATCTTCGAAGACAAAATTGACCCATGGAAAAAAAATTTCATCTATGCAGTTCTTTGAAATGAAGCAAAATATTTCCAACCTGGTTCAATTAAACTGGGTATTCGGTGCTATTACGTCACTTTCGTTTTCCACCCCGTTCATTTGCCAATGGTCGCAAGTGAAAAATACCCCATTCATTTGCCAGGATGTGCCTGACTGTAGCCCAGTGCCAGTTGTTCGACAATTATGCTAAAATGTCGAACATGTCGCCAAAGTGTAACTGTCGAACAAGTGACCTAGGACCGTTGTGGGATCTGTCCATATCCGCTTATCGATAATAGGAATCAATCGATATTATCCAATCCTTCGGATCCTTAATTGGTTATAGATTGGTCTTTGATTGAAAAAACTTATCAATTGTATTGAGTGGGAGAGTGTGGTCTAGTCTACCTATTATAATAGTAGTGTAAATAGTAAGAGCATATGTCAAAAAGTAAGTATAGTGCTTTTAGTGGCTGAGTGAGAATCTTACCTGTGTGCTGTGTAGCTGTGTTATGTATGTCAACCCCATCCTTGACTGCTTGATAGAAGGTTAATTTCGTTCGTTGGTACAGTACATCATGCCTTCCATTTCTTCCTTTAGGAGAGGAAGAGTTATATCCATATAATAAAACACACAAAAGGACTGAACCCAGCTAGGGAAAGGGTAAACAGCTTTTTACAACCTCGGGCAGCTGAGGCTACCATTTTAGCTTTCCATGGCCACAGCGAAGCGAGCGCAATCATTTGCCGTTTTAATGTTGTATGGGCATATTCGTGGGCGAAGAAAATATCCGAGCTAAATTATAGTTCTACAGTCGAATGATGATCAATCACAGATACCAACTGGAGACAGCAACAACGTGGCTACTACTAACAACAACGTGACTTCTACTAGCAGCAACAACAACAACAAAGTTCCTGCCAGACGAGGTAATGCTGCATCACAATTCGGTTGTAGAGCCATTCCCAGCTTCAAGCGGAACAAGTAATACTTTAATGGACCTACCTATTTATAAAACGAATAATTAGAATTTAATGGAAGTAATGTATAATTTTGGGCATTGCCATTTTACATCATTGTGCAAAAAATCATGAAAATCTGTGGAGTATAAGTTGAAAAAATGAAGGAAAACCGTTTTACGCCGGTTTTCGGCTGTTCCGGCGATTTTTAAGGAGTTCCGGATTCAAAGGATGATTTTTTTGGAAATCAAACAATGCTAAGTTTTGGGCATCATCATAAAGAACATTTTTCTGTAAAGAAACAATTAAAGAAGTTTGAAAAAATGTGACGGAAATGTGAAAAAACGACGATTTCCGGCACATTTCCGGTTCTACAGACCGGAAAAAATTTTTTTCGGCAAACGGTTTTCGACACCTTTTCGGCAGTACTAATGTGCATCTATGTGCAAAAAATCGCAAAAAACTAATGATAAAATCTCGAGAAAATCTCAAAAAACCGCTTTTTTCGGGATATTTCCAGTTCTACCGGCCGGAAAAAATTTTTTTTCGAAAATCGGGCTCCGTCACATTCGAGGGTTTATAGTAATGCACCTTTGTGCAAAAAATCAGAAAAATTGAATGAGCCAATCTCGAGAAAAGTTGGTAACTAACTAACTAACTAACTAACTAACTAACGAACACGGGTTAATTTATAGGACCTCCACCCCACCGGGGTAGGTCCAAAAATTCAACAAATCAATTTTGTTTACCCTCCAAGAAAAAGATGGAGTCTATTACCAAAACGATCAGTGTTTCAGACGTCAAAGACGATAAAATCTTCACATACTATGAAGTTCCAATAGATTTGGCTGATTTGCAAGAAATTAACGTTCGAACAATTCAGAGAGAAGTAAGGGCGCAAATTGGTGGGGATGATTTTATCCTCACCAATAAAAAGGGAAATCCAGTTCGAGATATGCCCAATACCAGAAGTAAGCACTTAAAGGGGAACTCAACAAATTTGACATTTTTATTTTTTACTGATTTTTGGTAATATTAAGTATAAAAATGAGAAAGAAAGTATATAAAGTCCGATCTCTCAAATAAAAATCATGAAAATTCTCTCTTAGCTTCAGTTAAAAATATGTTCAAAAAATCACCCCCTTTCTTCTAAAAAAAGATCGACTTCTCTTTGGATTATGACGTCACTGCATTCAGAAAACAGAACAAATTCAGTTATGACTACAGTATGTTTTCAGAGTTCTGTTTTAAATAAGAAATAAATACATAGAAAAGTATTCCTGGTAAATTGTGGGTGATTTAGCTGAATAACAATAAAAAATTCAATAAGAAACACAAAAATTTAGTCACAAACCCTCTACTGAAGGGCCTGTCTTCACTAATTTTTAGCCTGAGAAGATAAGCATCTTCCTCTTTCTGAATGCGACTACGTCATAAAACAGCTGAAAGTGCGTCTTTTTTATTTGATAAACAATTTCATTTTAGTAGAGGGGAGCCTCTTTTTAAAAGCTTATTAAACAAATTTTTAGAGTGAAAGGAGAGTTGCAACCTTGAAATTTTGAAATTTATCGTTGAAACAAACCATTTCAGGATAGAAACAAAAAAATCCAAAATTTGTTGAGTTCCCCTTTAAAAGTTTTTGTGTGTGATTTGGTTGTTTTTTTTTCAGTTTTATTGTTTTCAGCTTTAATTCCAAGTAGGTCAATAAAAGAATGAATTTTTCTTCTTCTTTTTTTTTAATTTTGATTTTTTGCGACATGGGTTCTGGAGTAGCTCCATGGAGTACTCCAATGGCGTACCTATTGGAGTACTCTAAAAATATTGCAGACCAGATTTTAGATCGCCGTGAGAGGAAAAAAAATAATTTAATGATCTAAAACCCCTCTGTAACCTCTCTCACAGACTGTCCCCAACTGCCATTTCATATCCAGTCATACTACCTGCATCATATTGAGTATGATAAAAATTCCTTTTGGAAATGGGTTGATAAGCTATGTATTCTATGTGGGGGGCGTACGAGGTTTTGAATTACCGCCATTTCGGCCAATTCTTTGAAAATCAGCGTTATCCCGTCCAAATTTTTCGAAAATACCGGTCCCGCTGTTTTTCCCATAAAATTCTAAGGACTAGAAGTCAAAAATTCGGCAAAATGGAATAGAATGTGTAGGAGGTCGATCACTATTTTTGTATTTTGTTTCGATTGCAAAATTTCAGCCTAATCAGACAATTTTAGAAGTTTCTAGTCTGCCCCAAAGTTTAGCCTCTTTTTGAGGCTAAAACTTGTGACCACGCCCAAAGCAATCAAAAGTTTGAAAAAATGAAAAAAACCAGCCGGAAGGGCTAGATCTGCGACCTGGATCAAAAAGTGAAGCTCATTCTTTTTTGTCTCATCCTTGTTTGGGCTTTGGTAGGATTTCCTACCAAAGTCACCTGGCTTTTACCGAAATACCGTTGTTTTTTTATAAGAATTACCTCATCCCGGACGAAAAATCGCCTACTTTTCTTGATCTCGCACTCCGAGAACAATGAAAATGCTAGATCCTATCCATCACCTCGAAAATCAATCAAGTCACAAAATCGTGCTTGATTTTTTTTGCTGGATAAAGGTTAAAGCTGCAAATCTAGCCCTTTGAGCTATGATAAATCATTGAATAAAAGAAACACCCCAGGGATTCACCCAAGAAACAAGAACAAGCGAGCAAAATTTCAGCCGACAATTAGACCATTTTTGTAGACTCCAGCCTACCCCAAAGTTTCGAGGTGACAGATAGGACAAGCTGATCGAATTTGAAAAAAAAAACATTCAAAAATTCGAATCTTTGTCTGGTTTATCCTAGGCTACGGACATATCTCCTGCGCTCCGGACGTAAAACTTCTTCTCTTCGAAGAGAAGCTCAAGTGGAACAAAGGAGATATGACGTAGCCTAGTTTCTCCGCGAACAAAACATTTTCATAGGAACCGGGCTTTATAAAGCCCCGTGCACATCTACATTAACGTTTCAAATAAGGTTTTTTATGAAATGTAAGATCCTTATTTTTTGGGTGTTTTTTTTTCGCGTTTTTTCACCTTTGCTGACTCCTGTGACAAGCTTTTTTATAGTCCGAAAATTTTATGTACACCGTCTACGTATGGCTTTTACCGAAATATCGTTATTTTTATGAGAATTACTTCATCCCGGACGAAAAATCAGGTGTTATACCGTCACTCTTGCAAAATACCGTTTCCCAAACACTTTTTATCGTTTTTACCGCTTCCCGGCCCTAAATTAGGCCTTATCCCGAATACCGCCAGATCGTACGCCCCCCACTTCTATGATTGTCACAATATTTTCTTTATAAAAGTCAATCTGTTGACAAAAGGACAAAAGAAAAATATTGCTTAAGAAAGCTCTAGTGCCCTACTGGTGTTACATAAATAATATAACACAGAATACTATATACAATTACACTGATATTATATGTATTATTATAAAGTGTTTGATATATCAGAGCTATTCTGCAAGCTAAATATGGTCTGTTAATTGTAGAATCAACGAAGATTTTTAAGCAGAGAGCGTGCGCTATACGAGCTTTACTGCCAGAAATGATGGTAGCCATTTTTTTACAAACAAATACTTGAGAAATTCTTTTGATTGCTATAAATTGAAAGTTTACAGCTGGTGGAAAAGGTTGATTATCAAATTTGTGATATTCATCGCTCTGACATTTTAGGAGGTACTCCATTAGGTACTCCATTGGAGTACTCCATGGAGCTAATCCATGTTTTACAACGACCCCTGTTAGAATCCAAAATCCAAGATTTTTAAAACAAAACTTCCAACCCAAAACAGCACTACAAAATTGACAAACAGAAAAGAAGAATTGAAGCACTAAAAATTTAGTGTTCTACTAGCCGTCACCCGGCGTCGCACCCGCTGAGGAGTAGATAAGCTGAACGCATCATAAGCCCTTTGGATAGTAAAGGGGAAACTTTTGACTGATTTAATCCCAAATAACAAAAATTGTCACTCAAGAAGACCAATCAAAACTCGAAAAATCGTAAATTTAATGTTTTGTGACGTCATTTGGGTCCTAAATGACGTCATTGAAAGGGTAATAAATGTTTTGCTTGAAAATGAAATCAATTTGTCATTTACCGAAAAGATTCTCTCCATGATTTTACGATACAATATGAGGGGTCAACCATTGCTTAAAACCTTCTATTATATCTTATTATATTAGATATTCTATATTTTAGGTTCTGATGACGTCATCGGGCCAAAGATGCCCGAATATATCTATTTTCGAAAGTCTCTTTATACTCACTCTTACCCTTCCTAACTTATTCTCTATTAAATTCCCGATCCAATGAGGGGTCAATCATCTCTTAACTCCTTTCCAATCTCGAGATATCGCCTTGTTAAGTTTCTTAGCTCTCTCTTCCGTAAAAGCCCGGGCTATAAAATATACGGTCTATCACGTTGCTATGTGAACGGATTTAAAGAAAAATGGCGGATTCCCGATATAAACAAAACACAAGGAACAAAAATGTGTCACCATATATGGTGTCACAAATTAGAAAAAGTTTATTTTTCCTATTTTTCCCTCCCGATTAACCATTTTACTTTTTATATAGACATATAATGATTAATAACTGAATACTTTAAAAGCAAGAAGCTAAGCTCGAAGGCCAAAATCATTTAGACAGAAAACATGAATTTAGTGAGGACAAAAAACTGGTACGGTATAAAATGAAAACATCAGCCGCTCAATATTAAAGGAACCCAAAGAAATGGAAGATAGGATAATGTCAATATTTTTATAATGAGGTTTAGTGTTAATTGAAGAGGTGCTAGTGATAAATTTAATGTATATAAATCTGAATGAAATTAGAATGATTCATTTTATCATATGATGGTGTCAATAATAACTATAACCTTTTCCTATTTACAACATAATAAAAATGATGGAAAATAAAGTGAAAGTGTATTTTTAATTTTGCTTATCATTGTTCTAGAGTTCTTGGTTAAACAACAACATTGTGATAAGGAAAAAGTCTAATATATAGTCATTGTGTCAATGATATTCAATCATACGTTTCAACATGATAATGTATCTACACTATTGTACGTACCAAATATTCAATGTTGCTGCTTCTTCTTGCGCAGCGCAGCCTGCAACCAAAGTAAAGTATCGAAGAGAAACATATAAGGCGCCAACACAAATATCTTCATTTCGCGTCCTCGTTGGGTCTAAAAAGTGAGACGGTCAGTCTAAAAAATGAGTCGGTCGGTCTAAAAAGTGAGTCGGGCGGTCTAAAAAGTGAGTCGGGCGGTCTAAAAAGTGAGTCGGTCGGTCGGTCTGTCTAAAAAGTGAGTCGGTCGGTCGTTCTAAAAAGTGAGTCGATCCGTCTAAAAAGTGAGTCGGTCGGTCTAAAAAGTGAGTCGGTCGGTCTAAAAAGTGAGTAGGTCTGTCTAAAAAGTGAGTCGGTTGGTCTAATAAGTGAGTCGGTCGGTCTAATAAGTGAGTCGGTTGGTCTAATAAGTGAGTCGGTCAGTCGTTCTAAAAAGTGAGTCGGTCGGGCTAAAAAGTGAGTCGGTCGGTTTAAAAAGTGAGTCAGTCGGTCTAAAAAGTGAGTTGGTCGGTCTAATAAGTGAGTCGGTCGGTCTAAAAAGTGAGTCGGTCTGTCTGCAAAATTGAGGCGGTCGGTCGGTCTACAAAGTGAGGCGGTCAGTCGGTCTACAAAGTGAGGTGGTCGGTCGGTCTACAAAGTAAGGCGGTCGGTCGGTCTACAAAGTGAAGCGGTCGGTTTACAAAGTGAGTCGGCCGGTCGGTCGGTCGTTGAAACGAACATATGTGATTGCCACCTACAAAGACTACCAAATTACTTGGATGTATTACCATGCAGCAAAAATATGCCACTCTCAATTTTCAAGAGGGCTAAAGTAAATGTTTCCATTGGTCGGTCTTTGGTCTTTGTTTATTTTGTTAAGATGGTTCGTTCGTTCTGAAGAACAACTGTACAAATCAATAACAACAAAATGTTCTCTATTTAAGGAACAGGATACCATGACCATTAGACCATTCCCTATCCATGTACAAACGATGGCACCAGCGACCAGAGCAGAGAGACCAGATCAATCAATCAATATTAAGAAACCAAAGAAAGAAAAAGCAAAATTGCTAAAGCAAGACAAACCCCACGAAATTCCAAAGAATGGAAGGACTACAAAAGAGCCAAAAACAAATGCACCAACTTGATAAGAACCACTAAAGTAAATTACTGGAGAGAGAAATTTGTGACATGCGAGTCCTCAAAATCATTCTGGTCGCTTGTAAAAAAATTCAAAGAGAAATCAAATAGCCGACACATTGGTCCCTTAAAAAATGAAAATGATACCATTGTTACTGATGACACTGATAAAGCGAAAACAATGAATAAATTTTTTGCTAATATTGGAAAACAACTTGCGACACCTCCACAGACTGACGAATATGGATCTTTGAACTCGTATATTTACCGAGTGACCCCTAATAGGGGGGGGGGCGTACGATCTGGCGGTATTCGGGATAAGGCCTAATTTAGGGCCGGGAAGCGGTAAAAACGATAAAAAGTGTTCGCGAAACGGTATTTTGCAAGAGCCACGGTGACGGTAAAACACCTGATTTTTCGTCCGGGATGAGGTAATTCTTATGACTAGCCATAGCTTTCACTAACTGCCACCCGCTAATTAATACAAATGCTTGTAAAAACTAATAATGCTAATTAAGGCTTTTTAATGCTTTATAGCAAAAGTTTGGAAATTATTTGGAATAGTTAGAATGATTCTTCTCAGCATTTTCTTTGAGATATCAATGAATAAGCTAACATAAATGAAACATATTTTTTTTCTAAAAATGTGAATAACTTTTTACAAAGAATAAAATACGAATCTTAAAACATTCATTAGGAAAAGTGTCCAGGTAGAATCAATTACAGACAGTTACAGATACTAAACCAGTCTAAAGACATGCAACTATATTTATTTCAACCAATTTGAAATGTAAAATGAAACATAGAACCAAACAGCATAAGAAATGCTATGAGCCAGAAACATAACGAGCAGGAACCAAAAATTGACAGGTAACAATGTACTGAGGAGTTTTTCCAACTGTTTAACAAAGGATATCGTGATCCAAAATTGTTTACATTAAATGGATTTACCAGTAATCTAGAAGCTGTACAGCGTTGTATAAAGGATGGAAGATGATAGGACGTAGCGTGGTAATACTAATAGTATCAGTAACGAGGCAATATTGATGAGCAGGAAGTAGGTATTAACAGGAAATAGCGTACATTCAGGACTTTTTCCAACGGCATGATAAGGGATCTCATGTCATGGTAAGTATCAACAAGAACACAGGTTAAACATAAAAGATTAATAAAGCCAAGTCTTATAAAAGTACATAATGAAAAAATTATTTGTACTTACTGACACTTACTGTACTGTCGAAGTACCATAACACAGGATCTTTAAGCATTCTTGTTGGGAGTAGAGAGTATGTTGAATGACGATTAACTGTCGAATAAATTTATTTACAGTGGAATTTCGTTGCCAATTCAACCACCAACAATAATCACTTTTGTCCATATTCAATCATTGTTCTACTATTATCATTTTAATCATTGTTCATTATTATTGGGGACCAACTGTTTTGGTCGAAAAATGAATCTCCTGAATGTCTAAGACAGGAGACAGATTGTAATTTGACTGTCAGCAAATTCACTTATTGGTATTTGTATATATCTTGTTTAATCCGAAAGTCAAAAGTAAATGCGTATACTGGTATAAGTATTTTGACTGGAACTCCACTTTGACTGCAGGAGGAGAGAGCTTGAATTTTAAAAAAATTCCAGAAACTTCTCCATTCCATTTCCTGCATGTTGACCAATCGGGCAAAATTCTACCAGATAACAAGCGGAATAGAATCTACTGTCGAAAGCTGAGTAAAATGCCCGCGGCGCCTGCTATTATAAAGAAAAAGTTTTTAGGCTAGCAACTGCCGTCCCGGAAAAAAACCGAACATTTACGGAAGAGACTAATTACGGGTAGGCTTGCGCGACAAAACAAAACAAAACAAAACGCGCAAGAATTCGAGATTCCAGTCCAATATCTATGCGTGAAACTATAAGTGCCTCCTCGTCGCTGCGCTCCTGCGGGGGCAAAAAACAACGGTATTTCGGTAAAAGTCATACGTAGACGGACGGTGCACATATAATTTTCGGACTATAAAAAAGCTTTTCACAGGAGTCAGCAAAGGTGAAAAAACGCGAAAAACACCCAAAAAATAAGGATCTTACATTTCATAAAAAACCTTATTTGAAACGTTAATGCAAATGTGCACGGGGCTTTACAAAGCCCTGTTCCTATGAAAATGTTTTGTTCGCGGAGAAACTAGGCTACGTCATATCTCCTTTGTTCCACTTGAGCTTCTCTTCGATAAGAAGAAGTTTTACGTCCGGAGCGCAGGAGATATGACCGTAGCCTAGGATAAACCAGACAAAGATTCGAATTTTTGAATGTTTTTTCTTTCGAATTCGATCAGCTTGTCCTATCTGTCACCTCGAAACTTTGGGGTAGGCTGGAGTCTACAAAAATGGTCGAATTGTCGGCTGAAATTTTGCACGCTTGTTCTTGTTCCTTGGGTGAATCCCTGGGGTGTTTCTTTTATTCAATGATTTATCATAGCCCAAAGGGCTAGATTTGCAGCTTTAACCTTTACCCAGCAAAAAAAATGAAGCACGATTTTGTGACTTGATTGAATTTCGAGGTGATGGATAGGATCTAGCATTTTCATTGTTCTCGGAGTGCGAGATCAAGAAAAGTAGGCGGCAAACGCTATTTCGCATCTCTCAAACCAGTGAAATTGCTTGATTTTAGTCAGGTGACTTTGGTAGGAAATCCTACCAAAGCCCAAACAAGAATGAAACTAACAAGAATGAGCTTCACTTTTTGATCCAGGCCGGTTTTACACATATCTGTGGTTTTTTTCATTATTTCAAAGTTTTGATTTCTTTGGGCGTGGTCACAAGTTTTAGCCTCAAAACGAGGCTAAACTTTGGGGCAGACTATAAACTTCTAATATTGTCTGATTAGGCTGAAATTTTGCAATCGAAACAAAATACAAAAATAGTGTTCGACCTCATACACATTCTATTCCATTTTGCCGGATTTTTGACTTCTAGACCTTAGAATTTTATGGGAAAAACAGCGGGACCGGTATTTTCGAAAAATTTGGACGGGATAACGGTGATTTTCAAAAAAATGGCCGGGATGGCGGTAATTCAAAACCTCGTACGCCCCCCACCTAATATATCTACAATCCAATTCTCAAAAGAACTTCTTCAAAAATCGTTCAAAGCTGCTGTAAAAATTGGTAAAGCCGGGGGTCCTGATAACATCACCGCTAAGGACCTATCTTTGAACCCGAAAGCCTCAGTTGAGGGTTTACAGTACGTTGTCAAATGTAGTTTATCGTCTGGTACTTTTCCAACTCAATGGAAAACTTCTAAAGTATCTGCAGTCTTCAAGAAAGGCTCTAAATCGGATTGCTCAAATTACAGGCCGATATCATTACTCTCAATCCCAAGTAAAATTGTTGAACATCTTGTCTGCTCACAATTAACTGACCATCTCAGAGAGCATTGTCTCGAATCCGAACACCAGTGGGGCTTTAGACCAAATCGATCGACCGATGACATCCTACTCTATATGACCGAGAAGTGGAGAAAAGCCATCGACTCCCGCCAATCAGTTGGTACCCTGTTCATAGATTTTCGAAAAGCATTTGATAGCGTATCCCACCCAATTCTACTAAAAAAGCTAAGCGCTTCAGGGGTATCAGGTGACTTTTTAACCTATCTTGAGAGTTATTTGTCGAATCGTAAGCAATTCACTGTTATCAATGGAGTCAACTCAGATTGTGCTGATGTGGAATTCGGAGTACCGCAAGGGTCACTTATCGGTCCACCGTGCTTTTCAGTTAATGTTAACGACATGAGTGAAAGCATTGATTGTGATCTAGATCAGTTAGCCGACGACTCAACAGCGTACACATCAGATCCACATAGCGATATTGTCATCAAAAACCTTCAAAGAAGTGCCCATCAACTTGAATCGTTTGCCAAGAAAAACTCGTTAACCATCCACCCTGACAAATGCAAAGTTATGCTTATGTCTAAAAATCGCTTTGTTGGTCCTCTTCAAAATATAACTATTTGTCATAAAGATGTTGAGATAATAAACTCAACAAAATGTCTTGGAGTTACAATCGATGACGAATTGAAATGGGATGTTCATGCTCAAAAAATTACTAAAATGTTTGGTGTTAAAGTCAAGAAGCTATACCAAATGAGAGGGATGCCAAAGTCTACCCTTTCAACCATCTATTTTCAAGGAATATTACCACCCGTCCTGTAAGCTATTTTGATTTGGGGAAATTGTTCCGATGCTTTACTATCAAGCATTGAAAAAGTTCATATAAGAGCTGCCCGCTTCATTCAGCGGATAAAGAAATCAGTCCCAGATATCTATGTTCTGTCACAGGCCAAATGGAAGGAAATTATTTATTATTATAAGAAGAGCATTGCGTGTAAAGTGTACAAAATATACAACGGTCTCAGCTCACCACTTTTATCGGAACTTATCAGCAAATCAAATACACGTGGAAATAGAAAATCTTCAAAAATTGACCAGGTAAAATTCACCTTTGTTGATTATAAACGATCATTTATGTACAGAGCAGCTATTGTTTGGAATAACATTCCCAGCTCAATACGAGAAATAAAAACTTACAAAGCTTTTACAAAAGCCTTGAATAAATCTGATTGTTTGGATAAAATTAATTTTAATATGACGGGTCGTGCACTATTATATAAAGATTATGTTTATTACTAAATTACATTTACTGAATATATATTTTTTTCTTAGAAAATTTTTAGCTTATTATTACATAGAGTTTATTTATGTACTTTTATATATGTATATTTCTCCTAAATTCTCCTGAGTCTTAATCCTAATCAACTTTTTGTTCCTATAAAAAAACTCCTAGATTCAACTAACTTTTAGCTTGATTCAACCAACTTTTAGCTTGATTCACAAGATTTTTCTTTTTCGTTTTTTAGCCAGTAGGTCCACATCAGTTTTTTACTGCCAATATGTACAGAATTGTGTATAATTGTATATAGTTTTGTATATAGAACCTGACCTGCTTTACCAAATAAATTAATAATAATAATAATAATAATAATAGCTGTTGATCTTCTTGCTATTCTATTTACTTTTACGAAAATTACCAGTAAAGTAGAGTTTCGAAAACGGAGTTACGCTTCCGAACCGGGGGACGTTTCCCGATCGGCAAGGAACCGTAGGCATACTTTCCGGTGACGTGTCTCAAAAGAAACGTACTCCGCCTCGAAAAAAAATCACTCTACTGTATTCCCGCTCGGAGCTCGATTTAAAAAGAGACTTGGAAAAAAATCCATAATGGCCCCCCCACAGCTCAATACGAATTAGACTTTTAGTATATAGACAAGTACACGGTGCAACCGGCATTAAGATTAAGAAAATTACAACAATATCTAAGCAAGTAATTGAAAAGAAAACAACCAGAACATCTAAAAATTCCCATGTTTTGATCTTCCCACTTCTTCCCTACCATTATTGTTATTTTCATTTGGATGCGTGGTCAAACACCCAAGGGAGATAATTAGGTATTCCATTGTTATTTGCTTCGAAAAAAAGAAAAACTAGGGAGATTTGCAAAGCAGCGTACGCGCCAATCCATCTAAATACTTAGGTGAACACTTCAAATTGGCTCGCATAATTACTTATACGCGCGCAACCATTCAAATCTCTGATTTGCTTGGACCCAACCAATCAGAATATCCACATAATCATCCTCAGATCAGAATGCAGACGATCTAGGTAAACTAGACCGTAAACATAAGAAATATCAAAATCAAAAAAAAGTTTACGGGCTTGATATCCAGGCTATGCACGACCTTTTCTTATTCTTGACTGGAGAGCCATCGGGAAAATACTCGTGAGAGGCATACCGATTTGTGGTTTTTGGCCTGTTCGTATTTCGCAAGTATTCCTTTTCGGTACTGTAAGCGAAAACGTGCTGATATGAAGCTTTATAAACTTCTTAACGCCGTAACAGGCAGAACAATTAAATGTGGCATTATCAACGAAAAAAGAAAATGTTTATTATGACGAAGAATCCTTAGACTTCCTCAATGGATGCAAATGTCGTACCCACGTCAAAAGTAGCAAAATCTGTGATGTTGTGGAGATTGCACGACGGGAACTTATTCAACGCCCATATCTAATGGTTTGTCCTTGGGGAAATGCACTGGAAACTATTAAAGAACCTTCCGTTTGCTTTTGAAAGAAGCCATCAAGTCTTTTTACGAAAGACTTATACCAACTACCAACAAAGTGTAGTTTTTGTTTTGTTTTTTTTTGTCGTTCTTTTTGTCAACTTTTCCCCAACTTTTAGTAATGTAGGATTTTTTAGATAGACACCCTCCACGACCCTATAAATATTTTGCTTGCAACTTGCGAATCGAGTGACCTGCCTGGAACGCTTCGCAATTCTTATACATATATCCTAGTTCTTTGAACTGTAAAATGTGTGTGAGAGCCACAGGGTTGGATAGTGGCAATCAAATCCCAGTTCCTTCTCTTCTAGTATGCATTCTTCAACGTTGTGGCAGAAACGTGTCAAAGGTGTGGCAACTTTGTCTGGTAGAAAGTATACTTCTTTTCTCATTGGTATTTTAGTTTCTTCGGCTGGATCCGTGGTTTTTACTGGTTTAAACACAAGTGGTCGAAAGGGGGACTAGGCAGGAAGGCACACGTGATCTACATGGTATTTTCAGTTCTTGAAATGAAGACAATGGCATGGCAAATATGTACAGGAATAAAAACTAGAATAAAATAAATGAATACACAGATACGCGTAAAGAAAACACAATACAAACACATATAGTTATAATACAGCAAAAGTGACAAAATGACAAAAAACAGTATACAGCAAATAGTACATGTAAACAATATTCAGTATATGGCTTAAAATGACAAAACAGGAGTAATAGTACTAAAAGGCAGGTATAAATAAACAAGGCTTTAAAATAAAAAGAAATTGCTAAAAAAGGAAGCTCCCTAGATGCTGGGGTGGGCGGAGGAGCAAAAATACTCCTATTCTTCGGGCTATGAGCACTGCTCTTGTTTTGAATATTGAAATTCTCCAGATAAATCGCATGCGCACTGAGGTTTTAATGAAACAATAGAGAGTTTCGAAACCTAAGCCAATCAGCTGTGTTTTAAACATTCTTTTATTTAAAATCTCTATTGATAAACATCTTTTGTGAATGTTGTCTATTATGTTTAAACCTATTAATAAGCAATTCCCGGTGGGGGTCACTAGTGGTCGCCTATAGCAGTGCCTATAGACCAAGAGTAAGGCCTAAAAGCCTGGATCTGTCTATTGTGTAGACTAGGCGTGCAAGCGATGGGACAGGGGCATATGTAAATAGAGGTACATTGCATCAGACTTCCAATCACCCATGATTGCAATGGAGTCAAGAGGTACCCTGGCCTTTGCAGCCCAGCGAGGTATGAGAACAACCTCATGTAGGTGACTATGGTCAGTACTCCATGAGAACCCATATGTGTGTTGCAAAATCCGAAATTCATCGTCATATTGCAACACCGATTGCCATGTGTACTTAGTCGCCAGCTCTAAGACCTTAATCGCATAGGAGAGGTTACATGAAGAAGGGTAGAGAGCTTCCCAGAAAAAAGTAATTCATAAAAAATACGAAGATTAGCAATATTAAACTGTTCTACGGTAACATTGGAAAGTTTTGGAGTCCTGTAAAATTAAGGCAAGCTTACAGTTGTTATCATAAGACAAAACTTTTTCATCTTCTGCAGGACGAATGCGAGAAACAAAGTCAACAATTCGTAAGGCTTTACCTCTCGTGACGTCGTTGGTTCGTGTCGGTCTTAAAAAGAGTTCGTTCTGGGTGACTGGGCGATGGGATTCTTGAGAATTCGAGCCAGAATTTAACGACGAAAGTGAAGCAGCAAAACCAAGTGCATGACCAGCAGAATGAGATTGAGATTGGGTTTGTTGTGGTTGATGTTGAGAAGCGAGCGGAGCAGAAGCAAGTAGCGGACGGTGAAGCAAAGTAGACATATTGTCATTTAAAAAGTTTGACTGAGCGCGGTTTTCCCCTGAGGGAATGGCGTTTTGAGTAGCGAATGGCGGAATGGCGGAGCGAGATGAATGACTTCTTGAAGCTTTTAGTCGGTCAAGTTTCTCTGTCTGACGTTTGATCTCGTCTCGTAAATCATTTTCCTCCTGATTCTCTTGTTCAGCTCTAATGGAATCTAAAAGTTCATTTTCCTGTTGTTTCAAAAACTGTAAATGGCGGCGATACTGACTCATTTGCTCATCATGTACAGACAACGGCAAGCCAGGGTTTTCCTCTGACGTTTGTTTACGTTGTTGGATGGCAGCTGTACGACTAGCAGATCGCGGGCTAGTTGTAGGAGTTCGTGACAAAGGAGAAGAAGATGGTGACTGTGGTCCCTGTCAATTCTTGCTTGGATATGATCATCGTGGTTTCTCTGGCAGCCAGGGCATTTCTTTTTTCGTGTGATATTGTTCTCATTAGGTGGAGGAGTACCAGGAGGTGTTGTCAGGAACATTAAAATAGCAAAGCATAATCTTTCAGCAAGCATATTGAAGGTAATAGCAGAACAGTAAAGTTGAGCAGAAAACAGCAAAAATACAGCAGTCAGCACTAAGAAATGAAGAACTGAAAAAGGGCCATGTGAAGAAACTGAGGCCTTATATAGACATGAGAGTGAGGCTGAACCAAGAGTCTGGATAAAACCAAAACAAACCAAATTCATCTAAACACTGATATACAAACATATATCAGAAACTTATTTTATATTATTGCACGTGTTTTATACTTTCACTAAACACATCTTTTTACTATCTTTTGTCTGTGGTGGTGTCTAACAGTCTATTCCATTTCAAAACCATTTTTTATTGATCCATCTTTTCAGAAATTTACGGATAGCACGTAGCACACTCATGTTTGAAGATCTGACTCCTACAGAGCTTTTCATTCGAATGCGAAACCAGGGAGCTTTAAACGTTTTCTTGAAGAAGCAAGTTGTCAAATGTTTTTCCAGGTTTCCGGACTGGGAAGTATGGGAAAACCGTCGAAGAATTTTTACATATTTTCAAATTGTGTTTGTGTGTTTTTTTATTCATGTCTAAAGAATTAGCATTAGCATCGGAGTTATTCATTTCCTACTTTTCTTTTCCCTGTGCGGTCCTCCCGTCGCGGATTTATTTACTTCTGAGATACTAAATTACTTATTCTATGGACATAGGGGTAGCCATCCGTGTAGTTTTCTTCCTATTTTTTTCGATTCACAGTTTATATCTATAACGGGCCTCTGATCCATTCTTAGTCTATAGAGTTTCATATCTTTATGGGGTTCACTTTAGGTCTTTTGGAGGCAAGGCCGCTTCTTTATCTCTGGTAGGCCCTGATGATATCGCGGTCTCTCCTCCATAACGAAGTGATCCAGGATATTTTTAACATCAGGTGCCGTTATTTATGCATTTCTTTTCAAATAAATACGAGAACATGTATATTTTATTTTATTTTGATATCGAGTTAGATGAGGACGAAGTCATGATCTCGTTTGATGTGAAATCGCTGTACACCAACGTACCCGTCAACGAAGCGATCCAAGATGCAGCTGACCTACTCTATTCTGGGAATGTAAAAATGCCTCCTGTTGACAAAGAAACATTTATCACACTAACCAAACTTGCGACAACTGACGTTATGTTGCTAACTCATGATGGACCGTACAAACAAGTGGATGGCTTAGCCATGGGTTCCCAACCAGCCCCTTGTCTGGCCAATATATGGTTGTCCAAATTCGAAGAATTTATCAAAGATGACGCGAAAATTTTCGAGCGTTACATGGACGATATTCTAAGATCAATTAAACGACAACACATTGATCAAAAGTTGATTGACGTTAACGACGATGAGAAAGTCCACAAGAATTTGAAATTCACGTTGGAGATTGAAGAGGATGGTAAGCTACCTTTCCTAAACGTATGTATCATACACAAAGGAAACTCCCTTGAGTCAACATGGTACTGCAAACCGACAGATACCGGGCTTATGATGAACTTCCACGCGTTGTCACCGAAACGATACAAACGGAATGTAGTATCTGGTATTGTCCACAGAATATACAGAGCTTGCAGTCACTGGCGCCACTTTCATGAAAGCCTTCAAAGGGCTAAGTCGATGTTAGAGAAGAACCAGTATCCACCAGAATTTTATGACCCAATCATTTCTTCAACCATCGAGAAAATCATTTCAAAAGAAAACGAGCAATTGTTAACGTCAAACCAGGAGCCAGAACAAAAGCAAGCTAAAGTAAAGTTCTTCGTGGAATATCGTGGTAAAGTGACTGATAACTTTATTAACCATCTTCACAAGTGTGGAGCACCAGTACAACCAGTGGTCACACTTAGAAAGCTCAAAACAACCCTTCCTAGCCTTAAACCTTCTATCAAAAGAGAACTGAAAAGTGGAGTGATTTATAAAATTTCTTGTCCAAGATGTAATTCTTGCTATGTTGGGCAAACTGCTCGACACGTGATCACCCGCTTTAAAGAACACAGAAATAGAAAGGAAGGGCCAGTAAGGATGCATTTCATGAGATGTTGTAAACGAAAACCTGAATTTGAGGACCTTGAAATTTTAGGCTCTACAATCAAAGGAGAAGTACACTTATTGACAATTGAGGCACTATTTATTAGGGAAATAAAACCAGACCTCAACACCAAGGATGAGTTTAAAAGCAGACAGCTGCTCATTAAGATTTGAATACTATTTATTCCATTGTCGCTATTAATGATAGCCTTGGGTATATGTATCTATTTTTGATGATTACATTGTTTTTACATGTACATGCACAATTTTATGACTTAATTGTTTCCTTTTCTCTTTTAATACTTGTTTTATACTGCCATGTGATTTTATGATTTTTTTCAATTTTTTAGAAATAACTGAACATTTTGCTTGTAGCTTACTTTTTAACTGATGATGGACGTGAATGTTCGAAATATATTTTGTGATTTTACCTTATGAACCATTGCAGTTCAAACATTTATCTGTATTTTATTTTAAACATAGTTTTTATTTAGTTGTAAATTTTTTTTGATGTAAGTATTATACCAAATCTCTAGTGGTGATAAAAGAGATTTAAATTAAAAAAAAAATGTTTGTTTCACCTGTAGTGTATGTGGGATAGTTGGTACAGTGTGTCTTTTTGCCCTTTTGTACTGTATTTTGTTATTTGTTTGGAAGCTGCTGATCGGTTCCTTTTTCTGTTATGTTTTCCGAAGGCGACTGAGTGTGGGCCCTTAAACACGTGGAAAGTCACTTACCAGTCACAAGTCTGGGACTTCGGGTTTGTGGTGTGTGTATGCATGTTTTTTTTATATATTTGTGTACATGTTTTTTTTTTATAAGCATACAAAAATCCGAAAACAGGCTCAGAAATGCTTAGGTCGAAAGCTTAATAAAGCTGGGAAGTGCTTGAGGGATGCTTATATCCTAACATAAATTTTTCGAGGATGCTTACAAAAGATAATGAATCAGGCTCAAAATATGCTTAAAGTTGCCTATAGAATTATTGGCTGAGTTAACAGTAAATAAAATAATTTCTGATATTTTTCCTAACAGTAGTTGCATTGAAGTCTTGAGAGAAACATCTAAATTTTCCTGAAATATATTGCTTAAAAATTATTGCACAGTCGTCTTATTCTATTACCTATAGGGGTTCTGGAAGGACCGGGCTGGGAAGGGAATTTTCAAAAGCTACGCTGGGTGGACATAGACAAGAGTTTTTCTAAGATACCAACCTAATTATAAGGAAGGGGGCGGTTCTTCAATAGTAAATTGCCAAAAAATAGGACTCCAAAACTTAAATTGCGAATTTCCTAAAAATAATAACTCGGACAGCTAAGACCTTAATAATGAAAGTAATAGAGAGCTCGTTTAAAATCTAGATATGGTAGTCAAGCAATTTATTTTAAATCCTTTAAAATTCGCAAAATCAATCTCTACTTTGTAAAATGACTGGAAATTTACAAGCTTTTCTCAAAATGGCCATCATTCCTTAAAGAAAAATGTTTGTATGTTACATCTAACAACTCGATTTTTTCTATAAGAATGTTAATAATCATTACAGATTTAAGTAAAAAATATATCAAAAATAAGACTGAAGATGTTGTATAAAATTCCTTTATAATGATGCTTTAAAAATATATACAGCAGATAGATATATCTCGGAACTCGTAAAATATTTCTCGTATTGCACGAAAAGTCATGTGATAACTAGTACGTATTTATATACAATAGTATTTTATATGATATTTATATCGTCATTTTTTATATTATAGTGATTTTTTTATTTTTGGTATAACTTAAGCATATTTTTCTGCTGTATATATTTTTAAAGTCATTGGATCATCATTGGATTAATCAGATTGATAACATTCAGTCTTTTTCTATGTCTTTGTTTCGATGCATGGAAAAGAATAGCAGAGGAAAGGAGTTCCATGATGGAAATGTATGCTTGTAATAATGGTTAAAGAACAACATTTTTTCAAGAGCAAAACAATTTGGATACTTTCTTGATTATCGTCAAGCTTTAAATGTTTCCAATTTGAGAAGGAAGATGTAATGATTGTCGAGTTGAAAATTCAAGGACGTACATCGTCGAGAACGAGAATTAGGAGAGAACTTTTATAAAAATCACTCGTCATTTGGTTTAATACAAGACATCTCACTTCCCTTGCTATGTTATGAGAAATCTTATTGGCAAACATTCAAGAATCTCAAGTTTTATTGTATGCATTGATAAAAAACTGTTTGGTTATCACACGGACGAATTTTATACCAAAAGCTGAAAATATTTGGGTGGTCTCAAGTAGTTTTATAATATCTTATAGTTCATCAGATTTGATTTTAGTGTCTTTTAAGCTTGGTTTCCACTGTGTGATAACGTGTGACAACGTGTGATAGTGTGTGATAAACAACTTGAGATAAGATTTTGTTTACTACAATTACACCTGGCATATCCGTTTCACAGTCGCATCGCGAGAGCAGCAAAAAATGTGCACAATATGGCGGAAATAACTGGAAACATATACGAACGAAAATCCGAGGAAATTGGTTATTGTACCCCATCAAGCTGCCTCATCCATGCAAACACAAATAAAAAGGACACTTTACAATGCAAGAAATGCGAACGTCAAATCCAGCTTTATCTTCAACACAAATCTAGAAGCTATCAATGCATGAGCTGTGTGATCATAACACCAGAATTGAAAAAGAAATTGAACTTCAAGTCTGTTGGAGATTTACAAAAAGATATCGATGCATGTGAGAACATAATAAAAGCACAACGGGAGGACATTTCAAATTTGAAGGCTGAAGTGTCAACTAACAATGTGAATAAAGCAGTCGCAGAAATTGAAAACACCTTCAATAAAAAAATTGACGTGCTGGAAGGCAAAATAAATAAAATCGCAAACAAGAAATCTTCGTCTGTGAATGAAATTGCTTGTGAAAAATCAAGTTATTCAGAAATAACAAAGAAACATCTTGAGTCGCAAACGAAAACGATAAAGCGTTTCCTTGAAAAAGAAAATAAGGATAAAAAATGGATTGAAGCGACTTCGTGTAATCTCATGATACATCATCTATATGAAACTACGGAAGACACGAAAGAGATAGCGGATAAGAAAGATATCGACTACATAGCAAAACATGTAATTTCAAAACTAAATATAGGAGAAATCAAGGTAAAAAAAATCAGAAAGAATCGGTACCCTAACACTTGAAAACGAAGAGAAAAAACATTACCGTCCATTGAAAAGATAAAGAAAAGGTGCTAAAGGGGATCTGCAATTCAAGACGAATTACGTTACGAATTTAAAGCAACAGACGATCTGTCAAAAAACGAACGAAACCTCCTTAAGGAATGGTGCCATAAGGCAAAAGAACGAAATATGAAGAAGAACGATGACAGCTTCCAGTGGAAAGTCCGTGGAAGCCCAAGAACTCGACTTTATATGAAAAAAGTACTTGTACAATAAGAATAATCACGACCAGTTCCAGAGGCCCTTGTGCCTAGAAGTTAGAACTTTGTTACATTATAAAGATAAACTGTAAATTTAAATGAGATTGTTTCATAGAGGTCAATAGACCTGCGAAATATACTTCTATAATAATGGATGAAAAAACGAGAGTTAAGAATTATATTTTATGATAAGAGAGACTTTGTACGTACGTGTATGTGTGTGCAATAAACATGGAGATTCAAGGTTTTAATGAAAGTTATTTCGACGAAGAATCTGATTCAAGCGAAAGTGATAGTGACGATGAATTGATGGAGATGGCGAATTTAATCATTATGATTAGGAGGAGAAGAAGGAGAAACAAGAGAAAACAGAAAAAACGTCGTCGATCACCAAGATTTTGGGTTCGAGATATCTTTCTTCTACGATCAGAATACGGAGAGTATCATCAACTTGTGCAGGAGCTTCGACATGGAGATCGTGAATACTTTTTCAGGTATATAATATAATGTCATTTACATGTACTTATATTACGACAGAATTTTGAAAACAATTTAGCCAGCCTTTGTTCCTGAATGATTCAGATTGATTCTATGATTTTACAACTGTTGTAAAGTATATTAAAAAATAAAGATCATTTGATTTGTTTTATTCTTCAGATATTTCCGAATGTCACCAGAACGCTTTCAACATTTGCTGGAGCTGGTATCCCCTCTCATTACAAAGAGAAGAACCAACATGAGAGCACCGATTCCCCCGGAAGAGGCTTTAACACTTCGCTTTTTGGCAACTGGTGATTCCCAACAATCCCTAAGCTTTTCGTTCAGAATGGGAAGACCTACCGTGAGCAAGATAGTTGCAGAAACGTCCGAGGCAATTTACCAAGTATTGAAGGATAAGTATTTAGCAGCACCAGAATCTAAGGAAGAATGGATGAAGATTTCGAAAGAGTTTGAAGAAATGTGAAATATGCCACATACTATCGGATGCATCGACGGAAAACACATCAGGATCGAGTGTCCCCGACTCACTGGATCACAGTATTACAATTATAAAGGTTTCTTTAGCATTGTTCTAATGGCTGTTTGTGATGCTAACTATTGCTTCACCCTCGTTGACCTTGGACAATATGGAAGTAATAACGATAGTGGAGTTTTATCATCCTCGCTGATGGGGGAAATGTTTGATGGCGCAGAAATGAATCTCCCTGACCCATCGAAGATCCATCCTTCCTCGGAAGAAAATGTTCCTTATTTCTTGCTTGGTGACGAGATTTTCCCCCTAAAAAGCTGGCTAATGAGGCCGTACCCTGGAGCAGGAGCTTCGGAGGAGGAGAGGATTTACAACTACCGCCATTCCAGGGGCCGTCGCTGCATTGAGAATGCTTTTGGTATTCTGTCACAACGATGGCGGATTTTCCTTAGACCAATCAAAGCGTCGGTTAAGAATGTTGAAAGCTACACATTGGCTTGTCTATCACTGCACAACTATCTTCGCC
This sequence comes from Clytia hemisphaerica, assembly GCF_902728285.1. Lineage (NCBI taxonomy): Eukaryota > Metazoa > Cnidaria > Hydrozoa > Leptothecata > Clytiidae > Clytia > Clytia hemisphaerica. The sequence goes on along the minus strand of NW_027103268.1, from coordinate 36,384 downwards.
TCACAAATAATGCTGGATATGTCCCAGCAGGATTTGCTGATTCGGAAGATTCTAGCGGAAACATTGTTGACGGTACCTGGCGAAATGGCGTGGAAGGCGAAAATGGAGCACTAAGAAATCTTACTACACTCCACGGATCAAGATTCACCAAGACAGCCCTCGAAATTAGAGAAAAGCTTAAAACCCACGTTAACAGTGAAGAAGGTAGTGTGCCCTGGCAAGTTGCTTATGTTAGAAGAACATCACATTATGCTGTTTAGAATCAAGGAACTTGAACTGAATCATCTTTTTAGCATTTATTGAGATTTTTTAAACGAATATAAACTGTGCTACTAGTATAATTATCATACAAAGAAAATATACTCAAAGTGGCAAAATAAACATGAAAATGTTCAGTTTATTCATCTTTTGTAGTTTGTATATTTTTAAACCCCTGTGTTCCAAATAGTGGTATTAGCTGGGGAGGAAAGATGATGCATGCCAGCAGTTGGGGTGGCAAAGGGGGATGCCTGGGATGGTGAAGTACTGGATGGTGTGCGGGGAATAGGCTGCATTTGGTGTAGATTGATGGGTTGCATATCATTATTTGTTGGTGGCATGGGGAATGGTTGAGGATTGATCGATGACGGGGTCTGGTTGAGTTGCTGCAGGGGGTTAGGTGATTGGTTATATTGATGATTTGATTGCATTTGATGGCTCATCACGGCCATCTGATGTCTTGTTTAGCAATTCACCTTACTAGCATAGGAAGATGTTTCAGTTCTAGAGAAAGTGCTTTGCAGAACGCATCTTCACTATCGACTCCTTGCTTGATATTTTCCTTTTCGTTTAACTTTCTGTTCATCTTTGACATCACCGATAACTCCATTTCCTCAATGAATACTTAATTTGTAGCACCCTGGGCTACCTTTTTTGATTTCTTGTTGTTATCCTTAGTTGACGTTGATGCGGCACGTTTTCCTTTACTTGCTTTTGCTTTGCTTGTCGTTTTGTTAGTTCCGGTATTCGAATCATCCGGTTTTGGATAAACAATGGATTCTTTATCAGACTCTATCTCTTCCTCATCCTCCCCAAATAGACTGTCGTCATCACTGCCAGCTTCACTTCCCTCGTTATCACCATCGACGTCCTGTGATTCTTCCTGCGTGTTTTCCTGCGTGTCTTCCTGTGTGTTTTCCTGCGTGTTTTCCTGCGTGTCTTCCTGTGTGTTTTCCTGCGTGTCTTCCTGAGTCCCTTTCTCTGGAGGATCGTTTGCTTTGTTTTTCCCGATATTTGTGCGTCCATTTCATGGCTGTACGAAGCTGTCAATCCAATTCATGAAAGAGTACTCCTTGATGCCCTTCTCTGCTTTGACAAACATTGGTGTTCGCTCAGTGCCTGATCTATTGACGTTCCTCCATTCCTTTTTCTTTCGAAGGTACTTCTTCTTTAGGACAGTGAACAGTGATAATGCCTTCTCTCCTGATGATAAAAAAATATTTTGTATTAATGAAAAGTATAAAGGAATACATAACATTCAGACTAATAATGATAGTAAAACTGACCGTTTTCAACAAACTCTAACTGCTCAGCGATATTTGCCCACGCATTTGCGACTGCATCCTTCTCCTTGTACCCTTTTGCTTTTTTGTCATACAGACAAGTGTGAAATTTTACAGTTTCAGACAACTGCTCTTCTTCTGGTAATAAAAGTCCAACAATCTTAACTTCAACTAATCAACCAAGGAACTTGCTTCAACACACAGAAAGAAAAAGAGAGAAAAATCCTCACATAAACTTCTTATTTCTTGTGTTCGTGCTCTCAAAACGAAAAAATAAACAACTTCTACGAACGAATTTGACGTAACATGCGTCAGGTGTTTCGGGGCGCCTTTTGATCTTTCCTTGTCACACGTTATCTCACAAATTTTTGTGTTCTTGGATTGAAATAATTTCAATCCAAGAACACACTATCACACGTTGTCACAGTGTGATAACATGTGATAAAATTATTTTAGGACGTTTCCACTGTGAGATAAAAATTACTTTTGTGATAGTGTGTTCTATACAGGCTTTCTGTCACACACTATCACACGTTATCACGCAGTGGAAACCAAGCTTTATAGAAGAACTCCAAAGTAAAAGTTAATCGGAAATTATCCTTTGTTCCTTTGTATAACATTAATAATTAATTTTTGGACATATGGTACTGATTTTTTAATGTTTGAAGAAAATTTAAAAGGTCGTATGATTTATTTATCTTGTTAGTTATATAGGACACCAGATTTTGTTTGTCGAGTTAGGGACCTACACTGCGATCTCAGTTTGGAAGTATCACGCACATTTTCCCGTCGAAAACATATCCGTTCTGCAAATTACCCGTATCTATATTTTTTTGCCTTGTCAGCGTTTATTTTTGTTTTGCTGCGTAAGCATATTTTGGTTTAAAAAACAACAGATTTTCATAACGCCCACACTCAAAGATAGGAAAGCATACGAAGCATACGATACAAACCTCCAGGATAAAGATATCAAGATTAAAGAAGGAAAAAAACAAACAGCTTATGATGGTTTGCTCTTATTTAGACAAGCACATTCTCAATTATGTTGTATTAAACCTGGAGAAGAATGTTGTCAAGAAAATAAGAGATTCAAACACTTTAAAATCAAACCCATCAAATCCACACACAAGGACAATCCATATTGATAATGTTAGCCAACATGCTTTTGCATGTAAGTACTCGTCAATGTTTAGAGGCGAGGCTGTTGATCATGAAAAAAAGACAAAAAAATCAACAGCACTTTTCTAAAATTTCAACTTTGAAACATGCTTGTAAAACCTTCAAAAGCTCGACTATTTCGACATTCAACTCTGCAGGTGATGTTGTTATAGTGACACCTTGGCGTTTTTTGGCCTCGGATATGACTGGTCTTTTTTATGAAGGCAATTCGTGTACTTTTGAATAAGGGAAACTGGCAACTCCAATAAAAGAAACTGATTTTGTTGACTTATTCTTTGTATGTCCTGGTTTGGATGAAGATGACAATGTTCCTCATTGGGTAAGAGATGTTGCAATGGAAGAAATAGGTTTATCTCCTCATTCTAGAGATTTTATTGACGAGAGGGTATTGGAAAAATATGCATGAAAAAGTCTGATCCTTGATTCAACATTTCTGACATCTGAACAAGAATTGAACGACTATGATTTTATTCGTGTGGGATTACATTATTATCAGATTCTTGGTTTTTGCCGTTATAACAATAAATTAAATTCTGTGCGGTTTACAACTGACATTCAAAGGAACGCTAACAATGCAAAGTATGGTTATATTTGCAGACCAATGTTGAAAGGAAATATAGCGCGATTACCAAAGGAAAAGAAGAGATGCACGGTTAAGTGGACTGATTAGAAAGATTAACGAGAACGATAAAAACTCGACCAAAGATGAAGGTAGTGTTAAAACTAAAAAGCTTCATATTAAGTGGAAACGTTTCTGTCCAATTTCGTGCATGTACAAACTTGTTAGAGCGGAAAATGGAGGAGGTGTGCGATTACTGGAAATTCCATTTCTTAATGAAATATCAATAGAATATGTTATGAATGGGGCTATTGCCAAATATTTCTCCAAGACAGAAAATGGCAATTGTAATAAATTCCAAGAGACAGTTGAAGAGTGCAGTTTTCAAATTATTTCACCTAAGGGTGACTTACTTGACAACAAAACAAAACTGTGGGCATACATTCAAATGAATGGGCTTGTAGTATCCAAATCAGCTTTCATTTTTCAATCAAAATCAGCAGCTGGTTTTGCTTTTGAAGAATTGAACTTTTCGACATGTCCGAACTATGCGTCATCCGATTTTTTAACACCGTTTGGTAATTGCTTAAAATGTAATGACTCTCATTATAAAATATTGACAAACAATACCTCGGCGTTGAATCAGGTTATACCATTTACATCGACCCCAGCCGCACAAGTACCACTGAATGCTTTGGTTACGTCTCCTGCGTTGAAGAGAGAACCTAGCGTGACTATCTCGTCCCCAGCTGCACTAGTACCAGCGAATGCCCTGGCTACGTCCACTCCTGCGTCAAATGGAGCATCTAACACCATTACGTCTCCTCAAGCCGTACAAGCACCAAGGATAAGGGTAATGATTGCGCCAACTCCTGCGTTGAACAGAGAACCTAACGTGGCTACCTCGTCTCCGTCTGCACAAGTACCAGCGAATGCCCTGGCTACATCCACTTCTGCGTCAATTGGAGCATCTAACATTATTGCAGGTGAAGGACTGGAAGTTGAAGGCGACGAAGTGATCATTGTTCAAGACGAAGAACTGCTAAAAACGAGAATTCGCAGACTTCACGTGGCAAAGGATTTGATTCTATTCTTCAAAGGCACAATGGTATTTATTTTATTTTAATTTTTGGTTGCCATTTTTGTAACTTTTTCTTCTAAGGCTAGGAGATGGTGCTGTGTCTATGTCTCAAGTTATGAGGGGTCAAATCCCTGGTCAAAGAAGCCACTCACCGCTAGATAAAATGGCGGCCTTTACAGTGCATTTTACAAATTTTCCATCCTTTCATCACGTCTCTAAAAAAACAAAAAACTATTCATAAGGGGCTCGCGTCTGGTGGGTCACTTATTCCCTGAGCAGTTGATATATTTAGTTTTTGAGAATACTCATCAGAACTTGCTCATTTTCATATTTTGCTTTAGAGTGACAGACTTGAAAAGGTGCGTTTCAAATACATAGATCCGCTTGGTAGAGAAGAATTGGGAGAAGGAGATGGTGTTGCGCGTGACGTTATTTGTTCCTTTTGGCAAGAGGTTTCAGATGGGCTGATGATTGGTTAAGGAGAAAGAGTCCCGTACGTTCGCCATGACTATTTTGAGAACGAATGGAATGTCGTTGGTCGTATCATCGTTTATGGTTTTAGAACATTGGGATACTTTCCTATTGTGTTATCGAAAGCTTTTGTTCTGTATTGTTTGGGTTACGAAATCTCCCAGAATATTATGGTAGAATCGTTCAAACGATTTCTTTCCGATGATGAACGCAAGTTGGTGGAGATGGCCTTAAGTGCTGAAGTAATATTTCCTTGAATCTGACAAAGACTTTGGTGAGTTTTTAGACAATTACAAAGAACGCAGCCGTGTCACAAACAAAAACGCAGCCTCTGTGATGTTTGAAGTGGCTCAACCAGAGCTTATACAAAAGCCACATTTAATGTCAACAAGGAATTATAAGAGACACTGGATAAATGACTCATAAAACGGTGGAGAGCGACCATTGTATTTTCTTTGTTTCAGAAAACAATTGATGTTCTAGCTATGTCCGTAAAGGACAACTGTAATGGCGGCTCAAATGTATCAGATTTTGAAAAATGTTTATTAATTTCATTTTAAAAAAGTTCTCTAGCGTTTTCTTTTCGTACCTTTTTGCAAGGAAAAAACTTTGAAAGGAAGGCTAGAATACCAAACCGGATAGATTTGTGAAATCTAAAGTGAGAAAAACATCATTAGACAAGAAAAATCAAACAAAATGCTTATAGTAACACGAGATATTCAATTGGGAATATCTTTCCAAAACTGTTACCACAAGAACTAAAAGTAACAAACATTAGACTTGAGCTTCTTGGTGTCACTGTGGTATGAAAACCTTTTGGAGGCACGTGGTGGCAAGCACAGGAAAAAATGTTCGATTTCCAAGGTTGGAAATTCGATATTTTTGGGTTGGAAATTTTGGTTTTATAATTGAAGGTTGGAAATTTGAGCGATTACTTAAAAGTGATTTGGAAAACGTAAATTACCCATAGGTTTTGTAGAATAAACCAATGCGCTTGAAAAATCAAGTGAAAAAAAAACAATGTAGAAATGACAATTTTCCAAGGCTGGTTGGAAAACATGACTTTTTGGGTGGGAAATTTTTATTTTCCAAACGTTTGGAAATTGAAAAAAAAAGGTCAAAAATCGATGTGAAAATACAATTTTTGTAAATTTGATACCTCGGTTGAGAAAACTAGACTTTTGGGTCGGAAATTTGTTGTTTCTCCCAACAGTTTGGAAAACGTTAAAAATCCATGTGGAACATTACATTTTTCTAAGATTGAGAGCCTTTCTTGGAAAACTAGACTTTTTGGGTTGGAAATTTGTTTCTCCAAACAGTTTGGTAAACGTTAAAAATCCATGTGGAAATTACATTTTTATGAAATTGAAACTCTTTCGATTGGAAAACTAGACTTTTTGGGTTGGAAATTTTTGTTTCTCCGAACAGTTTGGAAAACGTTTAAAAATCCATGTGGAAATTACATTTTTCTAAGATTGAGACCCTTTCTTGGAAAACTAGACTTTTTGGGTTGGAATTTGTGTTTCTCCAAACAGTTTGGAAAACGTTAAAAATCCATGTGGAAATTACATTTTATGAAATTGAAACTCTTTCGATTGGAAAACTAGACTTTTTGGGTTGGAAATTTGTGTTTCTCCAAACAGTTTGGAAAAACGTAAAAAATCCATGTGGAAAATTACGTTTTTCTAACCATTTTCTGCGCATGCTCCTTTGAGAAAACCACAAGCGATTTTTCGCTCAAAACTGTTTTGATGTATAGCAAACCTGGATATTAGACTATAATGTGAGCAGTCAAGTGTATGTCCGTTCAGTGGGCGGCGTCGCTTCGGAGCGGCCTCGGTCAATCGCAGTGAGTTCGCACAGTGAAGCACATAGGGTACTTGTGTCATAGTTTCAAATAGCGCCCTGCTGAGCTGTGTGAGTGATCTAAGATCAACCACGTATCTGTGCGAACAATAACGAGAGATTGACCGGGAGCCATCGAGCCTAGGCTAGCGAGTGACTGTTCACAAAAACAATAACCTTGCTTAAGATCTCTTTTCCACAACTCTGCCATCACTTTTTGGATTTTGGCTTTTTTCAACCTAGATTTTCGAAAATTCCAACCTTGTTAATTTGGATTTTTTTGGCTTTTTTCCAACTGAAATTTAGAAAATTCCAACCTTTAAATTGGATTGGCTTTTTCAACCTAGTAGATTTCGAAAATTCCAACCTTGTTTTCCAACTGAATTTTAAAAAATTCCAACCTTGTTAAAGTTTGGATTTTCGCTTTTTTCAACCGCGATTTTCAAAAATTCCAACCTTGTTAAATTTGGATTTTGGCTTTTTTCCAACTGAATTTTAAAAAATTCCAACCTTGTTAAATTTGGATTTTCGCTTTTTTCAACCGCGATTTTCGAAAATTCCAACCTTGTTAAATTTGGATTTTGGCTTTTTTCCAACTGAATTTTAAAAAATTCCAACCTTGTTAAATTTGGATTTTGGCTTTTTTCAACCTAGATTTTCGAAAATTCCAACCTTGTTTTCCAACTGAATTTTAAAAAATTCCAACCTTGTTAAAGTTTGGATTTTCGCTTTTTTCAACCGCGATTTTCGAAAATTCCAACCTTGTTTAAGTTTGAATTTTGGCTTTTTTCAACCTCGATTTTGGAAAGTTCCAACCTTGTTTAAGCTTGGATTTTGGCTTTTTTCCAACTGAATTTTTTAAAAATTCCAACCTTGTTTAAGCTTGGATTTTGGCTTTTTTCCAACTGAATTTTCAAAAATTCCAAGCCATGGAAAATGCAAAATTTCCAACCTTGGACAATGTCCCACATTTTCAGGTTGGATTTTCCATTGGATTTTATCTTTTTTCCAACTAAGAAAACTTGAAATTTCCAACCTTGGAAATCGAAAATTTTTTCCTGTGAAGGTGGTTTCTTTGTGGTTAAAGTTTGAAAATTTCCGGTGTCAACATTCAATTTCTTATACACAGCACATCTTTTTTACCTTTTTCACAACTTGAAACGTCATAACGACTTATAATTGGCAATTAAATAGAAGAATCTGACTCTCACGGGAAAGTTTTAAGTCTCTTTTGGGAATTGGATGAGTGATTTTTTATATAAAACGCAATTAAAGTGTATCGAAAAATCATTTAATGAGGGAAGGAGAGTGAACAATAATATCATTACTGCGGACATAGCTAGAACATCAGAAATCAGCAAAAATCGGGTACTTGTATATCCAGTGTATAATAAATCCTTGGAAAACACCGTTTGAAAATCCGAAATATCAAGGTTATTTCAACTCTCCAGAAGCTGTTGATAAATATTACAATAAAGCCACACCGACAACCAAAAAGGTAACTGATTTATTGAAATCGTATCCAAAAGACGATGCTCAAAGAGAAGCCTTCGGACACACGAAGAGGTTTGTACGTTGGTTAGATAGCAATCAATTAAAAGAGTTTATGAAATTTACCACGGGAAGTGACCTAATTATTATCGAGCAGATTGAAGTTATGTATTCCACTTTTGATAGTGAGCTGACAAGGCGTCCATTGCACACACGTGTGGTCCAATTTTACGAGTTCCGTCAGACTATGGGAACTACTGTGATTTTAGAGCCGGATTCATCAAGATTTTGAAAGTGGACAATCCAATGGATTCCATTTAGATAACTCAACTCGATACTTACAATTAAAACAAACGATTTGTACTGTTTTTTATAACCTAGGAACATTTAAACCCTCTTATGTATACTTTTGAGACTTTTTTTCTCTGGTCTTGACACTTTTTAATCAGCTGATTGCAATATTGGTTATAGCTGGCTCGTCCTTTTCTATTTTGAAAGTTTCTAAGTCCTATTTAAAAAAATACTTTGATCGTTTTTGTTACATCAGGTTAATGCTATACTGGTTGTAGCTAGCCTGAAACTATTTTGAACCATTTGAAAGTTATAGAGCCTTTCGCGAAAAATACTTTTTTGTAAATGTTTGACTGTGTTGTTGGCGGCTCTTTTGCTCCTTCTTAGTTTTATACCCTTGTTACATAACATCATGAAACGTTAGAACATTCATATTTTTATTGTACATATCATTAGTTCGAATCTGTTGTTTTTTTATAGATAAGTTTTTATCCTTAAAATCTGCATATTTTTCTTTTCTTAGCCTTCTTGATTGAACAGGGTTATCTTTTGATTTTCTTGCAAGCTCCTCAAGATAACATAATATCTAATTGTAATTTTGGGATTTTATTACCTTCTAAGGTCACATTTTTTGAAATATTTTGGTTAAGGAACTACTTCCAACTTATTTTGGACTTTTAGCGAACAATACGCTGTTATACGAGTTTTTCTGTGTAAAATAGAATCTCGGTCAACTCAATAATCCATCGAGTAATAATCGTCGTTAAATTCAATCTAGTTTACGAAAAAATGTAAGCCTGAGAGTGCCCATTTTACTTAAGTTGGTACGATAGAGTGCGGTGAACGCATCCCTCAATCGAGAGACGCTAAACCTGACATCAACTAGGCTTAGATTCTTAAATTCAGTGACCTTTAAACATCTTTATTGCTATGCTAAATTATTTCATCATGACGTTTAAAACTTTTTTAAAAGTTAAAGGCGATGACAAAAGTGCAAAAAATTTTCAAAATTAAGCAAAAATTGCTAATTTGAGCTTTATTTTGACCAACGAAACCCTCTGAAAATAAATAATTTTTCATTTTTTATATTTTCATCTTAAGTGCCATCGTAAAACACAATTTTTGGCCAGCCTTGATCACATTTAAACAATCTTCTGCGACGATATTGTTTCAAGTCTGAAAATGACGATATTTTGAATTTTCGGTTATGACGTCATCGCTAAAATGGCCTAAAAATGTTGTTCCACCAATGGGAATTTAGGGGAATCTTTTTTGTGGTTTAGGGATACTATAAGGAAGGTCTGTGCTAATATTTTTTTCCTACAGTGAGTCCATCCCCGAAACTCATCATGAACTAAGAAAACAACCAAAAATGCCTAAAAAATGGGCCTGGGAAAGTATGTAAGACTATAAAGAATAAAATCGAGGAACATGTTAAAAATAATTCGAACCTCTCAAAAACTGTTAATAAATTTGTGGTTTTAAGTTCTTAAAGGTTTTATTTTTACGTAACTGTTCCCGTTTCATATCAGACACATATTTCATATCAGGACAGGCTATTGTTATATTATGCTGATATAAGGGGAAAAATGTTTTTTATTTCCTCTTTCTGACCAATCTTGCTCCGCATACGTGTCAATCCAATGTGAAATGTCAATACAGCCATGAATTGAAAAACCATAAGGCTTTATTTTATCGTGACCATCTATATGCCAAACATAACCAGGGCCTCTAGATCTATACTTTCGACGTCTTAAGCGATGCTTTCTTATTATGTTAACACCGACAGGATCTAGTTCCAATAAGAATCTTCTCACGTCTTCTCCCCGGCACATTAGACCTTTGGTTAGCAATATGCGATGCACTCGTCTGTATCCAAGGTTTCCACTACTACCTTCGAGCTCTTCTGATATTGCTTGCTTTAGAACCAAATCTTCATCACGTCTATTTTGCAATGGTCTTTTGTGTAAACGATTTGATCTAAAAAATCTTTTCAATGTTGACATGCTCGTTTTTAATCTTTAACCCTCAACATTTCAATTATTTCAGCATATGTATAACCATCATTGAAATAACCAACGACGACATCCTTTTTTTTTCATTCAGTAATGCAGCCATGATATATCAGCAAAGCAAAACTGTCGCCTCGAAATATTAATATAAACTGATCAGTATCAGCATATACCACATCCTCAACGAAACTGAACGAAAAATAAGAACAGTTTCTTTTTTTGTTTAAAGCGAAAGGAAATTTATACCAAAGTACTTCTCCTTTCTGTTTTTTAAAGTTCGGCTTTCTGTTTTTGAAATTAAACTTTTTGTTTTTAAAATTCGACTTTCCGTTTTGAAAATTCACCTTTCTTTTTTTAAACAATAATTTTTTAACAAAAAGAGAAAGTTTCTGTTAAAAAAAAGGAAATAAACTGACTCCTCGCAGCCGTCGTAATAAATATTAAATTTAGCGCGTTTATGTATCTAGGCAGGTAAAGGGTACGGAATGTACAAATTTTTGGACCTTGAAGCCCCATTAAGGGTAAGAAAAATCGGTAAATTTCAGTCACCCTAAGGATTAAAAAAAGGAAAAAAAGGTAGACTTTTTGGACATTTCACTGAAAAAAAGTGTATTTTGCTGTGTTTTTAAGGTATTTTTTGGAAAAATTACTCGAATTTCGCGATTTTTAACTAAAAATTGCTTTTCGTGGCATTTTAATTACGCGGTTTTTCTACCCCGACCGCGAAACTGCGAAATTTTCATGCAATAAAGTAGTAAATAAGATTTCACATTTTCATCTTTCATTTTAAAGCTTATGTGGGACGTCCTATATACGTCCCTTATTCGTTCTTTCCCGTACAGACGGCTGCACGGACTTTAGGTGTCGAACCGGGTTCTTGGCCTACTTTTTGAAAATTTGTGTTTTTTGATACTCGTATTTTGTCGTTTGTCTTGTTCTTGTCTGTTGTTTTTGTCCCTTTTTTTGTTTCTTTGTATTTGTGTGGGAGTTTTTGTTTATTTTTCTATGTTTGTTAGTTTGTTTGGACTGCGGGTCGGTTCAGGGTTATGGAATCTTGGGGAGGCTGAGTGTTGGACGTCCTTAAAACATGTTTAAAGCCGCTGCGCTTGTCGCAAGTCAGGGACTCCAGATTGCATTGGTTGGGTTTTTGAGCAGTTATTGGTGTTTGTGTTTTTCTGCTTGGCTTTTTAAACTTTATGTCTATTGGTTTTGTTGGTTCTTTTTCGCATAAAATTCTCATTTCTTGACAGGATGTTTGATTGGTTTGATTTATATATTTAAAAAAATTCAAAAAAAAAGGAAAAAACGTATAATTATAAAAATATTAGTGCCTTTTTATGTTTCATCTTTATTTTATTTAGTATTTTCAACACTTTCTCTCCTTGAGGTCAGATCTCCGATCTTCACCATATATATTTTTTCTTTATTGAAACAAAGACACGTGTACACTACGAACATATATTACAAAACATTACTTAAACATAAAATATAGTCCCTACCCCCGCTAGGAACTAACGTTATATCGCCAGAGGTACTAGACTATGTAAAAGAAAAGAAAAATAAATAAATAAATAGGCAAAATAAAAAAAATAAAAAAATCTTGGAGGAGGAAGCTACAATTGTTAGGTATTTAAAAGCCTAAAATAAAGCACCTCTAAAGCTTCCAGTTTCGTTAAGAAATTCAACAACAGAACAAAGAATAGATTTATTTAGATTTGAAGTCAAACTTTCATCCCCATATAATAAAAGCCTACAGAAAAAAGGAGGGTTAAGTGGATGAAAAACAATGCCTAGGGTCTGAAGTTTGTCGAACAAAGATTGTCTTGCATGGGAATATATAGAGCAGTGCAGAATAAAGTGCTGAGTGTTTTCAACAGAGTTAGTCCGGCAACCACAGAAAGGGTCTAAAGTGTCGCGGAAGCCATATGGCTGAAACCGACCCGGAGTCGATTAAGAAAGATTACTCCTTAAATGTCAGGAACATCAAAAACATGAGATTGCTTGGGTCTCAAAAATTTATAGATTGCTTTTTTGAAAGTTTTAATTGAAGGTAGATCTCGTATATTACCTCCCAGAACATTCCACTCAGATATGCAGTAAGGAAAAAAAGTGTTACGGAAACGCTCAGTTCGTATGTTAAGTGGATAAATAGGATTTCTTGTTCTAAGGCCACCCGGTGCTGTAAGTCTTGCTGGCAGGTAGTTACGTAAATACGAAGGGGCTAAATTGTTGATAATTCCATAGAAGTATGTCATTCTTCTAGCAAAGCGCCTGTCAGCAAGACTTTCAAGACCAAGTTCTGAATATTTCTCGAGACGTTCCACGAAAACAGCCTGTTATAGCAAGGCAGGCATTATATTGAATAGATTCAAGCTTCTGCACAAAGGTAGCATTTCCTGGGCGGTCATATACGATATCACCATAATCAAGATGAGGCCTAATAAAAGATTTATAAATGGTTAGTAGAGATCTCCTAGGCACATGCTTGCGAAGTCGGTTAATAAGACCAATTCCTTTATTGGCCTTTTGTATTTTCTCATCTAGATGGCGATGAAAAGAAAGTTTTGAATCTAAGATTAAACCAAGATGTTTCTGGTACTCACTGGTCGCGATATTAGAGTTATTAAAAGATATTACTGGAGTATTAGGAGGAGTGAGTCTACAGGTAAAATAGACTTCAACAGCTTGCTTAGATGGGTCAGGGTTAAAAGACATCTTCCATTGATGAGCCCAATCAGTTATCCAGGAGAGATCTCTGTTAAGTACATCAAGGCTCAAGAGTTGATCAATCACAAGAGAGAATAAAGAGGTATCGTCAGCAATGATCTTGGGTTTTGACTCAAGGTTTTCTGGAAGATCATTAATATAAATTAAGAAGAACAATGGACCAAGAATCGAGCCTTGAGGTACCCCTGCATTGATTTGCTTCCACTCAGATGTTTTCCCATTCAACACAACTCTCTGATGCCTATCGTCAAGAAAGCTGCGAATTAAGGAAAGCAACGGTCCAGTCACACCATAAGATTTGAGTTTAAAGAGTAAGCCATCGTGCCACACCCGATCGAATGCCTTTGAAATGTCTAAAAACACTCACCTGGTATCTAGAGAAGGATCTTTGTCAAACCCTGTATAAATATCATGCGTTATGGCTTCACAGAAAAAACACACACACGTGTACAATATTTCGACGTTTGTCTTTGTCAAGTCATCATGCGTTATGGATAACAACTGAGAAATGCAGGAATCCCCCTCCCGAAAACCAGACTGACAAGGAGAAAATAAGTTGTTATTTTCAAAATATCTATAAAGTGTATCATAAATACACTTTTCATATATTTTCCAAACACAGGAAGAAGAGACACTGGTCTGTAGTTTTTAGCTATGCTCCTGTCTCCCTTTTTATAGACAGGAACCACGTTTCCTTTCTTCCACTGTGATGGGAAGATGCCAGAGTTGATAGAAAGATTGAATATACTAAGCAAAGGTTTTACTAGAGACTTACCACAGATTCTGACCATACGAGTAGAAATATTATCCCACCCATGGACCTTGTTAACATTCAAAGAATTAATAATAGACTCGATTTTTTCTTCTTCAAATACAAGATTATCGAGTCTAGAGTTAGTAAGAAATTGTTCAGGTGGCAAAACACTGCCAGTATCGATATATAATAATCGAGTGAGCATTGATTTGAGAAAAAAGAGTTAAAAACATCGGCCTTCTCAGAAACATCGCTTACAAGGACGTTTCTTTCATTTCGAATAGGTGAAATTTTCGGGGTTTTACGTACGTTCAGAAACTGCTTCAGAGTAGACCAGTATTTCTTACTTCCTATGTTCGGATCATTGAGTTGCCAAGACGAGAAAAATAGTTATCCTTGGCAGTCTTGATGGCCAATCTGTACCTGTCAACCATGTCTCATCAAGTGCCTGACCATCTAAAGGATTTCCCCATTTTCTCCAACGACGATATATCTTAGCCTTATCCAAAAGCATCTGCTTTATCTCAGGAGTCATCCATAAACGCCATCCTTGTCCTGAGGGTGATAGTTTTATTTGGAACAAAATTAGAAAAAAAATATTAAGTATATATTTAGAGAGAAGGGAAAAACACGATCTTCTACGTTGGGTCCCAGAAAGGAGGTTCCCAATCAATGGGCATTCAGGGCAAGCACGATTCCCCTCTCATCAGCACGAGAAAAGTCCCCAAATCTTGCGTTTATAGGCTGGAGGGAATGTAGTTTGAAAGTTTAGTTTTATGAGGGTATCTGCTGGTGGCAACGTGGATAAAGTGAAGGTAAAACCCCGGAGTCTAAAATAGGGAGTCCGCGAAGATGAAACAATACGATCAATGCAAGAAGGAGAACACCCAGGACGAAGATGAGTCGGCTCATCAATCAGTGATGTAGCCCATATTGTGAAACTAACTGTCCTCTCCTTGATAATTTGTGATATCACCAGTCACCCAATGAGTTTCTTGCGTTAAAGTCACCAAGGAAAATAGCTAAAGAAGGAGGAAAAACATTTATAAATTTTTCTTATAGTTTCCTCCAATTCTTTGTTTAAATGCAGAAAACTCTTCTGCATTTTGACTAGGAGTTCGGTAGAGAAGACAAAGAAGAAGTTTTTTCGAACCAGATTTAACAAGGCACTCGTCAAGAGAAGACAACTCAGGCCTTCTATCAACAGAAAGACCCCCTCTATAATAAAGACAAACACCCCCTATTTTTGAGTTGGATGGGTGATCACATCTGAGCAACTCATAATTTTCTATCTTCAACCTCGAATCATCGCTCTCGATAGAGGAATCGAGAAACGACTCACCAACGCAGAAGATGTCAAACTTGTGAGCACTCAGAAAGGCAGTAATTTGAGCAATCTTTGAACATTTATTAACCCAAAACGCTCTGTTTAGATTCCAATGAGAAATTGATAAGGTGTTATCTTTCTCTCTCGGCCCCGGGTTAGACTCAATATCTACTGCCAAAATGAGAGGTAAGCTGAAAAAGTGTATAGAAATATTGTAACCAGATACGATGGAAACGATAGGGAGAAGATTTGGTACACCCCCAAAACATAAGATTAATACAAAGACTGAGGCTTATTCTCCAGAAAAGATATTTGCAAGAGTTAAAATTCCCAATGCCACGCTCCATACTGCTGTTGACTTATTCCCATATCAAGCCATCCGGCTCGGACAAATCCAAAACCAAACAGAACACTTACAGATGTAAGCTCCAACATACACATAAAATAGTAAAAAAGATACGACAAGACATTATAGAAAAAAAAAGAGTTGATAAAAAGTAACGTCCTATATGATCCAGCGTCATGTACTGACGTTGGAACATTGTTTCAGACACGAAACTACTTAAATGCAAGAGAGAGAGGAAGAGAGGGAGAGAGAGAGAGAGAGAGGGAGGGAGAGAGTCTTTGGGACATTTACAACACCAAAACTTGCGGCATTTATGAGACATATTTAGCATTGGTGGGACATTTGCAACACTGGGACATTTAGTGCCGTGCTATTTTTGTCCCAGTTAGGTGGCCGTAAAGTCCCACACAAAAGTAAAATGTCCCCCACCATGTGCGATCAATGCATTTGTATCTCTCTGTGGGTTCTTCTTTGGCAAGCACGCTGGTGTGTGGTGTGTGTTTGGTTTTTGAAATTGTGTCAATCGTCTGAATTGATTATTTTTTTCCTATCAGTTATTGTAAAATTTTGACAGTTTCAACTATGTTCAAAAAAAAAATTTTGTCGAGATGGAAGATTACTTTTCTTCGAAAGTAGACTTTATTACCGCAAGAGATACTTTGATTGGTGCATAAAACTTCAAATCCTGTGTGAGTTAAGAATTACTTTTAACCTAACAACAGTTCTTTATATATTTTATGTTTTCTATATATTTCCATTTATTCCTTTACTGCTCAAAATAGGCAATAGGATTATAAATTTTAGTTGAATTTTCTTGCAGCTAGAGTCTTCTCTTTGAAGAGACTTCAAACTTCACTCAAAAACACTCATATTGAGTGTGGGTGATCGTAGCTCGCTACACGCCTTTTTATAAGAATATCTTCTGTAAAGCTTTTTCCACATGTACGTTAGTCTAGCAAGCTAGACGACTAATTCATACATAGTAGAATAAAGCAAAAAGTATAAAGGGAACAATTTTAGTCGTCTAGAAAACCTTTGTGCACTAACTCCAAATAAAGAAAGTGTAAATATTTGCAATTACATTTTTTTGCCGCTCAAAATAATTCTTGAGAAAAACATGTGTGTGGATTTGTGTATTGAAAGTTTTTCATTTGAGTTGATTTTGTTTTGAGAGTTTGTTATTGCTTGATAAATAGTTTTCTCGCTACGCAAGTTTCTTCGTAGCTAGCCCCTGTATCTATAAGGCTGGAACATCGGATTCTTCCAGTCGTTTATACAAACTAAATCCCTATTTATTATTATTAGTATTACACGCATTATAAACGACTCCAGTCTACATGTACGTAAAAAAAGTAGAAAAAACATTGATTCCTTTTTTGATAAATTTGTGTACTGTATTATGTGTAACAGCTCTTCGACAAAGTTTTTAAGGTTGTATATTTTGTTACTATTTATCAGACTTCAAACCCTTCTTAACATGACAATGGAAGATTACTCGAAAGCTAAGAAGAAAAGATGGATTTTTCACCATCATTCAGATAGAAAAGCACAAAACTTCTATTATGAAGAGTGAACACGTCACTCTTGGATAGAATGCAACTGAACATTTAAGAATCTATGTGAAAAGTGAGGACATGTAGCCAAGCAAGACGCAATCGTGTTTTATCAATCCTTGGTGGAGAGTTGCCACCTAGAGACAAAGTAAGATACGGGACTAACGTTATTCTCTCTTTTGCCCCTACTTTGTTTTGGCCTTCGAGATTTTTTTTCTCTCCTTTTGGGTTTTCGGATATTTGATATCCCGTTTGCCGCGTTGTTTCTTCCCTTTCATGATTTTTTGTGCAAATTCCATCTTTCTTCTTTCGCTTCGCCCCCTAAACTTACGAAATATTTTTTAATTTTTTTTCCCCAATTTTGCCAAATCTGCCTAAACCAGCCCCCCCTCTTTTGAAGTCCATTTTTCTTTGAGCCCCCGGAATTTGGGGTGGGCCTCTAAGATGACCCTTCATTTATGTTAACGGCGTGTTCCCCGCAATCCTTCACATTATCCTTTTTCTCCTTTTGCGCTTTAGCTCAATTACGCTTTTCTGGATTTTTTTGCCGTGGACACGGGTGACAGCCAGAAATTCGGGGGTGTCGCTTCTCGAAACCTATCTGTACAAAATCTAAATATGATTACAATCATTTGTTACAATTATGAATTGTGCTAAATTTTTCTTTTGGTCTTTTATTGCTTACAATATAGTATTTAAATAACATGTTTCATCAGAGTTGAATCGCTTTTACTCAAGGCCTGCCCTACCTACCTGCCCTGCCTTTGTTTGAAAACGGAGTGTCTCAAAATAATCAGCCTCTGGGGAAATTCTAGTTTTCGTTTAAATTAGCTTCAAATCTTTTTTCGGGGTTTTTATTTTGTTACTAATACTTCTAATCGTAATCAATCATTTCTATTTATAACAGATCATAACCAAGTACAAAACTAATATTAAACCATTAAACTATAAAAATCGGCAATCAAGAATCAAATAATAATGGAGCATCGTGAATTGAGACATAAGGAAATTCCAAGTAAGTTTTTTCAATCCATTTAAAAGAAATCTTATCAACAAACTCTCGGGACAGGGCCGGCGAAACGGGGGGGGGGGGGGGTCTGGGGGCCATGCCCCCACTTTTTGTAAGAAAGCGTCGGCGCCAACATGGTGGCCTCCTTGGACACTTACTATTTGGCCCCTCCNGAACCATTTTGGAGAGAAGTAATCTTCCTGACTTATATTCCAAGACTGTCAATTTCTTTCCAATGGGACACAAAGTTTTGATTGCAGGGCTTTATATTTTAAAATTTCAAAAAGAGGGTTCATCATGAACGGTTGAGCTTTGAATATAACGAGATGCTCCAATTCTAAACGATGCGTGATTATATAATGGAGAATAGTAGCGTAAATGTCGTATAGCTCATAGTCAATAGAAGAATTGTAAGAGACGTATCTTCCTGTAAACCTGAAGTCATCATGAAAACTAGCGTCCAGATAATTCATCATCTCTGCTGGTCCTTCTGCGTAAATTGCAATGACTGATGATAAGCTGTATGATTTGTTAAGCTTTTCAGACCACGTATTGTAGTGAAGTGATTCATTCAAGTATATAGATTCAACGATTTTTGGAAGACTATTAAAATCATCACAAACATCTATTGAAATGTATCTATAGTTAAGATTGTAGTAGTTATCATATTCCCACAAGAACTTGATACTTTTGTCTAAAGCTTCAGCGAGATGATGAAGTTCTGTTCTGTTTGTTTCATCATAGCATGCAGAATAAATACCAATCACATACCATAGATATTGATCATCATAGTCGCATTGTAACCGTGGTTTGATGGTAGGAAAAACAAATAATATCAAAATCATAAAACTGTTCATGTTGGTTTATATTTCTGTTTTCGGTGAATTGTGTTGTGATGTCTAAAATTCAGCCTCAATTTTTCCCAAACAAAGTAATGATTTAGTAAAATTATTATTCTTTTTTTGAATTTACACGTTCCTTTCTTTGTTAAATGTAAAAAAAAACAAGAATTCTAGAAATTCTTGGGAACTCTGAGATAGCAGCTTTAACACCTTTAGACTCTAATTTTTTTATTAACTGAGTTGAGAATAAAATCTTTACTTCACTTTCTCTTATTTTATTTGCCTTAACTGTCCGATTGATTGGCTATTCACTATGGATAATCATTTTTGGAATACTTAATTTTGCCTTTAAGAAACTCCCAAAATAACCTTTGATTTTAGGAGAAAAAAAGGGGGGCAATTTCCGTTTCTTTAATGATGCTTTAAAAAAGAAATGACTTGATCTTAATTTCCTTCCTTTTATTGAATTTTTTGATGGGGAGTTTCTAAACATCGACCAGAAATGGCGACCACGACCAGCGACTACGACCGGCGACCAGATAAATTTGGGTTATCGAGTTTACCTGCTCTCTCCACCGTAGAGAACATCCAAATCGAGTCCTGATGTGGCTTTCAAATGAACCACTGAGCACGTGGCTGAGAATTACTCTAGCTAGAGAATACTAAGAGTGACTTTTGACGTTACCAGTCATTTTCTAGACAAAGTGACACTTTTTGACAAAAATATTGACAGGGCAATTAAGTGTATGCCTGTAAACGTTATTACACACAATATTTAATTGTACCGAATGAGATGCCTTTAGTATGAATAGATAAAAATTGTCAGTAGGAAAAAGCTGGGAAGGCCAGTTTTAGAGATTTCAATCCATCATTATTCTATTGTCCTTACATTGTCAAAATGACTTATTTTGACAAAATAATGATCTGATGATCAATTATAAAGCTTCGTAAATAAATTCCAGCAAAAATTTTGTCACTAATTAATTTGATGCCGAAAATACAAAAGGATAGAAATTGACACTCTATTCAAGCTCCAAGAGCGTTGAAATGGCTGCTCTACACGTTTTGCACGTGGCTTTATAATCACTGTAGGTGAGACAGGGGTGAGCTTTACTCTTCAATTCGATAAATAAATGATCATAAGAGAAAGACTCTACGGTGGAGAAAGAGGAAAAACTCGATAACTCAACTTTATCTGGTCGCTGGTCGTGGTCGCCATTTCTGGTCGATGTTTAGAAACTCCCTTTTTTGATGGGCTTATTAATCATTACGTAAATGGTTTTACTTTTTTTTAATTTTCTTTGCTGAGTTTTAATAATAAAAGTGAATGACAAAATGTTTTGCGTTTTAAATTACTTCACGTCGGTCTCATTCCTGCAGATTCTTTAAATTCTTTAAATTGTTCATTCATTCGCCCGTTCACCTGTGTTTTGGTGAATTGGAGAAAATGATTATTTTTTATAAAGTCAGATCCGAGGGGTAAATCACTCGAAAAATTATCGTACACATACAAAAAGTCAAAAAAGTCAAAAAAAAGTCCAAAAAAAAGTCAAAAAGTAAAAAAAAAAGTCATAAAGTCAAAAAAAAGTCGAAAAAGTCAAAAATTCTTAGAAAAACGTCAAAAAGTCAAATAAAAGTAAAAAAAAAGTCTTGAAAAAGTCAAAAAATTTCTTGAATGGGCGAATGGGTGGAGCAAAATTTATGGGCGGTTGGCGTTTTTGGCGGAAAATCTTAGGCGCCCGAAGGCGGTGGGCGTTTTTGTCGGGAAAAAGTCAAAATGGAAGTTGGAAAAAAGTAAAAAAAAAAGTCAAAAAGTCTAATAAAAGTCAAAAAAAAGTCAAAAAGTCAAATGAAAATTCAAAAAGTCAAAAAGTATCGTACACCTTTTTTTAAGTGATTTACCCCTCGGTCAGATCGGTGTCAAAATCAAAACGTTGGGTCGTAATACAAAATGTCAGGTCGTTATATCAAAGGATCAGGTCGTGATATCAAACGGTCGGGTCGTGAATACTATTAGTGGGGTTGTTTAGCCTATTTTACAGAAAAAAATAAGATATAGCTGACACTTCCTCCAGGCTTTCTCTATAGAATGTTTATGGCTCAGGTAAAAATACCCTAAATTCTCATTTGTGGAACATCCCTTTTTGGGCAATTTCTATTTTCCCTAGGCAAAACCCTATAGGCGAAATTTTTTGAAAGTTTCAAACTTATTTTGAGACAATATCATTTATACCATTCAAAAGCTCTTAAAAACTGCCTAATACCTAAATCAAGATAATTCACCAATAAGATGACATTCATGGCCAATCTTAGACCAAAGTGTGGCGAAAAGTGGAACTTGCGAATAAAATATCTAGAGTTAAGTCGTCTTTGGAATATGAAAAATTATACCCCTACCGTCTGCACATACCCAGCACCCATTTTTGCCTAAGCATCTCAAGGGTAACAGATCCTTGAAGAAAACAGTAGGTTAAAGTTTTAAGATAGGAAAAACGGTAACAGCGAGAGAAAACTATTTCATTTTTATTTCAAACAAAGGGAGGATTCTTAAGAAACCTACGTGATAGATTATCTCACTATTTGCGTTTCACAATGGAGTCAAGTAAATTTCCATTAGGTCCATATATGGTCATAAAATCTATAGATGGTCATTTATTTTGGTGAGACCCACCTGCCAGGCTCCATATTTGAGTCATATATATTTTCTTTAAAGAATGGAAAACTACGGAACTTTAACTACTTTAATGGGATAAACTTTCGCGGGGATTAAATTTCGGGGTTGGGCCTATCCACGATATTCAAAAATTTCGCGGGGACTTAACTTCGCGGGTGGCACTATTGGGTGGCAATAATTTCACGATTTTGTGACTTTTACTGTCAAATAATGCATGTTGGTTGTTGAAATACACATTATTTGCGCTTCTTTGATGCAAGTAGCCATTGAAATAGTATTTATTTGATATATTTTGAGTTTTGTTTAGAAATATTTCGCGGATGAGACCATTCCAAATTTCGATTGGGATGTAATTTCGCGGATTTTCGCGGATGACACCCAAATCCGCGAAATCCACGAAATCGGCCAATTTCTTAAGAAAATACCGGGTGACCCACGAAAAAGTTCAGACGTTTCTCGACGTCTTGAGGCCGAACTAATGTCCCAAAGTGCTTGGAGTTTAGATATTTAGAAAGTAGATATCCTAACTTAAAATTTGAGCTATCACTTTTTAAATTTGACCAATTTGTTCTCTACTTATGAGCTTTTAAAGTCAAAATTCACTTTTCGGAAAGTGTAAAAAACACGTAAAAAAGGGGTATCAAATTTGGTATTTTTAAACGTTTTTGATATACAGTTTTTGAAAAAAATCTGAAAAATCTACAAAAGCGCCAATTCTTATAAAAACTAGTCTTGTTTTAAACAAAAATTACTTTTAAAGGTGTTTTTATTAATTATTAATGTCATAAAACTCGTTAAATAAGTCAATTTGTTAGTGATTTTCTAATTGATTGCATAAATTTAATACCTCTTTTTTATGTGTTTTTTACACTTTCCGAAAAGTGAATTTTGACTTTAAAAGCTCATAAGTAGAGAACAAATCGGTCAAATTTAAAAAGTGATAGCTCAAATTTTAAGTTAGGATATCTACTTTCTAAATAATTAAACTCCAAGCACTTTGGGACATTTTTTCCGCCTCAGGACGTCGAGAAACGTCTGAACTTTTTCGTGGGTCACCCGGTAGATAGAAATTCTCACAAAATGGTGCAAATAAGAACATGTTCAGAACATTTTTAAGGCCTAAAAATTAAACGTTAAAAACATCCTAAAGGGTTCAAAATTTTTGGATGGTCTTATTAAAAAAATGTGTACCAAACAAAACCTAAACAATATTTTAACTTTTTGATAGACAGCTATGGCATGAAAAAACATATTCGCAGACTTCTAATTGAAGCTTGCTTAAAGTAAAAACTATCGTTGAAATTAATATTAATTTTTTATATATTAAAGAAAATCCTTATTTTGATACATAGGGAGAGCGATACAAAAAGAAATTAAACTTACGAGGCGGTTTGATAGTCATGTCAATACGACCAATCAATTTCAACTTCAACGAGGGTACCTTCAATTGATTACTACTTGTCAAGAACGAGTCCATTCCTCTTGAAAACAGATTTCCAGACTAAAAATCCTTCTTGCTGCAGGTCAACCAAAACCAATTTCCAAGTAAAAGAAACACCAAAAATATCTTCTCAATTTTCCTTGATCTTTCACACGCACATTGCCAAAATAATCATAATGAATTTGACCAGACATCAACATAATCGATTTATTTTTCTCTTAATTTTCTATAAAAGAAAGGATCTATAAAATGACATGGAAGAAACAAAAACAATAGATCTAATTATGGAGGAAGATATTTAATTAAATATCATTAAATAGGACGTTAATGAATTATGAACTTTTTCATAAGAACAGTAATTAGTTTGACACCGGCTGCTTATTTGGTGTGTTTTTTAAGCGAAATACCCCTATCTTGTAATGGTAATATTGTACAGTAAAGCTATAAATATACATAATTATTTGTTAACTATTTGAAAATTTACAATTTTTACAAAATTTACATTGTTAGTTAAACAGTGAGATTCAATAAGGGTTATTTGAGGTCAATAACATCTTACTATTATGATCTTGATTATGGGACGTTACCAATGGAATTTAAAATTTTGAAAGATTTTCGCGAGCGGATTTGATTTTTGATTGAAATTGAAATTCCATTGCGTCTTTCATTTGTGTTTTGCAACTCGTAGAAAATAAAACTCGCAAATTTAGTACTGTAAGCACAAATTTTGCCTCGTAAAACAGACAAAATAGTTTCAAAATGAGCTAAATATTGACCCTACCAAATAAAAAAGTGCATTTTCATAAGAAATAAAAATTTCAAATAGTAAGCATAAAAAAGTGTACAAATTTCACTCGTGTATTAAAAGGTGCATAAAATTGCGATAAATTAAAGTGCATTAGAATTAGTTGAAAAAATCTATGATTAAAATCCACCTGTAAGAATTAAATTTTTAATATGTAGAATATGTATAAACTTTCCAGACAATAAAACGTCTACGTTATTGGAACTAATTTTCGCGGGTTTTAATTTTAGCGTTTTTCGCGGTTTTTCGTCAAAATCGCGAAAATTTGATCACGCGAAAAATTTTGAGAGCTAAATACCGCGAAAATTAATTCCCGCGAAATACAATATTTTTCCAATTTTATCGAAAAATTTGAAAAATCCCTAGGAAAATGAAGGAAATTTGTCCAAAAAAGGGCAAAACCGCGAAAATTAAAACCCGCGAAAATTAGTTCCAAAATCGAAACCATTCCATTAATTCATTGCCAAATGACCCAAATGATAACTACCACAAAAACTATATTACCCACCATGCATTTTTCATTTTTTTTCGAATTCTATCAAAAGTTTAAGCTGCAAATTATTTTAAGACAGACTTTAGTCCTGGGTCCTGGGGGAGGGGATACTTTGTCTCCCCCCCCTTGACTTTGTGATACAATCATCCATTTCATCCAAAATCAATAGAAAGCAGCGTTATGCATGTTAGCGACTTGCTCGAGTATGCCAACGTGGCTTGCAAATAAGGGTATGTTTCCACTAACGCGTTGCCAACGAACTGCTTGGGCGTCGTCACCAGCCTATTGAAAAGATTTGCATTTTATCTTCATTTTCAACTGCCACAGTGATCTTTCATTGGAACTTTTGTAAAATCGGGATTATTTTGGCTAATATCCCTTGTATCTCCTTAAGTAGAGCTCATGAGAAGATGAAATGTGTCCTTATAGCAATGTAAAAGTAGGCAAAAAAGTTTTTTGATACATCAAACTGTTCACCAGTTATTGGGCACTTTCGTTTTCGAGAGATCCCTCTATCCCGTTCTCATCCCGGTTGAGATCGCTCTAAATCGGAATCAAGATAATTCCGGATAGGAAATTGCTAGAGACTTGAAATTTTCACAGAATGTACTTATAGTTGTCCTCTAAAGGATAAAAGAAAAATAAAGCATTTCTTCTCAGTTAATTTCCTAAAATTTGGCTATAACACGGAAATTTGAATCCGATTAATCCAATCAAAGATCGCCGTGTGCATTCGCTGCATTGGTTAAAGAGTTTGAATGCTATGGTGGGGTCTTTGATTTAAGATAGGAAAATTTAGAAATGTAGAAAAAAGAAAAGCCTTCAAAAAAGGCAAAATCATAGAGTGACAATCGATAAGCATTTATTGAAAATCCATCAGTTGAGGGGATAGAGTGAAGATGTTACAACTGTATAAGCAAGAAGATTCCTCAATACACGCTCTTGGTGTTTGGATTCTGTTTAGAACACTTAAATATTTCACCTACATTTAATTGGAATTCACCAAAGACTTCACCAGTGTCATCATGGAAATTACAGGCTACAGTTTCCATCCATGCATTGTCTGTATTTCGAGGGTCGTCCACATAACCCTTGTACACCTATATAACAAAGATAAGAACAAGGCAATAAGAGGTAATAGATAATAAATAACAACATCTTAGCGGGTCAATTGAACATTGTAACCCTAACAATATTCACTTTCGCCTTAAAGTTTCGGCATGGAAATAGTAAATAAACAATAGTTCAGAAGTGCATTGGTGCACAACCACTAAGATAAAATGCGAGCTCACAACTTTCGGGGGTTTCGTATCACTGCAACTGATGTTTAGTGCTATCTTCGTCAATCGTAGACGAAGTTATCGTCCGTTACAGTGATAGTAAAGGCGGGAAAATATGGTGGTATGGCGTAATGACGGTAAACGGGTAAAAATCGGCGGGAGAGTTTCGAAGAAACGGACGATAACTCTTTGGCTAGTCTAGCAAGCTATACGACTAATTTATACATAGTAGAAATAAAGCAAAAAGTAATGAATGGAACAATTTTAGTACAAACTAAATCCCGTATTATTATTAGTAGTTATTATTAGTAGTATCTATATATTAATAGTATAACGCGTATGTCATTTTGTTTTCTGTCTGTGTGTCACTTTCGATTTCGCAAGCAATGTTTTGTTCTTTTAAAAGATGACTTTTGCTTCTTGCTCCACAAATGTGTTAAATCAGATTCGCGCCGTTTTATAAAGACTTTGTTTTGATTGATAGATTAGACTTTTTCTTTTTTTTATATCTTTTCTTTTGTTTTATATTTTCGAATGTAATTAACGACCTATTTGATTTGAGACATTCGAATTCTTTTCAAAACAAAAGAAAATCTTTTAAACAGAATCTGTTAAAGAAAAGAAAAAATATAAAATAAAACATAAGAATCACCACAAGACAAGTTTGTTAGAACAACAGCAACATTAAAAATACATTCAAAAGGCGGTAAAAACTAGAGTTCTTTCTTCGTAAAAAGGGACCTTTAAACATCTATGTCAATAATTATTTTGCTGTAAATCTAAGTCATTGTTGAATTTGAAAAGTTATCGAAGTTATGACGAAGTTATTTTATAAAAAGCACCATAAAATTGCTGCCTTCCGGGGGGACTATGGTTGCGAGCTGACTTTCGGCCCTGCCCCTTGGACCCTTAGCAGAATAAAGAGGAGAAGAAACAAGGGATAATGTGTGAATTTTAATTCACTTTTTGGGACTAATTTCACCAATTTCTATCTTTCTGGGGGCAAAAAGTTTAAAATTTTCTATTTTCCGATTCTTAGTGGGACTGAAGTTTGATTTTCCGATTTTTCAAACTGCCATGTTTCAAAAAAGGCACCTTTAAGGCCGGCATATACCAATACCCTTCCTTCTCTTGCCTAAGCACCCCCCGGGCTGCCTTTTTTCGACGAATCGTGTGTCATGTCTATTATTTCACTCCGCTTATCTTGACATCAAAGTTTTCCTAAACATCAAGAAATACGGCAAATATAACGCGAGCGAAGCGAGAAAAAAAATCTAATTGCAGAGCCGTCTCGGATGTTGCTGGTCGCCGGTATGGTGTAATTTGGGAATGGCGCCCTTTCTGCTTTCTGATCATTTTTGCCACAAAAATATTTTTCAAAATATGGTTAAAAGATACGTCACCCGGGAGGGATAGAGTCAAACTTTGAAGAGAATTCTTCCCTTTGATTTTGATTTCATCGTGTTTAAGGGGTGTTTAAGCCACCTTCCCAACATCCAAAGGACTTTAAATGCGTTCAGCAAACAGCTAAACCGGCGTGCGACGCCGGGTACCGGCTAGTTGGTATTATTAGTATTACACGCATTATAAACGAGGCTCGGAAAACACGAGTTAAAAAACACGAGTTAAAAAACACGAGTTACAAAAAACACGAGTTACGTCAAATGTGACGTCAGCAATGGGAAATTATTACGTCATAAGTAGATAATTTAACTCGTCAATTTATGGTGCACCTTAAACTGACGAGATAATTAACTCGTCAATTTATAGTGCACCTTAATCTTACGAGTTAATTAACTCGTCAATTTATGGTGCACCTTAATCTTACGAGTTAATTAACTCGTCAATTTATGGTGCACCTTAAACTGACGAGTTAATTAACTCGTCAATTTATGGTGCACCTTAATCTTACGAGTTAATTAGCTCGTCAATTTATGGTGCACCTTAATCTTACGAGTTAATTAGCTCGTCAATTTATGGTGCACCTTAATCTTACGAGTTAATTAGCTCGTCAATTTATGGTGCACCTTAAACTGACGAGTTAATTAACTCGTCAATTTATGGTGCACCTTAATCTTACGAGTTAATTAGCTCGTCAATTTATGGTGCACCTTAATCTTACGAGTTAATTAGCTCGTCAATTTATGGTGCACCTTAATCTACGAGTTAATTAGCTCGTCAATTTATGGTGCACCTTAATCTTACGAGTTAATTAGCTCGTCAATTTATGGTGCACCTTTAACTGACGAGTTAAATTTTCATGAAACCAAGTTGGTCAAAAATTCTAAAATTCAAATTAAAATAGGCATACATTCAATATATCATTGAATTGAAAATTAGATCTCAGAGAAGAAGTCATTGCATTGTTTTTTCACGCGCGTTCTATTTTGTGCCAATCAAATTGCGTCACGCATTCGAAAGATTCGAAAATGTTGCAATCAAAGTCAAAACAAAAAGTTATTTGTGACTTTGGCAGACTTTGGCAGACTTTGGCAGTTTGGCTTTTGAAAAGAACACATTGAGCTTTTCAAATAATAAAACCTATAATTTTTACTCTCATTCTTAAAAATAAAACTTGGGAATGAAGAAAAGTTGTAAAATTAATTAAATTGAGATTCGATTGGAAAGAGGTATGTATGTAGAGAAATGGAATGCTTTGTTTGCTTCAGTTTTCGCTGTAGACTTTCCTACCCTCGAATGAAATTCAGTTTTCGAAGGCAGCCTTTATTTATCTAAACTTTATTCTCATCAAATGGTGATTCAATTTTGGATATCAAAAACTCCCAAGGATGACCAGTAAGTTTTTATTTGATTGAAGATGAAAAATGGCAAAAAATAGCCCTAGACAACTGTCGGCCATTTGTACGAAAAAGGGATTTCTTTTTCGAAGTTTTTCTGATGCTATTTATGGTCAATTTGACCAAAGTGTGGCGAAAAGTGGAACTTGCGCATGAAATATCTGTAATTAGGTAAGGAAATCAGCTATAACCGTTTAAAAGTCTTCTATATAGTTTTTCGAGAGCTTTCGAATGGTATACATGATATTGTCTGGAAATGAGTCTGAAATTTTTTTTGCCTGGGGAAAATAGAAATGTCCCAAAAAAGGGATGTTCCACCAGTGGGATTTTAGGGGAATTTTTCCTGAGGTATAAGCATCCTATAGAGAAGGTCTGGAGAAAGTTTCAGCTAGATCTTATTTTTTTCCTACAAACAGCCTGTATTTTTGTAACACGACTACACCACAACTTCTGTCTCAGTTAAAGACTATAGAATATTATGAGAGAAAATTAACCTTCCAATAGTTTTAAACTAAAAATAGGCGCAAAAAATAATTTAACCACCATTTTAGAATTTTTGACCAACTTGGTTTCATGAAAATTTAACTCGTCAATTTAAGGTGCACCATAAATTGACGAGTTAATTAACTCGTAAGATTAAGGTGCACCATAAATTGACGAGTTAATTAACTCGTCAGTTTAAGGTGCACCATAAATTGACGAGTTAATTAACTCGTAAGATTAAGGTGCACCATAAATTGTCGAGTTAAATTATCTACTTGTGACGTCATAATTTCCCATTGATGACGTCACATTTAACGTAACTCGTGTTATTTGTAACTCGTGTTTTTTAACTCGTGTTTTCCGAGCCTCATTATAAACGACTCCAGTCTACTCTTTGGCATAAAAAAGATTTTGCGGTTTTGCTTGTACTAACCAGACTGGTTAGTCGCTCCGTGGTGAAAAGCGCCTAAGTTTAAAGGCCGGGCTTGGTTCAAACGATCAAAAGAAGACACAAGACGAAAAATGGCTGTGGTTTTTCTGTGACCAGCTCATTATGGATTTTTTCTTCTTGGTTCATTCGTTTTATTGTAGACTACAAGATAACTTAGTGTAAGGGAGAACTCTTTCCTCAAGTCAAGTATTCTTCTGTAGAAGCTATTTTTAAAATGATTTTTCAACTGAAGTCTTCAAAGACAATATAAAATATAAGGTAAGTCACTTTGTGTATTTCTTATGAATTACTATGAATCACAGGCAGTGTTTCATTAGATATGTGAATACCCTCATATCTCCACCCTTAAAAGGTTCTTTCCATCTGGATGTTAGCAGTTCTTTGACAACTTTGAAAAATTTCAAACAAAGTTTATTGTGGACTTTAAAAACTGCTTTTACCTCTTGTTAGACAACTTTTACATTTCCTCAAAGTTTGGCTTTCTCATTTTGATTTGAATGTCGAGAAGTTCATTACCTAGTTGAAAATTTAAGTTTTAGGTACTCTGCAAAAATTATCAGATTATTTTTTTAAATATTTTTAGGAAAGAATCAGAAATTGGATGCATGGGAAAATAATGAGAACATAGCTATGTGGTAGTAATTTGCGGAGAGCACAATACCGAAATGAAATATTTGGCACACTATCCTGGTATATTTTTGAGATTACAACTTGCAATATTTCACGTGATGTCCTGGCTGCCTGGGTATAATTTGAGATTATAACTTACAAAATTTCACTTCGCGTTCTGGTATAATTTAGGATTATAAAAATTGTAATATTTCACTTGACGCTCTGGTATAATTTGAAATAATAACTTGCAATATTTCACTTGTCGTCCTGGTAAAATTTGGAATTATAACTTGTAATATTCACTTGACGTCCTCACATACAATTTGTGATTATGAATTGGAATGTTTTCACTTGACGTCCTGGTAAAATTTGAGATTATGACTTGGAATATTTCTATTGGAATGTTTCACTTGACAATTTGAGATTATGACTTGGAATATTTCACTTGACGTCCTCGTATAATTTGGGATTATGAATTGGAATATTTCACTTGACGTCCTCGTACAATTTGAGATTATGACTTGGAATGTTTTCACTTGACGTCCTTGTACAATTTGGGATTGTTACCTGGAATATTTTACTGACGCCCTGGTATATTTTGAGATTATGACTTTGAAAATCTTACAACAGCCTTCTGGAATAAGTGGAGACTATAATATGGTACTGCGTCAGAGAACAGTTTAGAATCATTAGTTTATCATGGTTGAATTATATACCTATTTATCAGTTATTTCATACAGCCATATAAGAAATTCAGTGTCATTTTAAATCTTCCTTAGGGTTTTTATACTACTGATTGGTATTTTCCCATTAAACTTTATAATTTCTTGGGATTTCTTAACATGGATGATTCTCCTTTCATCCTCTTTTCTTTTTCAATGTCTCAAAAACTTTTTGGGTAGAAAGAAATTCAAGCTCAAATCAAAGCAAGATCGACATACTGAAAAAGCTATTTACAATTTACAAGAACTTTTTTACTTCCCCTGCAAAAATTATCATGAGATTTTTCATCCACTATGTTTTTTATCAACATAAAAGTCACGGTTGGTTCGAAACGCAGGACACAGGACCCAGGAGGCAGGACACAGGACGCAGGTCAGTGCTGACAGGTCAGCTTTAATTGCTGTAAAAAAACAAAGAAAATGTTTGAAAAACACTTGCAATTGTTAGAAATATCATTCTGAAGGTATTTTATTGGTCTAGAACCTTTTTAAAGGTCAAAATATATCCACATGCTTGCCACGTGCTTTTGCATTTTGTGCCGTGTATAACACGGACCTGTAATACTTGTATTATATATTACACATAAATCACGCAGGCTTTATCATTGGCGGAGGAGCGAAATCAACCTTTTTTCGAACAGTGTGGCGAAATTCAATGAAAATGCGGAAAACAAATTAAATTTCAGAGGAATTTTCAGGAACGAAATTTCGTTCTTTTTCAGAAGGATCAACAGAAATCAAGGGAGCACCCCCCCCCCCGTTTTCAATTTCTTGAATGACCATCAGTTCAGTGGTGTTGTGGCAGGGGGAGCAATGCCCCCCCCCCCAGCGGCGGAGCTTTTTTGAAGGGACGCCGAAAAACAAGGAGGCGCTAAAAGAGATTTTTTTAAACGCCTCAATCCTTAAACTGCGCCCCAGGACCAATTTTACTGAGATAATTTTAAAATGCTTGCAATTTTTTCGCTCGTTTCGCTCGCAATAAAGTTAATTGTTAACTTCTTTCCAATCTAGCTAATTTACAAGTTTTTTTGTGTACAATATAGCATTATTAAATTAAAATCTAACTCCACCCCAAGACCAATTTGCTGACAACAATATTGAAATTAGAAAACATCAATTTTTTCGCTCGCTTCGCTCGTATTACACATTGTTTCTTTAAGTTTCTTTTCACTCTAGCAAGTGTCAAATTTGTCTTTTTTTATTTAGTGATTTAGGGTATCTTGGCAGTCGATTTACTCTTATCCACTAAATGCTCCCTTCCTCATTATGCGTAGGCAAATGAATTAGTTAAAGTTTAGAAACTGGTGGGTGGGGCGCCACTTTGGAAAATTTAAAGGGGGGGGGGCGCCATTTCAAAAAGAATGTCTTTGGCCCCTCCAGATAAATTTTCCCACAACGCCACTGCATCATTTGTTAAAAAAGAGGGGCAATTGCATTTTTAGATGAAATGAACACTCGAGCGAAGGCAAATTTCAAAGAATGACCAAAATATATAAGTACTTTTCGCTAAAATGTTCTCGAAAAATCCCCCCTTAGTTAGCCGAATTTTCTTCGCCAATCTAAGGCGAGGCCAATTTAATTTGTTGTTTTACGGGTCAAGCTATACAAAAGAGAGGGTCGGTCGGTCGGCGAAAAAAATAAAAACAAAAGTAGAATTTAAGCAAAAAAATCTCCTAAAAAGGCAACAAAAACTACTACGTCTTCACAAAAATGCAAAATAAAAATGCAAAATAGAAATAAAAAGACACAAAAAAATCAAATTCGTGAATTAAACTGGATAAAATTAAAAATTGAACGTAAATTTCTCAAAAACTTGAAAAAACTACTAAATTTAGAAAATTTTTGTAATGCAATAAAGATAAAAATTTACTACCAAAATCAATTTGATTTTTATTTCGATTTTTGAAATTTCAGGGTCGTTCGGGCCCGTAAAACAACTAATAAAATTAATCTTGCCTAAGGATCTTATTCTAAGAAGGAGAAATAAAGAAACAGCTTACTGAGTGTTCCAAATTTGTTTTGTTTTGTTCCTTTACAACAACATCGGAACAAGAAAAATACGAAAAACCAAATGTGAGCCAACACAATGAAGGGCGGACAAAATGATGGGCGGTCATTGTATTCATTGATGACGTCATAACGTTTAAACTTCCACAAACGATCCGAATTCTCTTGCACCTTTTCGTAAGTGTTACTAGAAAAGAAAAGAAAAGTCACCGATGAGGCAAATATGAAATAAAGAAACATCGAGTAAAATGTCGAGCTATTTAATTAGAAGTGGAGTTTGTAGTCTGAATCGCAGACTTATATAAAACCGTAAGTGTTCATTGATGCAAGCAGCCTATGGAGTTTGTTGGTAAAGATTCTCATCATTGGAGCAATAATTGAAAGACATAATAAAATCTCAAGAAGAGAGTTTGATGAAATATGTTTTCTGGACAAACCAAACTGGGCGAAATAAGAGATTTCTAATCCTGGAAATATCTTGAAAATATGATAATTCCATATGCTTTTGTAACTATGGAAATATGACTTTTCTATAATTCCAAAGTTGTGGAAATATCATATTTCATGATATGTCCAATTCTGAAATTCATTGAAACATCATATTTTCAAGATATTTCCAATTTTTGGAAATATGATATTTCCAAAAGTTGGAAATATTTTGAAAATACGATATTTCAGATTTGGAAATATCATGAAATATGGTATTTCTACAACTTTGGAAATATAGAAAAGTCATACTTCCATATTTACAAAATTATATGGAAATATCATATTTTCAAGATATTTCCAGGATTGGAAATCTCTTATTTCGCCAAGTGCCAGTAACTGGAATACGTACAGAGAACCAAACTCGAATTTGGCCTCGAATTGTTTCTCCAGTTTAAATGGGGCAAACAAATTTCAATATAGTTTATTTTTTTAGACATGGGACTAAAAAGAGTATGACGTCTTATAAATGATAAATTCTCTTGTTTTGTATTGTGTCCTCAAGCAGTTGAGTACTGGTTGCTTTTATAAGAACAAACTCTAAAAAATTCATTGCTGCTATGAACAAAATATTAAGAACAAGTTAAGAACATTTAATGGCTTTGCAGTCTCTAAAACACATGATTTCTTAGGAAAATGGACTGAAATACTTCAAAAATGGTGAAAGTTAGAACTTAAAAAAACAATTTTTTATGCTGAAAACTCAAAAAGTGAAGAACATCCAAAAGTTGTTCTTATAATAAACGTGTAATATCTCGAGATTAAATCATTCTAAATTCTCGTGAGTCGTGTTGTAAAGTTATTTATGATAATACATATTGGAACTTTTGTTTAAGAATATTCTTAAAATCTAACTTACTTGAAAATGGCGATGAGAAGATTCAACAATAATATATTCGTCATCAACATGTAAATTGCCATATAAATTGGCACGATCTTTTGTCCAATTTCATCTGGACATGGGTCATCGGGATTTTCTTGCTCACACAAAAGACCACCTGTTGTGTGGTTACGAATAGGTTCTAAGAGAAGATAGAAATAATATGAGATAGATGGAAAAGTATCCTTCGGTTAGTAGCGACATGTTATTAATTTTCTTACCTTACCCGGGGGGAATGAGGGGTGAAATATAGCCAGAGATAATTTGACCATTTAGAAATGTATTATTGTTTTGGAAATTATTCATCAATGAGTATTCTCTTTCAGCAAAAGGATCTATAATGTTTAGTGTATAGTCACCAAAAACCATTTTGTTTACGAAAATATGGGAGACTTTTTCCCAATTTTCAGCGAAAATTTTCAAACTTTGGTACAAATTTATGACCCTGTGGGGAAGTTGTTTTTTATGTTTCATAATTTTAGGACCCTGTCAGAGACTCGATTGCTGTTTTATTTTTTTTGTCTCTTTCTAGGGTGTAAAAAGGGACCCAAATGGCTACCACATACCCAACAACAACACCCATTTTCCCTGAGTGTTCCAGGAGAATGAAGATGAGAAAAGAAGAAAAATAAAACCAGCTGCGCTGGAAAGTCAGCCTTAAAGGGTTAAAATAATAACAGAAGTAGAAATAAGAAATCTAGCTTTCCTCAAAATCTGAGCAGCTTGAAAGAGCGCATCCAATTCCTTGAAAGTTTGAAAGACCTTTTTGGACTGCTCCCATGCATTGTCTTTTAAGCCCCTAAGGGACTTGAGTTTAAACTTTTGGACGGTAAATGAGCCTATATACGCCAAAACCAGTAGCGTAGACAGTACGTATGCCATCTAGCCCTACGGGCTTTATAAATCTATGGGGGGGGGGGGGGCACACGAATTTGAGTATAGTATATTTTTTAGACTTGGGGATAAAAAAAGTAAGACGTCTTTTCAGAAAAATCAGTCAATCTACTTTACATTCTGTTGAATATTGCAAATTTCAACACTATCAGAAAAATGCACAGCTTAATAAATAAGGTTTCTAGAAAACTCAAACCATCGCGCTCTACCGTGACAGTTTCTTCTTTTAGGAAAAATGATAATAAAAATAATATTGATCTATGCTTATATATAGTGATTCTTATTGATAAAGATTCGTTTTTCAGCCAAAAAAATAATAAGTGTTTCTAGAAAACTCAAACCATCGCACTTGTGACATTTTATCCTTTTACAAAAAATAATAATAAAAATAAGAACTTGCCTAAGAACATTGATCTATGCTTATAAATAGTGATTCTTATAGATAAAGATTCGTTTTACAGCCAAAAAAATAAAAAGTGTTTCTAGAAAACTCAAACCATTACCCTCCACCGTGACATTTTCATCTTAAAAAAAAAATAATAATAATAATATAACTACAAGAACATTGATCTATGCTTATAAATAGTGATTCTTATAGATAAAGATTCGTTTTACAGCCAAAAAAATAAAAAGTGTTTCTAGAAAACTCAAACCATTACCCTCCACCGTGACATTTTCATCTTAAAAAAAAAATAATAATAATAATATAACTACAAGAACATTGATCTATGCTTATAAATAACGATTCTTATAGATAAAGATTCGTTTTTTGAGCCCAAAGATTTTTTTTGTGAAAATCTGCTTCAGCCATCTTTTACCAATGTTTTTTTTTTCTCGAAAATCAGGCTCCGTCACATTTTAGGCATTGCCATTTTGCATCATTGTGCAAAAAATCAGACAAAAATAATGAGTCAACTTTGAGAAAAGCTATATTTTCTTATTTGGTTAAAGGGAATTTCCCCAAAATACGAAAATCCGTTTTTTAAGGCGAATAAGAATTTTCCGGGAAAAACCACTTCAGCCATTCTTTAGAGAATCTTGCCCTCCATCTTTGTACAAAAAATCAGAAAAAAGTAATGACAGGATTTTGCACAAAGTCCAAAAAACCCTATTTTTAGGTAGTTTTTGGCCCAAATCTAGCCAAATAAATTTTTTCTCAAAAATCGGGCTCCGTCACGTTCTGGGCATTGCCATTTTGCATCATTGTGCAAAAAATCAGAAAAAACTAATGAGCCAATCCTGAGAAAAGCTGGTAACAGACGGACGGACGGACGGACGGACGAACGGACATGGGTTAATTTATAGAACCTCCACCGGGGTACCCGGAGGT